>NW_026607058.1:0-737500 GCF_029890125.1 Rhinichthys klamathensis goyatoka | reverse complement strand
GTGGATAGCCAGGTATGTTTTAGTTTAGTTTGCGCCAACCCTGGTTTTTAGGCACCATGAAAGTGGTTTGGCTTTTATCAGTGTTCATCGCCATAGTAACTTATGCTCCATGGCCCAGGTCAGGTGATGCTCCAGGTTAGAGGATGAAAACCGAACTTGGACCAATCAGCTGTGAGCAAAGTGTCACATGTCTGATGTGATAAAGTCACTCCACCTGTTTCTACTCCAAATGAAAGGTCACTATAGCAAATGCTTTATAAAGACAAAATCATCTGGCTTTCAGTAATGGCAATGCTTATTTAGAATAATAATTTTGTATGATTTAGATATTATTTATGTAATTATTATACCCTTAATTGATCATACATGTAAACATTTTGTTTATCAATTATTATTATGCACAGTTTAAATGCATAATTATATAAAGGTAATATACGCTTTAGAATCAATAGATGAAGCTATAAAATGACTACATGTGAGCTTAAATGTTTAATTCTCTCTATACCTTTATCAACTGTATAAACTAACTTCACAACTTTTACTTGCACTGATATAGAAAGACCTTTTCTTTTAGTTGTCCTCTTTCATAGACAGCTTTTTTCTTCTTGCTGTGTAAATTTGTTTAAACTCTTAATATTTTTCAATCTCGTAATATTCTGCAGAAGAGAGAAGTGAATCGCGTTCCTTCTCTCGCGAGAAATTAATCGCATTTTCACTCTTTCTCAGCATGTGATTGGCTGTTCGCTACTGATGTCACACCTAAACTCAGGATCAAAGCCTGAGTTGACAGAGAAAGTTGATGATCAGCATCATGGTACCAACAAGGCCTGGTTGGATTGGTTTGGTTTTGTCGACTCGAAACTAATCCTGTAACCCTGAGTTTGTTCAACTACCATCATGGTACAGGCCCCTGAGTGTTAAGATGTGTTTTGGTCGGTCAGATCATAAGTGGACGACGCTAAATACAGGTGTAAACAGGGTCTAAAACATTTTGAGCTTGTCCACTTTCGACCACTTCCAGAGGCAGCCGAAAACACATTGACTGGATTGCTTTCGTAGTGTAAACGCTCATGTGGTCGAATGTGTTCAGACAGCCACAAAAGACCGTCTACTCTCCGTCTACTGACCTAATGCATAAACATCATAGGAAGCGCGCTAGCCAGACGGGATTTAAACTATCAGCTGAAGACCCAAGTTTGGTTTTAAAAACGTATAAGCTCAATGTTCTCTCGCCATTCCTGATTTCTAACACACACTCAGCGTTCGGCTGATCTTGTGGCGTCAGAGAAGAAACGAAAGCTGATGCTCTCCGTGTGTTTTTCCGTTGTCTCATGTGCAAATGCCACAAGCTTATTTTGTCCATTAGATTAAAAGATCTGAAAAAGCCAATCCATTTACCCGCCTAGACCCTCCTCTTGAAGAAACCAGGACAGAAGTGGCTGAAAGTGGAGAAAAGAGACGGATTAAAACACCACAGGTGTAAACGGGTATGTGTCTCCCTCGTCTACTTGTGATCCGATCGACCAAAACGCGTCTTAACACCAGGTGTAAACAGGGCCGATGTTTCACTGTATGGTTATCATTATAGGACTCTGCTATTCTTTTAGATTTAGAAAGATTTTTACAACTATATCTTTATGGTTATAGTTATCGTTCTCTGTGTGAACGGGTCTTAGACTCACAAGTAAAAAAAAACAAAAACATTTTTTTTTAGTAGTGCAGCTAAATGCTAAAACAAATATAGATTAGCCAGCATTTATATTCCAAAGCATTATTCAACGTCCAAAACCTTTATGACAAAGAAATGTCAGGGATTTCTTACTGATTTCTTAGTTCACAAAGAACTTATGAGTACAAAAACCTTGCAAACACTGCAAAAAATATCAGTGTACAAATATTGAAATATTCTTAAAGCAAGATCCATTTATTTAGGAAGCAAATATTAAAGTCGTGTTACATATGTAATTAAAAATTTGTTTAAGCTTAAAACATGAAGAAATATTTGCCATTGGAGTCAAAAAAATAAACTTAATTCAAAGGGGGGAAAACATTTCTGATTCTATTGGCAGATATTTTTTTCTTGTTTTAATTTTTTTTCTCCAGAAAACAAGACTTAATTTGCTTCTCAATCTTGTTGTATTAAAACTAAAACAAATTAAAACCAAAAATTTACATGTAAAATAAATGCTATAATAGTATATAAAAATAACTCTGCTGTGTATTTTCCAGAAAACAAAACTTAATTTGCTTCTCAAGTTAATGTATCTTCATTTAAATGTTTCATTTGTACAAGAAAACAAGAGTATCCATCTATATCCAGTCATCTATAGCCACTACATTAATTCTCCACAATCAGACAGTTGATTTAAATCCACGGGCTCATCCAGAAAGCAAATAAGATAATGAGCGCTCAGTCAAAACCACTAATCCACAATGATTAATGGCGCAAAGCCTAAAGTGGCACTAAACGTTCTTCTCTATGCAAATTACAGCACTGATTTGTCTTTTAACACTCGCGTAGCTTGTAGAATGGAAGGCTTTTGGAAAATCTGCACCACCACCACCCAGGGAAACCGATCCCGCCCCTCCCAGCTGCCTCTGGACGTCCCGTAATGAGGCACAAAGACAGGGTGTAAGATACTTGCATTCTTCCCAGGGGCAACTCCAGCTGGGAGCTTGACACTAATGCAAAACCCACAGCCGAGAGACTGACATCTCCGCCAACTCTGGTAATATTAAAGCCCTTTGAAACCAGGCCCTGTTTTAATGGGCTGGCTGACAGGGGAGTTGCCTCTGAAGGCTTTATACCTGGACGAGCGCAGGAGATAATTAGCCCTTAGTCACAGACGCTTTTGATAGCACTTTAATAAGCCTTTATGCTTCATCGTTTTCTAGTGAACGATAATAATTAAAGGTGAAATCAGACTGCGGGTTGGAACGGTCGATATTTTGGAGGTGATGTCACTGGAGCATCATCGTGCAATAGTTCAGGATGACGTAACGTGTTGAACAGCTTACTGGAGAAATGCCTCTTGCATGAATGGAAGCGCAAGGTCTGCATTGGAGAATTTGTCATTAGCGCTAATAATAACTGAGATTTGCATCTGTCAAAAAAAGTGCAATTCTAAAGCTTTTACTTTGAGAAAATGTGTGCATTGATTTACAAATCTCTAAACGCCAAAGTCAACATTGACACATATTTGCGAGTGAAAGGAGATACTGCGAGAGAGAGAAATGCAGGGCGGGGTTTGATTGGAGGACTGGAAAATAAGAGGGCTGACGTCAGCCGAAAAGGAAAGTTATTGGAGCAAGTCATTTCATTTTGATGAAAGATAACAATCGTTTTTTTTTTTATTTTGGAATAAGGTGCACTAATGAATCACTCACAGTAAAACCAGACAAAAAAAAAAAAAAAGGGTCACTTTTTGTGTCATGTTTGTTGACTTTAAATCTTATAATTGGAAGGCCCGGGCAGAAGAAATGACAGGTGCTGCATGCATTCTGGAAAAGTTTGGCATACGTGCAAAATGCAGGAAAGCATGACTCAAGAAAACCTAAATGAGACGAGCTAAATTCAGCTCTCGTATTCCACGCAACTCGGGTTTGAAGAGCTGATCACACACGTCGAAGCGGTCGGCACAAAAGTATTTATATCGGCCTGTGTTTTGTTTCAAGTCAGATGGACTAATGGTTGCCATCTGCTGGTGAGACCCAGTGGAAGGAAAGCATGTATTTACACAAAATAAATCTCCACGGAGACAGCCAACTGCACATGAAATTACAGGTCTGAATCTAACGTTACAGCACGACAGCGGAGTGTCAGAGCGAGAGGAACCGGTGTGTGTTTGTTATGGTGGAGGAGGGCTCCTGTTGCTAGCCGATCGGGAGCCCAATACTTCTGGAACGTTCTTTGAGGCCTTTTGAAAGCGAGGTTTCGACTCAATAACGTTATGCTTTCTCTGCGATTTTCACAAAGCGAGCGTGTCCAGAGTTTGACAGTGACAAAAAAGTCCTAGCGTATAATTTGTTTAGGTTCCCATGGTTGCTCCGTGACCTCAGATGTTTATGTTGGAAAGGGAAACTTGACAGCTTTAGAAGCACTTGTCTGAGCGCACGAGGCATCTCGGCCTTCGAGTGTGTGATGCGCAAGCTGACGCGTCACAAGTCTTCACGTGAGAGCAGTGATTTGAGCCATGAATCATCTCTGTCACTGTTATCTTTGCACAACTGCACTGAATGATCATGTGTGAAGGTGCAAAACTTGATTTGGCAGGTTGCGATCAAGCTTTTTTCATCATGAAACTGCACATCTTTTCAAATTAAACATAGAATTTCAGGAGGCATGCAGCAGAATTAGATTAAAAGTCTGAGACCACAATGAAAATAGAATTAAGACATGGAAGTTCTTGTGTTTTGATAAAATGTAAAAATAGAAATATTATGACATAAAAGTAAGATTTATTGGTCACTAATACAAGGGTGACATTGGCCATAATTTTTTTTTGAGATAATAATCATTTATAGAAATTATATTAAAAAAATAGAAAAAGATATTTCTATTTATTTCAGTAATATAAAAGTATACTTATTTTAAATGATTAATTTACAATAATGATTAATAAATGCATTTCACTTGGAATTCAAAATCGAATTAAAACCTGATAATTTTAGAATATTAATAAAATAAAATAAGAAATATTATGGCATAAAATGAATAATACATATTTGAGATTTTTTAGGTCAGTAATACAATAAACCATTTAAATAACGTGATATGGTGATAAAGTGATTTAGAAAAAAAGGCTAAATAAATGTTCTGGAATCTAGAATTCAAAATTAAATTAAAACCTGAATTTTAGGATATAAATAAAATAATAATAAAAAGAAATATTATGGCCTAATATGAATAATATTTAAGATTTCTAGCTTAAATATATAAATTTGTGAAAGTGGCCATATTAACTCTTTTCACTTATATAATTTATAATAGAAAAAAAAAATCGATTATTCAATAATTTAATAGGGTAACTATATTAAACGATTAATTTAGAAAAGTGTGAAACAGAAGCATATTCTCCAGCAGTGTCGGAGTCCACAGCAGATATCACACACACACAGCAACGATGCAGATAACACACACACACACACACACACACACACACACACACACACACACACACACACACAGCAACGATGCAGATATCACACACACACACACACACACAGCAACGATGCAGATATCACTCACACACACACACACACACACACACACACACAGCAACGATGCAGATATCAGACACACACAGCAACGATGCAGATACATACACACACACACACACACACACACACACACACACACACACACAGCAACGATGCAGATGTGTTGCAGCACATTCTGTCCACAGACACGAGATCATGGCACATCAAAGAGAAGGAACTTTGAGTGAGTTCAGCTGAAGGGCGTGTTCAATGAGCAAACAGGCCTTTTTGACTCATGCACAGGGTGGTATTTGAGGATTTATGCGTAAGAATAGTCAAATGACACAGTAAGAGCTCATCACCCGGCTGTGTCACTGTGGTTAGGGAATTTCCTCTGTAATTACCTGAGCGATCCCTCTGCACCTGGACACGACGCTGAACAAACCCACGGCTTTACTCTGACCGCTGGAATGTAAACACACTTCCTCTACAAGACGCCAGGGCCAAAAACGTCAGAGAAATCAATACAAGACACGTGATGTCAATAATTGCTAAATAAATGTGTGGTTTACTTTAAGGGGGGGGGGAAATGCAGCCATTATTTACTCACCCTCATTCCGAACACAAAGACATCGTTTTTAAACGTCCATGGGCCAAAAAGGGACCATAAAGATAGTCCATACGACTTGAATCCATAAAATTTGATCTCATTTGTGCATGCGTGCATTCAAACTTAGCGTGACTAGGCTAATGCATGAATGAGATTTGAGAGCAGTTGTGGAGGGGAAGATTTTCAGTCAAAACTACTTAACTTTGGGTCTCTTCCTCACTCGAAGCATCATATTTACATAATATAGCAGATGCTTGCAAAATAGTCTCATGACTGACACAGCAGAAGGTCTGGACTCCATCGCAGCTTTCATTGGCCAAGGACACCCAGAGGCCGTCTGACTGACATGTACAGCAACCAATCACAGTTGTGTGTCATGTTTAGGGGCGTGGAAATGTAAAGTCGATGTCCCTACAATAACAGACAGCATGTGAAACTTTTGGACGTACTGTGAAGTGCTGTGAATTTTACACACTTCACATACTTTTGAAAATACAGCATTTAGTTGATCCTAATAAGCCCTCATTGTCACAGCTGTAAACATTATGGCTTTCTTCTTCCATGAGGGGGTTTGGCTTCACAACGGCTTTGTTAAAGAACACGCGCGTCTCCCGGAAATGCTCTACAATTCAACCAATCAGACGACGACTTTGAAACTCCTGTAAAGTTTCCCATTCTGTGTGCCTTATGCATCAGACATTCAGCCAACGCTTGAGGCGTTGAGACTAACTTACAAATGATGAACATCACAAGCAAAAACATTCATAATCAATGCCAACTTATTATACAGCAGAGCTGAAATGGTCCTTTTTTTTAAATCATTTTAGAAGAACATCCAATGTGAACATTCATCTGGTGCTCTCAGTTTAAAGTAAATCACATGGGTTTAGATCAACGTGAGGGTGAGTAAAGAATTTTTGGGGGTAAACTAATCCTTTATTGTTCTTTCCCAAGACCACAAGAAAGAAACCAACATAAACCTCCCCCATCGCAGAAGATTCTGCGAGTAGAAAAATGACAACTCGCTCACTTTTTTGGCCAAACTATATTTATTATTTTGCCATGGCAGGAGTACAAACCTTTCAGGCTCCTTATGAAGCCGTACGGCCTGCTATTGAGTAAATATACAGTAAAGACAGAATCATTCTGTAGTCTGCACGTCCAGAAATTATGGCATTGCAAGACAGGACTTAGATGACGGAATATCTCCACTGCCCACAGCTGCGCATGAGTCCACACATTATATTCAAGCAGCGCGCGAACACGCTGTAATGCATCATGAGAGAGGAGTTTCCACACTCGCTGGCTCTTGCAAAGTTTATACACTTGGGCAATGAAAACAAACAATTAAACTAGCAAGAGTCTAATACCCTCACAGGCATGAACCTATTTTCTGGTGCTGGCTTTGCGAGGACTATTCAAAGTTTAATGTTTGCACGCATATAAATTAACGCGTTGCCTCCTGAAGTAAATAAAAATACCAGCAATTGGCCACTGCCTCTGCAGCACTGCAATTCTGGGTCTATGATTTCCTTGCGCTGTGGTCAGGCCCCTACGGTGCAAATGCAGTCCAGATGAGTTCCTGGTTCACGGTTATGAGCTAAATGAAAGGCTTCAGGACAAATTCCCTCCATCAAACTCGCCTGAAATCAAGGCCTGCTGGTGTTCCAGCCGAGCCGGTCGCATGTGCACATGTGCAGAGTCGGGTCACGTGACTGACTGAATTTGACGGCATTGTGATACATGCTTGAATTCATATTGCATCCGTGGGTCTATTCGGACCGGGTCACTGACATGCATAGTGTAACTATAGCAAAACAAACAGGCTTATCAGTGTTTAAGAGGGAGGAGAAAACACCTCCCATATCTTTTGTTGTTTATGTCAAAGGTCGTGTGTCCAATCAAACACAGTCAAATTAGACAGATGCGATGTTGACAGGTTGTGCGACATGCCCTCATCCTCAAAAACCATGAGCACAACTACACAAAAAGAAAGTCTGATCAAGGCAACATTAAATATTAAGTTAAACATGGTTTGTACTGAACACAATGCTTTTTATGAGGTACGTTACTGGCTGCTGGAAGCATGAAAGCGTCAAAATTACAAAAATAATTGAAAGAAATAATCTAGATCCTGAAGCAAAACCAAGTGAGATTCACTGCATTACATAATTTGCAAAATACATGCAGATAAACTAAATGGTAGATTTTTTTTAACACTTTACTTGAAGCCATAATGCATTATAAAGGTATTCATGATTTACATTGTAACGCATTATATAAAATGCATTATATTTGCAGATTACTTACACTGGTTGCTTGAAATATGTATAATGTATTATAACTGTGGTTACAATTATTCATGAGATCTTTCGATAAGGTGCATTACAATGCATTAAAATACTAGTATAATGCATTATATATAAATGCTTCAAGTAAAGTGTTTTTTTCATGGCAAGCAGTAAGAACATGTTTTAGAAAACCAGACATGATTATTAACCAAAAGTTATTGTTATTAAATTCTCCATTATGAAAGCTGCTTCAGAAACCATATTCATTCTCCAATCAGATGGAGGTCAATGTGGCCTGGCACACGTCAAAGCCATATTTCCACGTGTTTGGCTGTGAATCACATGTGAAGCAGGTGATTATTATCGTTCCTGCCATCAGAGAGGACGATTCTCTGCACCGGTTCTGTGCTCTTATCTCGGTCATTAAAGCAATCTCAACACCAATTATGAATCATAAAGACGATCGTGTTGGCCACCTTATCTCTGGAATGCCACAGGAATGCAGGGCATCATAACATCTGCGTGTTGCCATGAGCATTCGATTGGTTTTATCTGCTAACTGAAGTATCTTGATAGGGTGTGTCTCTCCCAACATCTGTAAACCATACATGTTCATTTGAAGCGTCCACATGCCCTATAGCACAGCAGCACCATACTGTTACCGACCCCTTAATGAACTCAAACTGTCCATTTTCAAATAGTTGGACATCAAGGCATTTTTACCAGCGGTGCATAACGCGTTACATTTCAGAGAAACCTGCCTGCGTGAGGAAAGCTGTACTTCCCACTGTCCTGCTTTATGATCCATAAGAAAGTCAAGTTGTGATTCCTTTGACGTGTGTTTAACCTCAAGACAACCCAATAAAAGGCTATATTTTCTAGGGCCAAAGTGGAGAATGATTCACACAGGATAAGTAGATGTTGCTAAAGAGCATGTACTCCTTCAATTTTGGTGCATATAAAACTCTAGATTAGACTGCAGTCATATTTTCATCTGATTTCGGCTGTAAAATATCAGAAACTCAAGCATACACAACCTACAGCTAGATAAAAGCATGTTTATGGAGCAAATTCGATTTTGTTCTTTGACTTCAAATGAAAGAGTTTTAAGCTTAGCCTAACAGAACATCATGTTGTAGTTGTTTCTGTCAACGCATTCATTTTGCATTCTGCACTCTTTATTTTGGGCAACTTAATTACATGGCAATCCTCACATCGTTTTAAACAACGTCCCTCTAATTAAACACTTCCTAGCTCTCGACTTTAGAGCACCATGTAGTGAATGGCTCTTAATTAGCCAGACTCAATAAGCTGACTTCAGTATAAAGCTGGAGGAAGACACCTTTACGCTACCAAAGCATAAGGACCTGTGAGAAGAAACACAATAGTCATTGTCTCCAGGCAATAGCTCAATTTCAAGACCTCACACCGGCTAATTTCCTGAGCATTCAGTGTCAACTACCTGTCACATTGGTTTGAAATAAGTGCATTCACATTTACTGCTGCGTAACAAAGACCCATCTCTAAAACACTGGCATCCCAGTGCTGCATGCTCATTGTTTTAATGGAAGTCGGTCTAGTTGGGCCAATGCCGTTCCCCAATGGTAACCCTCTAAGTGCTTTTACTGCATTTAATGCATTTCCACCTATAGGCGAGTAGCTCTTGCATTTTGCATTGCTTGAAAGAAACATAGTAACTATTAATGACATACAGCTATTTGTTTTCTTTGATTATGCATTAAAAACATGGTAACACTTTACAATAAGGAAACCAACCATTATTAATCTTAATGTTAATCTCGTCATTTACTAATGCATTGTTAAAATCAATAGTTGTATCTGTTTCTATTACTTAATGGACCTGAACTAACCATAAACAGCTGCTAATGTTAACGATTATTAAATAGTGTATTGCTCTTTGTTAATGCATCATGTTAGACCTTATTGTAAAGCGCTACCAAAACTATTCTCTAAAATGGAGTGCCGTAGAAATAAATACAGAATACGAATACTTCATGTGCGAAACGTACATCAGAAAATACCTTAGTTTAACTCTGATTAAAATATTTATTTTCCCAATAGTGAACATAAATATATCTTTATATACTTCTCCAAAATATGTGTTTTACTTTATTATAAATAAAGTTTAGTATTGGGAAAAATAAAGTGTGTGGAGACGGCGTCAGCGGCATCCGCAGCCCTCCACGACCATGTCCTGGTAGTTTTTTAAGATCACCCGCTCGTACTCGTCCAGATAGAGCAGAGAAACGGGACTCAGGTCCGTGGGAACGCAGCAGGCCCGGGGGATGTTGCTGTTCACCGAGTTCACCAGTGTCTGTACAATAGCGTGGTTGGTGGAGTTTAGGTGGTCCGCCAGCGGGAACGGACACTCGCCCTGGCAGTAAAAGGCATGGTATCCCGGCGGGGCGACTATCCAGTCGTTCCACCCCACGTCGCTGAAGTCCACATACAGGGAATGTCTCTTGCAGTTGGGTTTGTGCTTCTTCCGCTGGTTTTTGGGCCTCGCTTGCCGCTTCTCGCGAGAGTGAAGCACGTTCCCCTTGCCGTCGTGGCTGTAGGTCACCAACAGAGGCCTCATCTGGGACCACGTGTCCTCCCTGTCGTGCAGGGACCTACTGACCCGGACGTGTCTTTTGGAGTCCTGGTCCGGGTGAACTATTTCCACCACGAAGCCATGGTTGGGCCGTCCGTCTGCGGTCCACCTCGAGACGGCGGGGCTCACGTCGAAACTCTCCCACTTGCTCAAGCTGTGCTGAACCAGCCTGGTGTCCAGGAGTCTCGTGATGGGTTCCTGAAGGGAACCGGACGGTCTGATGATCTCGTGAATGTTAATGCGGTGGAACCCGTTGCTCGGAGAACTCACGATCTGCTCTCGGAAAATCCGTAGCTCCGCTGACGTCACGAACTCCTCGCCCGGGATGGAGGTCAGGTTGAAGAGGAACCGCTGAGTCGTCTTTCCGCTCGAACTGGACAGATCCTCCGTGGATTCTGGAAGGAAAAAAAACAATTTTGGAATAAATATATGCAAAGTTTATGGCTGTTTGAATCAAAGCCAGTTCCTGTGACAAACTTATTGTTTACACTCATTGACAGGATGTGACTTTTACTGACCTCTAACTGGACACACTGGTTTAAAACACATAAAAATGATAACTTATCCCGACATGATTACTTCAGAGGTGGCATTTCTAGTTTATTTGAATGTCATCTAAGACAATCCATAGGATTAGTATGCATTCAACATAATATGTTAAAAAAGCACATGCAACTCTACAATGCAAACAAATAAATAAAAATATACAAAACTATTGTATTTACTCCATACAATGTATACAGTTTAGGTAGGTAGATGAGGACATGTACCCCCTATATATATAGGGTGAATTCAGCCTGATTGGGAAATTAAAATGACTTGAGAAAAATGTCCCTTTAGACCTTAATTCACCCCTACACACACACATATATACATACATACATACATATACATGCATATATATATATGATTTAAGAAAAATTTGGGAGTACAGAAAATGTGTTCTCAACATAGGACTTTATACAAATAAACTGCCAATTCCTCATTAAATGGCCAGTAGATAAAGTCAACTCCTGTCAGGAATGAAGGATAAAGCAGATAAGAAAGGAAAGAAGGAATTTAGGGAAGGTGGAGAGGAAGAATTCGTGAAGTAAACACTTGCTTACCATCATGATGGAAGCTCCTGATAGTGTTTGCGCGGCTGGCAGATTTTTCCGAGGCTTTCCCCAGTGAACTCTTGGGTCTGTTGCTCTGCTCCGCGTTCACCGAGTGCATCGAGTACAAGTCCATCATGTATTGCGGCACCACCGCAGACCTGCTGGGACTCGGTCTGTGTTTGAGTCCAAACATGCTCAGAAGTCGAAGTTCAAACGCATGTAAGACATCCTGAGACAGAGAGGACCGGCCGATCTGAGGTACGAGTCCACTGGAGCCTCCAAAGAACACCTGAGTGACCATCAGAACCATCAGAGCGCCAACGGACGAGACCATGATCACTCTAAAGCTGACAGATCAGTGACGAACGAGATCAGATGGGCTCGGGCCAGGAGATGGGAACATATTCCGTGTTTAAGTGAGCCATTGTAAGAGTTTGGAGGATCCTTCGTGCATCAAAGCCACCTTAAGCGCCGCTTTAAGGAGGAACGCAAACCTGCGCTAGATCCATCTGGATAGAAGGTCCATGAGTCCAAGTCTGTCATAATACTAGATTTGCGCTCTTCTTAAAATAACACAAAGTGTAAAATTTGAACATTCGAACTCTTCTAAATAAGATGGTTTTGCACATCAGCAACGTTCCAAATAATAGAACGGAGGCTAAATCGAGCTCAGCGGTGTATTCGCACCCTTCTCCGTAGGTGTACAAGTGCAGGACCTGAAGATACAGTCCAGATACAGTTAAAACTCCAAACGCGCAGCTGATCTTCTGTTCATGGCATATGGGATGAACAATGCAGGTCTTCATATAAAGCTGCTCCTCTTTTATAATTCCCCGTTTCACTGTGTTCCATCTTCGAGATCACCAAGGAAAAGCTGTTTATCTGGAGAAAACAGTGGGAGATTTCCAGGAGAGCGCCCGCCTCTTTTTACACATATTCTACCGTAACTGCTGTATTAAGACAAGCTGTAGGTGCTGTAGCAGATATAAAAGTCCACTTCATTGACGAAACAAAAGTTTCTTCCTTTGCGAAGAGCGCAACGCGTCGCGGCGAGGGTTTGGGTACGTGTGTACTTTACGCGCAGTGCGCAAGTGTTCAACAGCGTCTCTCTCTCTCTCTCTCTCTCTCTCTCTCTCTCTCTCTCTCTCTCTCTCTCTCTCTCTCTCTCTCTCTCTCTCTCTCTCTCTCTCTCTCTCTCTCTCTCTCTCTCTCTCTCTCTCTCTCTCTCTCTCTCTCTCTCTCTCTCCTCATGTGTCTTTATGTTTAACTCTCTGAAGTCATGACAGAATTCATCGCCTTTGGACATCAAGGGGTCCGTGTGGTCAAATGCTCGTTTGGAGAGCTCAGACATCATCTAATTAAGTAACTGGGGGGAAAATATGGGAAGTTCCAGATTTTCTCCATTACTGCTTATTAAATTGAATGCAACATAAGGCATTAAATCTCTCTTGGACATTTTAATTAGTCCTCACTCTATCACCTATTACCACTAACGATATATTTAGATCCAAAAAAACAAACAAAAAAACTTTAATAATGAAAAAATAAAAAAGACACTCACTATCTAGCGCTCATATTCAGAGCCAGTGCGCCAACTTGTGGAGAACAGAAGTAACGACGTTTGATGTCAAGTAGGAGAGACCGGGGCTAGTTGTCACACTTTAGTCCATTATATTCCCAATCCAAGACTGAAATAATAAGGTAACAAATGTAATCACAGTTTTGTAATTGCATCTTGGGAAACATGACAACTTGCCCCAAAATAAATATGTGAGAAGTTAATCAAATTTATGCTATTGATAAAAAGTTTTTTTTTTTTTTTTTAAACAGCATTTATTTAAAATAGAAATATTTTTTTAACATTATACATTACCGTTCAAAAGTTTAGGGTCAGTAAGTCAGAAAAGATTTCTATTTTTAATAAATACTGTTCTTTTCAACTTTTTATTCATCAGTGAATCCTAAAAAGTATCACAGGTTCCAGAAAAAAATAAGCAGCACAATGGTTTCCAACATTTATAATAACTGAATATCAAATTAGCACATTAGAATGAATTCTGAAGACTGGAGTAATAACGCTGAAAATTCTGCTTTGCATCATAGAAATAAATTATATTTTAAAGTATAATAAAATAGAAAACCATAATATTACATTGTAATAAAATACACAATATTACTGTTTTTCCCCCCTGTTTTTTATCAAATAAATGTAGGCTTGATGAGCATAAGATACTTTTTTCAAAACATTAAAAATGTTCATGTTTTCAAATGTTTGACCAGTACTATACATATGCTACAGATTTATCGGTCGTGGTTTCGTTGACCTATTTACACAACAGATACAAAAATATTTCAGTCTAGATTGCAAAGTCCACCAAAAAATTATAATTTAACACTAGGAATTTAATTTGTCCTTGTAATATGGATATTTCAAACAGATTCCAATCCAGGTCTAATACATCATTAAACATTAACATGCCTCTAATCTATTATATTAAAAACCACTTAAACCATGTTTGATGGAAAAAAACAATTTATTGTAAAATGAAGTTTATTTTGAACACATCAGCTCCGTCTGCATGCATCCACATTCTCCCATAACGTCCTCCATGTCTAAAAACCTCCACATTATCATTGTTAAACAACTCTAAAACACCATTAACCGATGTTTAAAATGAGTTCATCTGCATCCGCACTCATCCACCACCATGTCTTCATAATGTCGAAGAACCACGTTATCGTTGTTGTCGTAGTAGAGCATGGAGATGGGGGAGAGTTTGATGGGAACGCAGCAGGGCTGAGGCGTTCCTTTAGGGTCGAACGAGTGAACCAGCGTCTGCAGGATGGCGTGGTTGGTCCCGTTCAAACTCTCACTCAGAGGGAAAGGACACTCGCCATGGCAGTAATTGGCTAAATATCCCTGAGGAGCAATGATCCAGTCCTGCCAGCCCACGTCTTTAAAGTCAATGTAAAGCCTCCTGGGTTTGCACACGTTACTGGGGGTCACGGGTAAGTAATACGCCGCGCTTCTCTTTCTTCTGGCCCTGCACTGAAGCGGGTTCAGCGACACCACCACCAGAGACGTGCGCAGCTCTGGGAACCGCTCGCTCTTCACGTACGCGTGCTCCTGAAGCATGTTGCTCAGGTGCGTGAGCTGCATCTCCAGTTGCATCCCGTAGTTCTTCCCTGGTTTCCTCCAGGATTCAGCCAGGTCCGTCAGATTGACCAGCACTGACCCGTGCGCGCCAGGCCCGAGAGACTGAGACTGGAGCAATCTACGACTGGACTCGGGACTCACTCCCTTCAGCGTGGTCCTTAAAACCCTGTACAGGTCCACGCTGAAAACACGCTGTCCCAGGTGAGCCAGGTCCTGTTTGAACTTCATTTCCAGCTGCGCGAAGGAGAGTTGCTCAACATCCTCCAGCACCGACATGTTGAAAAACAGATGCTTTCGCTCACAGTTAAAGCAGTGGACGGCCGGAGCAGAGATCGCACTACCTGTTAAAACAAACATCGTGTTATAGTGGTCATATAGGGTCATTCCTGTTCTGAAGGAACCTTTTGAATTCAGTAACAAGTTACAATTTAAGACAAGACACCCCAGATGAACAGGGTAAAAAATAAATAAAAAAAATCGATATCACCACACTTATAGGAAAAGGTTCTATATGGAGCCCTAAAGGGTTCAGTCAGGTGTTCCATATATAAAACCTTACCTTTTTTAAAAAACTTTTTAAATTTTTTTATTAAACAGCTCATAAACTTTCTTTATCACTAGGAAAATTTGAAATAACCTGTTAAACATGAAAGCATTATGCAATAAATGAAGACATGTCCCCTTAGAACCTTTTGCTATAAAGTGTTCTTTAAAATAGAGTTGAGAATCCTAGAGTTCTATTTAGAATTCCGTTGAACCACTGGTTCCTTGCCACTGTTGCCTTGGCTTTTGGCTTGCTTAGTTGGGGACATTTAATATTCAATAATATTATTGATCTAAGTAATATTATTGAATATTACTTAAGGTGGACGTTGACACAATTTTCTTTTAGAAACAAACTTTGCTATATTGTTTTCATGTTATCACTGTGAAGCGCTTTGATGCAATCTGTATTGTAAAAAGCGCTATATAAATAAAGGTGACTTGAACCTTTTTTTTCTGAGCATACTTTCCCAGTTTATTGGTTACATTAAGAAATGTGAAAAAAAAGGTTTTCTGAAATGTTTAGATATGCAACTGAGGCATTATCTAATTAAACACCCACTAATTTGCATACATGTCCATTACAGAAATCTGAACAGTGGATGACACCAGGTTCAAAACTGCTTTTTTATTGTGATATTAGAGACAAATGTTTTTACAGAGGGGATTTTTGATCTCTTTTTATTGTTCTGTAAATCTGAAAATACTGTCAACAGCAGGGGGAAAACATTTTCACTGCTTTTTTAGAAATAAAATGTTGTATAAATAAAAATGTTGCTCTGTAAAAACATTCAGAATAGGAATAAAACTAAAGTTTTGTGTATACAGGAGAAAAAACTCAGCCTTTAAAGATATGTATAGTAATTGAAATCTACAGATGCAAACCGATAAAGTGCAGAAAAATAAACCGTTAAAAGTATATTTAGGATTTTTTTTTTTTCTGAAATGCATGAAGAGACGAATTAGCCTAAAATCTCAAAACTGACCAATGCCTGTGTTGTTATTTCTATAAAAGGGTGTAACGGTCTTTGATTACAGTAACTTGATTTACACAATGCTTAATGATGTCCAATCACCCATAATGATGTCACTTCCTGGAGAATCATGTCATAAAAGTAAAAGATTTTACAGAAAACTAACATGGAAAGAACTAAACTGATTGCAATGATTCCCAATAAAACGGATGGCATAACTTAAGGGGACAATTCGGAATCAATTCACTTTGGTTTAATTCTGAAAACTACCTCCTTGAAAAAAAAAAACTTCCCCCCAAAAACCTAAGACATATGATTTAGCATAAGGTTGACCCAAATCCTCAAGGCCTCACCTTGGTCCTGGATGAACCTCACGATGTTTCCTCGGACGCCGTACTCGGACACCAGGCACGGGTCAGTGTGGGACGTCCAGGAGCCCTTCTTGAAGATCTTCCACAGCTGAGAGGGAACCGGAGCCTGATGGGACGGTTTCGGTCGACTTGAGAGACCCATGGAACTTAAAAACAGCTTTTCTTGAACGTTAACATTTTCTGTGTTTATAAAAGCAGGAGAACAGAGACTTAACATTAAAACCAGGACATTGAGATCCACACACACCATCATTAACATGAGCAGGACAGGCAAACAGACCTCACGGCCGGACTGAGACTTTAAACAGCTGATCAGCTTCAGATGGCCAGTGCAGATTAACACCTGTGAGCTGATTGGAGGAGATAACGACAGGACTGATGGATTGTGGGGGTGATGTCATTGATATGCAAATTCGTTACAATGCCTTTGATGTTTATAAGGGGTCAGATTGAGATACTGGGACAAAGCTCTACATTTTTTCATAGATTTGATTGAATTCTTAAATATTTCAACTGTATTTTTTATTTATTTTCATTAAAAACAAGGTTAAAGCAACAACACATTTTTTTTTTTAAATTGGTTGCTTTGAAATTGTTTAGTTGTGATGTCCATTTAAGATTTAAACAACATTCTGACAATGGAGTTTTTATATATTTAACAGACACAAAATACAAAAAAGTACCATGATTTTTGTAGCTGTACCATGAAAATACAATGGTAGTATTTAAATTACCATGTACATACTAAGGTACTTAAATGTGTGATTATGTGATCATTTGTATGTATATCATGATATTCATAAATACAAACTTTCACCATATAGCACAAGTAAGATAAATATGAAAAAGAAAAGGAAAATATAAACAAGAGAAAGAAAGACTAAACAATAATGTGACTTAACAACTGATTAATGAGTCATTGCGTTTCCTCCAATTTAGGATTTGCAATTTGATGTTTAATTTAATAATCAACTCCTAATCCCCAACCTAAAATACACAAAAGTCCATTACAGAGAAATAAAATCAGCTCAGATCATTATAATTTTATTATGAAGAAGTTTATTTATATCAACATATGTATTTTTGATTGCAGCTCAATGGGCATAAAGTGAACTTTACTTATAAAACTATATAGAGAAAATATTGAAGAGATCTGTATTTTTTTTTTTTTTCATTGAAGATTTCACAAACAAGTCTGATTGATCTCTGAATGTTTTTTTTTTGTGATTTATGATTTATGATCAGAAATCATTTCCCCACTCCTCAGACAGCAACACTGCAGCATCATTTCTGCTCTTCATCAGACACATTCCTGCAGTCGCCGGCGAAGACGAAACACAATCCACTGATCCATCAGGCCGGCACTGATAACAGCATCCTGACTGAACGCTGGGCTGGCACTCCCTCTGCTCAACTGACTGTGAGCTGTGAACAGAGACCAAACACACAACCATACAAAACAACTAAATAAAACAAAACACAACTAAACAAAATAAAAATGGGCTAGTGAGCCGTGAACATAGACAAAACAAAACAAAACAACTAAACAAAACAAAAATGGAGCAGTGAGCTGTGAACAGAGACAAAACAAAACACAAAAAAACAAATATGTGCTAGTGAGCTGTGAACATAGACAAAACAAAACTAAAAAACCAACAAAAGACAAAACAAAAATAGGCCAGTGAGCCGTGAACAGACAAAACAAAACAACTAAACAAAACAAAAATGGAGCTGTGAGCTGTGAACAGAGACAAAACAAAACAAAAACCAACAAAACAAAACAAAAATGGGCTAGTGAGCCGTGACCATAGACAAAACAAAACAACTAAACAAAACAAAAATGGAGCAGTGAGCTGTGAACAGAGACAAAACACAAAAAACAAATATGAGCTAGTGAGCCGTGAACAGACAAAACAAAACAAAAACCAACAAAAGACAAAACAAAAATAGGCTAGTGAGCCATGAACATAGACAAAACAAAACAAAAACCAACAAAAGACAAAACAAAAATAGGCTAGTGAGCCATGAACATAGACAAAACAAAACAAAAACCAACAAAAGACAAAACAAATATGAGCTAGTGAGCCATGAACATAGAGAAAACAAAACAAAAACCAACAAAAGACAAAACAAAAATGGGCTAGTGAGCAATGAACATAGACAAAACAAAACAAAAACCAACAAAAGACAAAACAAATATGAGCTAGTGAGCCATGAACATAGACAAAACAAAACAAAAACCAACAAAACAAAACAAAAATAGGCTAGTGAGCCGTGAACATAGACAAAACAAAACAAAAACCAACAAAAGACAAAACAAATATGAGCTAGTGAGCCATGAACATAGACAAAACAAAACAAAAACCAACAAAACAAAACAAAAATAGGCTAGTGAGCCGTGAACATAGACAAAACAAAACAACTAAACAAAACAAAAATGGAGCAGTGAGCTGTGAACAGAGACAAAACAAAACACAAAAAAACAAATATGAGATAGTGAGCCGTGAACATAGACAAAACAAAACTAAAAAACCAACAAAAGACAAAACAAAAATAGGCCAGTGAGCCGTGAACAGACAAAACAAAACAACTAAACAAAACAAAAATGGAGCAGTGAGCTGTGAACAGAGACAAAACAAAACACAAAAAAACAAATATGAGATAGTGAGCTGTGAACATAGACAAAACAAAACTAAAAAACCAACAAAAGACAAAACAAAAATAGGCCAGTGAGCCGTGAACAGACAAAACAAAACAACTAAACAAAACAAAAATGGAGCAGTGAGCTGTGAACAGAGACAAAACAAAACACAAAAAACAAATATGAGCTAGTGAGCTGTGAACAGAGACAAAACAAAACACAAAAAACAAATATGAGCTAGTGAGCCGTGAACATAGACAAAACAAAACAAAAACCAACAAAAGACAAAACAAAAATAGGCTAGTGAGCCATGAACATAGACAAAACAAAACAAAAACCTACAAAAGACAAAACAAAAATAGGCTAGTGAGCCATGAACATAGACAAAACAAAAACCAACAAAAGACAAAACAAATATGAGCTAGTGAGCCATGAACATAGACAAAACAAAACAAAAACCAACAAAAGACAAAACAAAAATGGGCTAGTGAGCCATGAACATAGACAAAACAAAACAAAAACCAACAAAAGACAAAACAAATATGAGCTAGTGAGCCATGAACATAGACAAAACAAAACAAAAACCAACAAAACAAAACAAAAATAGGCTAGTGAGCCGTGAACATAGACAAAACAAAACAAAAACCAACAAAAGACAAAACAAATATGAGCTAGTGAGCCATGAACATAGACAAAACAAAACAAAAACCAACAAAACAAAACAAAAATAGGCTAGTGAGCCGTGAACATAGACAAAACAAAACAACTAAACAAAACAAAAATGGAGCAGTGAGCTGTGAACAGAGACAAAACAAAACACAAAAAAACAAATATGAGATAGTGAGCCGTGAACATAGACAAAACAAAACTAAAAAACCAACAAAAGACAAAACAAAAATAGGCCAGTGAGCCGTGAACAGACAAAACAAAACAACTAAACAAAACAAAAATGGAGCAGTGAGCTGTGAACAGAGACAAAACAAAACACAAAAAAACAAATATGAGATAGTGAGCTGTGAACATAGACAAAACAAAACTAAAAAACCAACAAAAGACAAAACAAAAATAGGCCAGTGAGCCGTGAACAGACAAAACAAAACAACTAAACAAAACAAAAATGGAGCAGTGAGCTGTGAACAGAGACAAAACAAAACACAAAAAACAAATATGAGCTAGTGAGCTGTGAACAGAGACAAAACAAAACACAAAAAACAAATATGAGCTAGTGAGCCGTGAACATAGACAAAACAAAACAAAAACCAACAAAAGACAAAACAAAAATAGGCTAGTGAGCCATGAACATAGACAAAACAAAACAAAAACCTACAAAAGACAAAACAAAAATAGGCTAGTGAGCCATGAACATAGACAAAACAAAAACCAACAAAAGACAAAACAAATATGAGCTAGTGAGCCATGAACATAGACAAAACAAAACAAAAACCAACAAAAGACAAAACAAAAATGGGCTAGTGAGCCATGAACATAGACAAAACAAAACAAAAACCAACAAAAGACAAAACAAATATGAGCTAGTGAGCCATGAACATAGACAAAACAAAACAAAAACCAACAAAACAAAACAAAAATAGGCTAGTGAGCCGTGAACATAGACAAAACAAAACAAAAACCAACAAAAGACAAAACAAATATGAGCTAGTGAGCCATGAACATAGACAAAACAAAACAAAAACCAACAAAACAAAACAAAAATAGGCTAGTGAGCCGTGAACATAGACAAAACAAAACAACTAAACAAAACAAAAATGGAGCAGTGAGCTGTGAACAGAGACAAAACAAAACACAAAAAAACAAATATGAGCTAGTGAGCTGTGACCATAGACAAAACAAAACTAAAAAACCAACAAAAGACAAAACAAAAATGGGCCAGTGAGCCGTGAACAGACAAAACAAAACAACTAAACAAAACAAAAATGGAGCTGTGAGCTGTGAACAGAGACAAAACAAAACAAAAACCAACAAAACAAAACAAAAATGGGCTAGTGAGCCGTGACCATAGACAAAACAAAACAACTAAACAAAACAAAAATGGAGCAGTGAGCTGTGAACAGAGACAAAACAAAACACAAAAAAACAAATATGAGCTAGTGAGCCGTGAACATAGACAAAACAAAACAAAAACCAACAAAAGACAAAACAAAACTAGGCTAGTGAGCCATGAACATAGACAAAACAAAACAAAAACCAACAAAAGACAAAACAAAAATAGGCTAGTGAGCCATGAACATAGACAAAACAAAACAAAAACCAACAAAAGACAAAACAAATATGAGCTAGTGAGCCATGAACATAGACAAAACAAAACAAAAACCAACAAAAGACAAAACAAAAATAGGCTAGTGAGCCATGAACATAGACAAAACAAAACAAAAAAAACAACAAAAGACAAAACAAAAATAGGCTAGTGAGCCATGAACATAGACAAAACAAAACAAAAACCAACCAAAGACAAAACAAATATGAGCTAGTGAGCCATGAACATAGACAAAACAAAACAAAAACCAACAAAAGACAAAACAAAAATAGGCTAGTGAGCCATGAACATAGACAAAACAAAACAAAAACCAACAAAAGACAAAACAAATATGAGCTAGTGAGCCATGAACATAGACAAAACAAAACAAAAACCAACAAAAGACAAAACAAATATGAGCTAGTGAGCCATGAACATAGACAAAACAAAACAAAAACCAACAAAACAAAACAAAAATAGGCTAGTGAGCCGTGAACATAGACAAAACAAAACAACTAAACAAAACAAAAATGGAGCTGTGAGCTGTGAACAGAGACAAAACAAAACAAAAACCAACAAAACAAAACAAAAATGGGCTAGTGAGCCGTGACCATAGACAAAACAAAACAACTAAACAAAACAAAAATGGAGCAGTGAGCTGTGAACAGAGACAAAACAAAACACAAAAAAACAAATATGAGCTAGTGAGCCGTGAACATAGACAAAACAAAACAAAAACCAACAAAAGACAAAACAAAAATAGGCTAGTGAGCCATGAACATAGACAAAACAAAACAAAAACCAACAAAAGACAAAACAAAAATAGGCTAGTGAGCCATGAACATAGACAAAACAAAACAAAAACCAACAAAAGACAAAACAAATATGAGATAGTGAGCCATGAACATAGACAAAACAAAACAAAAACCAACAAAAGACAAAACAAAAATAGGCTAGTGAGCCATGAACATAGACAAAAAAAAAAAAAAAAAAAAAAATAGGCTAGTGAGCCATGAACATAGACAAAACAAAACAAAAACCAACAAAAGACAAAACAAAAATAGGCTAGTGAGCCATGAACATAGACAAAACAAAACAAAAACCAACAAAAGACAAAACAAATATGAGCTAGTGAGCCATGAACATAGACAAAACAAAACAAAAACCAACAAAAGACAAAACAAATATGAGCTAGTGAGCCATGAACATAGACAAAACAAAACAAAAACCAACAAAACAAAACAAAAATAGGCTAGTGAGCCGTGAACATAGACAAAACAAAACAACTAAACAAAACAAAAATGGAGCAGTGAGCTGTGAACGGAGACAAAACAAAACACAAAAAACAAATATGAGCTAGTGAGCCGTGAACATAGACAAAACAAAACAAAAACCAACAAAAGACAAAACAAAAATAGGCTAGTGAGTCATGAACATAGACAAAACAAAACAAAAACCAACAAAAGACAAAACAAAAATAGGCTAGTGAGCCATGAACATAGACAAAACAAAACAAAAACCAACAAAAGACAAAACAAATATGAGCTAGTGAGCCATGAACATAGACAAAACAAAACAAAAACCAACAAAAGACAAAACAAAAATAGGCTAGTGAGCCATGAACATAGACAAAACAAAACAAAAACCAACAAAAGACAAAACAAAAATAGGCTAGTGAGCCATGAACATAAACAAAACAAAACAAAAACCAACAAAAGACAAAACAAATATGAGCTAGTGAGCCATGAACATAGACAAAACAAAACAAAAACCAACAAAAGACAAAACAAATATGAGCTAGTGAGCCATGAACATAGACAAAACAAAACAAAAACCAACTAAACAAAACAAAAATAGGCTAGTGAGCCGTGAACATAGACAAAACAAAACAAAAACCAACAAAAGACAAAACAAATATGAGCTAGTGAGCCATGAACATAGACAAAACAAAACAAAAACCAACAAAACAAAACAAAAATAGGCTAGTGAGCCGTGAACATAGACAAAACAAAACAACTAAACAAAACAAAAATGGAGCAGTGAGCTGTGAACAGAGACAAAACAAAACACAAAAAAACAAATATGAGCTAGTGAGCTGTGAACATAGACAAAACAAAACTAAAAAACCAACAAAAGACAAAACAAAAATAGGCCAGTGAGCCGTGAACAGACAAAACAAAACAACTAAACAAAACAAAAATGGAGCTGTGAGCTGTGAACAGAAAAAAACAAAACAACTAAACAAAACAAAAATGGAGCTGTGAGCTGTGAACAGAGACAAAACAAAACAAAAACCAACAAAAGACAAAACAAAAATAGGCTAGTGAGCCGTGAACAGACAAAACAAAACAACTAAACAAAACAAAAATGGAGCTGTGAGCTGTGAACAGAGACAAAACGAACAGCAATACAAAACAACAAAATAAAACAAAACAAAACTAAACAAAACAAAAATGGAGCAGTGAGCTGTGACCAGAGACAAAACAAAACACAAAAAAACAAATATGAGCGAGTGAGCCGTGAACATAGAGAAAAAAAAGAAAAAAAAAGGAAATAAAATGTCAAGCTTTGTTAAAATATGATTATTATTATCATCATAAGAATCACAATAATAGTAATCATAATAATAATTTTACAAAAATAAAATAAATAATAAAATAAAAATGAAATGTCAAGCTTTGGAAATGTTTATTTCCCAAAAAGTTGATGATGATTATTATTAATAACAACAATAATAATATATTTATTTACAAAAAAAAAAGAGTACAATATACACTCACCGGCCACTTTATTAGGTACACCTGTCCAACTGCTCGTTAACACTTAATTTCTAAGCAGCCAATCACATGGCGGCAACTCAGTGCATTTAGGCATGTAGACATGGTCAAGACAATCTCCTGCAGTTCAAACCGAGCATCAGTATGGGGAAGAAAGGTGATTTGAGTGACTTTGAACGTGGCATGATTGTTGGTGCCAGAAGGGCTGGTCTGAGTATTTCAGAAACTGCTAATCTACTGGGATTTTCACGCACAACCATCTCTAGGGTTTACAGAGAATGGTCCGAAAAAGAAAAAACATCCAGTGAGCGGCAGTTCTGTGGGCGGAAATGCCTTGTTGATGCTGATAGAAGGGCAACAGTGACTGAAATAACCACTCGTTACAACCGAGGTATGCAGCAAAGCATTTGTGAAGCCACAACACGCACAACCTTGAGGCGGATGGGCTACAACAGCAGAAGACTCCACCGGGTACCACTCATCTCCACTACAAATAGGAAAAAGAGGCTACAATTTGCAAGAGCTCACCAAAATTGGACAGTTGAAGACTGGAAAAATGTTGCCTGGTCTGATGAGTCTCGATTTCTGTTGAGACATTCAGATGTTAGAGTCAGAATTTGGCGTAAACAGAATGAGAACATGGAACCATCATGCCTTGTTACCACTGTGCAGGCTGGTGGTGGTGGTGTAACGGTGTGGGGGATGTTTTCCTGGCACACTTTAGGCCCCTTAGTGCCAATTGGGCATCGTTTAAATGCCACGGCCTACCTGAGCATTGTTTCTGACCATGTCCATCCCTTTATGGCCACCATGTACCCATCCTCTGATGGCTACTTCCACCATGTCACAAAGCTCTAATCATTTCAAATTGGTTTCTTGAACATGACAATGAGTTCACTGTACTAAAATGGCCTCCACAGTCACCAGATCTCAACCCAATAGAGCATCTTTGGGATGTGGTGGAACGGGAGATTCGCATCATGGATGTGCAGCCGACAAATCTGCGGCAACTGTGTGATGCCATCATGTCAATATGGACCAAACTCCCTGAGGAATGCTTCCAGCACCTTGTTGAATCTATGCCACGAAGAATTGAGGCAGTTCTGAAGGCAAAAGGGGGTCCAACCCGTTACTAGCATGGGGTACCTAATAAAGTGGCCGGTGAGTGTATATTGGAATGAAATGTCCAGCTTTGGAAGTATTTATTTACAAAAAAAAGATGATGATTATTATTACTGTTATTCTTTAATAATCATATTAATAATAATAATAATAATAATGCATTTTATTTAAAAGCGCCTTTCTGGACACTCAAGGTCGCTGTACAAAGTAAAAACAGCAGAATATGTAGAATTAATCAAGAGAATAAAATAAAACATAGCCAAGATACAAGTAAACAGGACAATGGATGTTTCACAGTAAATAAGATATTTTGAACAGGTAAGTCTTGAGAATGGATTTGAATTCTGTGAGTGAGTTTGTGTTCCTAATGTGAGATGGAAGAGAGTTCCACAGTTTGGGTGCAGAGCAGCAGAAGGCTCTGCTCCCCATAGTACTGGGGCAGAGAGATGAGTGGAAGAAGAGGATCGGAGAGTACGGGACAGGGTAACAACATGGAGGAGGTCAGAGATGTAAGGAGGAGCAAGATTATGGATGGCCTTGTAAGTAAGCACGAGAATTTTGAACTCAATTCTACGTTGAACCGGTAGCCAATGTAATTGTTGAAGAATAGGAGTAATATGGTGAGAAAAGGGAGGTTTGATTATAACACGTGCTGCCGAATTCTGGACCAACTGGAGCTTATCTAGGGTTTTATGAGGGAGACCAAAAAGAAGAGAATTACAGTAGTCAATACGCGAAGTAACCAGGCTGTGAACAAGGATGCAAGCAGAGTCAATGGTAAGGGAGGGGCGGAGACGGTTGATATTACGGAGATGGAAATAAGCTGACCGTGTGATGCTATTAATGTGAGATTGAAAAGATAATGTACTGTCGAGGATGACACCCAGACTCTTGACCTGAGGGGATAATAATTATATTTACCAAAAAACATAGTTAATTTGTATTTAAATATATTTCATTTAAATACACATGGGAATGAAATTGGTTTTGTAAACTGACAATATTTAAATAAATATATAATATATATGTTCATAAAATGTTTATATATGTATACAAATAAATAAAGAAATATCAATATAGCAAAAGTTGCTGCTTACCTTTTGGAATAGCCTTTGCGTGCTTATTATAAAGCTTTAGGATATACAGCAAATGTCTCACAATCTATAAACAAAAGACAAAAAAAAAGCTGCAATTGTTAAACACATATATGGTAAATACATGACATGCAAAATGCTAATGTTGAAGAAACAGTTTCTAGCACGGTGTGAGGTTACAGTGCTAGCATTGTGACTGGAAACACAATAGTGTGTGTGGTCTAGTCAGGATATGAAATACGGCCGTTTGAATAACATGACATTGTGTTCACCCCTTCATTCATCACAAACACACGTTGTGCTCTGAGGTTTCCCTCCTGATCTTCAGTTTCACACACACAGGACACGCAGAATATTCCTCAGACTGATGTAAGGATCACCGTCATGATGTTGTTCAAACCTCATGTTTCACTTGATATGGAAATATATTCTGTGTAATGGGGAATTTGAGTGAATTAAGCCACAGAAAGCTCATCTTTCATTGTTTACCTTCCCCTTCAAATCATGACTGTCACCCACATCTCCCAGAGGTCAAGTAGAGTTACTGTTGCTCATAATATCCGCCTTTTCACCTTTCTGAAGCACATACATAAATACACATATATACAGAGCCGGACAGTAACGGAGTACATATACTCGAGTACAGTACTTAAGTACAATTTTGAGGGATCTGTACTTTACTCGAGTATCATTTTTGGGGAGTACTCATGACTTTACTCAAGTACATTTGAGAGGCAAATATTGTACTCTTTACTCCAATACATTTCTATCCATAACCGTGAGTACCCGAGTAAAAAAAAAAAAGTTTAAAAAAAAAGAAAAATCTCGGAAACCCTCAATTTGTTGTTTCCCTCTCAAACGTGATTGGATTGTGCAGGCGCCACTGATTGGGACAGCCTATCAGCAATCACTTTCAGCTTTCCGCCAAAGTCAACTCCATGGTCAGATTTTATATTAGCCTACACATTAATGTAAGCCAAGCATTTGGTTTGATGTTCTTGAGTATGTGGTGTGTTTAACACAGTCAGGTTCAAATGTGGCAGTGGCGTAGCCACGAGGGATTTCTGATTTCTTTAAAAAAAAAAACTTTAGGAGGCAAAATATATTTTTACTGATAATGTGAATTACACTGCGCAAACCAAAGTAGGCTTCTACCCAGCGAATGAAGAAGGGTTGGCGCTCAGTCTCCACAGTACATAAAATATTAATTTTGTTTTATTTTATTTTTCGGGTTTGCATTTATGAGGAAAAAACAATGTTATGGACGTGTTCTCCGTTACGGACGTGAGCGCTCTGAAAGCGGCATAAAAAATGCTTTAAAACTTTCACAGAGACATCAAACAGAAAACACAAAACCTTTCTTTAACCTGAATTTCGTTCAGGTTGGGACCCCCAAAGATGGGACCCCCAAAAAATTTAATTAAATTAAATAAAGCAACATGGTAAAAAGATGAAAATGACTTGATTTTACTTTCAATTCCTTTTACATTCTCCAAGGTATTAACATTAACATTTTTCATAACTCCATGTAGGACGTTTCTGTGCATAAATGTAAGCACTGTGGCAGTAGATTAGTAATGCAATATTTAGAAAATCTACTCTTGTACTCTTGATACTCAAGTACTTTTAAAAACAAGTACTTTAGTACTTTTACTTAAGTAGACATCTGAATGTAGTACTTTTACTTGTACTTGAGTAAAATTTAGCAAAGGGGTATCTGTACTTTTACTCAAGTAACAAAGCTCTGTTCTCTGTCCGCCTCTGCATATATATATATATGTATGTGTTTTTATATATATTGTGTATATATATTGAGAGCTGGATCACATTGGCTTCTATGTTTTTCATCTGCCGGCCCAGAAAGTTATGAAAGACATCGTTAAATAGTCCGAGTGACTACAGTGGCTCAACCTTAAGTTTATCAAGCGACGAGAATACTTTTTGTGCACAAAAACAAACAAAAGTAATGACTTTATTCAACTATTCATTTTCTTCTGTGTGAGCCTTTGACGCGAGTTCACGTGAGCCACGACGCATGCGCGAGAACCGAGAAGATGACGCTCATGATCGTTTGATGGGAAAGTGTGAAAGGTAAGCCATTCATTTTGTGGCATTGGTGAGGCACTTTTACGTTTTCTCGTTGGTTTCTGACGATTCGGACATCCAGGAAATGCACACTTTAGAACCATTTTTAAACACTACATCGAGACCCGTCTGCGTCATCTTCTTAGTTCTCGCACATGCGTCGCGGCTCTCGTGAGGCCCACTGTGTGTGTGTGTGTGTGTGTGTGTCACGGCTCTCGCAAGGGGGTAATCCATCGACCGGAAGTTGAAGCCGGCCGGGTGCCGCCATCTTGTAGCAGAACTTCACTTGCGTTAGCATTTCCATTGACTCCCATTCATTTTGGCGTCACTTTGACAGCGAATAACTTTACATCTGAGGCGTTTAAAGACTCCATTTGTCCATTATTTATTTCTAAAGAAACACGACAATGTATAAAGGGCTCCATTACCTTCTATGTTGCATTATGGCCCCGTCGAAACAGATTTTGTAAAAATAGGCTAACGATTGCGTCATAACCACTCGACTCTCTGTCGCGCTGTACAGAAATGACCGTACAGACAGCAGGAGAAGCTCGCAGGCAATCGGGGGGACGTCCCGTCAAGGGAGAAGCCCATAGATAATGAGTCCATAAAAGCAACGGAATACTTACTCCTGCTCACTCACGCCAAATAACTCTTTGCTCAAGTTCCCCGTCTCTGCAAGATTAACGTTGGCAATTTTCACGCACAGCTACTAGAAGAGTAACGTCTGTCAGACAGGTTGCTCACGTCATCAAGCTTAGTTTGAGTCGGTTTGAGTCTGCGCGTCAGGAACGGAAGTGCTCAAAAATCGCTAAAAATGGGCTTCAACTGTCTCAACTGAGTTCCAATGAGATCGCTCTGTCCACTTCTTATACTGTCTATGGGCTCTCGTGAACTCACTCAGAGGCCCACTGTGTGTGTGTGTGTGTGTGTGTGTGTGTGTGTGTGTGTGTGTGTGTGTGTGTGTGTGTGTGTGTGTGTGTGTGTGTGTCGCGGCTCTCGTGAACTCACTCGAGGCTCACACAGAAGAAAATCAATAGTGGAATAAAGTCATTATTTTGGGGGGTTTTTGCACACAAAAATTATTCTCGTCGCTTGATAAACTTAAGGTTGAGCCGCTGTAGTCACTCGGACTATTTTAACGATGTCTTTAATAACTTTCTGGGCCGGCAGATGAAATTACACAGAAGCCTATGGAGGAGTGATGCAGCTCTCAGATTTAATCAAAAATATTTTAATTTGTGTCCCGAAGATGAACGAAAGTCTTACGAGGTTGAACAACATGAGGGAGAGTAATTACTGTCAACATTTTGGGGTGAACTAACCCTTTAAAGTAAAAATAATACAATAATAATAATGCCATGTTATGAAGGAATTACTTAATACTATTTTTTTCTAAATAACAGTACAATAAACCCATGCTGCTCTGTTGTCACATGACCATCATGATGCATGTTTAATTCAGCAAACGTCAAAGATGATTTCAGAGATAAATACTTAGAATAAATATTCCACATTTTTATCCAGTCGTAAAATGTCTTTAGGCAGTTTTATCAACTAATGAGTTAGGAAGAAGTGGGCTTGATATTGGTTGTGTTCGAAATGGAAGACTAGTGACCTGAATAGTGCACAGTATATGCTGTATCCGGCTGCTATTTTCTCAAAATCATATGTTAAACAATACTAAAGACTATAGATGTTCAAAGACGGTGCACTCATATTACTTATGACTGGGAAGTCCCGCCTTAAATAAAAGAGCCACATTCAGGTCCGATTCTGTTGTCAATTTGAAATATGTTATTTTATTGTGAGTTCGGAAAGTTTTTGATATTCAAGCCGACAGAACCTGCCCATGCAAAAACAGACTTTGAAAGAGACTTTGACAATAAACAATATGCAAATATGAAGGCTACTAAATCTAGCTTTGTCCATTGTTGACATCGTTACTTTATTACATGCATGTTGCGTCCATCATCTCTGAAATAAATACTATTTTGTAGTATTTAAATACTATTTTGTATGAATAGAATATAATTTTTTAATATCTCTTTCTTGACCTATTATGCTTTATACGTAGCTGATTCGAATTTGTTTCATAATTGACTAACATGGACACTGTTATTGAACTGAATTTGAATCAAAGTGAATTGTCTTCTGCTTTAGCTGAATTAAACTCATTTCATCAGTGAAACTTTAGTTATTGAACAGAACTGAATCAACACTGAACTGACCTCCGCTGAATAACAACACTATGATCTTGTTAGAGCCGAATTGAATTCGTTTTGCATCACTGAATCATTATTTTCCAGTTTATCACTGTAAAGCTGCTTTGAAGAAGTCTGTATTGTAAAAAGCGCTATAGAAATAAGACTTGACTTATGACAGCCACAATTTTAAAACATTTTAAACAAAATATGAATACTGGATCACTACTTGCTTGCAAAAATATAAGTGCCATTCTGAACATATACGCATCTCTATTACTACCCCCCACCATATGAAACCCGAGACCTGCAATGAAAGTTAAGACAAGACATAAGCTCAGTAAAATGACAGTATAAATAAGTATTGGTCATGCATCTGAGTATTAACACACTAGAGTGTGTGATGCAGGAGTTCACCACATAAACACAGCTCACAAACTCCAGCTGGACCGAACCAAAACTGACATGTTTCACTGTACGATCTTCAGTTCTGAAATGTTTTTGTGTTTCATGGGTTTCGCCAGGTAGGCGTAGAGACGACTGTACCTCAGAATATTCTGCTCAGGAATATTCCTCTTCAGCGTGTCTGTCTCCTTCACATAATTACAGACTGAAGCCGTTCTAGACGTTACATCAATGCCACAAACAATCATCTGGTGTCTGGCCCTTCGCTGGGTCATCTGTGCGCTGGATGAAGAAGATAACAACCTTTATCACTGCTAAACACATCAGTTACACACACCATGATGCAGCGTTTAGCTTACCGGTTGATTCCTAATCATTCCTTCCCGGTGTTTTGATGCGATGAAGATACACATTTGGCTGTTTACAGAGAATTCACATAAGCAGTGCTTGATTTCTGAACATTATGATTCATAAGGAGGTTTGCTGCAGGTGCTTCCTGTTGAAACAATATTTTAGAATCAAAATAAATAGAATCCAGCCATTTTTTCACAACCACTAAAATAAATGCATGGTTTCACTTACAGATGAAAAATTCTATAAAATAATACACTAAAATGACTATAACCAATGATTGTGCTAATGTCAGTGACACGTAATATCTTATTTGTTCATTAGATTTACATGCCAAGTACAGTAAGTTACATGTAGCATGTGCTAAACTAGCTGTTGATTATAACATGTACGATTAAAGGGTTCCAGCACAACTTAAGTCAAAACTTAATTTAAGCAATCAGCTTAAACATTTGTAAATACAGAAGCGTATTGCATTCACTCGAGGAAAAAAAATCTAGGCCTACTCTGTTTTTCTGAATTAATGAGTTAATTCTCATAATTACAAGATAATTTTTCATGGAAAAAAAGTTTTTGCTCTGTTTTCCTCAAGTGAATGCAATACGCTTACGCTATATATAATAATACGCTACAAATTATTAATTTTCTTTAACTCAATGGACTTACGTTGTCATAACTCATATATATATAATATATATATATATATATATATATATATATATATATATATATATATATATATATTATATAAGCAAACTTGTACATATAAACAAAACTATGTTAGATGTGATTAATCGATTTGACAACATTAATATATATATATATAATATTTTCAAACAGAAAAGAGTTATTTTAAATTGTAAATATTTCACAATATTACTGTTTTTTTAAATATATTTTTAAATAAGGTTCAAGGTTCAAGGTTCAATTTATTTATAGAGCACATAATAATACAACAAGAGTTGACCACAGTGCTGTACATAGAATAAAATAACATAAAATAAATAAATGCAGCCTTGGTGAGGAGAAGAGACTTATTTTTAATTTTAACTTTATTTAAAAAATCTTACAGATCCCAAACTTTTGAATGGCAGTGCATATACTACAAATAATTAAGTTCCTCTAACTTAATGTACATTGTTGGTTGAACAATTTCAAATTAAGTTGTCATAACTCATAAAAGATTGATGCAAACTTTTTTTTTTGAGAGATAACATTTTTGTTAAAGTGTACTCAGTTTCACTCAATTACAATGTAAAAATGTTCACTCTTTCTCTATACTGTGCACAACATGGCATTCACTGAACAGATAACCCATTTCATTGAATTTCATAAGAAAATGGATCCTTCCTCTAAAATAACACAGCAACTTTTAGCAAACATTTATTCAACCTGATACACAAAAATGACAAAGATATTGTTCTATCATCTTGAACCATCTGGAGTCTCATACAGAATGTGCTTTAAAGGCATTGAACAGTTTATTGTGTTGACAGCTCGCCTGACAGGATTTACAGCGTTTATTAATAATGCAGTGATGAAGAGGAACCGCTGAAAAGCAGCTTTATGTGTGAGCAGCATCGCATGTGGGTGTCTCCTCTACCCAGACCACCAGGAGCCGAATCCCATCAAGACAAAACCCTTCGTCTGAAACTGTCACCAGAGGCCTGAAACCCTCATGAAGACCGGCTGAACATATGGCATGCTCTATTGATCGTGGCTTTTGTACTTGAATATCATATTGTTAGAAATAAAATGTGTAAAAGCAACGCTACTGACCTACACATCTTTAGTGACTGATGTTGGCCGAGTGAATAATACAAAACTAGAAATAAAAAAATATTTTCATTAGGATTAATATTTGATATCATCCACATGGTTTTGTTTAAAGGAGAACTCCGGCGCAAAATGAACCTTTGGTCTAATTACACATTGTTACCTAGTCAACCGTTATCTGAGATTTGTTTTCATGATTATCGAATGTAAATAGTTTTATCTCTAAAAACAGTTTAGCCTATAAAGCTAGTATAACGCTAGTATATTGGGCATAGAGTAATGACAAATAAAAATCGCTTGTTAATATCACTAACAAGGCTCAAAATAGCCCCACACTAACACTAATGAGGGTCCCTACCTTCAAACCGAAGCATTGAGAACTTTGTCAGTGTCCAGACAGTTTAATAAGAAGATATTTTAAACATACAGTCAACTTCGCGTATACAGGCAGAAGCCATCTTTGAAATACAGTCTCTACCAGTCGATCTACGAACGCCGATCCAAGCCTGCTGTTCGCACTCCCCTTATCACAACTTATAGCTCGTTCACATCTCACCAGCGCACTTGGATCGGCGTTCGTAGATCGACTGGTAGAGACTGTATTTCAAAGATGGCTTCTGTCTGTATACGCAAAGTTGACTGTATGTATTAAATATCTTCTTATTAAACCGTCTGGACACTGACAAAGTTCTCAATGCTTCGGTTTGAAGGTAGGGACCCTCATTATGCTACCGTGTTAGTGTGGGGCTATTTTCAGCCTTGTTAGTGGTATTAACAAGCGATTTTTATTTGTCATTACACTATGCCCAATATACTAGCTTTATAGGCTAAACTGTTTTTAGAGATAAAACTATTTACATTCGATAATCATGAAAACAAATCTCAGATAACGGTTGACTAGGTAACAATGTGTAATTAGACCAAAGGTTCATTTTGCGCCGGAGTTCTCCTTTAAGCATCCCTTCTTGTAGCTCAAACAACAGCACGGTCATGGGTTTGATTCCCAGGGGATACATAAACTGATGAAATGTGTAACTTCAATGCAACTAAAGTGGCTTTGCATAAATGCGTCTGTCAAATGCATATATAAAATCTTTGTTCATCATAATCATTTGTTGTTTAAGCTTGGTCTTTCAGTGTTCAGATTGGGGCTAAATGTTTTCTGGTCCTAAAATAAATTATACATGTAAATAAAAATATATTTACTTTTTTCATTATGTATGCCCTTCAATATTGTATTAAATATTCACAGACATACATAATTTATGATTTTTTGAGTGACTTTACAGTTACAGTGCATTGTATATGTATTTGACTAGTTTGTGAGTTCTTTGGGAATCAAACCCATGACCTTGCTGTTGTGAACGATATGCTCAACCAATCAAGTTACAGAAACCCTATTAAAGGAAAAAAAAGATTAAAAATCAAGTAAGGACAGATACAGGCGTCATTTAGAGTAAAGAACCCCAACATATACACATAAGACCAATAGTGATATGGCAAAATTAGTTAGCAAGATATCATTAAACTCATGTTTTTCTACACATGTATTCTGCATGTTTCGGATGTGTTACCTCATTGTACTCTATTTTAAATAGACAGGTTGTTTTATGCTGGAGCTGCATTACCCATGCACTTATTCAGAGAAGATCTTTTCTGCTGTTAGTATTGTGGGTAAGAGATCTTTATTTCAGACGCTGGCACAGACGACGGACCGTCAATGTGTGTGACATTGCTCTCTGTGGCTCGAGCTCGGCCTGACCAGTGGAATTTGGTGGATTTCAGTGCAACTTCCATTTTTAGTCGTTCACCAGGAGTTTAGCTTTTCTACAACAGTTTCGGCATCTAAATCTGGATTATTAACTATAATCATTTTATATTCATTTTTCAAACTATGCCGAAAAGGCAGTATACTGTAACTTACATCGTATATCTGTGATCCTCTGGTGTAGATAAGGTCCTTCAATGTGCACCTCAGGGTTACTGTAGGAAACTAAAAGCTAAACCATAAAATAAAAAAAAGTGTTACTTGAAATAAAAGTTGACTTGGAAAAGTTGAAAAGTTACGTATTGTATGTCAGCTAGGTGCCAATGAGACATTTCTCATTTTTATTTAGTTTTACTTGATTCACTAAAATAACTAAAACAAAAACAAAAATGTCAGGGTTAATATAGTTAACTAAAAGCTCAAATATTTCCATTACTTGAAATAAAATATACGTTAACAGTTATACAGAACATTAACAGAAATACATTTTTACATTAATTTCAGTCAGTTTTTTTTTATTTCTAGTAAGATATATATATATATATATATATACACACTCACCTAAAGGATTATTAGGAACACCATACTAATACTGCAGTGTTTGACCCTCTTTCGTCTTCAGAACTGCCTTAATTCTACGTGGCATTGATTCAACAAGGTGCTGAAAGCATTCTTTAGAAATGTTGGCCCATATTGATAGGATAGCATCTTGCAGTTGATGGAGATTTGTGGGATGCACATCCAGGGCACGAAGCTCCCGTTCCACCACATCCCAAAGATGCTCTATTGGGTTGAGATCTGGTGTCTGTGGGGGCCATTTTAGTACAGTGAACTCATTGTCATGTTCAAGAAACCAATTTGAAATGATTCGAGCTTTGTGACATGGTCCATTATCCTGCTGGAAGTAGCCATCAGAGGATGGGTACATGGTGGCCATAAAGGGATGGACATGGTCAGAAACAATGCTCAGGTAGGCCGTGGCATTTAAACGATGCCCAATTGGCACTAAGGGGCCTAAAGTGTGCCAGGAAAACATCCCCCACACCATTACACCACCACCAGCCTGCACAGTGGTAACAAGGCATGATGGATCCATGTTCTCATTCTGTTTACGCCAAATTCTGACTCTACCATCTGAATGTCTCAACAGAAATCGAGACTCATCAGACCAGGCAACATTTTTCCAGTCTTCAACTGTCCAATTTTGTTGAGCTCTGGCAAATTGTAGCCTCTTTTTCCTATTTGTAGTGGAGATGAGTGGTACCCGGTGGGGTCTTCTGCTGTTGTAGCCCATCCGCCTCAAGGTTGTGCGTGTTGTGGCTTCACAAATGCTTTGTGTTTAAATGCTTATATATATATATATATATATCTGTGGGATTTTTTGCACCTTTTCTGGTTCAGCAGGTGAAAATACTGCATTTGATCACTGTAAGTAAAAGCACATCTTTATCATTAGGCATGAGCAACAGTTGTAGTGACTCTTGCCTTAGGAAACACATGACTAATAATGACACAGTATTTCTCCAGATAGACCAGCTCAAGCTCTGGTCTTCTCATTAAACTGAACAGATGTTTTCCTGCGGTTGCTCTTTAGTAGGAAATGATCACGATGATTGTGGCGACTGCTAAGAGCATCACTGTGTGTGAATTTGTCATACATTTGCATCCGCAGCAACTGGAATTTCCTGCTCTTAAAGGAAAATAAGCCAGATTTAACGTTATCCAAGCATGCATGGAGCCCATAATGTGCAATGTCCAAAAATGACATGCAGTTATTAAAGAGATACTTTTGGTTTTGCCATTTCTCATCAAAATAATCCCCGTTCCTGATAAACCGCATGCAGTGTCTAAAAGCACTTGCAGCAAACGTCCTGCCTATTTTTTTAATGCAACAAATTATAACTATTATCTGTTCAATAAACAGATCAAATAATGTCTAACTAACCCCATGCAGCACTATATATATATATATATATATATATATATATATATATATATGTATGTGTGTGTGTGTGTGTGTGTGTGTGTTCTGATGTTAAAACACTGGTGAAAATACAGGTTCAAATATATATTTGGAAAATATATATAATTAAAACTTATTGTAGTTATTTTTTTCTTATATATATATATATATATATATATATATATATATATATATATATATATATACATACTGTATGTGTGTGTGTGTGTGTGTGTGTGTTCTGATGTTAAAACACTGGTTAAAAAAAATATATATATATATTTAAAATTCTAAAGAAATCGCAAATTTCGAAAGGAATTGTATGTGTGAAATAAATATACACTGCAGGATAGAAAAGAGGTATACGTACATAATGTATATGTATAATATACACAGAAATATTTGTTATAAATACAAACTTTTATGTTAGATGCGATTAATCCTGATTAATGGATTTGACAGCACTAATATTTACACACACACACACACACACACACACACACACACACACACACACACACACACACACACACACACACACACACACACACACACACACACACACACACACACACACACACACACACACACACACACGTCTGGTCCACTATCTTTGTGGGGACTCTCCATAGACGTAATGTTTTTTATACTGTACAAACTGTATATTCTGTCCCCTTACACTAACCCTACCCCTAAACCTGCCCATCTCTCTCTCTCACACACACCTTCAGTTTAATCATTTCTCATCATAAAGGACACTTCCCCTTTCCTGCTAAACCACATGCAGAGTCTAAAAGTGCCCGACACTTGCAGCAAAAGTCCTGCCTAGTTTTCTGTGCAGTAAATTATAATTATTATCTGTTTCAAAGGCTTTCAAAGAGCAGGAGGTTAATGAGTCACAGAGCGCTTTCATGTGGTCGAAGCGTCCCGTCCTAAACACACGGTGTTGGGCTCACACACTCTCTGCTGTATCTGGGTCCGGCGCAACAGAAAAGCATTGCAAACATTCCCTTCTAATTGTACACTTGTTGTCTTCAAAGGACAGAAGCTGTAGTCTAGATTCATGGAATCTGGGATACAACAATAAGCCACACATCCGTCCAGCCCAAAGCCACAGGCTATTTAAAGATAAAGTAGGCTGTACTTTTTTGCCACTAAATGAAGCACCCACCCTTCCGCCGCGCTACATATTGGAAACAGATGCCGTTGGTTGTGATGCTCAGCTAATTTTTGTGGATTGTGTTTTTTTTGCTCGATCTAGATTTCTTAGTGATCACATATGGTCACCACTTTATAAAGGCATCAAAATTCATTTATGACACACTTTGGCATTAATACACAGCACAACTAGACTAACCAATCAGATTTGCAAAAATAATGACTGTTTTCAAACAGGTTGTCACTAGTCCTGCCCCAAACTCTCGCCATTGGCATGTTACTCTTTTAGCCAAAGCTTTCAGTAAAAATAACACACTTTACCTTTAAGAAAAATGACTTGATTAATAATTGAAAATGTTTATAAATGAAGCATCTTAACTATAAATGAAAGAAATACACAATTAGAGGTGAAAACAGTGATTAAAATAATTTGTTCAATAATTAAACTAAACCGAAAAACAACTAAATATTTTTTTTATATTTTTAGACGTTAAAATACAGGGAAAATATATATTTAAATAATGTTTTATTTATTTATATTGATACTTAAAGTAGTTATATATCTATACGTTACCACATATATCTATACGTTTTTTTCTGGTCAAAAATGAATGCATTTTAAATGATATATAGAATATGCAAATGAGCCCCGCCTCCACTCACTCACACAGCTCAGAGATCCACTGGTTGACGATCACACGTTGGTTACAAGGTAGTTTGAGATGTCAGAAAAAACACAGATGTGTTTTTGAGATCACAGAATATGATTAAAATAAATTCACTTTGACCAGAAAAATATATACATATCGTTGGCCAACAATAATAATCAGATTAAACCATCCTTCCTCCCATAATATATTTCATTAACTTATAATTGTAGGCTGTTGATTGACATTTTACAAGGGCTTTGAACGCAGCTCATCCAATAAGAAAGAAGGATCAAGCAAACTCGCCCTTTAACATGCATTAAAAACATCAGGCTGAAACGCATGACTGATCTGTCTATCAGCACATCCACTCCTCTGCCAACTCTGCATTTCTCTTTAATTTGAGCTGACAGTGTAAGATCAATTATTTCCCGTTTTGCGGCATGTTTGATGTGCTCAGCTGTGGCTACTGTGAGACTCTACTCTACTACTGGCTTATTTATACCATCATTACTGCATCTGACTGTATTTAAAGACCTCCAACTCAATGTTTTGACAACTTTATGGGCACGCTTAACTGTCAACGAGAGATCTAAAGTGATCCAGAGTGATTTTTTAGTGGAGTAATAATCGGCGACTGCAAATTTATAGACGCCAAACACATCATTTGCCTGCGCAGCGATTAATGTAAACTTTCAGATGAGAAATCGTTGTCATCTTCAAGACTGTGGTTGACATCTTTTCAAATTAAGAAGCCTTCTTAGACCTGAGAACCATTGCTAATACTTAATGGTGTTTGTGCCGTTGTTTTCCCACCAAAATAATGTCACTTCCTAGAGGATGATGTCACTAAGGCATTAGCTGGTCATGGGACACATGGAAAAACATATGAACTGATTAGGAATTAAAGCAATATTTCCAAGAAAACATGTTTTGTTTATCTTTTTTTTAATCAAAAGTTTGTTTTTATTTCTTATGCATATTTTATGGATATTTTTAAAATCCTTTAAAACACTTTGAATAACAGGTAACTCTTTACAATAAGGTTATATTTCTTATAGCTAAAGTTAACTAACAATTAAAATACTTCTAAAGCATTAGATTTAAAATGGACCTGAGCTGACATGAACTAACAATAAACAGTTGTATTTTTATTAACTAACATGCAACAAAATTGCTAAAACTTAACAAAAATAAAACTTAAAATAAAAAATAAAAACTGTAATAGTACAATGATACTGAAATAATACTGTATTAAATGAGCTGTATAAATAACTTGCTTATATTAAATATTTCTTAATACATTTAAGTTTTAAATGTATCCTTATGTTTACTTAAATGGGATAACTGTGATAAAACGGTTATCCTGATCCTAATTTGTAATAAATAGGATATTCACCAATATGAAAATTTTGGCCGATACCGATAACCGATAATTCTTTATATGTTATGATAACTGGTATATGTGCCGATAAATCTGAATTTTTGAGACCCTGATAACAAAAACAAAAGTCTCACCATTAAAAGCATGTCCGAAACACACAATTATAATGTTCTCATAATAAATTGATGCAGCCTAGTGCACATCTGAAGGAAATAATCCATTATTTATCGGCTTTAGTATATCGGACAAATCTTCTTATTAGGCCCATGACGATAACACTAAACATGAACATATATCGGTTGTTACCGATATGGTGGCTGATATATTGTGCATCCCTAGTAATAAACCGTATAAAAAAAGATTAAAAAAAGAAGCAAAACAGGACTTTTGAACCCACTGTATATAACGGGAATGTCCCCAGTCAACTTATGACTAGACAATATGAGGAGCACCTTTAATACGTTTTTAAGTGTAAGTGAACGTATCATTTTTCCCACGCCGAACAGAATCGCGGCATTCCATCACACAATGTTCCTCAGCCCAGAATGATCTTGTTGTAGCAAAAGGTTGAAAGGGAAGATCTGAATGAAAGGCAAGGATATAATCATCTCTGGCTCTGCACATGTGATGCAACCCATCTGAGGATTTACAGGCCGACATGTGAGGGCAAGTGCTTTTTAAACCCACTTCTCTAGAAGAGTGTAAAATAAAATGAAGTGAAGACGTGCCGGACAACCTGACATGAGACTAAAACAAAATACAAGCGTCCATTGTGTCCAAACGCATCCCGGGACACGTAATGCGTGTAAGGTGTGTAAACACATCACGGTGCTGTCAACGCTTTCAAGTGTTGCTGATGAATCCATTATTAAAGCAGTGGAGGGAAAGTACATCTCCTGAATGGCCCGCTAACATGCAGAAGCTTGAATCACGCAGTGCCACTGTACACACACACACACACACGCACACACAGCACGACGGGCAGGTGTCTGTGGCCCGAGGGCTTTGGGAGAGCTGCCAGATGATTTTGTTTAGAGAGACAATAAGACCGGTGAAGTTTCAGGTTTCGGAGGATGCAAACTAAGACAGCATCACGTCTGTGCAGCAGAAGCTGGGAGTTTTGCCCATTGTGTCCATGAAGAATAACTGTTAGCCAAACAATACGCTTATTATGAAGAGTGAGTGTGTTCCTGCTGCGTTCGCTCACAGGTGGCTCTTCTGAACAGTCATATTTGATGGCGCTTTTCTACTCTTGCTGATTGTGTGTGAGAAACGAAGGCTTCTTTTGCGAAATACAGTATAGATACTGTTCAAAAGTCTGGGGTCGGTAAGATTAAATACAGTGAAATATCATTACAATTTAAAATAACAGTTGCCTATGTTAATATATGTTAATATATAATTTATTCATGTGATCAAAGCTGAATTTTCAGCATCATTACTCCAATCTTCAGTGTCACATAATCCTTCAGAAATCATTCTAATAAATATTAAAAATTGAATGCGTTAATGCTGAATACATGTATTAATTTCTTAAAAATAGATAAAAGAAACATCTCACCGATCCCAAACCTTTGAACGGTAGTGTATATATTTCGTAGGTTTCATTAATGAAATACCTAAACCAATTTATACTCATTTACTCACCATCATGTCGTTCCAAAATTCTGATTTTCTTTCTTCTATAAATCTTTTTCAAGACCGTTTACACTTTTCTTCTCAATACAACACAAATGAACAGGAACAGATGTTGCTGAGCTCCTAAAATGACAAAAAAGCAGCATAAAAATAGTTCATGTGAATTCTTCTGCATATGCTTTATGTGAGAAACATAAATTTAAATTTGGTAGAATTTAAAATTTAAATTCCCAAATTTAAATCATTATTTGCCAAAAGACTTTTCAAATATGGCATGAGACGATTCATAGATGTGATATCAGTAACTGACCTTGATTAAAAGCACTAATGAACTGTCTACATCATTGAGTTGAGATTGTTCAGGATGAACTCTGGCTCGGGTCTTCTTGTAAGCGTGTGAGTGGGCATGCAGATGTTTGTGGATGTGGTCATGATTAAGCATGTCCAATGAGTGAGCTTTACAAAAAAATTACCATGGTAACCATAGCAACCGCCCAAACATCATAGTTACTACAGTTATTGTTTTTTTGTAAAACCACAAGTTAATTTTGGAATCTCCTTTAAACCACATAAGAAACTTTCAGAATTTATCTGACACTTAAATTATTTTTTATTATTTTCGTGATTGTAATAACAAAAAAGTATATTGGATAATTATGGTTAATTGTGTACACTACCATATAAACTTGAATTTCTGATATTGTGATGCTTTGCTGGAGCCTCCAAATGTCTATAGCATATACAAATACAGTGTGTTCTGCAATTAAAATTAAAATAACACAAGTAAAGCATTTTTCATGTGGGTGTAAATATACTGCACATCCAGATGCCGTACAGTGAGGTGAAGGAAGAGATGGAGCAAAATGAATCAACGCTGCCCTCTGTTGAGTAAAGAACACAATACACTGATCATGAAGAGTTCACTAAAACAAACCAACTGACACTTATGTATTATCAAATGTAGTCAAAATAATAAACAATTATTAGGTTATATTTGTCTATTCAAAAGTTTAATTGCACCTGACTGTGTCTGAATGTCAGATACATATTATGCATGACCAACATGAATATATACTTCTTTGTTATCATACTGTATGCTCATTATGAATGTGTTGACCTTCAGACATTGGATGGATGGATGGATGGAGGGGTGCATGGATGGATGGATAGATGGAGGAATGCATTGATGGATGGAGGGAGGGATGGATGGATGGATGGATGGATGGAGGGATGCATGGATGGATAGATGGAGGAATGCATGGATGGATGGATGGATGGAGGGATGCATGGATGGATGGAGAAATGCATGGATGGATGGATGCATGGAGGAATGCATGGATAGACAGATGGATGGAGGAATGCATAGATGGATTGATGGATGCATGGATGGATGGATGGAGGAATGCATGGATGGATGGATAGATGGAGGAATGCATGGATGGATGGAGGGATGCATGGATGGATGGATGGATGGAGGAATGCATGGATGGATGGAGGGATGCATGGATGGATGGATGGAGGAATGCATGGATGGATGGATGGATGGAGGGATGCATGGATGGATGGATGAATGGATGGAGGAATGCATGGATGGATGGAGGGATGCATGGATGGATGGATAGATGGAGGAATGCATGGATGGATGACAGATGGAGGGATGCATGGATGGATGGACAGATAGAGGAATGCATGGATGGATAGATGGATGGATGAATGGATGGAGGAATGCATGGATGGATGGAGGGATGCATGGATGGATGGACAGATGGAGGAATGCATGGATGGATGACAGATGGAGGGATGCATGGATGGATGGACAGATAGAGGAATGCATGGATGGATAGATGGATGGATGGAGGGATGGATGCATGGAGGGAGGCATAGGTGGAGGGATGGAGATAGTGATGGAGGGAGGGATGGATGGATGGACGAAGGGAGAAGGGAGAGAGGGAGGAAGGGAGGAGGGAGGGAGGAGGGAGAGAGGAGGGATTGATAGATGGATGAAGGGAGGAGGGAGAGAGGAGGGATGGATAGATGGATGAAGGGAGGAGGGAGGGAGGAGGGAGAGGGGGAGAGAGGAGGGATGGATAGATGGATGAAGGGAGGAGGGATAGATGGATGAAGGGAGGAGGGAGAGAGGAGGGATGGATAGATGGATGAAGGGAGGAGGGATGGATAGATGGATGAAGGGAGGAGGGAGAGAGGAGGGATGGATAGATGGATGAAGGGAGGATGAAGGGAGGGAGGGAGGAGGGATGGATAGATGGATGAAGGGAGGATGTGTCACGGTAGACGTTTTCTCTGTTTCCTTCTAGTCTCGTGTTTATGTTGTTGTATGAATGCACGTGTGTGAGGGGTGTGTCTGTATGACATCACTTGATCCGCTCCAGCTGCTCATCATCACATCACCAGCTGCAGTTGATCATCACCACACTATTTATACTCACCGTCATTCTCTCATCTTTGTCAGATCGTTGTTTCATGTGGTTCGTGTTGGTGTTCCGGTGTCCAGTTCCTGCGTCCAGTTCCTGCCTTGTGTTCCTGTTCTTCGTCTGGATTCGAGTTCTACGTTTGTCTCACCATCGTCTCTTCACCGCACCACTTCACGCATCCTGACCATCTAGTCCCTGCGCCACCAGCCCACCCGTATCTCTGAACTGTCGTCTGTCCTCAAAATAAACAAAGTGTTACTTGCATCTTTGCTTCCGCCTTTTGATTGTGACAGAACGATCTGACCCGATATGGAAGCAGCAAGCGAAACCGCCTCATCCCTGGAGGATTTCATCAAGTCCAGTATCTCACGGATGGATTCCCAGGAGAGGAACATGAACGAGTCGGGTCGGGCTATTCAAGCTCTTGTGGCGCAGGTGTCCGAGCTCACCCAGCAATTCCAACTTATGCGAGCTCCCACTGCGCCACCCACGCCGCCTGTTCCCCCGATACCATCAGAGAACGTCTCCCAGTCAGAGCCCCGCCTACCAGTGCCTGAGAGCTACAACGGTGAGCCGAACTTTTGCAGGGCATTCCTAACACGTTGTTCGATGCACTTTTCTCTGCAGCCCAGGACCTTTGCGAACGAACGTAGCAAGGTCGCGTTCGTGCTCACGCTACTGACTGGGAGGGCAGCGTTATGGGGGATGGCGGTGTGGGAGAACCAGGATCCATGCTGTGCCTCGTTCCTGACACTCTCCGCCGAGATGAGAAGAGTGTTTGACCGCGCAGTCGCGGGAAGAGAAGCGGCACGGATTCTCGCAGACCTCAAGCAAGACGAAAGATCTGTATCTGATTACTCTATCGAGTTCCGGACCTTGGCGGCAGAGTGTCAGTGGAACGAGGAGGCGCAGTGGGACATGTTCCTGCATGGGCTGGCTGACCGCGTCCAGCGAGAGATTTACGCCATGGACTTACCTACTACTCTCAATGGACTGATCGAATTGGCGCTCCGTGTGGATTCTCGACTCTCCCGAGTCGAGCGTCGGAGATTACCCGCTCGGGTGTCTGGAGCGGTGGAGACTCTGCGAGCCAGCGGCGGGGACGCGGTCAGCCCCGTCTATGATCACGAGCCCATGCAGGTCGGGCGAGCTCGGCTTTCCCGGGAGGAGAGGGAGAGGCGGAGATCCCAGGGCCTTTGCCTGTACTGTGGTGGAGCGGGACATTATGCTTACAACTGCCCGGTAAAAGGCCAAGCCCGATAGTAAACTTGAGGCTACTATCGGGTGGGATCTCCGCCAGGAAGACCTCATCGACTACATCTACCTCCACGCTCCTCCCGGTAAGACTAAGATGGTCAGTCCACCAGCACGATTGTCTTGCACTGTTGGACTCCGGGGCGGAAGGTAATTTTATGGACTATAATTTCGCACTTTCATCCCAGATTTCCCTCCGACCCCTCACTCACCAGATTTCAGTTCACGCATTAAATGGTCAAGAGCTTCCCATCATTTCTCACACCACTGAAGACATCACACTTATTACCTCTGGCAACCACACCGAGACTATTTCTTTTCTTATTTTGGACTCACCTCTGGCACCCGTTGTTCTCGGACATCCCTGGCTGATCAAACACAACCCTCGTGTGGACTGGATTAATAAAGCTGTGCTGGAGTGGAACAAGGAATGTCATAAGTCTTGTCTTGTGTCTGCTTGTTCGTCTGTACCTGTTTCTGTGTTTCAGGAGGAAGCAGGGGATTTGTCTAACATGCCCGTGGAGTATCTGGACCTGAAGGAAGTGTTCAGTAAGTCTCGCGCTGCTTCTCTCCCTCCGCATCGTCCCTATGACTGTGCTATAGATTTACTGCCAGGTAAGTCTCCGCCTAAGGGCAAGTTATATTCACTTTCATTCCTGAAAGAGAGGCTATGGAGAAATATATTTCTGATTCTCTGGCAACCAAGTTCATTCGCCCTTCCTCTTCTCCAGCGGGGGCGGGGTTCTTTTTTGTGGGGAAGAAGGATGGATCGTTGCGACCTTGCATTGATTACCGAGGGTTGAATAACATCACGGTGAAGAATACTTATCCTTTGCCGTTGATGTCTTCAGCCTTCGAGAGGTTGCAGGGAGCATCTATCTTCACAAAATTGGACTTACGTAACGCTTATCATTTGGTTCGCATTAGGGAGGGTGATGAGTGTAAAACTGCTTTTAACACCCCTAGGGGGCACTTTGAATATTTGGTTATGCCGTTCGGGCTGTCCAACTCCCCAGCAGTTTTCCAGGCACTGATCAATGACGTGTTGCGAGATATGATCGATCAGTTCATATATGTTTACCTGGATGACATATTGATTTTTTCCTCATCTCTCCAGGAACATGTGCAACACGTCCGACGAGTGCTTCAGAGGTTGCTAGAGAATGGGCTTTTTGTCAAGGCGGAGAAATGCGATTTTCATGCACAGTCTGTTCCTTTTCTAGGGTACATCGTGTCGTCCGAGGGAATGCGGATGGACCCTGAGAAGATCAAGGCTGTGGTTGATTGGCCAAGTCCAGATTCACGCAAGGCCCTGTTGAGGTTTCTGGGGTTCGCCAATTTTTACCGGCGTTTCATTCGCAATTTCAGCCAGCTAGTCGCGCCTCTGACTGCCTTGACCTCCCCCCGAACTGCGTTCAGGTGGTCTGACTCAGCCGAGGCTGTGTTCTCTAAACTGAAAAGCCGCTTTGTTTCAGCTCCGATTCTCATAGCCCCTGATTCATCACGTCAGTTCGTGGTGGAGGTCGACGCGTCAGAGGTGGGAGTAGGAGCAGTGTTATCCCAGCGTTCACCTGTGGACGACAGGGTGCACCCTTGCGCGTTTTTTTCACATCGATTATCCCCAGCCGAACGTAATTATGACATTGGTAACAGAGAGTTGTTGGCAGTCAAGTTGGCGTTGGAGGAGTGGCGTCACTGGTTAGAAGGGTCGGGGGTACCTTTTATTGTCTGGACTGATCATAAGAATCTCGAATACATCAGAACTGCTAAAAGATTGAACTCCAGGCAGGCTCGGTGGGCACTTTTTTTCGGTCGTTTTGATTTTACTCTCTCTTACCGTCCGGGTTCCAAGAACATCAAACCCGACTCATAATCTCGCATATTTGATTTTTCCGAACGCCCGTCTACTCCCGAGTGTATTTTACCTGAAACCATATTTGTTTCAACACTCACATGGGAGATCGAAGCGAAGGTCAAGAGAGCCTTAGAAGGGGTAACGCCTCCGCCCGGGTGCCCACCGAACCGTTTGTTTGTACCGGAGGGATTACGGTCAGACGTCATCCAGTGGGGTCACAGTTCCAACGTAGCTTGTCATCCAGGAGTTAATCGCACTGGGTTTTCAGTCAAGCAACGATTTTGGCGGCCACGTATGGCTCGCGACATTCACGATTTTGTTTTGGCTTGCTCAGTTTGTGCCATTGGTAAGTCTTCCAATCAACCTCCAGATGGGTTACTTCAGCCGCTGCCGGTGCCTTCAAGACCCTGGTCCCATATCGCTCTAGATTTCATTACCGCCCTCCCACCCTCTCAGGGTAACACAGTGGTTTTAACTGTGGTGGACCGATTCTCGAAGGCAGCACATTTCATTCCCTTACCCAAATTACCTTCAGCTAAGGAGACAGCGGCAACGATCGTAGATCACGTCTTTCGGTTACATGGCCTCCCGATAGACGTGGTTTCCGACAGGGGTCCCCAATTTGTGTCCAAATTTTGGCGAGAATTTTGTAGATTACTGGGGGCGACTGTTAGTTTGTCCTCTGGGTTTCATCCCCAGAGCAATGGTCAAACTGAGAGAGCCAACCAGGATTTGGAAAGAACGTTGCGATGTTTGGTTTCCAAGAATCCTTCCTCATGGAGTCAGCAACTGTCAATGGTGGAGTACGCCCACAATTCGTTACCAGTGTCATCTACGGGCCTATCTCCGTTTGAGTGTAGTGTAGGTTACCAACCACCAATTTTTCCTAGTCTGGAGTCCGAAGTCGCGGTCCCCTCCGCCCACGCCTTCATCCAGAGGTGTCATCGCACTTGGACTAGAGCCCGCGAGACTCTACTCCAAGTGGGAGCACGCACCAAGGTCAAAGCCGATCGCCACCAGCGGAGACCTCCCGTATACGTCGTCGGTTCTAAAGTGTGGCTTTCTACCAAGAACATTCCTCTCCGATCCGTCTCGAATAAACTTGCTCCCAAATTTATTGGCCCATTTGCTGTCACCAAGATCGTTAGTCCGGTGGCAGTCCGCCTCAAACTTCCTCCTGCGTACAGGAGAATTCATCCCGTGTTCCATGTATCCAAAGTCAAGCCCGTGTTTTATGCTCGCATTAATCCGCCAGTCCCGGTTCCCCAACCGCCGCGACTCGTAGATGGGGAACCGTCCTATTCAGTCAATCGTATTCTGGATTCTAGACGGAGGGGACGCGGATTTCAGTACTTGGTGGATTGGGAAGGTTACGGTCCGGAGGAGAGAAGTTGGGTTCCTGCTAGAGACATTCTGGATCACTCTCTTATCGATGATTACAATCGACAGGTAAGGGAGTCTGAGAACGCCAGGAGGCGTTCTTAGGAGGAGGGGTACTGTCACGGTAGACGTTTTCTCTGTTTCCTTCTAGTCTCGTGTTTATGTTGTTGTATGAATGCACGTGTGTGAGGGGTGTGTCTGTATGACATCACTTGATCCGCTCCAGCTGCTCATCATCACATCACCAGCTGCAGTTGATCATCACCACACTATTTATACTCACCGTCATTCTCTCATCTTTGTCAGATCGTTGTTTCATGTGGTTCGTGTTGGTGTTCCGGTGTCCAGTTCCTGCGTCCAGTTCCTGCCTTGTGTTCCTGTTCTTCGTCTGGATTCGAGTTCTACGTTTGTCTCACCATCGTCTCTTCACCGCACCACTTCACGCATCCTGACCATCTAGTCCCTGCGCCACCAGCCCACCCGTATCTCTGAACTGTCGTCTGTCCTCAAAATAAACAAAGTGTTACTTGCATCTTTGCTTCCGCCTTTTGATTGTGACAGGATGAAGGGAGGGAGGGAGGAGGGATGTATAGATGGATGAAGGGAGGATGAAGGAAGGAGGGAGAGAGGGAGGAGGGTTGGATGGTGTGATTGATGCATATTGATGCTGGTTATTTCATTAATATGCATCAATCCCACAATCACTACATTGACATTTTTTGCAATGTAAGTGAATGTAAATTAATCTTGTGTCGTTGCTAAAAACCAACATGATTGGCAATGCAAGTTATTCAAAGAAAAAAACAAAAACTCCAACCAATCTAAAAGTACAAAACTCCTTTTTCAGGACCACATCAAAATTAGCCTCCAACAGCAGCCCGAAAATAGAAAAATCTTTCAATTTAAAGTCAAACCCTGAATACATGTTAAAAGTGTTATAGTACAGTGTAAATATTGCATCTGTTGACTTAAAATGTTGGTGGTAACATCAAAATCAATATAATATACATAACAGCAACAAACGTCAATTTAATGGTGAAATCTGATAGAAACAACTCATTAAGGTCACAACTGCACACTTTCACTCTTTGCAGGATAAATAACGGTTTTACTTAAAAATGCTTCCCCGGAAGAGTGAACCCTCCTTCACAGGAGCCGTTTGTCAAGTGTTATCAAGGAGACTGTCAGTCAAAAATGCAGGAGGAAAGAGTGGGTGCGGGGAGAGCACGGTGCCGGGACGTCCCTCAAACACACACGACTCATGATCACGTCCAGCGTCCTAAACAACTGACTTACACTCGTACCTGAAGACCACTCTCATTCATGTGTTAAACAGCACACTTCACACACATGAGGGAGATGGCCGTCTCTCGCTCAGAGGTGAGAAACCTCGTCAGATATCAGCAGAGTTCAGCGGTTAACTAACTCCCACTAGACAACATCTGCATTCCTGAACCCGTCCAGAGAAACACACACTCAAACCTTCACTGCGACTCCAGCTCACGCCGTTTCCAATGCTTCATGCTTTATCACGCTAATCCTGAGACGGAAGATGATCTGTGTGAGTACATCAGACTTCAAATCCTGCATTGTGTTCATAGAGGCTCCAGATTTACTGTATTTATAATGCAAACAATGCAATATGTGTCTAAACTAGATGGTCATTTTATTATGTATTCGGTATACATTTTAGCTAACACTTTACAATAAGGTTAACAACATTAATTAGCATTAACTAATAATGAACTACACTTCTACAGAATTTAATAATATTTGTTCATTTCAACATTTACTAAAACATTATTAACATTAGTTAATGCACTGTGAACTAACACGAACAAACAATGAGTGACTGTATTTTTATTAACTAATGTATATTGAATACAGTAACAAATGTATTGCCCAGTCCATGTTAGTTAATACATTAACGTTAACTAATGAACCTTATTTTAAAGTGTTACACATTTTATGATGCTGACAGTGAAAAATTAACAAAACAAGATGTTTATTGTAATAGGCTACATGTAACTAACCTGCAGATGGTGACGGCTGATCACTTGAAATGTAGAAACGTTCAGAAAGTTGTTTGATTTCTTCATAAGATTTGACCTGCATGTGTTCCAGACGATCTCATGATTCCCTGCACACAAAACAAAGTATGTTTAGATGCTCCATCATGAATTTAAAAACAGTATGCATCATACTAAAGTGTTATGAAAATCTCAAACAGCTTTTAGCTCTGCTTGAAATATTAATGAAGAAGTTCCAGTCGGATTCACTGACCTTGAATTGAACATCTGAGTCAGTGGCATCCTCATGTCATCTTGTTAAACAAATGCTTTAGTATTTTATTGAAAGAAAGTGCTCTGATCAACAGATGATGGGACTGGCATCACAGTATGCAGTGATGTGTTTGTGGAGTGCTGTGTGTGTGAGACCGCAGGATCCTCCGTCACTGAACTACACTACATGTTTCATGATTGGAGATGGCCCGTACTTTGAATGTGGTATGGAAATGGATTGTTATTCTGTTTTAATACTAAATACACATTACTTTTTATAAACTGGATATATATATATATATATATAAACACTACCGTTCAAAAGTTTTGAAAGAATTTAACAAGGATGCATTAAATTGATCAAAAGTGACAACATTTATGTTACAAAAATATTTCAAATAAATGCTGTTCTTTTGAACTTTCTGTTCATCAGAGTCCTGACAAACAGTTACTGACAGTTTCCACAATACATGAACTGTTTTCAGCATTGATACTACTAATAATAAATGCTTCTTGAGCAGCAAATCATCTATTAGAATGATTTCTGAAGGATCATGTGACACTGAAGACTGGAGTAATGATGCTGATTATTTGATCACAGGAATAAATTACATTTTACTATATATTCTCATAGAAAACAGTTTTTCTCACCGAGTGGTCAGGGGTGTTCTGACTGAGTCTGGTTTCTCCCAAGGTTTTTTTCTCCATTCTGTCCCCTGATGGAGTTTTGGTTCCTTGCCACTGTTGCCTTGGCTTTTGGCTTGCTTAGTTGGGGACATTTAATATTCAATAATGTTATTGATCTGCCTTACTTAAGGTGGACGCTGACGCAATTTTCTTTTAGAAACAAACTTTGTTATATTGTTTTCATGTTATGTTATCTGTATTGTAAAAAGCGCTATATAAATAAAGGTGACTTGACTTGACTTCACTGATATGGTCACACAAAAATCACTGCAAAAGATGCTTTCCAACAGGTTTTATCGTAGTTTTTTAAAACACTATTTGACTTGACTTGGACAAAAACTACGATAAAACCTGTTGGAAAGCATCTTTTGCAGCGATTTTTGTGTGAGCATATCAGCAGCATGTGTCCAAATTTTAATCTTAACCGTTCTATTTCATCAGAAACGATCTTGAAACAGGGCTTTAAGTGTAAAATACCGAACTTGTCCTTTAATTTTCCGACCAATAGGCTTTATGCACAGCTTCACTACTTTCTGAACTTTAGCCAGCTCCTTTGTTTCCTGTCTGCCATTATTAGACAAACTGATTAATCCAGGTGTGCCTGATTATTGTTACTGAGGCCAGGCACACCTGGATTAATCAGTTTGTTCAATAATGGCAGACAGGAAACAAAGGAGCTGACTGAAGTTCAGGAAGTAGTGCAGCTGTGCATAAATTAAGCCTATTGAAGTACTAATATCTGTTATGAGCCATTGTAATACACTAACAAACAACAATCACAGCAGTGACGAGAATCACATGATCAAACAAGGCTCTTCACGATATAAAAGCTGCACAGTGATTCGCACAAACATTAAACACCATCATGGTAAGACACTTGCAATTTTAAAAATGCAATAAACATTAATTTAACAACATTAAATGTAACATAAAACCTCAATGTACATAACTGATAAAAAAAAAACCGAAGAAAACTATAAAGAAACATTGTTATTTCAACAAAAATACATACAATGTGAAGTGTCACGCAGGGAATTGTGGGAATGTCAATTTACGTTTTTTCACTGTATTATACAATATTATTATTTATACAATAAGTTGTTCTTTTTAACTTTCAAAAACTTAATTTAACGGTCAATTTAACGGTATTTTAAAGTAAAATTAAATGTACCATCAGATCTATCACAGTTATTTACCGTATATAATAAGGAAACTTTCTGTTAACCAGCACTGTAGCATTTGTACAGTCTTTTACCGTTAAAATCACGATATTTTTTTTACAGTGTTGCTGTAGATGACGATACCAACCCAAAGTCATCGAGTGCAGTTACCAAGTCAGATCCAACTACAGTCTCTACCTCAGTCATTAATCCAGCATCTACACCTGTGGAATAAAGTACAATGAAACCAAAACCAGACACAATCACACCTACAGTGCATCCATCTTCAAATTCACCGGATGAGACAAAGTTCACGACCAAAACTCCAACACAGAGTCCCATGATAGTGGATGAAACCGTGCATAAAAACCAGGAAGACGGACAGAACAAAACTGGATCTCCAACCTGTGCCTCTGTCTGGATGGGTATGAACACTGTGTGTTAGTGGTGTGTGGCGTCCTGATGCTGATCATGGTCTGAGCTTCTGCCTGTATAAACAGTGTAAGAAACAACCAGTGGAGAACCTACATCTAACCAGGTTAATCTCCATCCCCAATCCAGCATTTATCAACCCATAGGAAAGAACATAACAGTGGAGGAACTTACCTTTTCCTGCACGAGGCCTGGCTTACACAGTAACTACAAACTTTCCTATATATTTAGCTAAAGCTATTTCCCCCCATGTAACATCACTAAATAATGTCATATATATTCCTAAACCTTGCCTGCATAATAGCTGGAGGTGAAGATCCACTGTGCAAGGCCAGAACATTGTGCGTTTACAAAATTGATGTTTGATTTTATGCATAAATGTGTTCAACCGTGCGCGACCAAATTAATATATTAATAAATATGAACTACACATTTTAAGGCCCATTGATTGAAATCCATACATTAAAGAACACAGAATCACGAGGTGATTTTAAACACAACACACACACACACACACACATATAATTTAGAAACAATTGTATTGTTAATGTTCAAATTACTATACTTTGCAATTTGAGAAGTAAAAAAAATAATAGTGCAATAAATAAAACCTACATTTGTATCCTTTAAAACTATAGTACAGTATGAATGAATGTTTCACTTTAATGGATTTAATTATTATATTGAAATATTTAATGACTACTTAAAACAGTTGGTCAATTTGTAAAGTGATTCTACACCAACAAGTTCAATATGAAAGCAGATTATTCTTGGCAGTTCAGGCAATTTGGACTTTGCTCCTCACTAACATTCATGTACATACCTAACCATTATTCAGAATGTTTTCTATTCGTTAGACTATCTATAGTTGTATTTCTTCTTAAAGGAAACAAAAGTTGTACAATGATTCTAATGTCTGTGATCTCAGAATGATTCAGTAAAAAGCTGTTAAACACCCATTCAAATCTACAGTCACACTACAATACATTCTACTTTGAAACCCTCTTCTTTTTAAACACGTTATACACAACTGTGTATTTGATGTCTATTTTTTATTTTCAAAATTAACCCAAAGTTCATTAAAAGTGATTTTAAAAAAAAGTGTTTCCTATGGAGTTGAAATCATATGATCAGAAGTGACACCACATGAATTTAATATTGTAATCAAAATAATTTTTGACTTTATACAGACTAAAGTGCCTCCGTTACAGAAGTAAGACCGTGGCATTCATTTCCATTATTCACAATGACTGATTATTCCCAGGATTCCCGAAAGTATCCGTCAAAGGTCGAATCCCAGCTGTGCCGATGACTGCACGACTACTTGGTTTTGTTCAGAATCTCAACGGTCTTTTTACCGTAATGATAGTAGCTGTAAGCAGATGCTGTGGTCGTCAGAGCGGTTATGTACCTGCCAACACAACACACAGTCATTTAGTTTGATTGAATAATTAGAATAATGCGAGTGATGATGATAAATGACTAATATCAGGAGTAAAAGCTCACCACAGTGACTGCAGTAAAACACTGTCAGTGTAGTGAAACACCGGCGCCGCCAGAGACGCCGCCACCAGGAACAACTGCACTGCCGTGTTGATCTGAAACACATACACACACACACACACACACAGGAATTTAGATATACAACACTGAACATCATACTGGTTTTATCAGCTATCAGTCAGGCCTGTCACAATCATGAATTTTGTGCTGACGATTAATAGTCATACAAATAATTGCAATTTCATTAACGATTTAATTTTGTTTTTCTCATGTCACTTACAGTGCATTTTTGTTTTTACTTGGACTCGTATACAATATAATAATAACAACACTTATAATACAATTAGGGCTATATGATTTACTGCGAATGAATTGAAAATTAATATTTAATGATTTATTATAAAGTAATAAATAATTGTTTATATAAATTTTCACAGAAAAATAGAAATAATTTTTACTATGTTCTATTATATAAATAATCAATTACACAAATATCATTAATTTCAAAGAAATATATAAATAATATTTATATTATATTATAAAAAGAATTGTATAGTATTTCCCTCATTTGAATGGCTGAACAATTATTGCGGTTATCTCAAATAACTATGAACAGACGAATAATTAATAATCACGACAGGCCTACTATCAGTATTGGCTTAATTTTTATGCATTCTTGGTTCAGAGTTATTCAAATCTGATATTGGTAGAAATACAAACTGAAACTTTAGTTAAAACACAAGGTTTTATGAAGAGAGAACTTGATGTTTTAGTCCACCTTGCTGATGAGTGTTGGTCTGAGTCGGGCAGTGGTGTAACACGGGTTGAAGAATTTACTGAGTGTTACCTGTGCAGAAAATAAAGACAAACGTCAAATATTGTGACTTCATGAACTATAAAACACACTTATGTCTGAGGACACGGATTAAAGGGATAGTTCGCCCAAAAATAAAAATTCTGTCATCATTTACTCACCCTCAAGTCGTTCCAAACCTGTATGAGTTTCTGTCTTCTGTTGAACACAAAAGAAGATATTCTGAAGAATGTTGGTAATCAGACAGTTGTTGGACCCCATTGACTTCCATTGTATTTTTTGTCTCCATACTATTGAAGTCAATGGCTACAGAGTCAACTGTGTGATTACTAACATTCAACAGAAGAAACTCATACAGGTTTGGAACAACATGAGGGGAAGTTATGACTTATTTTTTTTATTTTTTTTGGTGAACTATCCCACAGTCCACATAAAATAAACAAGTGCAATGATGAAACATAAATCTGACTACTGCATTCCTTATAATATCCTGTTTGAAATATGATAGAAAGCACCACAAAACGGCTGAAAGTGCTTCACTTACTGGAGGAGGAACTGTTTTGTAGCGCACATAGAAAACAGCAGCGATCAGCGCTACATCTCTGGATATGATCAGTGCTGTCAGAGGAGCTTTGAGGAAAAACAGCACGAGTTTAGAGATCTGAACGAGTTTACAGTCTAGAACGAAACAGCTGTTTGAGTTAACCGCTACAATGCACAATGTGCTTCCTGAAAAAGTGAATACCTAATTATGCAAATATGGAGTGATGAAGCATAACGGTAAGTGGTTGTTCAAACCATACAAAGGATTTTAAAAGAACATTAATAAACCAACACTGTGTGAAGTGAACTCGAAGTCAGTTTGGATACATTTCAAATTGGTTATTAAAGAGGACCTATTATGCCATTTTACAAAGTCTTGAAAACATATTTTCCTCATATTCTCCATTGTTGCGGCTCGTCTCTTCCCAGTCTGTCAGTAACGCTCTGTTTACTTCCTGTCTCTATGAAGCCCCTCCTTCTGAAAAGCACACTGTGCTCTGATTGGTCGGCTGGATCAGTGTGTTGTGATTGGTCGAGCGCTTCAAGTGTGTTTGGGAAATGCCCCGCCCCTTACCATAACCGCCAGTTTAACACACTACTAACTAACTCAACCAGGCCCCGCCCCTTTATTCTGCGTATGAATTATTATAATGAGGAATATTGTGACGTGTTCGTTCCCGGAAGAAACTCAAGACTACAATGGAGGCGTTTCAGGAGTTCAGAAACACTGACACTGATATAGAGAAGAACTGGAGCGTTTTCATGCTCAAACAGCAACATTACACACTAAAGAGAGAGGAACATGGGGAATAGCATGATAGGTCCTCTTTAAAGAAATTAAGCTGCAGTGATGAATACTGGTGAATAAAAAAATGACAGAAAATGAGCATCATCTCACCAGGGATGAGCTGTGCATATGTCAGACTGACGTAAAGAACGCTGATGAGAATCTTATCAGCCAATGGATCGAGAGCGCTGCCCAGAGCCGACTTCTGATTGGGCCAGTTACGAGCGATGTAGCCGTCCAGCTGAAAGCGAAACCAGTGATCAATACAACAACATCTCCTTTAGGACAGTCCATTATAAAATCCTTAAGCATTACACATCATAAGATCAGATCACGTTCTCTTCAACTTACCAAGTCTGTTGCTCCGGCCAGTAGGAAAAGCCCCAGAGAGACGTGGAAGTACTGTTCGGTGATCAAGTATCCCACGACAGGAGACAGAACGATCCGGGCTATACAGAGGTAATTAGGGATCGTCCATGGATTCTCATACTGTGAAGAAATGGCATTACATTAAATTATGGATATGCATGATGAACAAAAGACATTTAACACACTTAAAAATGCATGAAAAAATGAATGTCATTGTTGTAGATATTAAAGTAGTATCAGCAGTATCTGTATAGTTTTATTTAATGTTATGTCCACATCTATGACTATCTTCATGGCAAAAACTAAATTACTAAAACACAAGTTACATAAATAAAAAATAAATAAAAGAACAAGCAAACCAAAAAAAAAAAACTCCAATTAATATTATTGAAGATTTTTAACATGTGATAAAAAAAATTCTAAAGCCTTTTCTAGAAAATCTTACTAAAGTGAGCTTATTTGAAATGTTTTCTACTACATTAAAACAAAAGCAGGACAGTCCAATAAAATGTTTGATATTAAAGCAAACTTCATTTATTGTAAAGATAAAGAACACCGCAATTTTTACTGAATCATTCTGAGATTACAGACATTAGAATCAGTGTACAACTTTTGTTTCAAGATAGAAATACAAGATAGTCTAACAAATAGAAAACATTCTGAATAATGGTTAGGTATTTACATGAATGTCAGTGAGGAGCAAAGTCCAAATTGATTTTCTAACTCAGATATTTTTTACTGGAAAACAACAAAAATTCTATTTTTTTTTAGAAAATATTATTATTACATCAGTTAACTATGAACACGATCCAGAAGTGTTTGACAAACAAAGTGACACAATACTAGATCCATTGTTTCATAAGCTATTCTTTTTTATTGTTTATTTATTTATATCTAATTATTGTTTGATTTAATTTAATCTATATATTATCATTTACTTAAATTCATTTGTTGTTTAATAATAGAATAAAATACATATATAAAAGTACATTTATTTGAATATTAATTTTAACATTTACTTGAATATAATTTAACTTACTACACATTTATATAATTTTTTTTATAAATGTATAAAAGTTAGTTAATTAAATTATATTTAAGTTATATATATATATATATATATATATATATATATATATATATATATATATATATATATTATAAATGTGTAGAAGTTCATTAAATTATATTTAAGTAAATGTTAAAATTTATATTCAAATAAATGTACTTTTATATATGTATTTTATTCTATTATTAAACAAATGAATTTAAGTAAATGACAATAAATAGATACATTTATAAACTTTTTTTTCCCCTTCAGTTTTCACCTTGTGAAAATGGGACCCCAATTTAAAAAACCCTGACGTACTTGGAACTGAAACAGATCAAATAACAAGTGTGAAAAAAGAGTGTAAAAACTCAAATCTGATTCGACTCACCAGCTCTTTAAACTGGAAATGTCCCTCTTTAGCTGGAGGTGGCGAGTCTCCTTGTCCTTGAACTTCCTCCTTTTCCCTTGAATCCTGCTTTGAACATTTGTCTTCCAAAACTGGCTTTCTAGAAGCATCAGTGCAGAACCCATTGGCACCAGCAGCACCAGTGAAGCTGCTCGAGCCCGGCTGATGAAGCCTGCACTGATGCTTCTGTAGTCTTGCTCTAACGCTACATATAACCGAGCTGAGTGGGTCTGACCTCTGATGAAGGTCCAGCTCTGGTCCACAGGTCTTCAGTCTCTGAAGCCATGTGAGCTGTGCTGTAGTGTTTCTCTGCGGTGTGTTTGCAGATCTTCTGTAGTGGCAGGTGGCAGCAGTGCTGGCGCTCAGTCTGTGTGTGTGTCCTTTAGCACAGCCGAACCAGCTCTTCGCCAAACAAGCTGCCAAAAACATGTCAGCTGCTTTATCTCAGTCAAAGTAGATGATATATATCCGCGATCTGTTTAACCGAGCATCCAGCAGCATATTTCGAAATTAATTCGTTCATATTCCTTTATATTTCAGACATTCATTGGCGACCCACATGTTTGTGCCCTGCCGTGTTCCGACCAGCCTGCTAATTTTTTACGACAGTTACTTGTTAAAAAAAAAGGGCGGGTATTAAAGGAGCCGCGCTCTAATACGCATTATAATAAAAATAAACTAACGCATATTAAATGCTTCAGATTAACTGGAAATATAATATAATTTGATGTTGATGGCAGTGGATACCAAGTTGCCACATTTTTACTGTAGTAACAATTATCTCTAGTGAGCAGTGATGGTATATTTGCGAGAACTGTTAGCTTCTCTGTACCATTATCTTTTATTCTAGTATAACATATATTATAAAACTGCAATTCAAATGATCAGCTAATAATAAATAGTAATACTGTTCTATATACTGTATAATATATATATATATATATATATATATATATATATATATATATATATAAATGTATGATAAAATGTCACAATTTAATATCATAATCATAATTAAAAGGAACTCCTTCAAATAAAGTAAAAAACTTTTAGAATGTGTCTTTTTGTTTGATTTGTTTATTTTTAATGAAATTTTACAACTCTTTAATGAATGCATATTACATATTCTTTTCATTTTATTCTATTGCAATTAAATGTATTAGCTGCACATGGGTTGGTTCTTATAAGGTTATTTTACTGTTACCTAAAATTGTATATACAGCATTCAGTATTGAACACAGCAGGATCTGCTGAACAGACACAGCTAACATTGCAATGCCATGCAATCATATCATATACACATTCTGTTTTAATGTTCAGAAATATGGTTACGATTTGGTTTTTGTACATAGTATTTACAGGTACATACTATTTAAAGAGAACTATGTGTCTATTTATGTACATGGAAACAATGTACAGTTAATGTAAACATACATTACACTGTGTGATATAAATATAATATTTGTTGCATTAAAAAAACAATAACCCAACAATAACATTGCAGAAACATTATAAGAGGTGGTTCATTCATATGGTTTGAAGCTGATAGATCCTGTGGCCTTTCTTCAGAAGGTAACCCTGTTCATTGAGCGCACCGATGAAACCCTCAAAATCCACAACCTGAGAAAATAATATGATAAATTAAAGAGGAAAGAACATTAAAGTGCCCCTATTATGCTATTTTAAAGGTTCCTAATTTTGTTTTGAATCTCATACCACAGGTGTACTTTAATAACTCAAACGGCTTGTCGGATGAATCTAAATCCCACCTTTCCGTGAGCCTGCTCTGCTATGATTGGCCAGACGGCTCAGTCTGTTGTGATTGGTCTATCGCGTACAGCGCGTGTCGGAAACCAAACACTCATTACCATAACTGAACTTCAGCTCAGGAGGCTTCCTAAAGCTCAGCGATTGTACACACTGTAAAGACAGTAACGATGGCGTTGATTTTACCGAGCGCGAGTCCGATGATAAAACATTGGAAGTTATTCAACTTGAACCTCTATCGCAAGGGCGTCTTGAGCAGGACGTTTCTCAGTGATATGCTACTGTTTTGAGGTGCATTATGAGATGTTGCAGCTGTAATTCCTCCCCATGAGCATTAACAAGTGTATTCATCAACAAACCCATGTGTGCTTTTCTGATTTATTGAGGTGCACATGAGGAAACTGTATCATTAACTGCATCAATAACGGCGCATACGTCAGCCAAGCACTAACGTGAATGACTGATGTAACATTAAAGTTCTTTATCTTTACTCAAAGTAGTAATAACGACAGATGATCTGCATTAATAGACAGTTTTAGGTAATACTGGCCCACAGCTAATTAGCATAACTATTTCAGTAAGACAGTGATAACGGGAGTTAGTCGGTTAGCTAAAGACCTACACAATATAAAACACAAAACTAAGTATTTTGAACACCCGGTAGAAAAAATATATATGTCAATAATTAATCATACTTGCAGGTTGTGATTCTGAGGAGCAAGCTGGTTTAAATAAAGTGGGTTCTGTCCCATCTTTAATGGATAAAAGTCGCCCGTCGGTGTATGAATGAGAGAGTGAATGGGTGAATGTGAGGCAAAATGTAAAGCGCTTTGGTGGCCATTGGGTCTGTGAAAGCACTATATGATTTCCATTACACGAGAGTAGATGTTAAAACTTCATGCTGATTTGTACTCGGCTTTCGCCAAGATAAGCAAAACTAAGACGTAGCTTTACAGTAAACTATGCTTCTCCATCCATTTACGCTTCTTTCCATAAGGTAGTGTGACTCCCCTTCTGTCCGGCGTTAACGGCAGCAGTGTACTTGGCGCGTTAGCACACGCGACGGCTGCAACTACGGGACCAGCACGACAACCGTCTGGATTGAACCGAGTAGGGGACATCTCTAGGGTCTTCAAGTGGGCACCTTCCGTCCTCAGTGTTTCGTCGACTAGCCCACGACACCTCAAGAGGGCTCGACAGTGACTCTGGCGTGCCAGAGTCCCCCCCCTCCGTCCCCCACTCAACTCAGCCCAGCTTACTGACCTCTACATCCCTCCTGCTGCTGAGACCTAACCACAATATCACAATCTCTCCGCGACCCAACCATACGCGCCAACCCGTTGACTAAGGCTGTCGAGCCCCACTGGTGCGTTAATATGCAGTTTCAGTGGACAACGGTTCCGTATGGCATACCACCTACCGCAAAAACACAATATCTACCCAACCACCCGTCATTCACGCAATATCCACAGGAACGTATACAAACAAACCAACAAACTCTTCAAGTTTTCAAGAACTCTACGAAACCGTAGCGTGGCGGCCTGTACACAGCCAGCTAGAATCTTTCCGTCTCAACCAGAGCCAGTTGCTGCTCCTTTCTGCTGCTTCAGATAAGTTCTTTACGGTGGCAACTTATTGGTCATGTTACGCTTGCCTTCTAATGCTAGAGCCAAACATCGCAGTACTTGGTCATGGCGCCAAGTAAACCGACCTTGGCTAAGAGCCACCTTACATCCTGTCAAAATGTGCCTTAATGTGGCAGGTGATGAACACAAAGGACAAGAGGGCTCCTCTCCTACCCAGAGGTTTAGGTTCTGCGGTGATGGGAGAACATCATATGTTGACCTAATAAGGAAACTGATCCTACTCTCTTCCATTGACCAGAGGTCTTGCCAGCCCATCTTACGTTGTTCCACACTCTCCCATCTCATCCACTCTCCCTGCTTGGCCTGGGAAATGGCCTTCATACACCTCATCCTCTCCTCCTGCTGTCGCACCTCGTTGACTACCAGCTTCCTCCTTTGAGCTGGGCCTGCCTTGTGCCATTTAGGAGGAGCTAAACTGAGCCCAAAACCCCCTCTTCCATGCTGTACCTGTCCCACGATATCCCTAATTTGAAGGGCAGCCTTTGCCTCTACTACAGATTTCTTTGCTGACCACTTTCTACCAGTTTTTAACACAGGGGCTGCCTCCCTTACACATTTGTCGCGTGACTCTACTAAGGTAATTTCCAGTCTGACCTTGGCACACTTGAACTCCTCGGTTAAAGCAGAGACTGGCAGCTGCAATATTCCTTTACTATACAGTCCTACTCTGCTGAGGCAGCGTGGAACTCCCAACCATTTCCTGATGTATGAACTTACCAACGCTTCCAGCTTATCCACTGTTGTCAAAGAAACCTCGTACACGGTCAGTGGCCACAGCAACCTCGGCAGTAGACCAAACTGAAAGCACCAGAGTTTTAGTTTACCAGGTAGAGCACAGCTGTTTATGCTCTTCAACCCTTCCACTGCTTGTCGTCTAACTTCTCCCACCCGAACTGTGTCCTTTAGATCCCCATCGTACCATCTCCCAAGACTCTTCACTGGCTTCTCAGAAACTGTTGGTATTGCCTCACCATTAATGAAGAATGTTTTATCTACTACCTTTCCTTTAACTATCGAGATGCTCCTTGATTTAGAGGGCTTAAATTTCATTCGTGCCCATTCAATATTATCTGTTAACTTCCCCAATAACCGATTAGTGCAGGCTACTGTTGTAGTCATGGTTGTCATGTCATCCATGTATGCTCTGATTGGTGGTAGTCGCATCCCAGAAGCCCAGCGCTCTCCTCCTACTACCCATCTTGATGCCCTCATGATTACTTCCATCGCCATGGTAAAAGCCAGTGGAGAAATGGTGCATCCTGCCATTATTCCAACCTCTAGGCATTGCCATGCAGTGCTGAATTTTGGAGTTGAGAAACTGAATTGCAAATCTCCAAAATAGGCTTTCACTAAATTTGTTATTGACATTGGTACTCTGAAAAAATCAAATGCTGCCCAAAGAAGCTCATGTGGCACTGAACCATATGCATTAGCCAAATCCAGGAATGTCACATGGAGCTCCTTCCTCTCCTTTTTAGCTGACTGAATTCGTTGCCAGATAACATTGATGTGTTCTAAGCATCCTGAGAATCCTGGAATACCCGCTTTTTGAACTGAGGTGTCAATGAAGCCATTCTTTAACAGGTAGGTGGACAATCTCTGGGCAATAATGCTGAAGAAAATCTTACCCTCAACGTTTAATAGTGAAATAGGACGAAACTGACTGATGCTTGTAGCATCTTTTTCTTTAGGTATAAAGACTCCACCTGCTCTGCGCCATGCTCTAGGTACAACCTGTTTTTCCCATGCCACTTTTATCAATTTCCACAGAATTCGCAGAACTCCTGAAGCACTCTTGTACACTCTGTACGGAACTCCATTAGGCCCTGGAGATGATGAAGCCCTTGCCTTTCTCACAGCCTGCTCTACCTCTTTCCACTTAGGTGCACAGACCTCCATTTGGTATTCTGGTGGGTTGATAGGTGGTATGTCTGATGGAATTGACATAGGCTCATGCCTTTTTGCATCTGTATGCGTGTCCTCCAAATATCTCTCTAGCTCAATCCTAGATGTTTTTAAAGTGCCATTCTTCTCACTGGTGAATAACTTCTTTACGAATTTGAATGGGTCTTTATAGAAATTAGCCCTCGCACGTTCCTTCTTTTTGTAGCGTTTCCGTAGGCGCTCAGCTCTGCGTAATGTTGCCAGCTTATCTTTTATGGCCCTTTGTAAGAGATTGAGTCCCTCCTTCTGACTTTGTTCTGCTCTTTTCCATTGCTTCCTCAGCTGTCTCCTTTCTCTAACTAACCCTTGAATTTTCTGCTGCCGTCTAGAGCAGTTTATAAATGCAGTCCATTTACCATAAGCATTTTGTAAATCTCTTTTAGACCTCAGAGATTTGAGAAGCAGTCGCCAGAAGGTTATATTGCTGTTGTATCGCTGTGGTAATTTAAACCACTGACTTCTTCACATCCTCATTATTTGGAAGTGTTTACAAAGAGAATTTGCTTTTGCTTTTTGCTCAACATGTACACAACACAAACCAGATACAGTGTTTGCGGGCGGATCAAAGTAGACATTGTTCGCGTTAGCCAATGAAGACTGTAGGCGGGCATTATGCAAATGAGTTACAGAGTTACATATGCAGGACACGGAAGTGAGACTGGAATTGCTGAGGACAGTTTAGAGTCGATTCTTTCTTTTGGGAGACAATAACTATTTATCATGCACTGTCGACTTTACAACTTTGCAGCCATATTACACACTGCATGAAAGGAAATATTTGAACAAGCAGAATAGGGGCACTTTGTCAGATGACGGATTTAATTATCTTTCAGTGTACTCTGTAATGTAGATGATGCTCACCTGTATGTGCAGATCTTTGGCGAGCTGTCGCAGCTCCTGGAGCTCAAACATGCTTTTGTCGGTGCGCTCAGCGAGTCGGTTTAAAGCCGTGACATATTTCTTGACTTTCGAGCGGTTGCTCATGCCAGAGCCGAGCTGAGAACGGTCAAAATCCAGACGGCCAAACTCATCAGAGTATGTGTCGGTTAAGCTAAACGCAGAAGAAGTGGAGTTCAGCATTTGTTAAAAGCTTTTGTCATGAATAAATAATTATCAATTTTTCAAGAATTAAACAACTGAGGAAATATAATCAAGACTGCCATAAAAATGTTATTTAATTTGAGGATGTATAGGGAGTTGTCACATGTATAACACACAGATTTCAATGAAGACATTTCAGAATCATGCAAGTTGTCTCCTAAATGACGTATTATACACTATGTATGCACTATGTACTTAACCATCAAGTGTATGAGGTTTAAAAGGTTATTGTGTGATCCAGCACCGGAGTCTAAGAGCCCTTCCCTTTTGGCTACAAAAGTAGAGCTGCGACAGTCGAGTGCATGATCATGCCAAACTTAGTTTTTTTGGTTAAATAAGTGCATCATCAGGGTATTTGAAGTGCACTTTTTGAAGTGCATACTTTGGGCTTTAGAATAGTGCATAAGTATGCGAGTTGGGATTAGAATATTTGAATGTTTCCAATATGGGTGTAAATAAATATGCGTTACCTAGTAACAATAATAACACACAGTTCTCACATCAAAATTATACTGTATATTACTCGTAGAAAACACCGCTTTTATGAGTCACCTGTGTTTCATGATCTCCACAACATCCTCCGCATCACTTTGAGTAGCTTTTTCCCTGAGCTCAACACGAGCTCTCGCCTGCAGACAGAGAGAGAGAGAGAGAGAGAGAGAGAGAGAGAGAGAGAGAGAGAGAGAGAGAGAGAGAGAAACCTTTTAAATTTGTCATGCAATGCAGAGACCCTAAATTAATTACTTAGACCTCAAGAAATCAAAATTGTATTTTAATTGTATTTTTAATTGTATTTGCACTTTTTAAGTTCATGTCTGTGGAAAACAGACCAAAAATGCTGAAGCCTCATCTTGCAACTGCGACTATCTCACATTTCTGAGAAAAAAGACAGACTTGTGCGATGTAAACTATAAATTCTATTTCTCAGAATTGCGACTTTATAACTCACAACTGCAAGTTTATACAGTATCTCACAACTTAGAAAAAAGTCAGAATTTTATATTCATACTTTTTTACTCAGAATTGCAAGACATAAACTTGCAATTGCGAGTTATATAGTCCGAATTGCGAGATATGAACTCAGAATTGTGAGATCAAAAGCAAATTCCATTTTTATTTTTTATTCCCAGGTGGAAACAAGCTTCCATAAATAGGCAACATCACCACTAAAAAGAAAATTGCCCATGCTTAAAGTCAATAATAAATATTAAATGTTAATCAAACAAATACAGAGTGCAGTAGACGCTGTATGATGTGATCAGTAGATCTGATCTTGTATGGAGATTATGTCCACCTCTGTGAGTCGGATGAGGGACTCCAGCTGGCGGGTGGTGATGGGTGTGCTGTCGGCTGTCTGGTTCTGTTTGCGCAGCTCCAGATAAAAGTCCTGCAGGACCTGCGCAGCTTCTGCGGAGAGAGACGGGTGTACGTAGTGCCGGGCGTAACCCACGTACTTCCGCAGGAGCTGGTGAGGAATGGGGTCAAAGTTCTCTCCAGGAACCAGCTACGCGTGAAGAAACAGAAATAAACAAATATTACAGCTGTAATATATATTGTACAGTAACAACAAATGTAGAGTAGGTGCAATAATAAAACTGTACATATGGTAAATTAAGCCAATAATCAAAATATGATGCTTAACAGATCAGTAGTTGTACATTCAAATATGCATACGCAATAGTGAATCTTGCATAAGGAAACATGATTAATAAAAGTTATTATAAATTAGTAACACTACAATATTCTTAATTGTTAACATTATTTTTGCATTTATTACCTAACATGAACAATATTTTATACAGCATTTATTAATCTTTGTTAATAATAATAATAAAATGTGTTAGGCAACAATACAATTATTCATTGTTTCTGTTACAGTGCATTAACAAATCGATTTTGAATTTTTTTGAAAAGCTATTAGGAAGTCTCATTTGTTAACAGTATTTATTGCATTGGCGAACATGACCAATGTTTTTTTCCAGCATTTGTTAATCTTTATTAATGTTAGTTAATTAAAAAACACAATTGTTCAGTGTTTGATCATATTATTTCACAGTGCAATAATGTTAACAGATACAGTTTTTGTATTTTGTACAAAATGAATTAGTAAATACTGAAATTAACTAACTAAGATTAATAAAAGCTGTAGAACTATTTATTATACAGGGTTAGTTGTTCATGATAATTATTTTAGTAGTTAACAAATGAAACCTTATTATAAAGTGTTACCATTAAGGAGTATCAATATAATTGAAGGCGAAGACCCAACAGTATGGAGAGAAGAGAACAATAGAAGAGAAGGTGAATGTTACTTTGAGTCTGTCTGAGAGCGGTTTCTCCGAGGAGACCTCCAGAATGGAGATGTTGGACTCCTGTGTACTGTAGCGTTTGACCGCAGCACTGCTGACCGCACCATTCTTCCCTGCTCGCATGGCCATCACGTGCTCGGACAGCAGGTGGTCGTGGTCCTCATTAGGGGTGTCCAACAAGATGAAGACCAGATCAAACCTGGACAGCAGTGCACTTCCCATTCTAGAATGACACAGGCAACACTTTTAAAGACGGCCTATTATGCCCTTTTACAAAGTCTTGAATGTTCATTATTTTCCTCAAATTCTGCATTGTTGCGGCTCCTCTCTTCCCAGTCTGTCAGTAATGCTCTGTTTAGTTCCTGTCTCTATGAAGCCCCTCCTTCTGAAAAGCACACTGTGCTCTGATTGGTCGGCTGGAGCAGTGTGTTGGAGCAGAGCGCTTCGAGTGTGTTTGGGAAATGTCCCGCCCCTTACCATAACCGCCAGTTTAACACACTACTAACTAACTCAACCAGGCCCCGCCCCTTTATTCTGCGTATGAATTATTTAAATGAGGAATATTGTGACGTGTTCGTTCCCGGAAGAAACTCAAGACTACAATGGAGGCGTTTCAAGAACTCCCGCTGGAGGGACTTTTTCATGATCAAACACACTACACGCTAAAGAAAGAGGAACATGGAAAAAAACAAAAAACATAATATGTCCTCTTTAATAAAACAGTGCGTCGAAACATTTAAAATATTATGAGGCAAATGGTTATAATGATGTTGAAACATATTAAAGGCAAGGCACCACAGGTGAAAAAGGCACCATTTTTACCTAACAGATACATCCAGTTAATAGTCATAGTACATGTTACAAGTTTTCAGAAATGTTATGATTAAATATGCAAATATGCATTAACTAACTTATTTGCATACTCCAGCACAGAAATATGAACACTGGAAAAAGCCAGGTTTAAAATCCTTGTTTCATTTTGTTGACATTAGAGTTAAAGGTTAGTACAGAGGGGATTCTGGATATTTCTTCATAAATCAGAAAATAATGTCATCATCAGCCAGCATGTTTTTAGGAACAAAATGTTATATTAATCAGGTGAATGATATATAAACAAACCCCTCTGTAGAAACCTTCAGAATATAGATAGGAATAAACTGGTGTATGTAAGTGCAGCTGAAGTGGACATGTCTGTCTCAGTACGTGAGAAAAACGGCCTACTGTAATTGAAATCTACAAATACAAATAGATAAAGTGCAATACACACTTGAATGAGTATTTGGATGTTTTCTTTCCACTTGTCTGGAAGTAAACATGTTATGGAAGCAAAATTGCACAAAATCTCAAAATTGACCAATGTTTGAAAAAACAATGGTTTTGCCTGTAGTCGTGTCTTGCCGTCCGTTTTCAAATCTAACGTTTGACACTATTAAAGACCCAAAATATGCATATCAATCAATAGTTAGATTGACGAACTATGTTACTTGGCAGCTGAAGTGTTTATTATTATTAATTTATAAAACAGTATCATATTGCTTTTGCTGATCTTTCATAAACCATTAGCTACTCAGGATTACTGGTGCGTTACACTGATTTTATCATGGATTACAAGTCTACTTGTTACTTATCGCTTTATCTTAAACCCAATAAACTTTATAATCAATGTACAAAAAATTTTTTTTTTATTATTAGTAGGCTTTGTATGGAAGCGTATTGCATTCACTTGAGGAAAAAAAAATCTACTCTGTTTTTCTGAGTTAATTATCTCAGAATTACGAGATATTTTTTCATGAAAAAAAGTTTTTGCTCTGTTTTTCTGAATTAACGAGTTAATTATCTTAGAATTATGAGATACATTTTTCTTGAAAAACTTTTTTTTTTCACTCTGTTTTTATGAATTAATGAGTTAACTCATAATTCTGAGATAATTAACTCGTTAATTCAGAAAAACAGAGCAAAAACTTTTTTTCCATGAAAAATGATCTCGTAATTCTAGGATAATTAACTCGTTAATTCAGAAAAACAGAGTAGATTTTTTTTTCCTCAAGTGAATGCAATACGCTTCCGTAGCATTGACTCACTTCAGGTTCTCAGAGACAGTCTTGGCTTTATTGTAATGGCCTCCGACAGGATTGGCCGCAGCGATGATGGAGGTTCGAGCAGGAAGAGTGCAGACAATCCCAGCTTTAGCCAGACTGATGCTCTGCTGCTCCATGGCCTCCAGAAGAGCCTGATGCTGACTGCCCATCTTATCAAACTCATCAATGCAACAGATGCCTGGAGAAAATATTAAACGCACTGTTTTTTAACGAGTAAAAGCAGGTAACGCTCTTCCACACGTGTATCCTGAATTGATTCAGAAGACCAGGTTTCTCAAAGTTTAAATAAAAAAAATAAAAAAATGGTGTGCACATCCCAAACACCCAAATTGGGCTCAGGTGCAGGACAACTAAGTGATATAAACAAATAAAGAAGTGTGAAGTCCGCACACTGAAAATGACTGCTCCAAAAGAATTTATTAAAAGGCAACGTTTCGACCCTCAGGTCTTCATCAGGCACAATATCAATGTAGAGTGAAGTTAACTTTAAATAGACACAGGTTATCACCTTAATTGGGCACACACAAAAAAATCATATGACAAATACAAGTCACGTGACAAGTTACACACACACACAAAAAAAAAATGTTTTACAAAAATAAAAATAAAAAATTATAATGAAAAAATTATATAATAAATAAAAATACAGTTTTTTTTCAAAAGTTTAAATACCTTGATCTCCCAACACCAGCGCTCCAGCTTCAAGAGCGTAGTCTCCCGATCCGCTGTCCCGGGACAGAGATACAGTCAGTCCTGAGGTGGTGGTCGTGTTTCCACAAACATATACACCCCGTGGAGCCACGTTACACACGGCCTGGACACACACAACAACAACAGCAGCAGCACACATATGGCATATTAATAAACTTGAAATCATCTAACTAGGTGATAAATGCATTAGAAGGTCTCATATTATCATGTACCTGTAACATCTGACTTTTACCAAGTCCAGGGTCTCCAACGATAAGCATATGTGGGTCTCCTCTTATTGGGATACGATTTTTATCGTCAACATACTTCTGACATCCGCCAAAAAGAGCCAGAGCCAATCCTGCTTTAACAAGCTGAGAAAACACAGGGAGAGCAGACAGGTTAAAGGAGTCGTGTCATTTAAGTATCTTTTCATTTACTAAATCCAAGATGCAAAAACAACTCAGATTTCTTCATGGTTATGATACGAGCTCAGTAACATATGAATGTAACAGGTACAGAAAGTGTACTGTTGAAACTTATGTATTGTTTATTATAATTTACACAAAATGGTTTATTTTCATATATATCTGGTATACTTGCCTGAGAAATGAGCGTTTTCCCCTTTAATTGCTGTGATGTCATCATGAGCTACACAATTTCCTGTTTTGTCTCCTCCTCTTCCTCTTGGCATTGTTAATGCACTGAAGAGGTGAGTTATTTATGGCTCCAGTTAATCTTGATTAATCTTTATTTTAATTGTTGCTTTTGAGTCAATATCTTTACTGCAATTTATGTGTATTAAGTTATTGAACTTATCTGTGTGGTTATTTTTATCATTTTACCCTATTTACGTTATATTTTTGACTGTGGTCTATATATGTGGAGATGAAAGCACATGGTGATTTAAATGTACATCACATTTGTGTTATAGAGCAATTTGAGGGTGATTACAGATGCTTCTCTTGTTTATGTGTATAACAGGTATGTTTTCTCTGTATTCTCTTCCTCTTGGCATTGTTAATGCACTGAAGAGAGCAATTTGAGGGTGATTTATGCAGATGCTTCTCTTGTTTATGTGTATATCAGAGTAAATCCAGTGAAACCGCCGCCTGTTGTCCCGTGTCTTTCTACACAACGCAGACAAGTGCTTTTATAACTGGTGTCGCGAGCCACCGGTTACATGAACACCCACAATAAAGAAGCCTGGTGATACATTAAACATTCAAATGACAGGAATAATAATTCAACTTAAATAAGAACATATTTGGACACTCACCAAATGGCCGTAAATGGCAGGACAAAGAGAGCTGCAATCACAGTGACAGTCACATTAGCTTCTTCATTCATAATACAGTATATGTGAACATGCGAGTCTAAATGTTACACACTTCACTATGAGCTTGAAAAGGTCCTCTTGCGCTTGGATCTCTTGGATGGCGTAGAGGTCTTTGATGGAGAACTCCACTGAAGGACCCTGGCCCTCAGATTCAGACGCGGCTTTGCTTTTCTGACCCTTCGAGTTGCTGACTGAATTCGCCTGAATGTACAACAGGAACATACACTTGTCCTTCTTGTTTCTGCCACTTCCTGAAGAAAGACACAAACACAAATCATGGAATACAACAGACTTGCATAAAATAACTTGTAATGTTACTTTATCCAGGACTGGATACTTAATAAATTACATTTGAATGCGCTGTTATAAGACATAATAAGTCTAAAGCAGTCCATCACCTTCACCTAACGTTATCGAACAAAATAATATTGATCATAAAAAATAAAGATCTTTCTCTAATCAAAGCTACTAAAAGCTTATTACACAGCTACTTTCCAAATAAACAAAGAGAGAGGTTATTTACACTATTGATATGAGATGGTAATAGGGAGAAGAATGGGATCGGGAAAAGGCGGATTCACATTAAAAACTTTATAAAACATTTTTCTGTTATCAAAACAAAGTTGCAGAACAACTTTCCTGTTATCGATTCCTACTATTCCCACCATTTTCTTTATTACTCCTTTCTCTTCCTAAACTGGGGAGGAACATAATAACGGGCTTGTGTATTTGGTCGGTTTTGTCTCACCTACCCAGACAATGGCGGGCTTTTTGAATTTAGTATAGACACTGAGATAAATATATAAATGGATATAATATATCCATTTGAGTCTAAGTAATTGTATTATGTGGAGGGGTATAACAGCTCAACACAAAGAGCAGTGAATGTGAGCATCATCTAGTAACTGAGTCAGACAGAAGGCCACCCGAGGCTGTCCTACCAGACCACTGAGGTCAGATGTAAAAATAGCACAAGCTGATATTTGCCAGACTGTAATATGGACACATTTCTGAGATGCTAAATGAATGAGAATCATCCATTTGTTAATAAGAAATTGCCTTGAATCTAAGTAGCACCAGCTTCATGTGTACAAGTCTATATATCTTTGCACTGACAGTGTGGACAATGTCTCATACTCTCTTCACTGGACACTTTAATGACCCCTGTGATGGTGACCATGTCTCCAGGCACACAGCTGTCCACCAGGTCCTGCGTGAGCTCACATTCAATGGTGCGCGGGATTCGACCGGACTCACGCTGGTCACCTGACATCATCTCCTGAACCCTGTGAAGAGCACAGGAGGAGAAATCATGGCAATGAGTGATGGTGTTCTCTTAAAAATCTCACACCAAAGTGTTGCTGTTGTTAACTAAAACCAAAACTATTAAAAATCACTTTCAGTAATTGAAATAAAGCTCAGATTAAATAAAACATAAACTTGAGAAATAACTTAAGTTGAAGTACTAAAATTACTAAAACTTAAATAAAAATGAAGGCTATACAGAAATATTTCAAAACACTAATAAAAATGACAAAACACATAAAATAAAAATATATGAGATAATTTAAAATACTAATAAATAGTATAATAGTATATGGATAATACTAAAATAACACTGGCAGTTATAACAAACTATTATAACAAAATTATGTTATAATAAAAATGAATAAAAAAAAGAAATGGTCATCATTAAACAATAGCTGACCATTCGATGATGAGAAATGCAAAGACTATATTTTACAAGGCATTTACACTGAAAGCAATGACAAAAAAAAAAAAAGCAAAAAAAGCAACATGAAATTTGCTCTGCTCAGGTAATTATATATTTTCATACTTTATTGTTTGCCAGTCGACAGTGAGTGTCAAAGGTGAACTTCTGTTTGGAGTGAATGAACGTCCACGACATTCAGCCTGTAAACACTGAAGAAAAAATGAATAAAAATCATGTTAGATGTCACTAAATACATCAACAGTGACATTTACTACTTACTATGTGCAATGTCTAATTTTATATGTATTGTTTACAGATTATTCTTTCTTTTCTCAGTGATTTTCCACAGTTTTTTTTCCACTGAACAAAATTAAATATAGATATTAAATAAATATGGGTGGAATGTTACAAAATCAAAACTTGTTAAACATGTTATATACAAGTAATATTGGTTGAAGCTGAAAGCACACTGTACCTTAGTGGGTATGGTGTATTTCCCATCAGGCAGTGTGACGCTCTGTGTATCTCCACAGCTGTTACAGGCGAACGCCAGCTTACTGCAGAGCGGTTTAATGTTACTCACTCTCACCACCGTTCCTCGGATCGCAACAAACTTCCCATATAAATTCGCTCTCAGACTTTTCAAAGGAGTCAGTGGCTCATAGTTATATAGCCTAAAAGAGAGAAAGAGAAACGCATACAAGAAATTAAAACACTTTTTTTTTTTTTATTCAGCGCAAAATGAAACTATATTATCTCCGAACTCTGTAAATAAAGTTGGTCGTATAAGCATGTCTTTATCCGGATACATGCGATATATTATTATAAGATATTATTATAAGACTTCAGATATTAAGATATTATAAACATTAACATCATTATTTTCTGTAAAGCTCCTTTGAAACAATGTGCATTGTGAAATATACAAATAAATCTGACTTGACTCTCAATTTGTAATTATTTGAATTCATAAGGCAAGTACACAGACTCACCTGGCGCTGATGTGTGGGGTGTTGATTATGGGCCGTACGCCTGCGGGAAGACCCTCCTGCCCCTGCAGTTCTGCCGCATGTCTCTCCAGATCCACAGTCAGCACCTGCAGAGAAACATTCAATTATTTCAGCTTGATCTTCCGAGATTTCGGCATAATGTTAAACTGAGAACAGTGACGCATATGTAAATGCGCAACACAAAACCCACCTGATGAATTGCCACACCCAAGCAGTCCAGTATCTTCTCAGGCATTTCTTTAAGATCTTTGGCAAGCTCAGGTAAAGTGTGTGAAATCTGTTTGTTGGACAACAGGTCTTTGTAGTCCACCAAAATGCTGCCTTTCCTTTCAATCTCATCCTGAGGGTGAAAAAAATATATATTTTGTTTGTTTTTTTACACTGGAAATAGGGAGAATCATCATGCTGTGAAATCTGATACCTTATCATAAAGATCCATCTGCGATGTGAAGTACCGTTCAAACACTTTTATCTTCTCAACATAAGGAGAACTTTTAACAAATCCTGAAAAAAAGAACAAACGCAAATCACAAACTATTGCAATCATAAATCAAAATCAAGAAGACATTCAGACATATATATCCAACAGGTCAAGAATACATTCATAATGTAAATGGGAATATATAAAACCTTCAGAAAAATAGAGTCGCCATCCTTTGTATGGACACGTGATATCAAGGGTTGCTTGACTAACTTGTGGAGTAAATCCTGTGGAGTAAAAACAACAACATTAATAATAATTAAAAAAAATGGCAATGTCAGTATAACAAAAAAAAAGTTAGAAATAAATTATAATTTCTCAAATACAACATTACTAAAGGGTTAGTTCACCCAAAAAAGCTAGGAAGAGCCAGGATATTTATTTTATATAACTGAGATTGTGTTCATCTGAAAGAAGAAAGTCATACACACCTAGGATGGCTTGAGGGCGAGTAAATCATTGGGTAATTTTCATTTTTGGGTGAACTATCCCTTTATTATAATTAATTATATTTAATTTCTTTCCTAGTTAAGTTAGTTTTTTCTAATCTAGCTTTCTAATAAATCTGGCATACATACTATGAGTACTGTTGGCTCTGTGAGGAATTGCTTTTTTGTTTTTCTATAGCAACTTGTGTTAGATAAAAGTGTCAACTAAATGCATGAATGTAAATGTAAATGATTTTAATCAACTTTTATTGTCAATAGTCACAAGCTACCCAACTGTTCAGACACTTAATATTTTGGTGTATTGTTGGTGGAATAGTTCCCTCTTCCTAAAAAAAGAAGAAAAATCCTATTGTTTTTGTCGAGGGAACCAGTGTGATGCGAACTGCCAGTTGGCCTACAAAGCGACATCATACCTGTACCACTCTATTAATATAATTACATTTAGTTCATTCAGTTTTTTCTTATCTAGCTTTTTAACAAACAGGGCATTGTATACTATGAATACCGTTGGCTCTGAGATGAATTGCTTATGTTTTTCTATTGTAAGTTGCTTAGGATAAAATGCATAAATGTATAACATGTATTTGAATCAAGTTTTTTTTTGTCAATGGTCACAAGTAACCCAACTTTTAAGACACTTACTATTTTGTGTATTGTTGGTGGGATAGTTCCCTCTTCCTCCTCCTCCTCCTCCTCCTCCTCTGCTCCACTGATGGCCTCTCCATCCTCTTCCTCCTCTCCATCCTCTTCCTCCAGCAGATGAGCTGTTTGCACCCCTCCATGACCCTCGGTCAGAACCCTGACTGCTCATCCTTCACTCTCGAAAGTCTGAAAGCAAAATCACAACAAATAGCCTAAGTTAAACCTATCATCAACGTGTCACAGAAACATGATCACCCTAATATAGATCAATATAAACAAAATACGGAATCAAATCAATAAAGACCTGCTGTTTTACTTACAACTTATCATCTATTATAATAACTAAACACATATCTAATATTTTGCTAACCATAAAAAGACTAAAATAAATCTAAATTCGGCGATATCAGTTCTACAATGAGTCAAATAATTAATTACACAGATAACTAACACTTGGACTAACTGTTGTTTTTTTAACTTTACAACGGCTCTAATTAATGTGGAAGAAAGAGCATACATTAAGGAAAAATGTCGACACATCTTTTAATAAAGAAAGATATTTTAAAAGATCTTATTGAGAGAAGTACTTACTACCACTGTTTGTTTACTTCCTCAGTCGATGACGTCTGGTCAGGCTTCAAGTTTGGCGCTCATCGTGACGCCACTTCCGTACATGCGCTGAGCCGTAAACGTCGTTTTTAGCCCTTTTTTTTACCGTTCTTTGCATGATGTTAACGTTACTTTTCTTTCGAAGCTACATTTAAATCCCATTTATGTTTTTAGCAAATTCACGCTTTAGCGTTTATTTCGAAACGTATGTATACGTGTTTATTTGTGTATTTTTCATGTTTAAATTCCTTCCGTATTTATTGATTTGATGCATTTGTTCATCCGTGGATGATAATAAAAGTATGTGGCTACGTCTTCATTCATGTATAATAATAAGAGGGCGTGACTACGTCTTCAAGTATGATAACAAGAGGGCGTGACTACGTCTTCATGTATGATAATAAGAGGGCGTGGCTACGTCTTTCAACCAAATACTGTCGCAGTTTCTCGCTCAAGAACGCGCATCATCAGCATCACCTGACAGCAGGAGGAGGAGGAGGAGGCGAGCATCCTTCTCATGATTCTGCATTAAAGCCGCACTCTATATCAACAAACACCGGGCCTTTACGGATCCAACAGCAGCTCTGCGTGAACACCACACATTAAATCATGGATAATTCCGGGAAAGAGAAGGAAGCCATGCAGCTGATGGCAGAGGCGGATAAAAAAGTCAAATCATCGGGTTCATTTCTCGGAGGGATGTTCGGGTGAGACTGAAATTATGCTGGTCACGATCTGACATTCAAAGACATCCAATGTCCTGTAGTATTTTCAAATAGCATATGTCTATAGAATTTTTTTTTTTTTTTGTGCATTTTATACCCTAAGCACGTATAAAATGAGCTGTATCCTTCCACGCGTTTCTCAACATTTCCAATGTCAAATATTTTCTATGTTGCGACATACAGACTGCTTTGTATTTGATAGGCCTACCTCATTTGATGAGATATTCATTTTGAAATTGCCTTTAAATGAAAGAAATGTTGATATTTTCACAGGGGAAATCATAAGGTTGAGGATGCATGTGAAATGTATGCCAGAGCTGCCAACATGTTCAAGATGGCCAAAAACTGGAGTGGTATGCACAAGTCATTTCATAATTTATATGTCAAGTGGTAAATTATTTTTCTAAATGCTTAATATTTTGTCACGCTGTTAGAGTAGGCCTATTATTGGATATTCACTCCAAAGCATCATTTGACTGGCCATCTTTGTGCTCGAACCCAGTTCATGATTAGTGATCTTACTGCAGTATTGATGTGTGTTTAAGCATTCACCCTGCTTCTGAAGAGTTCTGTCATTATTGTCAGTGATCTAAAGATGTATGTGTTTCGCTGCTGTAGCTGCCGGCAGTGCTTTCTGCCAAGCTGCAAGACTTCACATGCAGATGCAGAACAAACTGGACTCGGCCACCAGCTTTGTTGATGCTGGAAATGCTTATAAGAAGGCAGATCCTCAAGGTGAGAGAGCTTAAAATAACACTGGTTTTAAAGGGGACCTATTTTGCAAAATTCACTTTTACATGGTGTTTGAACATAAATGTGTGTCGGCAGTGTGTTACACAACCACCATATAATGGTAGAAATCCACCCACTCCTCCTTTTTTAATCCCCATAAATCAGCAGTGTCTCAGAACAAGCCGTTTGCAGATTCTAGTGATTCAAATGTGTAGGCCCACGACTGCTGACAGACTCCGCCCTATTAGCATAGACCCCGCCCTGAGTGAGCTGTACACAGTCCGCCATGTTTATCTCATCGCCAGAGCATTTAACACTAGCATTCATGTAAGAAATGTATTCTTATTAAAACTACTAAAGCTATTCAGTCAAGAGCAGTGATTGATTTTATGGGTTTTTTTGTTGTTGTTGTTTGATTCATATTAAATGCATATACAGCAGTAGGTACTGTATATTACGCTGCTTTCACTTTAATACACAGATCTAATATACACATGTGATTTCTTTACTTGCCGTTTACGTTCACAGACATAATCGACTGTGTTTATGTGAACTTGTTTGACATAACTGTGAGTATTTGACAGTTTAAGCGCAATAACATGTGAAAGAGAACTTAGTTTAATAATCACGCGCCGTCTGATATCCAGCTATCTGTGCGCGTGCTTCGATGTGTGCGCTCAGAAAACCATATATCAGAAGTTTAGACTGATATGGTTTTAAAACACATGCAGATAATAAACTTTCATGATGATGAAGAACTGCAATGTCATGTGAGCATGACCACGACCGCGATAGAGATGATAATCAAAACCAAACAGATTTTTCTGAGCTGTAATGGCTCCGCCCTCTTCTGGAAAGGGGGCGGGGAGCAGCAGCTCATTTGCATTTAAAGATACATGCACGAAAACAGCATGTTTTCCCTTCCTCTCCTTCCATTTACAACATGCTATAATAAATATTATATTACATCATCAAAACTTATATTACATCTTGTAAAAAGGGACATAATAGGTCCCCTTTAATAAACAATCTAATTTCCAAAAGTTGTAACACATCTGCACATGTCTGTTGCTTGATTGAATAATTGCTTGGATGAGATTATGAGTGAAGATGAATTTGTAAGAATTGCATTTGACTCATTTTGTTCTCTTCTGTTTGAATGAATCACACAGAGGCTATCAACTGTTTAAACGCAGCCATCGATATTTATACAGACATGGTAAGACACTGGGACTTGTGCGCATATTAATGCGTAAAAATTAATGCATTTTCTGTGGTTTGTTAACCTGAATGTGCCTGTTTACTGAGCATGTGGATGTTATATAATCTCTAATTTGTATGTGTGATTGACAGGGAAGGTTCACGATTGCTGCAAAGCATCACATGACCATTGCAGAGATCTATGAATCCGAGCTAGTGGATATTGAAAAGGTGCCGTTTGCCTTTAAACATATATTAGATGCAGTCTTGTGTATTTTTTCCCCAAAATGCTTTTGAAGGTCAATGTAACAGGCCTGAATGTTGTGTGATGTTGTTTTAGACCATTGCACACTATGAGCAGGCCGCGGATTATTACAAAGGCGAAGAGTCAAACAGGTTTGTGTTTTCATTGTTTGTCATTGGCGGTTTCCTCTGTGTAAATTCTATTAGAATGTCATTCAATATTTATAATTATCCTCCATTTCCTTTTATTGTGGGCTGTAAAAAGAGCTGTTCACTCTGTGTAAATGCTCATTTATATTGCTTGATGTTTTCTGGTTAAGCTCTGCTAATAAGTGCCTGCTGAAGGTGGGCTCGTACAGCGCTCAGCTCGAGCAATACCCCAAAGCCATCGAGATCTATGAGCAGGTCAGTGGGACACACTCAACCCTTCTTTTATTATATTACTCATTTATTTATAGTATTATACATAATAATACTATATAGGCCTGTTATATATGATTTATTTTAGTTTTCACAAAAAAATGCATATGCAAAAATAAATAAAAGTATTGTTATTATTATTAGTAAATAAATAAATAATATTTCTAATGGAACAGTACTACATTGAGTAGCATAATAATATAATGTAACATAATAGTTATATTTTTTAACAATTTTAATTATTTTCCAAATAATTTTATAGAGTTGCACGATTAATGGTTAAAAGATTGTGATCTCCATTCAGACACCCACACTATCTTATTCCTGAATGATGTCTGCGGTAACGTTCAAAATAGATTAAATCTTTAATAGATTAAACTTGACACTTCAGATAAAGATTGTATCAATTACATTGGTCCTCAAGTATGTGGCGACATATGACTGTTACAAAATGTGTTTGTCATTGAATCTTTCATTCAAGTGATTTGTTCAAAAATGCTGATTCATTCAGTAATGAAACATGTGAAGTCTTTATGAGTGAGTCATTGAATAATTCTTCCCAAAACACTGGCTGCATCTGAAATCGCATGCTTCCCTACTATATAGTAGGCGAAAAACAGAATGTGACAAAAGAAGTATGTCAGAATTCACAGCATCCCATGAGGAGAGGGAGAGGATTTGTGAATGACAGTGAAGCGACACAACTGATGCTGGAAGGTCACATGATAATAACAACATGGCAAATGTATTACATTCAGATTATATTCATACTACATACAGATATTCTATATAGACCATATAGTATTTTATAGTATAGTATTCATATAGTAGTATTTTTTAGTGGTCGGGAAGTAATTATTTATTCAAAATAAGAACTTTCTCAAGAGAGTATGCGATTTTTGACTCATCGAAGATTCGTCCAGTAATGAAACAAGTAAAGTCTTTATGAGTGAGTTATTGAATCATTTATCCAACCCGGTTTTTCTTTTTAAATAATTCATTCAAATTAATTTAAATATTTTTAATAGATTGCAGCAATTAACATTTAGTCAGAATATCTAGATAAAACTAAATTTGCTTATTTATCTGATCAGAATTGAAGGAGAATTGTGATCTCTGTTTTAAACAAACATAGCCTATATAGCTTCCTCACTTCCTACCTTGTAATGCATCATCCGAAGGCAGCATTTTTAAGCTTTCGGACGCAGCCAATATCTCATAAACCTACATTACACGTTAAGTAAATGAGTTTTTACAATATGTTGGGGAAATGAAAGTGAATGAGAAGTAAAATATCTTCAGTTCAGTTCAGGACAGATGATATCAGAGGTAGGGAAGTGGTTTACAGTAACCAAAAGGTTAAAAGTTTAAATCACAGAAATAGCAATTCATGCAACATCAGTATTTTTGTCTTTGTGTCTGGTTGCTCCAGGAGGGAGCAAAATGTACTATAAGAAAGAAAGCATCTGCTAAAAAAGAATATTAATAAAATAGATCTATGGAGCATGTAACATTATTGAAGGAGACTCGTATGGAATATAAGGGTGGTTTAGGTAAAGTAAGCATGCTGAACAGTGAACACTAGAGCACCTTCATGTTTGCATTGTAAATCTAATCATATCCTTCTCCCCTCGGTAAATGAACACAGAGGGAATGAAAGTTAAAGCTGGTCTCTTTACATTCAGGTTGCAACCAGCACAATGGACAACCCTCTCTTGAAATACAACGCTAAAGAGTACTTCTGGAAAGCCGCTCTGTGCCACTTCATCGTGGATGAATTAAACGCAAAGGTTAGTCATTTTTTAACTCGCAGTATAAAGTAAAGTGTGTGTAGGCTATTTAGTTCTTTAATTCAATTACTATAATCTCTTATAGTAGCAATCCTTCATACTAATCACATTTATGTATCTCAAAAAAATAGTTTCAAATCAGCTTCACATTGAAAAACAGGAAAATAACTGTGTTAAGGCCTGTTCAGACCGAAGACGATAACTATAAAGATTGAGTTCGAAAAATCGTTTTAAGTATTAAAGAATAGCAGAGTTCACACCACAGCTATAACGTCACAGAGAAACAATATCATTGGAATCACATTCAGAATAATAAACGACAAAAACATTGACAGCCAATCATAATCTTGAGTATTTAAAGCGGCAGACGACAAAACTGCAGCGCGTGCTTACAAAAAACAAAACAACATTGTGCGTTGGTGTGGATGCTAATATAGTTATTGTTATAGTTATCTTTATAGTTATCTTGCTTGTTGTGAACGGGCCTTTAATGTTGTAAAATTAATCATTTCTGAAACAATTTCAGTTGTAAAGCAGCTCTACAGTAGTGTCATTCAGCTCAATTTACTTCAATGTCATTCAGTTCAGTTCAATAACTGTCAATGTTGCAGAGTTCATCAATTATGAAACAAGTTTAATTCAGCAATAGTGTTATTATTTAGCTCAAGTCAGTATAATGGGGATAGTTCACCCATAAATGAAAATTCTGTCATCATTTACTCACACTGAAGTTGTTTCAAACATTTATAAATTTCTCTCTTTTGCTGAACACAAAAGAAGAGCTTTTAAAAAATGTCTGTAACCAAACAGTTTATGGGCCATTGACTTCCATAGTATATATATATATATTTTGGAAGTCAATGGGGCGCATCAACTGTCTGGTTACCGACATTCTTTAAAAGCTCTTCTTTTGTGTTCAACAGAAGAAAGAAATTCATACAGATTTGGGATAACTCGAGGGTGAGTAAATGATGACAACATTTTCATTTTTGGGTCATCTATCCCTTTAAGCCGGTTGATATTGCAGTTGTCTTACACTGACACCTAGTGGCACTCATGCGGCAAACATGTTCAACCACCAATGCCATTGTATAAATATGCTGTTCCCATTCAGCTGTTCTTGCTCCTGACATGTAACAGCTCATCTGATGCAAATGTTCTGTTTGTTTTCTTTCAGCTTGCGATTGAAAAGTATGAAGGGATGTTTCCTGCATTCTCTGATTCAAGAGAATGTAAGCTGTTGAAAGTAAGTACAATTGTTTCATTTATTTAGCAGTATTGCACTGCAGTGATGATGCATTTTGGTAGAAGTTAGCATCCCCTCGACAAAAACCCAACACAATCTTTTTCATTGGCTTTTGGATTATTGCAGAGAATAAGCTCTATGAGCAAAAGTTTATGATTATTACATGTTTTGTTTATCATGATAATCATAAATGAACAGAACTTTTATGAATTTTGAAGCCTAAATACAATCAGCAGAAGTAAAAGGCTAAATGTGGGCTATAAGTGAATAATCAGTGAAAGGCAATCGGTCAGTCATATTTTGCAGTATTTGCACTGATGGTTTTGTCTTCTTGTACAGAAACTATTGGAGGCCCATGAGGAGCAGAACAGCGAGGCGTTCACTGAAGCCGTAAGTTTATAACCTCTAAAATGTGCAGTGGCTTTGGATGATCATACTGTACACTTTCGTATAGAAAAGGTTCTTTATTGGCATTGATGGTTCCATGAACAACCTTTAACCTCTAGAAACTTTCCATTGGACAAAAGGTTCTTTATAGTTTTTTCAGATTATTCAAATATTCTTCACAGAAAAAGAGTCCAAAAAAAAAAATGGTTCTTTTAAGACCTGATCACTGAAAGGTTCTTTGGGGAACCAAAAATGGTTCTTCTATGGCATCACTGCGAAAACACACTTTTGGAACCTTTGTTTTTAAGAGTATATTAGAGACACCGGGGCTAGTTGTCACATGTGGACTCAGAGGTTTTAAGTCAAAAGTCTAGTTAAACAAATGCTTGTTTTGTTTAGTACTTTTATTTCAACTTTCTTAATTTTTTTTTTAATGATTCTGATATTTTTGTTAAATTTTACACGGTTGTTATTGTGTTCATTATTTTGTCTTGCACAATAGATTTAATTTTGCTGAAAAGACCTTTTTGAAGGTTCATGTCTGTACATAAATTGACTTTCTTAAAGGGGTCATATAATGGTACATGCACTTTTACAAGTTGATTGTACTGAAATGTGTGTTGGCAGTGTCTGTACACAAACATCATATAATGATAAAAATCCATCCAGTGGTTTTGTTTTAATCTCCTTATATGTTTTCCCCTGCCTCAAATCGAGCCGTTCGTTTTTGTGACGTCAATAAAACGGACGCCCCTCCCACGATTGTTGATTGACGGGAGCGTTTCAACACAGACCCGCCCTCGCACATGAGAGCTGTCAATCATAGTCTGCGCGGCGCGGACCGGACCGGCGCGGTCATTGTTGATATGCTGGAGCACTGTCTATGAGCAGAATGGCGTCTAAGCGATTGTGTTGTTCTGTTCTTGGGTGTAATAACGAACACAGTCATTTTAATGTTCCTGAATCCGAACCGCTGAAGACGCAGTGGCTGAGTTTTGTTTTCGAAGGGAATATTCCACACGAGCAACGTCAATGCTCTCATGTTTGCGCGAATCATTTCTCACACCAGACTACTTTATAAACGAGGGTCAGTATAAAGCTGGATTTGCTAAGAAGCTTTGCTAAAAAGGATCGGTACCAGATATTCGTGTTCCTGCTGAACCTCCAGAAGAACGGAAGTGAGTGAAACGTTTTATTAAACTTTATAATATATTAATCTTTGCAAATCGCTAGCTGCACGCTTCACAATGAATGCGTCTAAGGTTTACACTCAGTCAGGGTACATTACGGCATGTTTTCTATGTATGACGTTCTCAATATAATTCATAATTCCACGTTTATACTGAACAACGCGTTATGGTTCTTGTGTTATTGTGTTACAAACGGTGTATGCACAGAACAGAGAGGCGGGGTGAGCACAGCTCATTATCATTTAAAGGCATATGCACTGAAACGGCGTGCTGAAAACAGAGCTGTTTTTGACCAGGTAAAATAAGTGTTTTCTTACAAGGGCTGCCAACTTTTGAGTTCAGCTTAGAGTGAGATTTTGGGGGGGGGGGCGGGGCTTGGGTTATGGGGGAGGGGCTTATTGAGGGGCGTGGCTTGGTGTGGGGAAAAATACAAACACAAAATCCTTGCATTAGCAGAAGTGTAATAAGTATATATTGATTGTCAAAGTATTTGGTATCTGTACAGAATTTCTTGGGAGATTTACATTACATTTAATTTTACATTTAACATTTTAATTGACATTCTGTTCTTAGAAAACAATAATTAACATTAACTACTAGGCATGTCCATATTTGTCATCTGGAAATGCTTTTGTACTGTTTTTATGATAAAGTTATGTAAAATAACTGCTCAGTGCTGCAAAACAAACAACTCTGCTATTGCTAACTTAATTCTATATAAACTATATAACAGGCCTATTACCAGCCTAAACTGGATGGAGACAAGGAGCGCCCTGTAACTCACTGACCTGCCTGCGTTCACAATTCACACGGTGCAGATGGGAGGGAGAACGGCTGACTACACAGTTTATGGGAATAAATTGTGTATTTCCCTCACAATTGTCACAAAAAACTCACACTGTCTGTCTGGTCTCCAGAGCCGGTCGTTGGGGTTCCCCTCCCACTACGCGAAGTCCCCTGTGCTTGACGATTATTGACACAAATGTCACACAATAATGATACATTATGAATGAATACAGTAAGGTTATGTATTAATACAAAATAAATAGGCCTACTTAATAAAAAATAGATGCCTACTTAAATAAAAAAGTTTTAACTTTTACTTTACTCTTTTACAAACTCTTTAAAACTTCTAAAAACAAACTGTCTCAAAACATATAAAATAAATGATTTGCTAAAATAATGACAAAACTGAGAAATCAGAAATATAATAAGAGCAAGGGTTCAACAATGACAATTATTGTTGAAAACTGTAAAAATATTATTATTTCTCAACTGTCTCAATACAGTGTAACTGTCCACTGGGTTGTGTTGCGAAAGACACGCAAGCTCGTTTACCTCTCTGCCGTCGTGTGCGCGTGCGCGATTAGGAGCGCGCCGTTAGGAGCTCAACACATCTGTCTCGCATGCACGCTCGCTCGCTATAGATTACAGGATATTTTAACTAATTTGCGGTAAAACTAGTCGATCACGAATGGCTCAACTGGTAGATCTATAGATAAACTTATCTTTCAGGCATTTGACCGACCGGGTTGACACTTCAGCGTGAGAAATCGGGGGTGTGGCGTGAGAGCGTGAGAATTGGCTCAATTGCGTGAGTCTCACGGTGAATGCGTGAGAGTTGGCAGCCCTAATACAAACTTTTAATTTAGACCCTAAATAATCATATTAGCTTGTACAAAAATGGCATTATATGACCCCTTTAAGAAATAATTGAGAAAAGGTGTGACAACTAGCCCCTACGTCATTTATATTCATGCATTTGTCAGACATGCATTGCATTTTATCTGTTCATGCTGTGGAACGTACATCACAGAATCACTGTACAAATGTGTAGAAAAATCAGATGCAGCTCATATGTTTTTCTCAGGAGTTTTCGCTCATTTTGATCTCTAAATCATGTGCTGATCCTCCAGGTGAAGGAGTTTGATTCGATCTCCCGTCTCGACCAGTGGCAGACCACCATGTTGCTGCGTATCAAGAAGACCATCCAGGGTGATGCCGGTGACCTGAAGTGATGTGTCCAGGACAAATACTGTGGCATATCTAGTTTAATTTCTTACCGTATATTGTGTGTGTGTGTGTGTGACAATCTGTTTGAACATTTCTGTAGTGACACTAGCTCAAATATCAGCCGTTTCTTGGAAAATTCAGAGGGAACTTGCATTGCAATTGCAATGCCTTGCGTTTGAGAAAATAGAAGTATATACAACACTAACATGGATAATTCTCTCATGGAAGGCATTTCTCTATCCCTTTACTTCGCCATGAGGAAATCTTTACCGTACACCCTTGTTTGTACTTGTGTGTGGCATGCGAGACCCGTAGAGCTGTTCTCTTTCTAATGTTCACCTCAGTGTTGTCACTGGCATTGTCATGCATGATAAATGTTTAAAGTGTGTTAATGTGCTGTAGAATATCAGGATTTTGTGGGTGCACTTTATTTCAGGCCTAATCAGCTGTCAGTTTAGATTGAAAACACATCGCCTTTGCTCGGTTAAACCATTTTTGTGCCATTGGTCTCAGAAATGCATCCTCACGTTGTCTTTGTCGATATGGCAGTGCCAGTTCTGTCGGAGTATTTGCTTTAGTGGTTGAATTAAGCGTTGTACATGTTTCATAATCAGTAGAATAGTGTCTCTTGCTCACTTATGGAGGTGAATTTCTCGGCTCAAGTGATTTTTCACAGTGTGATATTACAGAAAGCCTTGATTCTCTAACGCAGATCATGTTGAATATGTACATGTAAGTTCTGATTGCTGATTTCTTGAGTATTATTTGTAATTTTACGTTTATTGGTTGTCGTTTCACATGGATACGGGGCATTTGTTGTTTTGGGCATTCAGACCTTATGAATTATTTTAGTTTGAGTGCTACTTTTTGTGCTTTGAAATTCTTTACAATATTGTTGATAATTTAATGAAGAATGAACAGCTTTACTCTTTGTGTCGGTAATTAAATTGATGATTGAATGCTCTATCTAATATGTTGTATGACTGAAAGGGGATTAAAAAATGTATGTTAAAATGTGCTTTAAAATAGGCAAGTCTTAAGACGTTTTAATAAATGTTCTAACTATTTATTCAAAGAGAAATGAATAAATGATCATCCACATCATGTCTGGAGTTTATGGTCATATTTTATATTCATTCATGCATGGAAACTCATGGAGTTCATTTTTTTCTGACATGTGTATGTGATTTCAAATGCTGGAAGTATGTAAATATATATATAGAATATATTTAGACAAAATGATAACAGCTTAATAGGGTTTCAGTTGTTAACATTTATGTAGTTGCTGGACCGTCCAAACCCTTATTAGGGCTCCCTGCAATTGAAGCCCTCACTCTAATACAGCGTCTCAACACTACAAGAGCAACAGGAGGACATTATAGCAGAATACCTCAGTATTCTCTGGCTTAGGCAAATTAAAAGAGCCATACAAAATTGAGTTGGAGCCGGCTGCTGTCCCATATGCTCTATCTTCTCCACGCCGTGTGCCCCTGCCAATGAGAGATCATAAGGTGCAAGCAGAGTTAAAACGCATGGAGGATATGGGAGTGATTTCTAAAGTGACTCAGCCCACTCCATGGTGTGCAGGGATGATGGTAGTGCCCATGGCTCAAGGAAAGATACGGCTGTGTGTGGATTTGAAGCACCTAAATAAGTGGATGCGGAGAGACGTCACATCCTCCCTGCTGTAGAGCAGACACTTGCAGGTGTAGCACTGAGTATTTCAAAACGGATAAAAATTGCACCCCCCTTTAAATTTTGAACTAGGTAAAGACATTATTGTGACATGTATCTGTATTACTGGATTGCACTGTGTTTTGAGTAAAATCATTCTGGTTAAACTCAGGTTCGTCAGCAGGGGGCCCCCCAAGCGTTACACTACGCATCAGTAGCTCACTGACAGAATAGAAGTAGCATTCAGTAAATGATGAAGTGCGGTGTACATGCAATGAAAAGCGCTCCTTGTTTGACTTGTGTTTTTCATGTCTTTTGAACAGAAATAAATGTGTTGCCCCAGGAAGTGACATCGCAACCGACCGTCTGCTAGCTGTCTCACGTCACAGAAGTCAGATAAATCCCATCACATAGAGACTCTTTCAGCTAGATATCATCATATAGAGATTTATGATAACATCTGTTCCCCGAATTAGGAGATACAAAAAACTCCCAAACCCATGTGGCACCCCTAATTGTACAACTGACTACGCCACCCCTTCGCACTACCACCGGTGAACAAAGACACAGACCTCATTTGAAGTAATACACACTAGAGTTCAATGTCTACACACTGCACACTCACAGCACTCTAATAAATATGGTTAAAAGGCATTAAGGTTCACACTACACGGCACTGCAAACTTCTTCGTTAAACAAGAGAAAAAGAAAAGAAAAGAAAGGGAAACTCGCTTTCCAGTGAGGTCTCTTGTACAGGAGCTACCCTGGCTCCACTAACACAGAGGCTGGTTACAAACAGAAAGGGGGATTGGGCCTAAATAAAATAATAATTAATAAACCCACTCTAGCCTGAGCCTCTTCTTATTCATTATATGATTGTAGTTGTACCATAATCCTCAGTTTACACAAAAATGCAGAGCACCAACCTAGCACATTTGTTAGATGTGTGTCGTTTTGTGAAAATGGAGATTAAATGTAGACAAAAGTTATGCAATTGAAAGAGCAAAAAGGAGGACTGATTTTTTTCAGTTTTAGTACTTTAAAACCTGTAAGGTTGCCACGTGGCCCGGTTTTACCGGGATTGTCCTTCTTTTTAATAACCTGTCCCGGGAAATTGATCCACTCTCCCGGGAACTAAATGTCCCGGTTTTTCGAAAAGCTACGTGAAAATGTATGTTCAATCAACTATTTTCTCTCCACTTGAAATAACTTCATACGACAAGTCATTAGTCATATTTTTGGACCTTTTGGAGAGTGAGTCCCTCGCTGAGGAAACTGAGTTGCTCACTGAGGAAAGTGAGTCGCCCGTTGTGTGAGGAAAGTGAGTCGCTTGTTGTGTGAGGAAAGTGAGTCGCCCGTTGTGTGAGGAGAGTGAGTCGCTCGATGAGGAAAGTGAGTCGCCCGTTGTGTGAGGAGAGTGAGTCGCTCGCTGAGGAAAGTGAGTCGCCCGTTGTGTGAGGAGAGTGAGTCGCTCGCTGAGGAAAGTGAGTCGCCCGTTGTGTGAGGAGAGTGAGTCGCTCGCTGAGGAAAGTGAGTCGCCCGTTGTGTGAGGAAAGTGAGTCGCTCGTTGTGTGAGGAAAGTGAGTCGCTCGTTGTGTGAGGAAAGTGAGTCGCTCGTTGTGTGAGAAAAGTGAGTCGCTCGTTGTGTGAGGAAAGGGAGTCGCTCGTTGTGTGAGGAAAGTGAGTCACCCGTTGTGTGTGAGGAGAGTGAGTCGCTCGCTGAGGAAAGAGAGTCGCCCGTTGTGTGAGGAGAGTGAGTCGCTCGCTGAGGAAAGAGAGTCGCCCGTTGTGTGAGGAGAGTGAGTCGCTCGCTGAGGAAAGTGAGTCGCCCGTTGTGTGAGGAGAGTGAGTCGCTCGCTGAGGAAAGTGAGTTGCTCGCTGAGGAAAGTGAGTCGCCCATTGTGTGAGGAGAGTGAGTCGCTCGCTGAGGAAAGTGAGTCGCCCGCTGTGTGAGGAGAGTGAGTCGCTCGCTGAGGAAAGTGAGTTGCTCGCTGAGGAAAGTGAGTCGCCCATTGTGTGAGGAGAGTGAGTCGCTCGCTGAGGAAAGTGAGTCGCCCGCTGTGTGAGGAAAGTGAGTCGCTCGCTGAGGAAAGTGAGTCGCTCGCTGAGGAAAGTGAGTCGCCCGCTGTGTGAGGAGAGTGAGTCGCTCGCTGAGGAAAGTGAATCGCTCACTGAGGAAAGTGAGTCGCCCGTTGTGTGAGGAGAGTGAGTCGCTCGCTGAGGAAAGTGAGTCGCCCGCTGTGTGAGGAGAGTGAGTCGCTCGCTGAGGAAAGTGAGTCGCCCGTTGTGTGAGGAAAGTGATCGCCCGTTGTGTGAGGAGAGTGAGTCGCTCGCTGAGGAAAGTGAGTCGCCGTTGTGTGAGGAGAGTGAGTCGCCCGTTGTGTGAGGAGAGTGAGTCGCTCGCTGAGGAAAGTGAGTCGCTCGCTGAGGAAAGTGAGTCACCCGTTGTGTGAGGAGAGTGAGTCGCTCGCTGAGGAAAGTGAGGTGCCCGTTGTGTGAGGAGAGTGAGTCGCTCGCTGAGGAAAGTGAGTCGCCGTTGTGTGAGGAATAGTGAGTCACCCATTGTGTGAGGAGAGTGAGTCGCTCGCTGAGGAAAGTGAGTCGCTCGCTGAGGAAAGTGAGTCGCCCGTTGTGTGAGGAGAGTGAGTCGCTCGCTGAGGAAAGTGAGGTGCCCGTTGTGTGAGGAGAGTGAGTCGCTCGCTGAGGAAAGTGAGTCGCCCGCTGTGTGAGGAAAGTGAGTCGCCCGTTGTGTGAGGAAAGTAAGTCGCTCATTGTGTGAGGAAAGTGAGTCGCTCGTTGTGTGAGAAAAGTGAGTCACTCGTTGTGTGAGGAAAAGGAGTAGCTCGTTGTGTGAGGAAAGTGAGTCGCTCGTTGTGTGAGGAGAGTGAGTCGCTCGCTGAGGAAAGTGAGTCGCTCGCTGAGGAAAGTGAGTCGCCCGTTGTGTGAGGAGAGTGAGTCGCTCGCTGAGGAAAGTGAGTCGCCCGCTGTGTGAGGAGAGTGAGTCGCTCGCTGAGGAAAGTGAGTCGCCCGCTGTGTGAGGAGAGTGAGTCGCTCGCTGAGGAAAGTGAGTCGCCCGCTGTGTGAGGAGAGTGAGTCGCTCGCTGAGGAAAGTGAGTCGCCCATTGTGTGAGGAGAGTGAGTCGCTCGCTGAGGAAAGTGAGTCGCTCGCTGAGGAAAGTGAGTCGCCCGTTGTGTGAGGAGAGTGAGTCGCTCGCTGAGGAAAGTGAGTCGCCCGCTGTGTGAGGAAAGTGAGTCGCCCGCTGTGTGAAGAGAGTGAGTCGCCCATTGTGTGAGGAGAGTGAGTCGCTCGCTGAGGAAAGTGAGTCGCTCGCTGAGGAAAGTGAGTCACCCGTTGTGTGAGGAGAGTGAGTCGCTCGCTGAGGAAAGTGAGGTGCCCGTTGTGTGAGGAGAGTGAGTCGCTCGCTGAGGAAAGTGAGTCGCCGGTGTGAGGAATAGTGAGTCGCCCATTGTGTGAGGAGAGTGAGTCGCTCGCTGAGGAAAGTGAGTCGCTCGCTGAGGAAAGTGAGTCGCCCGTTGTGTGAGGAGAGTGAGTCGCTCGCTGAGGAAAGTGAGGTGCCCGTTGTGTGAGGAGAGTGAGTCGCTCGCTGAGGAAAGTGAGTCGCCCGCTGTGTGAGGAAAGTGAGTCGCCCGTTGTTTGAGGAAAGTAAGTCGCTCGTTGTGTGAGGAAAGTGAGTCGCTCGTTGTGTGAGAAAAGTGAGTCGCTCGTTGTGTGAGGAAAAGGAGTCGCTCGTTGTGTGAGGAAAGTGAGTCGCTCGTTGTGTGAGGAGAGTGAGTCGCTCGCTGAGGAAAGTGAGTCGCTCGCTGAGGAAAGTGAGTCGCCCGTTGTGTGAGGAGAGTGAGTCGCTCGCTGAGGAAAGTGAGTCGCCCGCTGTGTGAGGAGAGTGAGTCGCTCGCTGAGGAAAGTGAGTCGCCCGCTGTGTGAGGAGAGTGAGTCGCTCGCTGAGGAAAGTGAGTCGCCCGCTGTGTGAGGAGAGTGAGTCGCTCGCTGAGGAAAGTGAGTCGCCCGTTGTGTGAGGAGAGTGAGTCGCTCGCTGAGGAAAGTGAGTCGCTCGCTGAGGAAAGTGAGTCGCCCGTTGTGTGAGGAAAGTGAGTCGCCCGTTGTGTGAGGAGAGTGAGTCGCTCGCTGAGGAAAGTGAGTCGCCCGCTGTGTGAGGAGAGTGAGTCGCTCGCTGAGGAAAGTGAGTCGCTCACTGAGGAAAGTGAGTCGCCCGTTGTGTGAGGAGAGTGAGTCGCTCGCTGAGGAAAGTGAGTCGCCCGCTGTGTGAGGAGAGTGAGTCGCTCGCTAAGGAAAGTGAGTCGCCCGTTGTGTGAGGAGAGTGAGTCGCTCGCTGAGGAAAGTGAGTTGCTCACTGAGGAAAGTGAGTCACCGTTGTGTGAAGAGAGTGAGTCGCTCGCTGAGGAAAGTGAGTCGCCCGCTGTGTGAGGAGAGTGAGTCGCTCGCTGAGGAAAGTGAGTTGCTCACTGAGGAAAGTGAGTCGCCGTTGTGTGAAGAGAGTGAGTCGCTCGCTGAGGAAAGTGAGTCGCCGTTGTGTGAAGAGAGTGAGTCGCTCGCTGAGGAAAGTGAGTCGCCCGCTGTGTGAGGAGTGTGAGTCGCTCGCTGAGGAAAGTGAGTTGCTCACTGAGGAAAGTGAGTCGCCGTTGTGTGAAGAGAGTGAGTCGCTCGCTGAGGAAAGTGAGTCGCCGTTGTGTGAGAAGAGTGAGTCGCTCGCTGAGGAAAGTGAGTCGCTCGCTGAGGAGAATGGGTCACCCGCTGTGTGAGGAGATACAGATATGTATACGTACAACCCCACAAGATCACTTTTCAGCCTGACGAAGTCAAAGTACCTTGCATACATTGACAGCTTCTCCAGTTTGCTGTCATCAAACTGGCGCAAGATCTGTTCAAACTTTTTACAATCTACCAGTCCAATGAAATCAAGATCGGAAACTTTTTCCACAAACCTGGTCTTCATCTGAACATTAACATTGTCCAGAATGCAGTAGTAGATGCGAGCTCGTTCTGTTTTGTTTGACAGCCCATCTCGTGTCTCGCGGTGAACGAGGCCCATCTCATCACATCTTTCCTCAAAGTGTGCATGAAAACGGTCAAAATCCTGTTGCTTGCTGTCTAACACTTTCATTGTGTCTTTGATGCGATTACAACAGAATCCGATATCCATGGTTTTGGACTGAAGGATGCTAAAGATAGCATCGGTGTCATTGAAGATAATTTGGTATTCTGTTAGATGTTCCAGAAAATATAGTAGATGTACCTACTGTAGATGTCTAGCCAACCTCTCATCTTTCTCAGCTAGCACATCCAGCAACTCGATGTAATTGCCAGTATTGCTAGAGCTAGCGCTTTCATAATTGCCACGAAAAGCAAGCTCTTGCTTTGCAAGGAAGCAGGTCGCATATTTATCAGATCCTTTAAAACCTCTCGGTTTTCCTTTACCTTTTCATTGTGGTAGGTTATATTCAGCTTCCTTTGGTCGTGAAGTGCAAGGTCGATCCGAGATTTTCCAAAGGTTTTCAGCGTAATTTGACACTGGATGTGAGCTAATGACTTTTCATGCTTGGTTAATGTAGATCATTCTGGTGAATGATCATGTATGCGTACTGTATGAACACTACAAGACACCGTACCGGAGGAAGCGCGCTTGCGCATTAGTATATAGCCTGTCCGGTGTGTGCATCTCCCGCGAGGTTGCTAGTTTAGCTTGTTGTCTGAGGTTGTATAAGTTCATTATATTCATCAGAGGTTTATCTAATAAACGCATCCTGCTTGGATTCAAACCATGGACTCCTCGCTCATTTCTACATGGTGTCAGAAGATGAAACGGATCTATCGCCTGTGAGTTTCACGTGTTTTTTTTTTTTGGCACGAGTGGAGAGAAATAACGTCAAGTTAAAGTTACGATTAAAGACGTGATGGCGGATGGATTTCGCAGACCAGACCCCCTCGTTTTTGACGGGAACCTCGCCGAGAATTGGCGGATTTTTGAACAGGAATATGATATCTTCATAGCAGCGGCGCACTCTGACAAGCCTGACAAAACAAAGGCATATATCCTCCTCAATCTCGCAGGAGCAGAGGCCATCGAACGGGAGCGTTCATTTGTTTACGCAGCGGAAGTGAGGGCGCCAGGTGAAGGTGGAGCCGTTGTCGTTCCAGCTGAGTCTAGAGAAGACCCAGAGTGCCTGAAACGAAAATTTCGGGAGGTATGCAACCCCCAACATAACAAAACTATGGAGAGGCACAAGTTTCATTCACGAAATCAAATGCAAGGTGAGACTATCAAAAGCAAGGCGAAACTATCGACTATCGTTACATCAGTGACTTGAGGATCAAAGCTAACAGTTGTCACTTTGGAAACCTGACAGATGAACTGATATGTGACAGAATAGTATGTGGCATCAGAAATGACAGTATAAGAAAGGCTTTGCTACGTGATAGCGAATTAACTCTAACTAAAGCCATTACAATCTGCCGCATATATGAGATGACTGAGGAAAATAATAGGACGCTAGCCATGCCCCAAACAGCCACCACTGTTGACGCAATTCAGCCAAATTCCAGTGGTTGGCAACAGAGATCAAGGTTTAAACCTCAAGCAGGCAAATACGAGACAAAATTCATTACAAACTGCAGTAATTGTGGAAGCAGCCATGCTGCGCAGAGAGACAAGTGTCCTGCTTTTGGCCAGCAATGCCATAATTGTAAAAAATTAAATCATTACAAAAAATGCTGCAAGTCCATGCCACACCGCCAAGGCTATGAAAAGAAAAGCTATGCAAAGCACAAAGGCTACAGAAAACCTGTTTACCAGTTAGAGCTGGAAAAGCCAGACAAAAGTGCCAGTGATGATGACACTTTTTATGTAGACGGTGTCAAACTCGACGACAAGTGTGTAAACACCATCACTCCTCAGACAGAAGGAAAGGATGAAGGATTTGTTACACTGCACATACTTAACAAGCCCTTTGAGATGAAAGTTGATACAGGTGCTAGGTGTAACGTAATGTCAAAAGACGCCTTCCAACTGCTTGCTGGCGGCGAGCGACCAGTGAAATGCACCAAAGACACCAACTTAGTGGCTTATGGAGGCAGCAAAATAGAGACTACAGGAATAGTCACACTGCCTTGTTGTTTAGATGGACAGCAACACACACTACCTTTTTTCCTAGTGGACCGAGATGTAGTGCCACTTCTGGGATTTCGTGCATGTGTGCGCTTGGGAATTGTCACAATGAGCCCCCACGTTCATCAGGTCAGCACAGAGAGCGATGCCGATTTCACCAAACAGATTTTCGCACAATACAAAGATGTGTTCAGTGACGAGCTCGGAAAACTCCCTATCACATACTCTATGACACTGGATCCAACTGTACAACCAGTGGTTCGTCCAGCACACCGCATCCCAGTGGCAATGCAGACACGAGTCAAGGCTGAGCTTGACAGCATGCAGAATAAAGGTGTCATAACCACAGTTCCTGAACCTACCGACTGGGTTTCGTCCATGGTAGCTACACATAAAAAGGACAAACAGGAAATCAGACTCTGTATTAATCCAAAAGACCTCAACACTGCCCTGAAGAGACCCCATTATCCAATGCGCAGCGTTGAGGAGGTTGCCACCCAAATGTCAGGTGCAACAGTGTTCTCTGTGTTAGACGCAAAGAGCTCATTCTGGCAAATACGTCTCGATCACAAGTCATCAATGCTGACCACATTCAGCACACCTTTCGGGCGCTACAGATTCCTCCGCATGCCATTTGGCATAAGCTCAGCAAGCGAAGTTTTCCAGCGCTCAATGGAGCAGCTGTTTGCTGGATATCCGTGTGCTATTATAGTGGACGGCATCATCATAGGAGGTTGTGATGCAACAGAACACGACGCCAACCTAAAACAGGTGCTCGACCGGGCCCGAGAGATAAACCTCAGGCTGAACCGTCTCAAATGCAAGTTCCGCCTGGACCAGGTCTGTTATGTGGGTCACATATTTACAAAGGAGGGCCTCAAAGCTGACCCTGCCAAGACTGCGGCGATCACAGATATGCCAGTCCCTCAGGACGTTCCAGCCATGCAGCGATTCCTTGGCATGGTGAACTATCTTGGGAAGTTTATCCCAAACCTCAGCGAGATTGCAGCGCCTCTGAGACAGCTCACACACAAAGACACTGCGTGGTGCTGGTTTCCACAGCATCAGCAGGCGTTCGACCGTCTCAAGTCATGCTTATCCAGTGCACCAGTATTATCCTACTATGATGTGAGAAAACCAGTTACACTGACCTGTGATGCGTCATGTTACGGACTTGGTGCTGCATGTCTACAGGAGGAGAGACCAGTCGCCTACGCGTCTCGTACGCTCACTGACACAGAAACACGATATGCTCAAATTGAGAAGGAGCTGTTGGCAGTGGTGTTTGCATGCACCAAATTCAAGGATTACGTGTATGGGAAGCCCACGGTCGTTGAAACTGACCACCAACCCCTCGTCACAATCCTAAAGAAGCCCATCCACACTGCTCCTGCCCGACTGCAAAGGATGTTACTACAGTTACAGGCCTATGACATCACACTGGTCTACAAGAAGGGTAAGCATATGTACCTAGCCGACACCCTATCACGAGCTCCAAACAAAACTGTCTCACAATGCCCAGCTACCAACAACACATTTGAGGTGATGTCCATCAGCTACATCTCTACTAACAGACTAGAGGAGCTCAGGACCCACACAGCACAGGATCAGGTGCTACAGACTCTCAGCGCAATCATTCAACGCGGATGGCCTGACAAAGAACGCAGCGTCCACCCATCCATCCGTTTATTCTTCCCTTACAGAGACGAGCTGGTAGTGGAAGATGGAATAGTTATTAAGGGCCACAAAACAGTAATTCCCCACACACTGCATCGGGAATACATCAATATTGTACATAGAGGTCACCCAGGGTTAGAGTCAACCAAACGCAGGGCCAGGAGCACTGTCTTTTGGCCGTCAATGAACAAAGACATTGCAGAAGAACTGTTATCATGCTCCGTCTGCAACAGCACCAGACCACACCAGCAGAAGGAACCTCTACAGCCACATCCAGTTCCAGCCCTGCCATGGTCTACAGTGGCTACTGATATGTTTGAGTGGCACGGACAACAGTACCAGGTGCTGGTAGACTCGTACTCGGGGTGGTATGAGATCGACCTTCTCCGTGACACAACTTCAGCAGCTGTAATCACTAAGCTGAAAAGGCACTTTTCTGTCCACGGAACGCCCCACACCCTCATCAGTGATAATGCGAGGCAATACACAAGCCAGCGCTTCAAGGATTTCGCCGAACAGTGGGACTTTATTCACGTCACCAGCAGCCCGGCGTATCCACAGTCAAACGGACTGGCAGAAAGAGCTGTTCGCAGTGCCAAACTACTGATGGAAAGATCTCACAGAGATGGGACTGATGTGTATCTTAATCTGCTGAACATCAGGAACATTCCCCGTGACCAAGCATTGGGCTCGCCTGCAGAACGTCTGATGTCACGGCAGACACGCTCGACTCTTCCTGTCAGCACCAGACTGCTGGAGCCAGCCCCAAAGAACACAAAGCGGGTCACTGCCCAACTCAAAAATAAAAGACTCATTCAAAAGCGATACTACGATGCATCAAGCCGCCCACTACAGCCTCTGGCAGAGGGACAAGTCGTCAGGATGCAGACCATCAAGGGACACGACCACTTGGGCACCGTGAAGGAAGTGTGCAAGGAACCACGCTCCTACATCATCGAGTCCAACGGAGGGACCTACAGGAGAAATCGCCGTCACATCCTCCCCGTCGCTGAGCCACCACCACGACAGGTTGACCCTGCAGACTTTGATCGTCAGTATGCTGATCCAGCTGCACCAGACAGTTTCCCATTCGCACCACACACAAGTCGAGAGACCCAGGTAACACCTCGACCCATCAGTGAGCAGCAGAGACCTGCTGTTCAGTCTCCAACGAAGGTAACAACAGGTAACACACTGTATGTGACACGCTCAGGTCGCGTCTGCAGGCCTAATCCAAAGTATGAACAATGAATATTTTGTTGCTATGGGCTGCAAACCAAAGACATTTAAAAAAAAAAAAGAATTCTGCAGTAGACTCCATGGGATTCAATATTTCTGGTTGTAGTGCTTAGCAAATAGCTTTATGTTTATAAAAAAAAAAAAAAGAGATCTGCACTTATTTTTAATTTGTTCCAGTGAAGTTGTTTTCAGCTACCGCTCAATGCACTGAGTTCACAAACAAATGTTGGAATGTTTTGTTGTTAAAAGTGAAGTTTCACAATGAAAAAAAAAAATGAAACTGTCATAGTGTTGCAAGTTAATGTCTAGCCTTTTATTCTGTTTGCCGTAGAAGGTACAAACTAAAGAAAGGTGTTAAGAAGGTTTCAGCCAATCAGAGAGTCGTTTAATGAATGACGTGAGTCAGTGCTTAGTCAGTAAGAGACGAACGAAATATGAATGCTCCGATGCAGAAGACTAATATCTCATCTTTCCTTCAGTAGTGGTCTTATGTGAGCAAGTTAATGACAAGAATACCACTTACTGTTACCACTCACTGTTACTATTCAACTTGAATCAAGAGTAAACTACAAGCTCTGCTTCAAACTCTGAGTCGTATGTGTTCTTGCCGACACACCAGTGCGGATACAAATCCACCTTTTCCAGCACAAATACAGTCCTTGCATAAATCTCCAAAACAATTTGGTCCTTCGAGCCGGATATTGTGTCTACACTGGACTAATAATGTCAGAGGACCAGAATGCAGAGTATCAAGTTGAAGGAGCACGCCCTAGACGTATAGTTCGTCAACCAGCCTACTTACAAGATTTCGAATTACAGTATGCTGGACTGCCTAGAGCTAATGTCCTTCTGCCTCAGTCAACACCGCGACCACATGGGTCAGATGACTTTCAACAGGATGATGAAGACAGAGATATTCCTATGGCCCATCCACAGGCATCTATTTCTTATCATGATCAAAGAGAAGGGGCTGTTAGATTACCTGATTCGTTAGAAACACCACGCTTGGCTTCAGAGCCCTGGTACCTTACCACGGATCGTTGGAGTGAGAGAGATGAACGCAGCCCTCACCGGTATGGACGTTCTTTACCTCTTGATATCCAAAGCACAGTGCATGATCTGGAACAAGAGAATAGACATCTCCGTGCTACTCAGCTATCCATGAGGGAAGAGATCAGCCAACTTATAGAGATCCAGAAAAGTATGCAGGAGATGCTGATAAACCAGTCGCAAAGCCAGAGGTCAACTCCTAAGCCTGAGTCACTGTTCCAAGTATTAACCCCTCCAGTTCCTTTGCCTAGAGTTGCAAGCAGACAGCCTACACCGGCTCCTAGAGCCTTTCCAGTTCCGGCACCACGCCACCTTTCTACATCTAAGAATACAGATCCTTATGCAGACACAGTTAGCTATGCACAGAATGCTCCTCCAGTGCAGCCTTATACAAATGCCTTTGTTCCAGATAATGTGGGTGCTCAGATTTCCTCAGGCACTGTTGACACTCACAGAGATACGCGGGACACAAGGCAGCCAACAACAGTAAGAAGAGCTTCTATTATCTACACACCTCCTTCTCCTTACTCCAGTCAGCCACATGTAGCACCAGCTAACTTTCCACGGATCCAGACTAACACTGCAAGACAGGAGATCATTTATAGAGGTCCGCAGCCAACCATTCCAGATTTTACCCGTCGAGAGCCTGGTGAATTTGCCCGTCTCAAACTTGCCTTGAATAACCTACTACCTGATGAAGCTACAGAGCTATTCAAGTACCAAATTTTGGTAGATCACCTAAAGTTAACAGATGCTCGCCTCATCGCTGATTCCTTTTTAAATTCATCCACTCCCTACTCAGATACCATGGCAGCCCTCACTGAACGGTTCGGTCGACCTCATCAGCTTGCCCTGAGCAAAATTGCTGCCATTATGGATGCATCAGATATTCAGCCTGGCGACACTGTAGGCTTTGAATGCTTCGCTCTTCAGATACAAGCCTTAGTAGGATTCCTTAAGACATTAGGAACAGAAGGAGACATTGAATTGCATTGTGGATCCCATGTGGCTCGACTTTTATCCAAGCTCCCTCCAGAACAAAGAGCATCCTTCCGCAGGCACATGAGTTATGAACCTGGCTCAGTGTACACGCTTCTTGATCTAGCAAAATGGCTTAATTTCGAATCCTGGTGTCAAGATCCAGAGAGCTTTGGTGTATATAAGCCCCAGAAAGATAGAGCCCGTTCCCGAGTGGATCAACAGAAGGAAACTAAAGCCAAGGTCAGACAGACTACAATTCTTCATGGCTCAAACGAATTATCTTCCTCAATACCACCAGTGCCAACCAAGAGTCAAGGCAAAAGCTTTGCCTTCTGTCCATACTGTGACAGTAAAGAACATTACCTGAGTCAATGTGCCGCATTCCAGTCCTTAACCAAAGACCAAGTGATCGACTGGATTAAGACTAATAACAGATGCTGGAAGTGTGGACGCAACCATAGAGCTGCACAGTGTACTCTAAAGAAACTCTGCCATCTGTGTAATGGAAAGCACCTCCAAATCCTCCACGAGGTCAACTTTAAGCCAGTGAAAGAAGGGACATGTTTAGTCAGTTCAACTAGCAAAATGCTATACCTTGACCGCCCTCAAGGATTCAGCAGTGTCCTTCTGAAAGTGGTCAGAGTCATTCTGAAGCATAAGGGACAGAGCCTAGATACTTATGCTGTGCTTGATGATGGTTCTGAACGGACTATGCTGTTACCAGCGGCAGCCCGTAGACTGGGACTTACAGGCCAGGCAGAGGACTTAGCCTTGAGAACTATAAGGCAAGACATCACTAAGCTTTGCGGTACCTCAGTGTCCTTTCAGATTTCAACTCCATCACAGCCTGGCAGGAGTTACAAAATAACGGGAGCCTTCACAGCAGAACTACTTAGCTTAGCTGAACATTCCTACCCTGTTGCAGACCTTCAGCGACGATACCGGCATTTGAAAGGCTTACCATTACAGCCTATTCATAAAGCTTGTCCCCTGTTACTGATTGGAGCAGATCATCCTCATCTTATCACTCCGATTGAACCAGTCCGTCTCGGTCCACCTGGAGGTCCGGCAGCTGTCAAGACAAGACTTGGTTGGTCTTTACAAGGCCCAGCAAGAGTATTTGGAGATAATGTGAAATCTCAACAGTGTCTGCACATTGCCATTAATCCCTCAATGACAGAGTTGTTCCAGAATGTTGAGAGACTCTGGCAAGCAGACGTGATTCCCAACCGAAATGAGAAATCTGTCACGCGGTCTAAGCAGGACCAAGGAGCTCTTGACTTGCTCCAGTCACAGACTGTCAGAGTACTGATCGATGGCGTAAGTCGCTATGCAACTCCACTCCTGCGTAAGAAGGATATGCCCGTACTTCATGCTCCTATGGAGGCAGTGCTTCCTAACCTTAGGAACACAGAGAAACGCCTGGAGAAAGACCCCAGTAAAGCAGCCGCCTACCAACAAGAGATAAAGAAATTAGAGACCTCGGGCTATGTTGTCAAACTCCCACCTGAAACAGTTCATTCACAAAGTGAGTCATGGTTCATCCCTCACCATCTTGTGCAGCACAACGGTAAGAACCGTGTGGTTTTTAACTGTTCATTTGACTTTGAAGGCCATAACCTGAATAACTATCTGCTGCCAGGACCAGCCTTGGGCCCATCATTGCTAGGTGTATTCCTGCGCTTTCGTGAACATCCAGTGGCAATAAGCGGGGATATAAAAGGGATGTTCCACTAAGTTCGTCTCCTCCCAGAAGATAGGCCTCTTCTCTGTTTTTTATGGCGAGACATGGACAGATCTAAACCACCAGACATTTATGAATGGCAAGTGCTACCTTTTGGCACTACTTGTAGTCCGTGTTGTGCCATTTATGCTGTCCAGCGACATGTTACAGATCATAGCACTCCTGATGACAATATCAGAACCACGGTAGAAAGAAATTTCTACGTGGACAATTGCTTGAAGAGCCTACCATCACCTCAAGAGGCGAGGCAGCTTGTAGACAGACTTCGCACCCTCTTTGCCGGTGGTGGGTTTGAACTTCGACAGTGGGCAAGCAATGATCCCAGTGTGGTGGCCCACCTACCAACAGAAGCAAGATCCAGCAGTACCGAATTGTGGCTATCTCAAGATCGTACCGATGCTCAAGAATCTGCATTAGGCTTGAGGTGGCACTGCAAATCAGACCTCCTTGGGTATAAAACCCGTCCTGTCAAGTCTGGACCATGTACCCTTCGACATGTTTACAAGGTACTTGCAACCCAGTATGACCCCCTAGGCTTCATACTCCCATTTACCACGCGGGCCAAAGTTTTAGTTCAGAGATTATGGGACAAGCAACGAGAATGGGATGACCCAAATTTACCTGATGACCTTTTGAGATCCTGGAAGGAATGGGAGGGAGAACTCTCTACGTTAGCAAGTATTTCACTTCCCCGCTGTGTCACATCTTCAGACATTGACCAGACTCACACCACCAGACAGATTCACATCTTTTGTGACGCTTCTGAGCAAGCTTATGGATCTGTCGCCTACCTACGTACTGAGGATGACAGTGGTCATATTCAATTAGCCTTTGTACTAGCAAGGTCCAAGGTTGCCCCAAAACGACGCCTGACAATTCCTCGACTAGAGCTGTGTGCTGCCCTGAGTGGTGCCCAATTAGCCAAACTTTTGAAAACTGAGCTCACCCTCAAGATAAATACAGTGACACTATGGACCGATTCCACCACTGTTCTAGCCTGGCTCAAATCTGAATCATGCCGATTCAAGGTGTTTGTTGGAACCAGGATAGCCGAAATTCAAGAGCTGACAACAGAATGTTCCTGGCGATATGTGGATTCCAGCAGTAATCCAGCAGATGACCTCACCCGAGGTAAAACTCTTTCTCAGCTGTCAGTGCCCAACAGATGGAGCCAAGGACCATCGTTCCTGCTTGAGTCTGAGTCAGTATGGCCTGTCTGTCCTCCTATACAACCACCAGAAATCAAAACAGAGCAGCGCAAAGGAATCTTCTGTGGACTTATGACGGAAGTAGTTGTTCCTGACATTCCCGACCCTACCACACACAACACCTGGAGCGAGTTAGTGGAGGCCACAGTTCAGGGGCTAAAAGATACAGGACCACCATCAGCAGTGGACTACCAAAATGCAGAATGGCATATCCTGCAGAAATCTCAAATTGATAGTTTTCCAGATGAATACAAACTGCTAAAAGCTGGTAAATCTGTACCTTCCACTAGTCGACTACTTGCTCTTGCCCCAGAATTTGACGACTCTTGTCAGCTTATAAGAGTTGGTGGTCGTTTACGTCGAGCCGAAGGACTAGAGCTGTCAGTTGTACACCCTGTAGTCCTTGACCCACATCACTGGGTAACCAAGTTACTGATCCGAGACTACGATAGTAAACTTCGCCATCCAGGACCTGAAAGAGTCTTCGGAGAGATAAGGAGAAGCTTTTGGATACTGAGAGGACGAGAAGCTATACGCAAACAACAACATTTGTGCAAAGACTGTCAAAAATGGAAGAACAAACCAGTTATTCCCCGAATGGCAGATCTACCTCCAGCTCGACTCAGACTGCTCAAACCCCCATTCTACAGTACAGGCATGGACTGTTTTGGACCATTCCAAATTAAGATTGGCAGACGATGTGAGAAAAGGTGGGGAATCATTTTTAAGTGTCTCACGACACGAAGCGTTCATCTAGACCTCCTTACAGCCATTGATACTGATTCCTTTCTGATGGCCTTGAGGAGGTTTATAGCTCGCCGTGGCACACCTCGCGAGTTATATTCAGACAATGGCACTAACTTTCACGGAGGACAGAGAGAGTTGCAAGAAGCCTTTGCATCGCTTACTCCACAGATCCAGCTACATTTAGCTAAACAAAAGATTTCTTTCCACTTTAACCCACCTGGAGCCCCACACTTTGGAGGTGTGTGGGAAAGAGAAATTAGGTCGGTCAAGACTGCTCTTCGCATCACAGTCAGCTCCCAAGTCGTAACTGAGGAAGTTCTCCAAACAGTCCTCATTGAGGTGGAGGGAATGCTTAATAGCAAGCCCCTGGGTTACACTTCCAGCAATGTAGCTGACCTTGACCCTGTTACACCAAATTATTTTCTGATGGGGCGGCCAGATAGCTCACTACCACTCGTAGTTTATCCTGCTACAGAGCTCATGGGTCGAAGAAGGTGGAGGCAGAGTCAGGTTCTGGCTGATCAGTTCTGGTCAAGTTTCATCCAGCACTACCTGCCTACGCTACAGACCCGCAACAAGTGGTACAAAGATGCCGGTGACCTTTCTACCGGAACAGTGGTAATGCTCATCGATCCACAACTACCACGAGCATTGTGGTTGGTAGGCAAAGTTGTGAAGACCTTCCCAGGTTCTGATGGCCATATCAGATCTGCTGAGATTCAAGTTAAGGATAAGACCTACATCCGGCCTGTTTCTCGCTTGATCCCCCTTCCTGCATTCACAGATCAAAGGGAACTTGTCTTAGCCCCTCATACTGATTAATTTATAGAGTTCAAATATGCTTGGCATATTTGGGGGCGGCAATGTTAAGAAGGTTTCAGCCAATCAGAGAGTCGTTTAATGAATGACGTGAGTCAGTGCTTAGTCAGTAAGAGACGAACGAAATATGAATGCTCCGATGCAGAAGACTAATATCTCATCTTTCCTTCAGTAGTGGTCTTATGTGAGCAAGTTAATGACAAGAATACCACTTACTGTTACCACTCACTGTTACTATTCAACTTGAATCAAGAGTAAACTACAAGCTCTGCTTCAAACTCTGAGTCGTATGTGTTCTTGCCGACACACCAGTGCGGATACAAATCCACCTTTTCCAGCACAAATACAGTCCTTGCATAAATCTCCAAAACAAAAGGGGATGTAGATCATTCTGGTGAATGATCATGTATGCGTACTGTATGAACACTACAAGACACCGTACCGGAGGAAGCGCGCTTGCGCATTAGTATATAGCCTGTCCGGTGTGTGCATCTCCCGCGAGGTTGCTAGTTTAGCTTGTTGTCTGAGGTTGTATAAGTTCATTATATTCATCAGAGGTTTATCTAATAAACGCATCCTGCTTGGATTCAAACCATGGACTCCTCGCTCATTTCTACAGTTAAAGCTGCGGGCAGGTTGTTCAAATCACAATATCCCGCTGAAGTCCAAACAGTCTGACTCGTTGAAAAAAGCAGGCAGGGATAGCAGTACAGCCACTGATAGTTAGCACAGCCATATAGCCAATCTTTTCTTCCATACCAGTCTGTTTGAAACGATCGGACAATTTTTGGGCCCTTTTGCTGCACTAGTCCATCTAAGACTGGCGTAGACCTCCCTCTTGCTATTAACTCAGATTTTGAATTAAAATCGAGCTTGAAAAAATGTCTTAACTCTGTGATCACAGCCGGTGCTGTCATTTTGACTTTGAATTTGGCGAGGATTAGGCATGTAGGCTAGCTGTGGTGTAATGACGTTAGCTACGCAAATGTCCAGTAATATCTTAATTTTAATTGGTCCATGTCTGATACGTAACGGAGATGATTACTGGCATAACATATTTACGTCCAAAAGGACAGCAGATTTGTGCTTTTTGCCGTACATGTTGAAGAATACAGGATCGAAGTGCGCATGCGCAACATGGGTTTTTCGCTTGTCATCTGCAATGAATGGACGGTAAAAGCACTGCTTATTCTACCATTTGTTTTTATTTGATTGTGTAACTGCTACATTTGTCATAAGATCTAACAATTGGAAAAACACACACATATTGCATATATAAATCACAAGAATAATATACAAATATTGTAATTAACAATAATCCAAGTTTAGAAAAACATTTTTTTTAAGTGTGCCAGCTGCCACTGTGGGTGGCACTGGCACACCTGTGGCTACGCCTATGGTAGGTACCTTGTGTAGTGAAGTGCCGCTGTTTGTTGACGTCCTCTCTGTAGAGTGAGACTCCGCCCTAGATGCACGCAGGTGATCAGCATTCAATTCATTGATAATAATTATGGTAATTCCTTCCAAGGGGTATATTAAGGTGGCGGTGTTGTCACCGGAGATTGCGTGAATGTGCGACCGCGTTCTAGCACGTCATTATTGTTGCGACTGTCTGGTGCTCTGGCTGAGGTTCTGGGCTGTTCGCAGAAAAGCACACGTTGTGCTGAGGGTTGCATGCCTGGCAACACGCGCTGTTTTCCAGATACCACCGTTTCGGTATGAATTGCATTCAGCATCGGGGGTGTATTGCTTGACTTCCTGCGTATCATTGGGCTTTTTCATCTCTTGCCGACTGGACGAGTGGCGCGATCTCCGCATGTTTGGTGAATTGATCTGCCGTTTTAAGGGCACTTGAAGACTACACTTGCCTACTCTAGGACTTGTCGTCGCTGCTGTTCTGTTCCTATTAATGTTTTTGTTTGAGTTATTTCGCTTGTGTGTGTAATTCTGTTTTGTTTTTCTGTGTAATTTACCTTTTGTGTTTTTTTGGGTTTGCTTGTTGATTTATCAGTTTGCTTGGTAATTGGTGTTTTGTTTTCTTAGTTTTGGGTGTTGTTTTGTGCTTTATTTGTATTATAAATACTGTTTATTTTCTTTGCTCACTGTGAGATTATCCCCGACTGGTCCCAAGGGAAAGAGGGATTGTGAGTGGTAACCGGCCTGGGGAGATTGTTCCTGCTGGCCCGTAGCGATCCATTCACCATCACTGACACTGATGAGTGCAGGTTTGAGTGGATTGCGGAGTGTTTTCCTTTTAGTTACGTATATTATTGTATGTCTCGCATGTTGTGTCCTGTATATGGGTACCCATAGGTGAGGATAATTGTTTGATTTATTTGGTTTGATTTATTTTTTTGTAATTCTTTATTTCTTGTGTTTCAGGCACTGTGAGCCCGGAGCAGGAGGGCTAGTTGTCCAATTTTGGTGGCGGGTCCTGATGAGACACAGTGTGTGGTCTGCAATCCATAGTGATTGGTCTTGGTTGACGTGATTTGAGTGACGTGTAGTGCACGTGTGGGTGCTCTTTTACCATCGCTGAGACTAGCGACGTCTGGCACTAGCTCGTCCTGCTTCGGGTGATCACGAGTCCTGTGAGCTGTTTATTGTGTGATGTTATAATTGAACCTAACTGACTGGCACGCCAGTATTTTATCTTTGTCTAAATAAAGAATATATTTTTGTATTTTTCCATATCCACGTCTCGGAGTATTTATGTAAGGGAAACACCGAACCTGTGTGTCTTTAATAGGACACTTCCCTGGCTTAGCGACCAGGGTGGCGTAGTCGATTTTTCTTTCTGTCTCTCTCTCTTACTCTCTCTCTATCCTCCCTCTTTTGTACTGCCTGCCACACTTGCTAAAATCGCACAGACATTCCACAGTGTATGCCCGCCTTTAGTGACAAGTGATAGGCTTGTTCGACTTGAACCGGCGCTGCACAGACTGATTTGATGTCATAAACGGTCAAGTTGAGCAAGCCTATAGGCAGTGACAGAGACGAGTGAGGGAAGATTTGCGGGTATATTTGTATTTTGTGAGCGTTTTAGATTTAAAAATAGCATCTGGAGAGGGAAAAGCAGCAAAAAAAGGTGTTATCTTATGTTAAAGCGATATTAGAAGAGCTTGAATGAGAAAGTGAAGATGCATTGTGCAGCGACTAGTAATGACTCTGGACGTAGAGGACCCTGCGTTTGACGGGAAGTTAATTTATTACTGCATTTACAATGCTGATAAATATTTTTGAAATTGAAAAGAACAGCAATTGAGCCAACTAATTGTTTCTTGACAGAAAATGTGGAAATTTGATTTAGCATTTATGTTTTAAAGTCTGCGTGAACCGGAAGTTGCAAACGACTTTCTCCAGTGTTGCAACGTATTTCCAAGTGAAAGGGAATATTGAACAGAGGGTAGGGTTTTACTTTAGCGCTCCTCCTCTCCATCTCTCGCTCATAGCAGACTAACGGCTTGAGGGGAGTGGTTAAGCGTTTTCAACCCAAGCCGTCAAACCTACGTCATCAGAAAATGAACGCTTTTTAGACCGGAAGTAACTTTTCAGACTTTGATTAAAGATTAACAAAACACACAATTTTTCTGTGTATTAAAGCAACACTAAGTAAGAATTTTTTACCTTAAAATAATGTTTTCAAAATCGTTTCAGTGGTTCATCAAGTCATAACATGGTGAAATGCACTTATGCCACTGCTTTGCGGTCCTTTATCTGATATATCCACGCTATGTAAGATTGCCAGATCGGGTCGCGTTTCTGTAGTCCGAATGAGACATAAGAAAACAACAAATTTGACTTGCTTTACGGCAAGCGTTACATCATACTTTCATAAAATCATGCATCATACATTACCTTGTCTGTGGCCATTGTTGATTCTAAAGCCGGTGCTGGATAAACAGAGAGCATGTGCGTGCGACAGTAGGATGCGGTAGGCTAAATTATTTATGACAACAGTATTGGACAATTCCGCTTCCAACCTGTAGGGCGACCGCAGAGGAAAAGTTGCTTGGTGTTGCTTTAAAGGTGCTCTAAGCGATCTCGGGTGAGGTCATTTCTTGTTGACGTTAAAAGTATTGTCAAACAAAACGGAGGCTAGCTAGACCCCCCTCCTCCTCATCCGCGCACTAACCCCCCAAACCCCACCCCCAAATCCTTCTTGTCGGTTATTGGCTGGAACAGTTTGTTATGTTTCGTGGCACGGGTCGCTACAGTTTGTTTTTGTTGCCGTTTGTGGAGCCTGGGGTGTCTGCAGAGACCGCGTCTTTTTACAGTGTGTTCAGGGGACAGGCAGCTAGCGGATAGTGAGGAGATGTTTGCTGTATGTGACAAAACATGTTTTGGCTTAAAAAACAAGTGACATCACTTAGAGCACCTTTAACTTGCACAGATTAATTGTTCACCGCAAGACTAGTAATATGCGCTAAGAAGTAAATAGGGTCAATTTTGATTTCATAACGACTTTAAATGCAAACATGAGTTGCGTATTCAGTATTTTAATAAAATCAGACTTGAATAAAATGATGTAATTTGGCTAATTTATATATATATATATATATATATACACACTGTATTTTGTCCATAGAAAATCCCCGCCAATAGGTCCCTAAACATCGAGGTTAGAGAGGAAATGCCGTAAATATATTATTTGTAAATCTTTACAATCATTCCCTGAAATGTAAAGGTGAGGGACATCCGGCAGTACTTCCGGGGGGCGTCGAACTATCTGGTAAATTCGTCGATCCAGACTACCCTTGCATCAACAGACAGAAGACGTATGACTTAATAGATACCTCTGAACCTGGTAAAGAGCCTTTATACTTTTTTTCTAAATATAATAAAATAAAATAAAATAAAATATAAAGGGACCATTCTATCGTGCTGTTGAGTCCTTGGGATGCAGAATTTACTGTACAGTAACTCAGTACCTCGACAAGAAAGATATGCATGTGTTTTGCACACTAATTGGTTTACCTAACGAACAAACACAAATCAAAACATTTGGTCCAATTGGAGGTTTGTGGTTTCATACACATTCATTTTAGGGTATTTGACATGAAAAAGTTCCGGATGTCCTGACCTTATTGCAGTCTGAATTCGGAGAGAACTATAATGTCAGATCATTATGCAGATATGGAGCGACACTGAAACCAAACAAATAGAAGTATGACAGATCTCATTTTACTTGGGCTGTCAAACGATTAATTTTTTCTTAATCGCGATTAATCGCTGAATTTCTGAATGTTTTATCACATGATTAAAATTCTATTATTTTGCATTTCAGAGCTGTTTTTAAGTACATATTAACAATGGAAAGCAATTCTTACCAGTGGATCTTTACTGGGAATCAAATGAATGCAAAGAAAGTTGCTTTATGAACTTGACTTTAAGCTTTGTATTTGTTTATTATTTATTTACTGTAAACAAAACAAATTTTTTTTGACTTCCATAGTATATATTTTTACCTACTATGGAAGTCAATGAGACCAGAAACTGTCTGGTTACTGATATTCTTCTAAATATCAGAATATCGGCTGAATGGATTTGAAAACGGTAAAACCCAACTGTTTAACTCTGGGGGAGTTGTAAAATTAGCCTATTTCCAAAAAAAGTGGAGTATCCCTTTAAGACCCGAGTCTTCTATGATGCTGACAGGTCTGCAGTTAGTTTCCACCCGTTTCGCAAGAGCTGTAGTCATTTTTTGGGATTTGGTTTCATCCACAGATCGGCAAGTAGCTCTCTCCAAAATACTGCTTTGCCTGGGCCCGCTATCATCAACCTGAGTCACGTTAACTGTACTACTATGCTTAGCTCGTAGGTGGTAGCTCAAGCTTGACGTGCTTCTGTGATATTTTAATTAGGCTTTACACAATGTGCATATGGCTTTCGACTTGTCTACTGAGACGTCCGGAGAGTTTTGGAAAATAAAAAGCTCCATTCAGATTGTGTTGTTGCTGTCTTTCTCCATCATGCCTGCAGCCTGCAGCAGAAGGATGTGTCACGAGGAAGTGGCAGCTTGATGATAAGTAAAGGTGCAGCAAAGGGTTCAAAATAGTAGCCTAGCTAGATTCTATTGATTTTAGAGCAGCTAAGGGGCGTTGTTAGGCATGACACGAAGCCGAATGAAGTGTAAAATACTGAGGAAAGTAGGGGGAGAAACGACGATTGAAATTTGTTGACGGGGGGGACGCTCTCTGCCCACGCAAGGTCTCTCACTCGCTGCCCACACAAGGTCTCTCGCTCGCTCTACGCGGTTTGGAGAACAATCTATGTCGCGCATGCACGCTCGCTCTAGATTACGGGACATTTTGAACTAATTTGCGCTATAACTAGTTGATCACGAGTGGCTCAACAGGTAGATCTGTAGATAAACTCATCTTTCAGGCATTTGACCGACCGGGTTGACACTTCAGCGTGAGAAATCGGGAGTGTGGCGTGTGAGCGCGTGAAACCAATCAAATGCGGGTGTCTCACGGCCAATGCGTGAGAGTTGGCAGGTATGGGACTAGCTGCTTGGAATACCGTAAAACTTCAAATAGTAGCCCGGGCTTTTATTTTCCCAAATCGTCGAACTGCACCGGCTTGTATTTGAGACAGGCGTCTATATGAGACAGGCCTTTATAATTTAGTGTTGAGATGTTGTTCATTGAGTGTATAGGCCTGTCTCTAATCTCTAAAAATCTCCAAATGCTCCACGTGAAACTGCGGTCTTCCGACCTTTTACTATCGCGTCAATTGATTTTGATTAATGTGCGCGAGGGAGAGAGAGCAAGACAGCGCTCGTGTTGTTTGAAGACGTGAGAGTGCGCGCGCGCGGCCGGGGCGCGCTCTCTCTCTCTCTCTCTGCTCGTAACGCGCCTGCCCCTGTCAAGCGCAGCAGTCATTCTATTCTACATCACTCACCGATCAAAAAAGGCTTTGGAGGGACAAAAATTTGCTTTGGCGGCCGCGAAAAAGCGGACGATCTGACGGGTTTAGAGCATTAAATACAACCCGAAACTAAAAAACAGACCCGGCCTCTATTTGAGACCGGCCTTTATTTACCCAAACCTGCAGCCACACCAGGCGTGTAAAAGAGACAGGCGTCTATTTGGGACTCGGCTATTATTTGAAGTTTTACGGTAATGTTAGATAGTTATTAGTGTAAGCCATTGCACTTCTCAATATGTCAAACCTTTACATTAGTAAGAAAACCTGCTTGACATTGGACAACGAGCCTTTGGAGAGGTTTGCGGAAAGTGGAACAACGAAGGTTCAACGAGTTCAACGATGAAGGTTCAACGAGTGATCATGCACTGTGCTAGTGGCTGGTGAGTGCTAAGGGGATTGCTAACAGCATCAACGAGCGTTGTTGTAGCTGCGTGACTGTTGCAAGTGGAAACTGTAAAAAAAAAAACGTATCGACTGTCAACACAATCATGACGGAGACAGGAACAGAAGCCACGGTAAGCCTACCTGAAGAAAAACGAGTGGTTAAACCAACACTTAAAGCATTGGAATATAGTCTGCAAACAAAAATAAGTTCCAGAAGAGCTATACTAGGACAACTTACTGTGAAAAAGAACGAATTGCATGCTTTAATGGATGATGATGCAAATGTGGAAATCATTGCAAAGGAATTGTTGGCCAAGTATGAAACACTGATAAAGGAATTCAGAAAAATAAATGCTGACGTTAAAGACTTATTCTGCCAGATTGAATGCGTAGATAATTTGAATACAGATCAAAGGGATTGGTTTGAGCCAAGAAATAACGAGCACAGAGAATTTGTGCAAGAAGTTAATGCATGGATACAGAATGGAATACTACGCAGAGAAGAGGCTAACAAGGTTAGTGAGCAGATACATCCTGAAGACAGTGTGTCATTCACATCCAGTAAGTCTAGAAAATCGAAGTCTGTTTCTGCTACTTCTACAACATCGTCTGCTCGTGCTGAACACTTAAAGGTTGAATTAGAGAGAGCTGCTTTGTTAGCCAAGTCAGCTACATTGAGAAAAAGACAGACTTTAGAGGAGCAGGAACTACAGCTCAAGGTTGAAAAAGAACAGTTGGAGCTGCAATCAGAGCTCGCTGCAACTGATGCACGATTAGCCGTGTTAAGAAAATATGAAGGTTCAGATGTGTCAAGTAGAACCAAAGGCAGTAAGGTGGAAATATTGATGTCTGCGCCAAGGAAACGTGATGTCAGCCACAGTAAGAGAAGCGTAGAAACTTAGCTGTGGAACTTTGCATAGCAACACTAGTGAAAGAGGCGCAGATGCGATGCGAGCTTCTGTCACTTCAGATAATTTGGTTACTGTCATGCAATGGTAAAATGACATCACTGAAAGCTTAATAAAGCAGCAAAGGTTATCTACATTGCCATCACCGAACATTCCAGTTTTCAAGGGAGATCCATTAGAATATCGTCTTTTCATGAGAGCCTTTGAGCACCGCATAGAAAGCAAGACTGAAAACAGCAAAGATCGGCTTTACTATCTAGAACAGCACACAAATGGGCAGCCTAATGATTTAGTGCGTAGCTGTTTTAATATGGATCCAGATCAGGGCTACCCTGAAGCCAAGAGACTGCTAAAGGAACGCTTTGGTGATAAATATAAGATATCCATTGCATACCTTGATAAGGCTTTAAACTGGCCTGTCATTAAAGCAGATGACACCAAGGCACTTGAAGCATACGCCCTCTTTATGACAAACTGCAATAATGCAATGTCGGATCTGGAGTACTTAGAAGAGATGGAAAATGCCGCTGACATTCGCACGATCATCTCAAAGCTCCCATACAGGCTGAGAGAGAGATTCAGGAGTGTCGCCATAGACATTCAGTTTAAAGACGTAGTGTCATTTGTCAACACACAGGCTGAAATGGCAGCACACCCTGTGTTTGGTGAAATCTCAGGACAAACAAAGCGCCAGACTGAAAGGTCAAGTGGAAAGAAAAACATCACAACGCTAGCCACTGAAGTAAAAGAACAGAAAGTTGAGAAAGATTTTGCTGGTGCTGGAAACAAGAAAGCTCATGAGAAGGGAACAAGCATGGACAAAGCCTTCAAGAAACCTTGTATCTTCTGTCAGGGAGATCATACCATGGAACAGTGCAAGAAACTCCTAAGAAAGCTGCACAAAGAAAAGCTTGAATTCCTTAAGAGCAAAGGACTTTGTTTCAGTTGTTTAATAAGAGGACACATGAGTAATGCCTGTGAAGAAAAGAAGAGCTGTCAGATATGTTCAGCGACACACCCTACGCTCTTACACATAAAGCAGAAATTTAAAGACTTATCAAAGGAAGAGGCTTCACAGGAAGAGCAGAAAGAGGAGTTTCCAAAGGAAGAGCAAACTGTTGTCAGTGGATTTGTGGATGCAGGGGAAGCATGCTCTCAGACAGGGGTCGGGGGTACAGGTAGTGTCCTCGCCATTGTTCCTGTGAGAGTAAAGGCAAAGAAAGGCAACAAGGTACTGACTTGTTATGCATTCATGGATCCAGGGAGTAACGCATCCTTCTGCACTAACATGCTGGCGAACGACCTGCAAGGAAAAAATGTGAACATCCTACTCATTACTATGGGAGACCAAAAGACAGTCTCATGCAAAGCTGTATCAGACCTAGAAGTGAGTAGCCTAGAAGGTGACGACTTTATCGATCTTACAGGTGTTTTCGCACAAAAGGTTATCCCCGCAAGTAAAGAGAACATTCCAACCCAAGAAGATGTGGATAGGTGGCCACATCTACGAAGTGTACGAATTCCATCGATCAACGCGGATATCGGTCTTCTGATTGGGACTGATGTGGCAAAGGCTTTGGAGCCAGAAGAGGTAATCCGCAGTGTCAAGGATGGACCGTATGCAGTACGCACAGCTTTGGGATGGACAGTAAACGGACCGCTGCGTGAGAACAGCAGAAGCTGGACAAAGAATGGATACCCGCAGATCCAGATGAATCGGATCTCAGTGGCTCGACTCGAGGACTTGTGGACTCAGCAATTCAAGTATGATTTTCCTGAGAACGCTCAAGGAGAGCAGTTAGAAATGTCTAAAGAAGACCAACTGTTTATGGACAGAGTCTCTAAATCGGCAAATCTGGTCAACGGCCACTACTCTGTTGGTCTGCCGTTGAAGAACAAAGATGTGAAAATGCCAAACAACAGAGCAATGATAGAGCAACGAGCGCTCAACATGAAAAAGAAGCTTCAGAAAAATCAGACGTTCAAAGAGGACTATGTCAGCTTCATGAATGAGGTGATAAAGAAGGGCTATGCTGTAAAGGTCCCAGATGAAGAACTAAAAAGGAGTGACAGAAAGGCGTGGTTTATTCCGCATCACGGTGTCTACCACCCTAAGAAGCATAAAATGCGAGTGGTATTCGACTGTGGCGCTTCATATCAAGGAACCACACTCAATGAACAATTACTGCAAGGGCCTGACTTGACAAGCAGTCTGGTTGGTGTCTTGACTAGATTGACTAGAACACTTCGCACAACAATGGACAGAGTGGACTGAAGAACTTCAACAGCTCACTGACTTTGGAGTGGATCGGTGCTTTAAGCCACCTGAGTTTGGGAAAACAATGCAAGCTCGGCTGCATCACTTTTGTGACGCGTGCGAAACAGGCTACGGTACTGTTACTTACTTAGTCCAGAAGAACAGTAGCAATCAAATACTCTGCTCATTTGTCTTGGGAAAGGCAAGGGTTGCCCCCCTCAAACCACTAACTATCCCACGGATGGAACTGACGGCGGCTGCCTTAGCTGTGAAGGTGGATGTCATGCTGAAGAAAGAACTACAGTTGCCACTGTCAGATTCCAGGTTTTGGACGGACAGTACTGCCGTACTTAAGTACTTAGCAAATGAGAACATCAGATTTAAGACATTTGTGGCGAACAAGATTGCCAGCATCTTGCAAGCATCAAAGGTGTTTTAGTATGAATTCAACGCAAGTCTTTGTACATGAGGCCCCTGGAGAGGCAGAAATGGAACCATCCATCACGGAACTTCATCCCGGGAGATGTAGTCTTGATTGTCGACGAATCAGCCCCCAGGGGATCATGGCAGATGGGAAGTGTAGCGACATCGAGATGTGCCTTAATTAGCTCAAATTATGCATAGGGAATTTTAATAATTAATCATGAATATGATTAATATATTGCATATTACAGTTAAATTATCGAAATTGAAAATAGATCGATTGTATATATGAATGGGAAATCATAACGAATTATAATTCCTCATTCATATATCAATGGTCTCATTACAGATCGATTATATGAGACAACGTTAAGGGAATCAATTTAGTTTATCAAACAATCGGTTTGTCCAGCAAACAGCCGTAAGGTTAACTAACCAACTTCTCAACAGGGTTGTCCCCTTTTATAAACTCCGAGAAAGCTCAATGTTCCGGCCGTGAACATTAATTTTCTCGTGTTTATAAAATTTACGTTACTGATATAGTAACAACTTGTAAAGCTTTTAGCGAGATATTCATTTCATTGACTTGTAAATGAGCACTTCAGGATCAATCAAGAATATGGTTTTAATAATTGAAACTACGGATACAGAATTCTACATTTGAACACAGGATACATGTATGTACAGTTAAACAGTAAAACTAACGAGACAGACGAGTACACATAGGAGAGAGAGAGAGAGGTTGCGAGGGCGCAAGATTGGGAGTAAGAGAGAGAGAGAGAGAGAGAGAGAGAAGATGAGATCTTCTTGGCACAATTCATCACAGACACAGAACCTTTTGAATTAGAACAAGACTCAACAGATCTTAAATAAGCATAATAAGACGGATACTTGCAGAGGGAAAGCTCTTTGGTGTGACCGATCTGAAAACGGCGTGTGTGTGTATCTCTGTCAGGTGGATGCCGAGCGTTCGGGTTCGTCCAGCGAGCGCGGCGTGTTTGAATGTCCTTGTAGGTGAAGCTTGCCAGTCTGGTTGTGTTCATTTTCTTCGCGAGAAGACATGAACAGAGGAGACTTCGAAAAAGATAAAATAAACTTGAAGAAAACAAAAGAGAAACGATGGATCATCACACTAAGGCGAGGTCCAGACACACGAGGAGTCACATGATGAAGCCACGAAGAGCAGGAAGAGCCAGGGAGTTTAGGCAGAGAGTTTTCAGGAAACTTTCCGAAGGGTTTCAGCAGACCGACAAGGGAGGCTCGGCGCGTCTCTTTAAGGACACTTAGGTTCACGCCCCTTCTGGCATGAAGGCACCAATCAGCTGGGAGAAAAGTGCCGCGGAAGATTCCTCTTTGTCTTGTCAGGATCATTTATGATGGTATAACATTTTGTCATTCCTACCCAGAAAGATTGTACAGACCGGACAATAGATTTTACAGTAATATCCTATCTATGACTGGTTCAGTCACGACAAGGCGGTCAAACAGCCACCAGACATGGCAGGTAAAAGTAGAAGAACATAGGGTTACATTCATATGCAGAATTACAAGCATTTTAAGTTGGTTAACACACAATAAAATTGTCAGTACTTCCAGTACGGCATGTGACGACATCTAAGCACAAAATGAATACATTTAAAGCATTTAGAGGTACTTTCCTCTGAAAAGTTCCATGGCTGGTGTTTGTGTGTGTGGAATGCGTAATTGTCTGTCAGCACTCAGGCAGCATTGTGAATTGGCTTACTCATTGCATAATGCTCTATTGTTAAGTGATCAGACCAAGAATCCCCTAAGGGGTCGCGTGGTCTTCGGCCGGACAGGTCCAGGGCTGACTCAACTCGTAAGCAAAGCATTCCGTTGTTCATTCATTAGAGAAAAATGCTGCATGTGCGAGTCATAGTCAATGATTTAATCAATTCAAAACACTACCCCCTTTGTTTCACGAATGGAAGTTAAGGGGAATTTAACTAAATTAGAATCTAGTTAATTCACTCCCCATACCAGAGCTGGCTCGATTACCTATCTGATTATCACTACATTCCCCCTTTTGGCGGTTTGGCAGGACCCGTGTGGGCGGCCTCGTTAAACCGTCACATTGGTCAGATGGTAGGTAAGTCATGAAGGTCGGATGGCAGGTGGTCGTTAGGACTGAGGGCTCAGCAGGTGGGCCAGGATGGTAAGGCAGCAGGTGGAGCTTAGAGCTGAGGGCTCAGCTCGATGGGGTTCGGCGTGGTCTCTGGCTTGGACAACAGGTGCGGGAGTCAAGACTGGCAGTCGAGACACAGCTTGGAGGGCTGTGTTGATAGGAGCAATGTCAATTCACTGGGACCCCCTTTTGCAAACCACAATTCCCGTTCTGGAGTTAGGGTGACAGTGTGGTTCCTGACGAAGGATGGGGTTTCCAGTTCTAATCTGTACTCTTTGCTTGGAAGATGGAACAATGTCAGGTCATCCAGGTGGAGGATGGCACCTTTCGGTACTTGAAACCACACGCTCTGTTTGAGCAAGGTGACACGGGTGGCAGTGTCATGTTGGTTGTAAGTGAGCGTAGCTGTTCGCACGGGGGTGTTGACGAGCCATCTGTCACCTACAGTCTCTGCTTGTATCTCGGTGACTTGCGTGCGAGGCTTGGCTTCTGCAAGGCAGCCTGATCATGGGTTGCAAACCGCAGATTCCGTCAGTGTTGTCTTTGAGGAAGGGTTTACTAGGGCAGAGATAGTGAATGTCTTTGGTCGTGGGCTGCACATGTGGGGCCAGGTGCAGCGGTGTGTCGCTGGTCATGTGGTAGGCCACCCCGTCCGGGGCTGTGACCAGCGGAGTTTGAGCAAAGTCTTTCTGGAAGACAGTAAACAGCTGTTTCATGGATTTTACTGTCTGGTTCAGCAGAACGCTGTGAATGTTGAGAATTACCACAGTTCCCATCAATGTCTTTCCGATGGTCTGCAGGGATGCACTCTGTGTTGTGAGTTGCAGTCTTAGCTGTGGGACCTCAGTCCGAATTTCAGTCACATGGTTCACTGCGTTGGCACTGGGCATACCAATGCTTAACAGGGTTCTGACAGCAGCGGCGGCTCCGAGCAAAGCTCCCAGGAACCGTTTGAAACGGTGGTTGTGTCCACCTAAGTCCGCTTGTGTGCCAGTCATTTTATCAAGTTGGTTGAGCCTGTGCTCGGCCTTGGCCTTGGCGTGAGCGAGGGAGTCCTCTGTCCATCGGGCACGGGTCCAGCTGTACAGCTGGGCTGCTGTGCTGGGGTGAGGTGCTCTGTAGACGTTGCGGGGGTTGCGTCGAACACACACTTTCTGGGTGTGGTTCCTGCAGTTGGTGATCAGGAGTTGTTGTCCTCTCCGGACGATGCCTGCTGTCGGACCTGGTGAGATGTCCGATTGCGGCTGTCCTCTGGTTGGCTGGAGGCACAGGCATCGCGAACCACAGCGTCATCCTGGTAAAAGTGAAAGGGAGAAAGAAAGAGAAAGGGAGGAAAAATTTCAGCGAGTGTCGTCCTCGGTTGGCTCGGACAGTCTTTTCGCTTTGAGGATGCCGGTATGCCACTTGCTTCGGTGTGTTGCAAGTGTCTCTGGTGCTGAGCAGCACGTGGTGCGTCCAGGGCGTACGTTGGCATGACCCCCCCTTTTGCACTGTGGCATCACAAGCTTTGGCGCAGTGATGGCATCAGGTGCAGAACGCTGAACGTTGTCCTGTGCACGCAGCATGTGCTTGTTGACGTAGGGTGTCAGGGGCACTGGTTGTCGCTGGGTGCAGACGGTGTTCGTGGGTGGTTGGCGGGGTAGAGAGGTGGTTTCTCATAGTGTCCATTGTTTTGTCACAGTCTGTGGTAGCTATAAGGTTAAGGTCAGGTGAAGTAGGGGCTCTGTGACATTTGGTCATACTTGTGGTGAGAGGCTAATGCATGACTCTAAAAGTTCAGAACCACGGTTTAATAGGTTCGCTAGATATGTAGCATAAAGTTAGGTGTTTCATGTGTATCTAGCTAGTGATGTGTATCTAGCTAGTGATGTGTCTCTTTTATCTTTATCATCTTGGCTGTGGATGTTAAGACTTATGTGGTTCCGAGAGTATTTCCTGGAAAGGGCATAGCCGAGATTAAATAAATGACTTAAGATGGCTCTTACGACTTAATTATTTCTCTGGACTTAAGTAGTGGTTCACTACGGCTTGACGAAGTGAATGATGGGGAGAAAAAGGACAGCTTTCCTATTCCAATTATGCTTATTATCAATCCTTTGGACTATAGTTGTGCCCTAGTAAATTGTTGAAATTACCTGTGTTGCAGGGTCACAAAAATGAGTGCACTTGTTGAAAGTAAGCAAAATCACAAATAAAGGTGTCTCTGTTTCCTTTCTGGGCCCAATGGGAAATGGAACCACATTCGAACAAGAGAGTAAATTAAATTAAATCATATAGATGACCAAATAGACCGGGGAATAGCTGACTGCTATTATTATCAACGTGGGAAAAGTAAATACATAAATAAATAAATAATGAAAACAAAAATTGAAAAGAATAAATAAACATAAAGTAAGTAATCAAAACAGCGGTAATGATCTGAATGTGATAATAATCAGTAGCACTAGTGACTAACTTTGGATTTGCCCAGACCAACACTTTATAGTGGGTTGTAGCGGTTGCATGTTCAAAACCACATCGTGTGTGTCCCTCCAAAGGTTTAGTCAACAATCAGATGAAAATTCCTATGGTTATACAAATTCTTCTGTAGTTAGTTACGCAGTTTACATGTAGTTAAACTTAAGTTTAATTAACAGGGGATCTGCGAAGTTAGTCTTCAACGTTAGCAAGGAGTATTCCTAAACCAGTGAAGGTGAACTTTAGCTAATAAGAATTGCAAACACGGAAAGTGGATAATTATAAAGCCTAACTGGTGTTGAGGAAAGTATTCTAGAATACTTTGCCCTGTGGAACACAGGCGGTGATTAAGGGTTCAAGTAAATGATGCTAGCTGCTAACTGTGGAAGTTATTTAGCTTAGCCTATGCTGTACGGGAGCTAGGTTAGGTTAGCTTAGCCTAAGTTAGCTTGATGCTAAGCTAGGTTAGCTTAGCCTAAGTTAGCTTGATGCTAGGCTAGGTTAGCTTAGCCTAAGTTAGCTGGATGCTAGGCTAGATTTAGCTTAGCCACCCAGGCTGGTTTGTTTACAAAAGTGACATTACGAGTTAACACTTCCTGTGGCAAGTTGTTGTCATGGGAACCAGAGCATGTCAGAACAATTCAACAGTACTTGAAGAATGTCTGTACATTTTACGTGAATCACACACGTTTTAACAGGTTAACAGGAGGCGCCTATACTTTGTTTTTCAAGAACTCGGCGTTACATTCAGTAAAATGCAAATGTGTTTTGGCATTTGTTACTTTTACTCATGGAACTCTTCTCTTTACTTTAAACAACTTATTCTATTTGTTTACAGAGTACGAAAATAGATTAGCTGTACGTCAAAGCTTGTCTAAGCCTATATAGTTACATCCCTGTTATGCATAAAAGCAGACTTTTTAGCTAGTGAACAGTTTTGACCGCTAGGTATCACTCTGCTTGTAGATGCAGCAAAAATTTAGGTCTTGGTGAGCACACACACAAAAGGTTTTGATTATCTTAGTAGATGTGCATTAAGCAGCGTCGACTGATGACTGGTTTCTTACATGTCATAACCTTTTTCTCAAAACAAAAACAAAAAATTGCATGTTGGTTCTTTTCAGATGTTATACTTCGAGAGTAACAAAATAGAGTAAAAACAAAAAAATAAGAGATAGGATGAAACCAGAAATGAAGAGGAAGAAAGGAGTGTTTTACCTATTTAAGTTTAGCTAGGAGACATAAGTAGACTGTTGTTCCTTATGGGTAAGCTGCTGTTTTAGACTAAACTGGCAGGGACACATCAAACATCAAGGTCAACAGAAGAAGAAACCACGGGAAGTGTTTGCAGTTCTGTCTGGGGCCTACTGTGCATTTGCGTTATTCGTACTTCATGTACTTAGCTTGGTGCTAAGGAGTGAGGAGGGGTAAAACACAAACAGGAAGTAGAATATTACTGATCTGGGTAACTCGCTAAGGAAACAACAGTCGCTAGATATCGTAATCCTATAGAGAGAAAGGAGATGAGGATAGTGACTAGTGATAGTGACTTTATCTATAATAAAGTAAAGGTAAAGTTAGGACGTCCTTATAGCTCTAGGAGGCTAAAGGGAGAGCGTATCAGGCAATGTGAGTAAATTTCAAATCTAGTTAAGCTTTGTTGAGCTGAATAAGGATTCAGGCTGAAACCTGAAGTCAATAAATTGAAATAAAATCAAAATAAAAGGGTAAACATCGAGTGTTCTCATAGCTCTAGTAACTAGAATGGAAATCGACTAAGCAAATTGATTTAATTAAATCCCAAATTTAATTTAATTCAACTGAACTGAGTGGGAATGTTCAGGCTCAACAGGTGTAAACACTCACAAATAAAATAGGGGTCGCCTTAAGTCAAAATAAAATAAATAACAAATGAAAACAAAAGTATCTGGGTTTCAATTTGAAAGTGAAAGTGAAAGTGAAACCAAGAGGGAGGGGGGTCAAGAGGTGGTTAAGCAAAGTCTTTATTGTGTCAGAAGCCCGCATCCGCTATTTTGGTTGTTGTAAACAGCGGAGCCAGCGGAAGTGGCTCTGAGGTAGGCAGTTTAGTTCGTAAAGGTGCCAAGCAGTGTTTATTCACCTCAACCTTGAGGGTTGAAAGTGGCCCCAGCTTGTTGTTTAAGGTGCCAGGTTTGGCAAGGGCACGTGTTTGATCATATAGCTGCAGGTCAGTAGGTGTCAAAGTCTTTAGTGAGCTGTAAGGTGCAGGGTAGCACAGTTGAACCTTGACCTGGTGTTGAGTCTGTGTCTCTTCATGGCTGGCTGTGGGAGTTCCCGTGACCTCTGTGGCCTGCCAGTCTGGCTCTGGTGACCTGTGTGACTGGCGGGGGTCAGGTTCTCGCACTTGAGCCCAAACTTGCAGTTGTTTGAAGTCTATTAAAGGCTCAAATCGATCTAGCAGATCTTTGCCAATTCGAAGTGGAAAAGTGTTCATTTGTGAGATGAGCACGGGATGGACTAGACTCGAAGGACCAATTGTCAGGTGGATGTGAGCTACCTGTTCTAGCCAGATGTTGTTCTGGCTGTACAACTGTACGCTCAGCTCACACGTTTGAGATGTAAGAGTTCGATCTTGTCTCTTAGCTTTGAGTCTTTCAAAAAGTTCAGCTGATATCAAAATGAGGTCTTAGCCTGTGCCTAGCAGGGCTTTAATGCTGAAATCAAGGTCTATCGTGATGGCTAGGTAGAGCTTTCGGGCCACCCCCTTTTGGATCAGGTTTCCCAGGAGTCTTGGCGTTGGGGCTGGTGTGTTGATCGATGGGCGGTTAGGGCCGGCCTTGTGTGGGTCGCTGCGGAGGCAGGTAGCCAAAACAGCATTGCTTGGTCTTTCGGGACTTTGGTCCCAGTTGTGTGACACTGTGCTGTCATGCTCAGGCTGTGCAGCGGTCAGCTGTGGTGGCTGGGTGATGCTGTCACTTTGTGGTGTGACGGCTGGCTCTGTGGCCTGGGGCCGACGAGCAGTGTTCAGGGTGCTTAGACACAGGATGTCGGGCTCGTACCTCTTGTTTCTCTTGGGAGATCTTCCGTGAAGAAGCTCTTTCAGCACCTTCAGGATCTGTGACGTGGCTGGGTGTTGTGGGGCGCCCTCTATGGGCAGCTCTGAGTAGTGTTCAGAGACAGAGTAGATTGTTGGATTTTTCAAAGTCTTTTGGACACAGTCTTTTGCTTAATGTGAGCTTTGTGGGCCAAGTCTCGTAGCTGTTGGGTAGACATGCTACGGGGACAGGCCAGGACACCTAGGTGATGACTCACCGTGGGATGCAGATTTCGGGGAAACAGAGTTCTGAAGTTGAAATCGTCTTCCATACCTGGGTGATTTTGGGCTCCGAAATAGGCTGGTCGGAGTTGGTTGTTGAGGGTCTGTGGGATTTCAAGTCGGGCCTGCTTGAGGTCCATGGCGGTGAATAACCCTTGGTCTGATTCTGGATCAGAGAATTCACGGATCAAAGCTTGTTGCAGCTGCTGGTAGTCAGTTTCGACAGTGTCTTTTTGACGATTTAGGAGGCTGCGCACCTCACGGCTGGACGTAATCCTTATCAGGTAAAGTCTGTCCCACGCGGTTGTGTTGGTAACAGTCTGTAAGTGAAAGTCAATGTCTTGCAGGTAGGTGTGCACGTCGTGGCCTCTTGCAGGGGTTCTTTGGAAAGGCTCTCCCCCTTTCGCTGACGGGGGTTCTTGTGGGCTGGCTGGTGGTGTTTTTTTTTTTTTTTTGGAACGGTGGACTTTCACCTTTCTTTTCAGCTCTGTGTTGTTGGCTGAAAGGTGCGGATGGCTGGTCAGGGGAAACTTTGTGGTGTGACGTTTCCCCTTTCCGGTCGCTTTGTAATCTATAAGAGTGTTTCAGCTCTCTGTGAACAATGTCAATTTTGTATATGATATTGTCTTTGTGCTGAATGAGTTCATGGATTTCAGCTTGGGCCGCTTGCAAGTGTTTTTCGCAGGCCTTGGCTTTACTGTCTATTTCTTTTAGTTCAGTCTCTGCTCTTGCAAGGAGAGCTTCACCGTTTTGGAGTTTCATGTTGAGCTCCTCTCTGGTTTCTTTCTCTGACTGCTCTTTTCGGTCTGTGTGTAGACGAAGATCAGACAGGGCAGTTTGAAGTCTTTTCACTTCCTTCTGTAGCTTGGGGTCGGTGTCATCCTCTTCCTCGGTTTCGAGGAGTAGTTGATCTAGACGATTGACGATCTGGGTCTCCTCCGCTTGCATCTTTAGCGTTGCTCCTTCATGCTCCAGGGCGATGCGGCTCCTTTCGTGGAGGCGTGCTTGTGCGATGAGCTTGTGAGCGAGGTTTCCGACGTGTCGGGCCCAGTCTTTGTCGTTGTAGCTTTGGCTCGGTTTGTGAGCCATCAGCTTGTCCAAGTCGGCGTCCAGCTGCTCTTGGCTCGGGGGCTCTGAGTCACTGGCGACTTTGGGGAGGAGTAGAGGTGTGGTGTAGAGGGCTGCATTGGGATTGAGTCCCGCCGGGTCCCGCGGGACCCAACGCAAATCTCGCGGGAGCGGGCGGTTTGAACTTTGCTGCGGGCGGGAACGGGCGGCTAAAAAAAAACCTGCGGGATCGGGCGGGAGGTAGCCTAGTAAACATGGAGAATGAGATGTCAATAAATGAGAACCTCAAACGAGGTATTTTCAGCACAAAACGTAAGCAAGGCAAGTCTGACATTTGGAGAAGTTTCTCAATTGTCTGTGACAAAGATGGAAAGGAACTGGACTTTGTTCATTGTGACAAATGTGCAAAAATATTAATTTACAATGGGCACAAATCCGGCACGTCTGGGTTGAGGCGACACACCTGCTCTGTTCTCCCTGGTCAAAGTAAGCTGGTTTTCAAGGATAAACAACATATCCCTACACACATTAAACAAGAAACTACAGAGAAATGTGTGGAAGTGTGCTGTCTAGACATAAGGCCATATGACTTCGTCGCCGGGAAAGGCTTTGTTGATATATCGCAACACTTTGTTGATGTCGCCGCTAAATATGGCAAATTTGATGTTAAAGATGTTTTACCTCATCCAACCACTGTATCCAGACATGTCGAGGGGCGAGCCCAAGTACTGCAGGCGTCAGTGGCAGCGGAGATAAAGCCTATCATTGAAACATATGGATGTGCCATCACAACAGATATATGGACGGAGGATTACCATAAAACTTCATTCATATCCGGCACCATCCATTATACAAACAACAACTTCGACCTCGTTTCCAGGGTGTTATTCGCGGCTCCCTTTGAGAGTGGTGTATCAAAGACAGGGGAGAATATCAGGAGCCTGCTGTTCCAGAAACTCCGTGAATTTGGAATAGATGCGTCACTTCTATCTGGCCGTGTTGTGTTTGTCACTGACCGTGGAGCCAACATAGTCGCTGCCCTGCGTGGATACACCAGGCTGAACTGCAACGCGCACATCCTGAACGTCACCCTATCAAGTGCATTTGCACCAGACGTGTTGGCTGAAAGTACTGAGCTGTCTGAATTGTTGACCAGTGCAAAAAAACTGGTGAAATATTTCAAACATTCAGGTCTGCAAAACAGCTTGAAGAAATCCCTCAAGCAATCCATCGAGACAAGATGGAATTCAAATTATGAAATGCTGGATTCCATACTGCAACAACATGAGGAGATCTCCACAATACTGCTTAAAAATAACCAGTATGAAAGAATTGCGCAGATCAATGCAAACACTTTAAAAACAGTAGTTGCGTTCCTTAAGTTATTCAAGGAAGCTACTAATGACTTAGAGTCCGACAACTCCACTCCCAGCGCATCACTTCCACTGCCGTGGTCCGTGAAACTCATTGAACACTGCCAAGCAGCAATGCTCGAGCCCTTGCTCTCTGGAGTCGCCGATGTGTGTGCCTCGCGTCTGGAAGAACTGATGGGCACCAGTAACACATCTGCATTACCTCTCCACATGATGTACAGGATTGCAACACTCCTGACTCCTAAAATGCGAATGCTACGGATGCTGCCCCCAGATGAAAAAGACGACGTGGTTAAAGGTAGGCTATATGTAACAGACATAAACACAGAAAACACAGTGCAATTACTATAGAATAGGCTAAGTGAAATTAATACAGTCAAAAAATAGAAACGGAGATAAAAGACAATGAATAAATAAAAAATATAAATGAATAACAGCATGAGCCATTTTAAAAATACATATTAATTTATATATAAATCAAATCCTATCCAAAGGCGCAAAGGAAATTATTCAGAAGATGCAGTTTCATCTGGGCCCAGCCACAGCAGAGGATGAGCCACCACCAGCCAAAAAGCAAAGCACCACAGACCGATTCGCAGAGTGGGAAGACGATGCGTCCGTTGCTTCAGTCACAGTGCCAAAGCCGATCGATGATGAAATGGCTGAATATCTCAGCTCCCGTCTCTCTGATAACCCAGACCCAGACAGCGTGCTTCAATGGTGGAAGTTCAACAAAGAGCGCTTCCCAGCGCTATCAAAGCTGTCACGTTTCATCTTTAGTATCCCCGCATCCAGTGCGCCTTCAGAGCGGGCCTTTAGTGTCTGCGGGCGCATCTTGGAAGAGAGACGCACGGGATTGGGACCGCAGTCGATCAGCAACATTCTCTTCCTCCACAGCAATATTGCAAAGTGATTTATTTGTTAAATTCATTCGTTAACGTTGTTTATTTTATGTTATTTATTAGTGTTGTTTTTTGAGCACAGCCTCTCGTTGCCATTTGTAAATTAGGTCAAGAGGCGTGATGATGCCAGTGTTATTGAGCAGGCTGCCTAAGTTTGAATGTTTTTATTCTTATTTGTATTTTTTCAAACAGAATACCTGCGACATCTGGCTTTGGTTAATAATTGTAAAACTGCTGTTTTTCATGTTGCCTAGTTTATCTTTTTTTTTTTTTTTTCAAAGCAGTCTATTTTTTATGTGCCGTGTGATGGTGCACTCACTGCAAAGTTTTTGATAAAAACGAAATTATATTTGAATGTATTGTGTGTTTTGTATTTCTGTGTTCTCATAGGCTAGCTGCTTTCATATGCTTTCTGCACATTTACACCAGGACCGATCAAGCCTATGACAGAATACTTCAATAGCCAAAATCAAAGTACCTACTTGAAGTCTAAAGAAACGCGCGGTAGCCTAAGCGTTTTAGATGTCCCCGATAGCCAGGCTACTATTCATCTTCTTCATCAGTGCGTCAGAATACATGCAGACCAGGGAAACGAAACGAAAAAAAATCATGAATCTCTTTAATAATAGCAATACAAATGTGTTTTTTTCCTGCGGGACGTGAGAAGACACAAAATCAATGCATCTCTATTATTGTGCGGGAATAAATTCTCAGAGTTTTGCGGGTGCGGGCGGGAGTAAACATACATTTTGCGGGAGCGGGCGGGAGTGTAACTCATACGTTGCGGGAGCGGGCGGTAATGGTCAGAAATTCGGCGGGCGCGGGCGGGAGCGGGATGAAGAAACCAGTCCCGCGCAGGGCTCTAGTGTGGTGGATCTCAGCCATGTCTCCAGGTTGTCCCAGCGGGCTGCGGGACTGGAAGACCGGCACAATACTGGCTCACTGCGGGCGAGAGGAGCACAGCACACACACAAGAAAGCAAAACCACTGCAAGTTCGTTTACGAGCTAATGAATTATGCTAATACGGGCTATGCCGTCTATGAGAATTTTGGCTAACTGATGCAGACAGTTAGATTGGGACAATTTGCGTAGGTCAGCGCAAGGCCTAAATAAAGATTTTGACAGGGCGGCAGCCTAGTGGGTCACATGGTGACGCTAGCTGCTCAGTGGTCGATCTGTTATTTAGCTGTCCTTCGTGTCATAGGTTCTGTCTCTAGGTGAACTGAAAGAAACAAATCACAACAGAACGAAAAGAAAATAGTGTGATAGAAAAGATTGCAGTAAAATTAAACAGAACAAATTAATAGGTCTGTAATAAAATGGGAGATATACTAACACAAAGAGTGTTACAGGGGATAGGGAGCCTGAGCCTGCTATCCAGCTGGATTTATAGCCGGGCCCACGGGCTAGTGGGTTTACCGGTGGAAAGCCTTATTTAGTTTGCCTGGGTGAATTGAGGTCCCTCTGGTTGGAGCCAGCGTCGTGGTTAATCCTTCCGTCGTCCCCACGCTCAACCGCCGTGTCCTCGGGCCTCTCCGTTCATCTCTACCAAGGTGCATTCCTCTCAAACAATCTGCGACTTTGGAGTGCCAGATTTCTGATGACACAGTTTTATGTGTTGCACCAATGGAAAGAGACAGGGAAGTCCGAGGCTCACTCACGGTCCGCGCCGGTAACGCCAGTCAGACACACCAGCTTGCCGGAAACCAGCCAGAGATGACCGTCAAATCACCACCTGGGGAATTCTACGTACAAATACAGAACAGGATTTAGCAAAGAAAAAATTTAAATTCAAAGGAGTTGAAATCAAATCTAAATAAACGTGTAAGGAAATGTAACACTCAGAATGATATCCTACAATAGTCCAGATACACTGAAGTATCAGTCCTATTTGTAAAATAATCAGGAGAGAAAGGTGATATACATGAACACTCACAGATAGTGAAAAGGGGAAAAGAGTGATACCGATTTGGTATCCACAAGGCCACACAGTGGCGCTGTTTCCTCCAAGTGGATATCAGTGGCTGACAGACCAACACAATCTAAATTTTAAGTTCAAACTGGTCTCGAACCAAATTTAAATATGCGTGTAAGGGGATTGAAAAGTCAAGATGATATCCTATAATAATTAACGATAACAGTGAAGTATCGTCAATAATTATACAATAATCAGAAGGGAAAGGTATAAATAAAACCATTCACAACAGAATGGAAAAGAGAGAAAAGAGAGAAAACAAAATTGACATGAGATACTTAATTCAAATTTAAGTTAGGAATTTGATATCCCAAACTGAATTTGAATAAGTGTAAGATGAGTTAAAGATCAGCATAATATCTGATGATAAATCAGATGGCTGAATAGGCAACTTGATTTAAATTTAAATTTAAATTTGTTAAACTCAATTTAAATAAGCGCGTACTGAAAGTTAAAGATCAGAATTATCTCTGATAATAATCAAGATTACTGCAAGGTATCATTAATAATTATGAAATAATCCAAAGAGAGAAGTAGAAATAAAACAATTCACAACGGAATGGAAAAAAAAGAGAAAAGAGGAATTGACATGAGAAACTTAATTCAAATTTAAATTAGGAATTTGATATTCCAAACCAAATTTGAATAAGTGTAAGACGAGTTAAAGCTCAGAATAATATTTGATGATAATCACGATTACTGTAAGGTATCGGTGATGGCACCTCAAATAAAACCAACTGGAAATTGACCACTTCAAAACAGAATGAAGGCAGAAAAAGTGATAAACCGACTTAGCAGGGGATGCCACGAGGGGGCGCCCTTTGTTAAGTGGGTATCAGTGGCTGAGCTGAGAGTCTTAACTTAAATTTTAATTCAAATCTTGTTTGAATCAAATTCAAAATAATTACAATCAGTCAGGGGCAGGACAATCTAACATCCAATAATATTTAGCACAAGCAGAGCTGTTAATGCACATATATACATTGAAGTTAGACCGCAGAGTTCATTATCACAGGGAAAATGAAAAAGAGAGAAAAAAAAACAAGAGAGAATTTGAAAACAAAGTGACCTGTTTGGTAATGCCCACACGGGGGCGCAATTTAGCTCGCGCAGAATGATGTCACGGAGCGGAAGTAATCAGACTATACTGGAAGGCTGCCCTCCAGTGTTCGTCAGCGGAATTACATTCAGTGTGATTTTACGCTGAGAATTTCTTTCTCCTAACGTCCACACGATGGCGCCATTTGAAGTCATGGGGTTGAAGTAACTTGCACTATTAAGCACTAAAAGGTGTCTTTAGTGTTTGTCAGCGGAACTGAGCACTCGGCTTCAGAGTGGTTTAACTCTGAGTGCGTTTCTATGAGTCAGTTGTCTGCAAAAATCACAATTATTTCAAAATCTCGGCGGATTTTTGGTGCTATATTTCACAAAAGTGTGTGGCAGGATTCTTCACTGCACTACACGTAAATTGTGGACAACAGGAATTATTCATCTGTTGCTTCGGCTCCCGATAACATTTATCAAATGGCATTGATTAAAAATGTTTTCAGTTTTGGATTTTTATCGGTGCTATATTTAACACGTTAGCAGGTTTTCTTCGCTGCGTCGTGCAAAAGGAAACAGGAATTATTCATCTGTATTCGACTCCAAGCATATATCAAATAGCACTTGTGATAATATGCTTTTCGGTTTTTTACAATTGAGTAGCTAAGTCAATGTTTTTTCAAACCAGGAGTTCATCGTTACTATAACGATTATAATATCAGGCCTTTTACTACTGAATCAAAGGACTCTCGCTTTGATCAGATTGTCTCACACTAGTAAGAGATTGCTTCGTCTTAATAGGCGGTTTTAGACATATTAAAATGTATCACCTGCAGAGTTGTCTTCATCTCAAAACAGGACATTCGTGATATTAATACTGCAGTGTAGTCATTTAACAGTGATAAAAACATGTCTATGCATATTTTAGCAGCTGTTAACATGTAACGTTACTGACTGACGTCGGGTTTTTTTCCCTGTCAGTTAGGAGTGAGTTCGCAAACAATCGGTTTGTCCAGCAAACAGCCGTAAGGTTAACTAACCAACTTCTCAACAGGGTTGTCCCCTTTTATAAACTCCGAGAAAGCTCAATGTTCCGGCCGTGAACATTAATTTTCTCGTGTTTATAAAAGGGGACAACCCTGTTGAGAAGTTGGTTAGTTAACCTTACGGCTGTTTGCTGGACAAACCGATTGTTTGATAAACTAAATTGATTCCCTTAACGTTGTCTCATATAATCGATCTGTAATGAGACCATTGATATATGAATGAGGAATTATAATTCGTTATGATTTCCCATTCATATATACAATCGATCTATTTTCAATTTCGATAATTTAACTGTAATATGCAATATATTAATCATATTCATGATTAATTATTAAAATTCCCTATGCATAATTTGAGCTAATTAAGGTACATCTCAATGTGGCTACAGAAGAATCGTTAAGGCTATGGAGGACGAGCATGGAGTGGTCCGGAAGGCTCGAGTCAAGACAAAGCCGAATGAACTTGAGAGGCCAATAACTAAACTCTGCTTACTTCAGGAAGCAGTATGAGAAGGACTGTTATTGAGTTTTACTCAAAAGAAAGACATTTAAAGTTGTAATTGCTTCTAGGATAGAAGGCAATTAGGGGGCGGGTATGTAGAGGCCAAAGTATAATTCATTGTAATGTGAATAAGAATGTTAAAGAGGTAAATAATTTAATTTAGAAGTTCATGTAATGGTTAAAAATGTTACATTATACTTAAAAGGTTAAAAGCATACTATAATTCATGTGCATGTAGGATTGGTAAAAATAGTGTACTGCCTCTTTAAGAACAGGCCAACTCCAACTACATTACGTTGATTTTCTTTATGTGACTCAGTTATTGAGAGCTGTGGAAGCGAACGGTTTTCTTACCTGATAACTGCTAACTTATAGCTATTTCTATTAAGAATCTCTTATTTCATTAGCCATTATAATAAGTGTATTAATCAGCTCACATTTTCTTTTGTAAATCGGAAACCAAGGAATAAAAACCGGAGATTTTCATCTTTTATTTCAACAACGTTTCTGAAGTGGATTTATTGAACAGTGTTGCTGAGCTTACAATGGACACTGCAAATGGGACTAGCTGCTTGGAATAATGTTAGATAGTAATTTAGTGTAACAAGCCATTGCACTTCTCAATATTTCAAACCTTTACAGGTGGCATGCGATTAATGTGATTAAAAAAAATTAATGTGTTCGGCCCTTAATCGTGTCGCGATTAACACGTTAATGCTGACAGCCCTACATTTTACTGGACTTTTATCCTTTGGTGGATAGAAGGAAGCAAACCAAAGGATACATGACGTATTTCATATAATGAACCTGTCCCGTCTTTATTTCAGCTCATCAGAAAGTGACTTGATGCTGAATAATAATGGACTCACCTGGTTTTGCAGATATCCTCAACAGACATCAGTGACTTTTTAAACGAACTCTCCATTCTACTTACTCACCTCTCTTCTCTCTCACCTAATGTCATTCTCCTTGGTGATTTTAATATTCATTTGGACAATATAAACCTTCTTCTCACCAGATACTTTATCTCCTGCCTTGACAGTTTTGGATTCTATCAGTATGTTGAATTTCCCACCCATATAAAAGGTCATTCACTTGATTTGATTTTGCTGCTTCAAGCCAGTCCGCCGGATTTCCTTTCGTAATATTAACAACATAAACACTGACATCCTATCCTCCTACATTGATAAATTGCCTATCCCTGATCTTTCTTCTCCGGACCACCTTGTCACTCATTACAACTCTGGACTTTGCAATATTCTCAACTCCCTTGCCCCTCTCAAAACCCGATCTGTGTCTTTTTCCCGTTCTGCTCCATGGTTCTCATCAGAGCTTCGTCTCATGAAAGCCAAAGGTCGCCAACTTGAACGCCTCCATAAAAAAACTGGTCTTTCCATTCATAAAGAAATGCACAAAACTCATCTTCTTCACTACTCAAACTCAATAGCTGTAACTAAGTCAAACTACTACTCTGATCTCATCTGCTCCAATGAAGGAAACTCCAGGTCTCTCTTCTCAATCATGCATAACATTTTTAACCCCCCTGATTCTTTACCCTCTCACATGTATTCAAGTGAGACTTGTAATTCTTTAATTATCTTTTTTAATGAAAAAATCAATTCTATTCACCAGCAATTACTTTCGACCCCCTTGCCTTCCCCTTCCCCTTTGCCCCTCCCCAATAGCCACTCATTTCGCTGCTTTCTACTGCCCTCCTCCTCCGAAATCTCTGATCTCATCCGTAAATCTAAGTCTTCAACCTGTTCTCTTGATCCCCTCCCCACAGATCTGGTCAAAACCTGTCTCACTTCCCTCCTCCCCTTCATAACTTCCATTATTCATTCCTCTCTTTCCGCTGGTATTGTACCCTCACTTTTCAAAACTGCATCTGTTTCCCCGATTCTAAAAAAACCTGGCTTAGATCCCACTAACTATAAAAATCTTCGTCCCATCTCAAATCTTCCCTTTCTCTCTAAAATACTGGAAAAAATAGTGTCTGCGCAACTTCACGCCTTTCTTTCCCTCAACAGTCTTTACGAACCTTTTCAGTCTGGTTTTCACCCCTCCCATAGTACTGAAACTGCCCTAATAAAAATAACTAATGATCTACTCACAGCTGCTGATTCCGGACTCATCTCCATCCTCATCCTTCTTGATATTAGTACGGCCTTTGATACCATTTCTCACTCTATTCTCCTGAATAGACTATCCTCTCTTGGTATCTCACACACCCCTCTTGATTGGTTTCGCTCATATCTCTCCGACCGCACTCAGTTTATTCAACTCAAATCCTTCACATCCCACCCTTCCCCTGTCACTACTGGTGTCCCTCAAGGTTCAGTTCTTGGCCCCCTCCTTTTCATCACCTACCTACTGCCCCTTGGTAATATTTTCCGCAAATTTAATATTAATTTTCATTGTTACGCTGATGACACCCAGCTCTATTTATCCAGCAAACCCACTTCCTCCCCCCCCCCCCCTGTCCCTTACCAATTGCTTATCTGAAATTAAAGACTGGTTCACCTTTAACTTCCTTAAACTCAACAGTGATAAATCTGAACTCCTCCTCGTAGCCACCAAATCCAACATCTCCAAAATCAATAGTTTCACATTACTCATTGATAATTCCTTGGTCTCCCCCTCACCTCAGGTCAAGAGTCTGGGTGTAATCCTCGATTCCACCTTATCTTTTCAGTCACATATAAATAATGTTAACCGGTCTGCATACTTCCACCTACGCAACATTAACCGCCTCCGACCCTCCCTTACCACTCACACTGCCTCCATCCTTATCCACAGCCTCATCACCTCCCGCCTTGATTGTTGCAACTCCCTTCTTTTTGGCCTCCCTAAGAAATCTCTTCATAAACTTCAACTTCTCCAGAATTCAGCAGCTCGTGTCATCACCAGAACCCCCTCTTTTCACCATATAACCCCTGTCCTTCAGCAGCTCCATTGGCTCCCGGTTCAATCCAGAATACAATTCAAAATCCTTCTGCATACTTTTAAAGTTATTCATAACCTTGCTCCTCCATATCTATCTGCCCTCCTTCACATTGCCACCTCTTCCCGCTCCCTCAGATCCTCCTCCTCTATTCTCCTCACTGTACCCCCTGCTCGACTTGTCACTATGGGGAGCAGAGCCTTTAGCCGCTCCGCTTCCCAGCTCTGGAACTCACTCCCACCTGACCTTCGCAGTATCGACTCTCTCCCTCTGTTCAAAACCAGACTCAAAACTCATCTGTTCCAGCTTGCTTATTTGTAAATGCACTGTTCTTGTTTTTTTTTTTCATAATTGTTTGTTAATACTTTTCTGTTCTTTGTACCTGTTTTTATTATCTGTAAAGCGACCTTGAGTGTTAAGAAAGGCGCTGTAAAATAAAATGTATTATTATTATTATCAATATATCACTTTTTGTTTTTGGAACTGCTTATTCCTACTCAGAGCACCCTATCCCAGCATGCACAGCAAAGTGCATACTGAGAGGTTTGAAATACTCACAGGAAGTGCTGGCATAAAGATATTCACGTACATCTGAGACAACCTAAAGAGAGACTTCTCATCAATATCAACTACAAAAAAAATATATTTTAAGTATAAATACATTGATTAAGCAGAAGAAGACCTGACTTTTGACAGCTTACCTGGCCACCTCTTGTTCCTATCTGACAGCCAACGGAATGGACTCAGTGTTAACGAGGATTGCCCAACTGGGGAAACACGCCTGTTACAAAATGAAGATCGCCCGCTGCAGAATGACCCCAACTTTCAGGAGGTTACCGCCCCCAAAGGTCTAAAACCAGAAAGTATTGTCTTATGTTTTTCAATACTTTTGTATACCTTATAAAAAATAGTATATTGTTTATTGTTTGTTAAAAGGATCCCCTTTGGCTGAAGCCGTTGCAGTCAGCTACTCTTCCTGGGGTCAACAATAGACCCACAATACATACCCATTTTATCACAGACATTCCTGATCACATACTAATGTGATCAGTACAGCAATCTGAAGACCCATCTGCTCTCCAATATCAAAAGTCTCCTTACCACTATTTTCACCAAATTCCATCTGTAAAATTCAAAACAAGGTCTGCATTGTCTGCTGTTATTTTGTAGCCATAACAATGTCCCTGTTGATAAATAGCTCAGACTTTAAAAAAGATAAATAGGAAAAAAAACTAAGCATCATGGTTTTCATTTTAATAAGAACACCAGCAATTAAAGCTACAAATAAGTCTACAAGGTAAATTTATGCTGTTGAGGCAGTCAAAGGTTTCTGGAGTCTTCACATGTACAGGCTGATAAAGCAAGTGTGCTGAGGGTAAGAAAGCCTTGAAATGTCCGTTTTCTGTATGGGGTTGATGTGGCTGGTGATGTAGATGTACACTGCGACTGTAGAGCAGTCCGTAGAGCCCAGCTGTGGGCTATATATGGCCTGGTTGGGTCTCTTTGGAGGAGGAGGGGGCATGAGCTCAGAGTCTGGGTCTGGTGGGTGTTTCCGGTTCTGGACTTGGACTCCTTGAGCACAGCGTTCCACGTACTCCAAGAGGATTTCCTTCATGACGTACTTGTCACGGGCCGGGTTATCGTCATTTACCACACTCCGGAGGAGCAGACACCAGAGGACACCAAGAGGCAGACGACCAAAGTCAGTTTAAAAGGTAAGTTTTTATTCAGTATAAACAGGGTAAAAGCAGAGGCAGGGACGTTCGTGGCTCTTCGCGTCATCAGGCTTGTCGAATAGGCTCGTGGGACAGACAGTGACTCCTCTCGTCGGTGCACAGTAATGAGACAGTGGTTTAAAAGCTTACTCCATCAGCGTTACTGCATACTCCCAGACTCAGACATTGAGTAGAAAGGTAAGGATTCTTCTCCGTACAAAGTACGTGCTTCGGTTCACGGCAGTGAGACAGTGGTTTAAAAGCTTACTTCATCAGCATTGCTGCATACTTCCAAACTCAGACATTGAGTAGAAAGGTAAGAATTCTTCACAGTACAAAGTACTTTCTTCAGTTCACAGTAGTGGGACAGTGGTTTACAAGCTTACTTCATCAGCAATGCTGCATACTTCCAAACTCAGGCATTGAGTAGAAAGGTAAGGATTCTTCACAGTACAAAGTACGTGCTTCGGTTCACGGCAGTGAGACAGTGGTTTAAAAGCTTACTTCATCAGCATTGCTGCATACTTCCAAACTCAGACATTGAGTAGAAAGGTAAGAATTCTTCACAGTACAAAGTACTTTCTTCAGTTCACAGTAGTGGGACAGTGGTTGACAAGCTTACTTCATCAGCGATGCTGCATACTTCCACACTCCGGCATTGAGTAGAAAGGTAAGGATTCTTCACAGTACAAAGTACTTTCTTCAGTTCACAGTAGTGGGACAGTGGTTTACAAGCTTACTTCATCAGCGATGCTGCATACTTCCAAACTCAGGCATTGAGTAGAAAGGTAAGGATTCTTCACAGTACAAAGTACTTTCCAGCTCAGCTGTATCACCCAGGCTTCTGAGTGAGAGCAGATAATAACAACTTTCCACAAACGTGTGAACATGGGACAGGCCACTTCTCAGCAAAAGCACATCACCCTCGTGTTCACTTCAATTCCACAGCCATAAATCAATGTGTATCAATAAGGCAAAAGCACTGCAATTTACTCACACGATAGGGCTGATCAGAGGCCTTAATCCATTTGTTACACTCACGTGGGGGATATTAAATCTTCAGTTCCTGCTCAACACACTCTGAAACACATAACTTCTCCAACAGTCAGATCCACACTCATTGCATCCTCTTCAAGCTGTTTGAATGTTCGTAGGATGAAATTAAATTCATTTATCTCTCTCTTTCTTCGCAGTGCAGGTCCAATCGATAACTCGGTCCAGCAGACTTCAATGGGCAGCGGCCGCACCCCGACAACTTTTCTGAACAAGCTTGTACCCGAAACCACTTCTCTGGGACAACCAGCTTTGAACACTTCAACCAGCTTTGAACACTTCAACCAGCTTTTTCTCTCTTGTTCCCGCAGCCTCCCTCCGCTGTTTCGGCCGCGGCCTCACCCCGGATTTCCACCAACTGCGGGACGGCTGCGGATCGGCTCCTCTGCTTGTCGGCTCCGTGCTCCGCCGTCCTTCAATACCTACCAGATCCGGATTTATTGCGGAATGGCTGCGGCCATGACTGACAGCTGAAGTCACGAGGACACACGATATCTCGCGAATTTACGTATGATCGCGCGATATAACAGGATAGTTTCTATAAACAGAACCAGTACAATATTTATAATTATATAATCAACTTATAAAATACTAAATGTTTATTTTGGGTTACTTTTTGAATGTACTGGGAAAGTAGTTGGCTGTGTAAATAAAGTTAACTATTGTTCTTGTTGGAAAAGGAAAAAGTATATAAAACAAAATCTCCGCCCATTATGACGTTTTCAAGGTGTAGTGAAGCACGGAGTATATTATTTTGAAAATTACCGGATGTTTTATTTTGTTTCTGTGCTCGACTTCCTGCGGCGCTCTCCGGCATCCGGCAAAAATAGAAACTCTGCGTATCTGCTCCGGAGGGCTGCGGTCGCCGGAGCTTGGACGGAGTCGGAACGCAGCCGTTCCGCAGTCAGTGAAAATACACACATTGACTTTAATGGAAACCTATTGACTCCGCCGCCGTTCCGGAGCGGATCTGCAGCCGTTCCGCAGTTGGTGGAAATTGGGGGTAAGCCTCTCGCCCACTGCGGGCACCCTCTGCTCGTGCACACTGTTCCTCACACCGTTCCTCCTCCCTTCTCCTTCACACAAATGCCTCTTTATACCCCTTATTGAGACTCACGTGCCGATCGCTGATCAACTCTCTCATTTCTCACAGCTGACACTCGTTTCTCAATCCACTTCTCCCGCGATCGGCCATCGCGTGCAAAACCGGAACCGGCCTGGTGTTTCCCCGGAAGTGCTCCCCGGGGGACAACGCGCCGAACCTTGGTTCCCGGCTTAGTCACCCGGTGACATACTCCTGGATGCTTTTACACACAGCTTGGGAGAGAAACAACAAACAAAGTAAGGAAGTTGGGGACAGGCTTCTGCAGCATCCTGGAACACAGTCAACTTATATTTTATTTATTTTAGAACAGGCAAAACATTTTTTTTTTACAAAGAAATAAGACATTCTTGATATTCAATGAGTTTGAAAGGTGGCATCTTTTTTTTCTTTTCTTTTTTCTTTTAAAAACCAAAAACACAATGGTAACAGTGTGTTGTTTTTGTTGTAATGTAAGCTGCAAATGTTAGCATCCAGTGACAGGATGTCATTGCTGCTCAAATTGTATAGATCTTCTCTTAAGAGTTTTTTAGTAAACTGCTGGGGTACTTCGGTAATTTCTGACCGGAATGTTTTAAATAAAAAAATGTTAAAAATCGTAGCTTCATCGGAATGGTACGAAACTTGGTGACTTTTATGGTGCTTGGTATATGAACACACAAAAAAATTGGGGACATGATTTGAAAAGTCTAAGTGGTCATAAAAAATAGTCACACTCGGGACCTTCGGGTCAAAAATGACCGCCTTAGGAAATGAATGGGAAATTGGCAAAAATATGAAAATACAGAGTTTTTTTGTGCATAAAATACAATCTACAAATCAGCCACGATGCAGAAAAAAGCACACAACAGTGAAGGGGTGAATCTCTAAAACATCAAGAGTGCAAAACAGACAAACACACTCTCACACACACATACTTATACACACAAAAACACACGCACACACAAATGAACGTGTGTCATTGCAAAAACTCATTTTGGGAAATGTGTGAAATAAAAGCAATTATTCATCAATGTAAGGAATAAAAAGCGCACAGCAATGAAAGCATGAGACTGTAAGCCATCAAGGTTGCAAAATAGACACACACACACACACACACACACAGGGAAATATGAGACTGGTGAAACTGTAACAGAGAAATGTGAGAATATGTGAAATAAAATACAGTTACAGTTAGTAACAAATATAGTTAGTTTGTAAATATAGTTAGAGAAATAAAAAAAAAGTGTTTTAAATATCATCCTAACTATATTTACATATTATGTGCATATTATTTACATATTCAATGAACAGTAACTCTTATTCAAAAGGCAACCGCAATTATGAACAAAAAACTAAAATAACAGCAAAAGTATAATAATTGTCAAACAGCAAATGGAAAATATAGAAAAAAAAGTGTTAAATATCATCCTATTTTCCATTTACTGTTTGATAATTATTATACTTTTGCTGTTATTTTAGTTTTTTGTTCATAATTGCTGTTGCCAATTTTGAATAATAGTTACTGTTCATTGAATTGTACAAAACATAATTTTAAACCAAACAAACAAACAAAAAACTTGACAAAAATAATCTTTGAGAATCTCTTATTATATATTAAAATCCACAACCTGATAAAAAATAGGCAAATATGTTCAAAACAACTAGAATTCACAAGTCTTTCTACAGAGAGCTGTAAATCCATCTAGTTAATATGATATTGCATGATAATTATGCTCACTACTTCCACCAGATGGTACCAATCTGATTTAAAAAAATAATAATTCTATAGGCCTATAGTCTCTACTTTAACCTGAATATATATATATATATATGTATATATATATACATTTTCTATTATATTCAATTGGGGAAAAAGTGGATCATAATAATTGCATAAATATTCATTATTATCATAAAATTCTCAAAAAACTTGACAAAAATAGTCTTTGAGAATCTCTTATTGTATATTAAAATCCACAACCTGAAAAAAATAGGCAAATATGTTCAAAACAACTAGAATTCACAAGCCTTTCTACAGAGAGCTGTAAATCCAGAGACAATGCAACATAACATATACAATAAAAACATAAAATCTAAACAGAGAACAAAAACTTAGATTACTGCTAATAAATAGTAATAAAACTAATCAGACAAAGTGCTAGTGCGTTTAGTAACCCTAAGAAGAAGTAGGGCATAGCTGTGTCTGTATAAGTAAAGTAGAGATTGTTGTTGTGAGTTGAGAGCCCTCACAGCCTGCGGGTAAGTGCTATTATAAAAACGGGTGGTTCTGGATCTTATGCTTCCTAACCTTCTGCCTGATGGTAGAGGGATGAAAAGGGAATTAGCAGGGTGTAATGAATCCTTGAGTATTTTCAGACCAGTTTTGAGTAGACGGATGTTATAAATGTCACAGATCTTAGGGAGGTCCAACCCAATTATTCTTGACGCAGTGCTAACTACCCAGTTCAATGCAGACTTATCCTCCGCCGAGCAGCTACCCCACCATACAGTGATGGAGAAAGTGAGAATGCTCTCTATCACAGCCCTTTAAAAGTGGAGCATTCCAGCCTTGTTATGCTTATGCTCACTACTTCCACCAGATGGCACCAATCTGCTTTCAACATTTTTATTTTTCTATAGGCCTAGTCTCTACTTTAACCTGAAATACAGCATTAATTAAAAAATAATAAAAATGATATATATATATACAAATTTTCTATTATATTCAATGGGAAAAAATTGATCATAATTATTGCATTTAAATATTCATCATTATCATAGAATTCTCTCAAAACACCAAAGAAAAAAAAGTATTGAACAAAAATACATTTCATTGATTTTACTGAAAAAAAACAATTGGATTTCAGGGGTCCGGTCACTTATGACCGTGAAAGTCCAATGTGTGACTGGTAAATGAAATACCCCAGAGGGTTTTAAGCTGCTCTGAACTTTTGCTTCCTGACCACTACCCCTCTCCACTGATGTGAGTGTAGACTTAACAAATAATGGACCTAGCATCACTGACCTCACCCGTTGGTTTGTGGACTACTTGTTGAGTTTGCATTTTGGCCGTCGCCATCTTGTTATTTGGAGCTCGCAGATATTCAGCCTTCTGATGTGAGTCTTCCGGTGGAGTTTTACTGGCGGGTAAAGGCAGATCTGTAGGTACTGTTGCTGTTCCTTAGAATGTCGAGTCAATGCGTGAGAATTTTTGAAAAAGAATAATTGAATTGACTATTCCAATTATTCAACATTTGTGTGTGTGCACGCATGTCTTTATATTTATTCAGGTCAAGCCCAACAGACACAAAACGTATTTGGCAACAACTGAAAATGAAATATAAAAATATACATCAAACAGGTACTGTTTTATTTCAAGCAATTGTGATGTTTAGCCTACCCCATAGTATTTACATTTTCAAAGTATACAGAGTAATTTCTTCTGCCATCCCAAAACAGCCCCTATTTAAGAGTCTTTGAAAGTAATGCCCTTATACATGCAAGTCTCCAATTTCATGCTTTTTGGACAAATTCGACCTCCATTATTTGTAGTTGATTTAAAAAAAAATATATATATATATATATATATAAATACATAAATACATACATATGTATAATAAAATAACAGATAAATAAGGACTGTAAATATACACTGTATATCTACCTACCTACAATCACATAAACATACACATAGACACAGATGCATATATACATGCATATACGTATACACACACATTTACACTTTTTTTTTCTTTTCCATCTATCTTCTTCGTTTCCATCTATCTATATCAAACCGAATAATAACCCATCCAAACTAGACTTAGTATATAAGCCCAGGAACACAAAATCCCAAATAAAAAAGGCTGAAGCCCGAATAACAGGAGGGGGGTCCACCAGCGCTAACAGAGGCTGAAGAGATGGTCCTCAGTCAGAAGAGTGGGCGACCTATGGCTGGAGGCATCTCATCTGCTGACCCAACCAGCCCACAGAACACACAGGCCTATAGAACAGGTTAGCTAGTTATTCACATGATACGTACATTCATCTTTTTGTTAGTAGCTCACTGTCCCACCTATACTAGCGGCACAAATCTATGTAGTTGACTACCATTACTTTTTTTCACATTCTTAGTTGTGGTATAGACATTACAATATATTTCAAGGTGACTCGATTGAGTTATTTATTTGGGAAATTGTGATGTGGCCTGTTGTAAAAACTAAATTAAACTCTTTTACTCCTCTACAATTATTTCATAACTAGTTATTTTGCAGATTCAGAGTAATAATACGAAATATAATCTGCAAATAAATTATGATGTATTATTATGGATAAAGATAACACTTTATTCATCCCTTGGTGACATTTACAAGCTACTGGGCAGTTTACAGTGTAAAGTAGTAAACTGTAACATTAATGCACTATTCTGTATAATGTGTACTTCACTACTATTTTGATGCTAGTACTTTTGTACTTTTACTTCAGTAACATTTTTAATGCTCAAGCTTTACTTGTACATTGTGGTGTAACGTATTTTATTTAATTAAAAGATTGAGTGACAATCAAATCTGAATTAAAACATTTCTATAGTGAAGAGTCTGAAGCACACCTTACATGCAGAGTTGTCTTTATTGAAAAGCAGGAAATGTTCAGATTAAAGTGATACAGAGTTTTCATATTCAACCCTTAACATCATTGGTTAAAACATTTTTTAAATAATTTGATTGATTTGATTGACATCAAGTTTATCAGTAGAACCCATACACCATTATTATTTTCTTACTGATATTTACTTTCTGATATTACCAGAATACAATTAATCACATGGTTTTCTATAATGAAGAAAAAGAGGAAAATAAAATGAAAGAGGCTATCAGCAAAATGATTAAAGAATATTGTTGGACGTCGCTTTCCACTTCAGTGAGTGTTGGGAATTCTCAGCTCTGCTTCCAGAAGGCTTTCTAAGCCTTTGACTGATAGAAACACAGGTACTCAGTACAGCCTCTATTGCCTGTGTTGAGATCTCTTTTGATAACAGAGACACCAGCCTTCTCATACACGGGTACATCATTTGTGTTAAGAAGCAGGGAGATGGTCTGAATGGGCTTGCCGGAATCATCATTGTTGTACCACAGGTACACCGGGGGGCCTCCGGTCCCCTCGTTGAGGTTAACACTCACTGAAGTGTAACCTTGCTGCTGAAGGGACTGAAACTCAAGATCATTGGTGGAGATATTCAGATCAGTGAGCGCACGCTTGGGGTCGGTGGTCTGACGGTACCAGATGAAGGGTTCGGCTCCTCCTGCACTTCTGTTAGTATTTTCATCCACACGGATGTAACCTTGGCCATAGTAGCTGTCGTCTGATCCGTAGGAAGCAGTGGCAGAGACATTACAGATGTAGGTTTGGTTCTCTCTCTTCACCCAGGCATAGATCAAGTTCCCTCCAGCGTGGCGGTTCAGATTACAGGCTGATTTCTCCCAGCAGTCTTTGAACTTCTCGGCTTCACCTTCTTTATCTATAGTGAAATTAATCTTCACTATGGGAGTGTGGAACTCCCCGGACCCTCTGAAGTACCAAAGGTTGATGACATCACCTCTTGTTCCAGCATTGAGATTTTTATCAATCTTTTTGTACCCTGCTTCGATCAATCCAAGAGCCATATCATTGTTGAATGTAAATTGAACCCTGGTGATTGGTTTTGCTGGCCCATTTATGTACCAAAGATAGATGGCTTTTCCTCCTGTTCCTTGGTTCAGATTAATATTAATTTTCTTGAAGCCGCATGATTGGTAATTTTGTTCATCAGCCTGATCAGTGGACACATTAAGTTCTGTGATGTAGGTGGCCATTGTGGGTGACTGCATAAAAGAAAGACACATCATTTGTTTGTATGTATAACGTATATATTTATATGATTGTTACCTTGTGAATATGGTGTGGAAAACACAATAGTGAGTAAACACAATATGAAAAGTTAGCAGCATGACTGTGCCTTTTGAAATGAGCTCCAATATGATTATGACAAATTAAAATATCAACATCAAATATGGATAACTATGACATCTAAAATTGTATTTTAAATGTGCATTATACTTAATATAGTAACTTTGAAATAGTATAAAGTGTGTTCCACATAAAGAAAATAAAGTTCTTGAACACTTACTTGTCTGCTGATGGTGAATGTTCGGCAGGAAGAAGTCAACTGGTCTGCTGAATTCTGTTGTACTTACCACAAGTCAGCTGCCTTTATATAGAGAGATGCTAGGGCTTATTGTGCAATATCTACTTTTGAGAATATTACACAGAATACATTTGATGTGATCAAATTTGGGTTTTTTTCCCAAAAACTGGTTTGATCAGTTCTGTGGAACTCACGCACACAAAAGTCCTACACACACACACACACACACACACACACACACACCACACACACTTTTCTTTTTGAAAAGTGATCAGAATTGTGTAGAGGAAAACTTTAAGAGGATTTGAGAAGTACTTCATGGTTATATAAGGGCATATTTCCCCCAAGCAAAATGTTTTGCTATTCCTTTGAATGATTGAAGTCTGGGTATCCCTCTTTAAAGGAAAATATCTCACCTAATGCCTTAAAGTTTGTTTAAATATAATAGATTAAGTCAATATTTTGATCAATATCGGTGGATGAGGTGTTTTAATGCTGAATTGAGTCACTTAGGGTGCTTTGAATATCGTTATGTTTGTGCATATTCTGGGTTTCGTGTTAATGAGCTCTTAAGCTGTGTCCCAATGTGAAGGCTGCATCCTCCGAAGGCCGCGGACTTCGAAGGATGCAGCAGCCTATTCGTCCTTCGAAGGACGCTCCATGTAGCCTTCGCAGGATTTCCTAATTGCGCATCCAGGTGTTCCCGATTGCCGCTCCATGGCGCCAAGCAACAGTGCGAGACGGTGCTGCCATCCTGATGATTAATTTGTTATAATTGAGTAAACATCTATGGAACCAGAATTGGCTATTGTCATTTTTATGTTTTATATTTTACTGAGGATGTTAAATAGGCTACATGAATTTTCTAAACGACATTTAGGCCACTTGTCTTTAAAGTAAATTTTTAGGAGGAAAAAGCTCAGTATAATAGAATAAGCAAAAAAAGACTTCACATATAAAAAAGAAATATAACACAAACACAAGGTTAGGTTATATAAAAATAAAACATTCATAAATTATTTTATGATTAACATATTACTGTCTTCAGTGAACTCAACGCAAATGATAATAATATTATTATTATTAGCCCACATTTAGGCTACATATTTAGAAGGCGCTTTTATCCAAAAAAATGAACAAAGAAATTCGTCAAATGTCAGTCATAATACAGGGCTAAGATTATCACAAATAAACACAAGATTTTGACGCAAGTGTGTGGGAGTGTGAGCGCGCACTGCATGGCACGGAGGCGCGGGGGCGAACACTTGCATTTCCCCATCAACAGTGGAAACAACTTTAAAAATACTCTATAATTTCTGGTCATACAGAAAAGAATAATACATCATTCGCAACTACTTTTATTTGTCCAAACTCACATAACAAGAAAACGTTGTGCTTTTGTAAAATAAAATAAAACAATCAGTCGTGCTTTCATGATCTCCGTGAACTGGAGCACGTCTCATAAATGAACTGAAAGAAAATATACCTAGCCTAAAGCTTGAAATGTTCACTTTTAAACGAACAATTAAAATGCCTCGTTATTTATTCAGACACATTTATTATCATTAGCCTATAAATCATGGTTCCAGAGACATGGCTCTTCTCATTCAGCATTGCGGGAAAAATATAATTTCCAGGTTCTAATCTGGCCTTAGAAAACCAGTAAAATCGACATTTGTCCCATAGTAATTTGTGAATATTTTAAATGTTTAATTAAAGGAGCAAAAAGTCTTTTTTTTTTCTTTTCTTTTCTTTTGCGCAGCATTTGTGTAGCCTACAGTTCAAATTTTGGTGTTCAACTTTGGCTTTTAAAAATACAACAACCTTTCATTTTTAGTTTTTCAATTACGGGTTAAAAAAAGAAAAACGAATGGACGCAAAAGTAGTGTAATACTTGTTTGTGGGTGTTCTCGGGGCTTTAATCCAAAGATAACTTTAGAAATATATAAATAAAACCCTCGGACACGGACGAGTTCTTCTTTAGCCTCTTTCTTTTTATTAACTTCCTCTCTCCCGCTCTCTCTTTAACCCCCCGTCATAATAAATGTCCTCACAACAACATCCACTTTAACACAATATATACTGCTGAATTATCATTGAAATATTGAAATATGACATCAGCATTAATCTTTTTAACATAATGTGCTACACTTTTAACTCTTACAGTAGGCTACCTTATATTATTAAATATTTCAAATAATGTATTTGTAGAAAGGTTTGATAGTCAATCAAAATACTAGTAAAATCAAAGACTTTAATCTAAAAAAGATCACTAAAAATAGTGATAACTATCACTAAACTATCTTTAGTTTAATAGTCCGTGTAAATTTGCGTTCATTCGTTTTTGATTTCTTAACCCGTAATTGAAAAACGAAAAATGAACGGTTGTTGTATTTTTAAAAGGCATAGTTGAACACCAACATTTGAATTTGAACTTTGAATTTGAACTATTGCAAATGCAAACCCCTCCATCAACGCAACATCATTGCCATATTGCCAAAGAGCTGCATGGACACACACATCAGATCTGAACAGTTGCGATACGCAGTGTGGACATCATTTTAGATCAGATTGCAATCGGATTTGGACTGACAGTGTGAATGTAGCCATAGTTAACTACTTTACGCCAACATTTTAGCCATAGTTAACGCTTCATTTACACATGTGGCTGATGCTGTGCATATCTCAACCACAAACGCCTCCTTTCATCCGTTTTTTGCACTCTTCTCTTTAATCTTTGACAGTCTATAGAACTTGAAATGTTTTAACCCGGTGCGACCGATTAGTACAGACCAAAACTCTACTATTTTTCAGCAGCAATAATCAGCCAAATTTGCGAGTCCGTTCAGTTCAGTGGCATTGTTTACGTTCAGTACCTCCAAAATGGCCGACTTCCGGATTGAAGACGCGTCGTGAAAACCCTCTATTACCGCCGCGGCAAAACTACAGCGGGAAAAATAAATCAGTAGCATTTCAAAGTCATTCGTGAAATGACCGCAGGTGGCGCAAAGGGATATTGTGCATAACAGCAGAAATTGCTGCATTTTTTCAATTGCCGTAAGTGGGGTTAATGTCAATTAACAGTAAGGATGAAATACTACAACTATGATAAACAGAATAGTACATTTTATAAAGCCAGAAAAATAGAATAAGTTAAAAATAGAGACGATAACAATATAACCTGTATTTCATGTTGTAAGCCTAGACGTTGGTGGGCGACAAGCCTATTCCCCTGGGAGCAGTGCGATAAAAAAAAAACACACACTAAAAAAACACAAAAACAAATTTAATACCAAAAAAAAAAAAAAAAGTAAATTATGTGCAATGAAGCTGGTTATTTGTACTATTCTATTGAGGAATGAGACAAATGAAGAGCGCATTGGGAACGTTTGGGCATCTTGAAGCGAGTAAATTCATGGCCGAGTGGTAGAACTTACGTTTCGATCATTTAGATGACAAGGGTTCAAATCCCGAACCAACTGGGACTACTGCTAACACAAATGTTTTAGCCTATTAATGCATTTTATAGCCTATTATTGATGCAGAGAGTTTTGTCTAGTTGCTTATTGCCTATTTATAAAATAAAATTAACATGCATTTCCATTTTACACTAAGGAACAAATATTATACAATGATTTTACTTCTGTAGCCTAGCCTATAATTCCAATCGTAATTTCAAAAGCAGTTCGGTTAAAAAAAAAAATATATATATATAGCCTATATATATATATATATATATAAATAGGCCTATATATAGGCTATATATAGGCTATATATCAATGCTAATTCAATATACCATATATACAGGGACGGACTGGGGCTAAAAAACAGCCCTGGACTTTCTCCCAAACAGGCCCATCATCCAGCCATTCGCCCCTAGCCACTAGGATGTCCTGATACTATGCCACAATACTGTAACCTATATCAGACAAGGTATTCACAGCAAGTAATATCTCAAAAACAATGATGACAATTGGGGTTTTGTTTATTAATGAAGCCTCAGTCTTCAAATAAAAAACAACAAAATGTGCAATGCCATTACATCTGCATTGAAAATAAAATACAAATAATGAAATGTCACTGGCTACAGAAACCCTAATTATAAAACATATAGTTACTATATACCAGGGGTCTCCAACCTTTTTGTGTGCGAGGGCTAAAGGGATAAAATAATCTAGAAGGGCTATACTCAAAAATATTTATTATACATATAACATGGTGGTGTTTTTTTACCTTACCTTTACCTTTACTTTTAACTTTAACTTTTTTACTTTTCACCATTATGCGAAATAATACAATATCTTGATATTCTGGTTCAACCTCCTGAAAAAAATTGTAATATATATATATATTATTCTCTAAACACCTATTGTAGCATAAACATTTAGTATAAATATTTAATGCAAAATAAATAAATAAACTGCCATAACTTCTAAACAAAAACATTACTGCATTACATTTAATAGCCTACATTTATAGGCCTACATGACTATTAATATAACAGCATTTCTGCCAAAAAAATTGTTTTACTAAGTTACAGTTAATTCATAAGTTGTGGAGTGAAATGTCTTCTAACTGGTTTGTTCTTGGAACAATGTTTCACCTGTTTTTTTGCATCAAGATGTTGAGAACATGAGCGCTTAAATCACAGCCATCTGTGGGTTTATAATAGAGATAGAGAATTCTGCACTGAATTGAAATGCTTCTCAGTGGATCGCGCAACTCTGTGTAATAGTGTTCGCGTGATCGAGATCAGTCCGCACAGCTGCTTCGGCCGCGATCGCAGTTTTTTTGGGCCGAGCTGATAATGCTCCGCGCTGGCATCCAACTTAAAGGTGCATTGCTGCCACCTACAGTACTGGAGTGTGAAACAGATTAGTGGGGGAAAAAAACAGGTGATGACTGCGTGTGTGGCGGGTGGTGGGCCGGCCCGCCGGCCGTCCTGGAGTGCCGGCCGTTCTGTGACACTCCAGATCACACAGATGGCCAGTCCGCCCCTGATATAAAGATATGCAACAGGCATGTTTAAACGACAAACAATAGGCTACAATCAGAACCAGTATTCTGTTACGTTCATGGTTCCAGTGGCCGTTCACGGCTTTTCAAAATGTCACAAAGCGTTTTGAGATTGTTTTGAATTAAATATTGAAGTTTATAATTAAGTGTGTTGGCACACCACGACGAGTGGCGCTATGCATTGTTCTAAAGTCGGGTTTTATTCTGGCATGTTGAGTTAGTGTTCGACAAATGCGGCGGCCGCGTTCATTTAGATTAATTTTTCTCTTAACAGCGAAATAAATTAATAGGCTACTCTGTAGTTTTTCGGTCATACAGAAGAGTAGAGTAGCCTACGTCGTTCAAAAACTGTAATATTTTATTCATATTAGGCTAACAAAGACAAAAGTGTGTCTGTCGTCTTTGTCTCCGGGAACTGCGCGTCACAAAAATGAACCGAAAGCCACTTGCCTCAGCTCAGTCACGAATCACGATACGAAATTAATCGGCTATGTCTAAAGTCTGATTATGTAAAACCAAGAGGTAGCCTACAGAGGATCTACTCAAACATGTTTAGCTATCATGTGAGCGCTTCCCAATGAGGAAAGGCCAAGGCCAAGGCTCGCTCTAATTAAATGTATCGCCCTGAATTAAATTGTATAAACAGATCAAATAAATGTATTTGTCAGTGTTGCGATATTGTTTAATTTAAGTTCATAATTATTCTATAAATGTTATTTAGTTTAACAGCAGAACATGTGGTTCCAGATTTATTTGAATAAAAAAATAAACGTTATTCACAAATCGCACCCTAGTTGTATTCAAAGGTCGCTGTGGAATTTAATATTGAGTTTAACATTTGACGGTTTTAATAATTAAATTATTGAAATAATTAAATATTTAGTAATAAACATTTATGACAGAAATATTTCTACATAGCCTAAATTATTTAATTCCTTCATTATCAACACTTTTTAATAGCCTATTGCTAATGTCTAGAATAGCGTGAATTTAAGTGTGAATTGCAAACTCTTTGTTTTATTTTGCAAACTCATAAAGCCTTTGGGGGGTTTGGAGAAGGCAGTAGTTGCTTTATCGTGGGGGTGCAGGACAAGAGGTGTTAATGTTCCGTCTTTCATATGGAGAGTGTTGGATAGCCAGCCTGATGAGCAGGCAAAGGCAAAATTATTTTAAGGATAAATCTCAAAATCTCCAAAAGTCCATATGTAGGCCCTATATATTATTAAATTATAAATATTGTAGTTTTATTTATTGTAGCCTATGTAAAGGTTTTCCACACACAATTTCAATTTAGCAGATACAGAGCTCTTTAATTTGCGATCAACCTCGTTTTATTGTGAGGTGAATTCAGCAGAATTCTATTTGTTACAGTTTTTTCTTTCGTGATTTGTGTGGATGACATGCAGCCACATATACAGTATTATCAGCTGTGTGTGTTATTACCCTGAAATGTTTCATTTCGAGAAAGACCTGGCGCGCAGTGAGGGAGACAAAATAAACTTAGCCTAAAAGATCCAGCGCGAGGCAATGAAAAATGTCTGTTCTTAATTAGGGCCCGAGCACCGATGGTGAGAGGACCCTATTGTTTTTGCTCCGTTTATTATTATTCCGCTTCTTCTTCTTCTTCTCTTAAAATAATCGCTTTTTAGAGAGCCTAAACATGCTCGAAAACTCATGAAACTTTGCACACGCTTCAGAACTGGTGAAAATGTACGTGTGATATGGTTTTCAAAATTGGGTGGGGCAAATTCGGTAAATTATTGCCCCCACATTTTGCCCCGGCTCTACGTTTCACGTACAGGTATGAAATTTGACATACATGTAATGACCCAATACCTACAAAAAAGTCTCTTGGAGCATAGCCCTAAACACAACAGGAAGTCAGCTATTTTGAACTTCCTCCTAGATTTTGTGCATTTTTCGTAATTTCCTGATGTTGTACTTTAACGAACTCCTCCTACAGTTTTGATCTGATCCTCTTCAAATTTGGTGAGTGTAATCTTAAGGCCTTTGCGACGTTAAATTGCGAAGATCTTGAGTTTTCGTCGAAGGGTGTACTCTCGGCGGCCTGACAAATGTGTGGGGCAAAATGGCTCAATAGCGCCCCCTACATTATTGCCCCGGCTCTACGTTTCACGTACAGGTGTGAAATTCGGTACATACATGTAATGACACAATACCTACAAAAAAGTCTCTTAGAGCATAGCCCTAAACACAACAGGAAGTCAGCTATTTTTAATTTCCTCTCAGATTTTGTGTAGTTTTTGCCATTTCCAGACGTTGTACTTTAACGAACTCCTCCTACAGTTTTGATCTGATCCTCTTCAAATTTGGTGAGTGTAATCTTAAGGCCTTTGCGACGTTAAATTGCGAAGATCTTGAGTTTTCGTCGAAGGGTGTGCCCTTGGCGGCCTGACAAATGTACACCCAATTTCAGCCTTTTGGTGATTTATGCATGAATAAGTCATATAGTTCAATATTGCTTGCAGTTCCGATGTTGCTAGGCAACCACAGACAGCCTGCAGTAACTCAGGCATACAATGTCCGATCTGCCCCAAACTTCACATTTCTGATAAGAGTCCTGTCCTGAACACATAACCATGCTCATATTTGGTTATAGCAATAGCGCCACCTGCTGGTAGCAGGAAGTGTGGCAAATACAAATCCTTTGACATAGTCCTCCTATATTTATTATCATTACATACTGCCCACCGTGCTCTGTTTTCCTAAAATCGCCGGGAGGCGACGGCACGGGTGCGAGGGCCCTTTTCATCGCTGCTTGCAGCTTTAATTTATATTGCTTTGAACTATTTTCGTTTTGTACCGTTTTAATGTTTTAACTTAGCAGCAATTTCTTTGACAATAGAAATTAAAAATGTTGCAAGAATTGCTACCAGCTATATTTTCTTATTATTTATTAAATCCAGGCAATTGGTTGATGAAAAGGTATTAAAATTAAGATACATTTTATTCAAAACGAAATTCACTTTAAAGAAAAGATTCAAAATCATGTCTGACATGTCTCCCGATATATTGCGCATCCCATCTATCTGTTCACTTTTCATGATCAACATAGATGGGAAAAAAATAACAATATTTTAATAAATATGAAACTAAATGCGCTTATTTAATGTCTACAACAGTATAGTAGGCGTACAGACTCTCTATTTTTGCTGCACATTCATTTAATTCTGAATTTCGCACAAGTTGAAAGCCATTTGTTCAAATCAAGTTCACAGATAATTGTGCGTGCATTTATTAATCATTATGATACTAAAATCATAACAAGTATGCTATACTATGTACAAAAAATCAGATGAACCCAGAATATGAACGCAACGTTTAATTACATGTTAAGCATTTTCCAAAACCATTAGGCCTATAAGAACACTTAATGTGGCTTAATGCAGAATGTCCCCTTATTATGTCGAAATAAGGAGATATGTCGAAATAGCATATATTATGTTGAAATAACGACTTATGTTGAAATAACAAGATCAATTTGTTTTGTTTTTTTCTTCAAGATGCGGTTCAAGGCTTCCATAGAATACAGCCTGGATATAATTGCTTCCAGAAATAATTTTTGGGGGTGCTATCGGGGTGCATTGGTCTTTCTTGGGGGTGCTCATGCACCTGCTAGCCCCTCCCTAGCGCCGCCCATGCTTACATCTATGGTATGTTTACATGAATATTAGACTTGGCATTTTGATCGTTTTCTGTGTATTTAGCCGTTTAGGCACGCAACCATATGCTTGTCAAAGGCTTGTCATGTTCCACTCAGATCGCATGCTCAGATAGCATCCTTTCAGTAGTTGCGTGAAATGTTTCGAAATAGATACTTTTCGGAAACACCCCAGATGTACAGAATTTCTGGAAAATGGCCAATTACAGGTGGATTTCTGTAGAACTCACCTCCCTGAATAAACATCATGTGAACACGCGTGGGAGAGAGAGAGCCTGGATGTAAACCGTAGCGACTGCCTGTAAAACGTACTCGGTTACTAACTCTAGAGAGGGAACGAGTACTGCGTAAGTATCTTACGCTATGGGGAAAACCTCTTTTCCACGAGATATTGAAGCCAAAAATTATCCTTAATTTTTAATAAATGTAAAACGCTTTGCGGCAGCAAGCAGACATAGGCGAGACTGCTCGCGCGCCTATTGGCTGCCCTGCGGCAAAAGCAGCAGCCTATCGAGAGCGGCTCTGCGTGACGTCATGACCTAAGGGCCTGCGGTGCCCCTTGGGTGTCAGAGCGCACTCCACGAGAGGCGTGGCCTCTTCGTGGGCATGGTCCAGCGGGATTACCCTGCAAGATATCTGTATGGCTGTGGGCTGGGCCTCGCCGTTTACATTTATAAAATACTATAACCTGGAGGTCCCCGCCTTATACTTCCGTAACCCCGCAGTCTACGGGTGAAAAGCCTTGAGCTTGACACCAAGCAGAGAACACGGACCATTTCGAGGAGTAGAGCCGTCTAGTAGACGGAGCTCTAGCCTGTGTGATCGTGTTCAACACTCCCTCCGGGAGGTTAGCGGGTACCTGTTGATGGGCCATGCGTGCAGGGACCACAGATCCGGGCGAGGATGCCAAATCGAGCCCCCTGCCTGAGAGAGGAGGTCTCTCCTCAGTGGTACAGGCCACGGGGCAGTACTGGTCAGCTGCATCAGGACTGGGAACCAAGTCTGGTTAGTCCAGAGTGGAGCCACGAGCAACACTGGGCATCTGTTTTTCCTGATTCGTTTCAACACCTGAGGCAGGAGCGAGACAGGGGGAAAAGCATATAGGGGACAGCGGGGCCAGACATGGGCCAGCGCGTCTCTGCTTTTCGAGAAAAAGTTCGGACAATGAGCGTTTTCGAAGGACGCGAACAGGTCCATCTGCGCTCTGCCGAACGTTTTCCACAGCAACTGGACCGTCTGCGGGTGCAGCGACCATTCCCCTGCTGGGACATTGTTTCTGGACAGCCTGTCTGGTCCCACATTCAGGTGACCAGGCACATTCGCTGCTCTCAGCGAGAGCAGGTTGTGCTGAGCCCAGGCCAGGAGGCGTTCCGTCAGCCTGTAAAGGTTTCGGGACCTGACGCCGCCCTGGCGATTTATATAGGCCACCACTGACATGTTGTCCGACCGGACCAAGACGTTTTGACCTTTTATCTGGGGACAAAAGCGCCTTAGCGCTTTGTCGACTGCAATCATTTCCAAGCAGTTTATGTGAAGGAGCTTTTCCCGTTCCGACTACAGGCCAGCGAACGGTCTGCCCTCGAGCAGCGCTCCCCATCCCGAGGTGGAGGCGTCCATAGATACCACCTTCACACTCGAGGCGGGACTATAGAGCCGTGGCGGAAGGATTTCGCGACGCGCTGTATGTCTAGTCCGCGCTCTGGTGACAGGCGTGCTGTCATGGACAGCGAGTCCAGCACTGTTCCCAGAAAAGAGATTTTCTGACTGGGAGATAGCGAGCTTTTCGCCCAGTTGACTGTGAGGCCCAGATTCTCGAGGTGCTCGAGTAATGTGTCCCTGTGTTCTATGAGCTCGGAGTGTGATCGAGCTAGAATCAGCCAATCGTCCAAGTAGTTCAAAACTCGCATGCCCCGAAGTCTCAGGGGTGCGAGAGCCGCGTCCATGCACTTTGTGAATGTATGGGGTGCTAAGGATAGGCCGAACGGCAGGACTGTGTATTGATATGCCTGGCCCTCGAAGGCGAATCTCAAGAATTGCCTGTGATGGGACGCTATTTGTATTTGGAAATAGGCGTCTTTCAGATCTATTGACATAAACCAGTCCCCTCGGTGAACTTGCGCGAGGATTTTCCTGGTTGTAAGCATTCTGAACTGGCGCTTCACAAGTGCTCTGTTCAGCTGTCGCAGATCTAAAATGGGTCTGAGACCCCCATCTTTTTTCGGAACCAGAAAATATCTGCTGTATAAGCCCCCTTCGCTCTGAGCCTGAGATAAAGCCGCGGTGTGACGGCGGCTTGAGAGCCCCGGTGTGCTGAGAACTCAACGCTGTGCTTACAGCGTGCGAGGCGGGGGGCGCGCTGATCACAGCGGGCAGCCTGGCCGCGCTCAGCTCCTCTAAGACAGGTTGAGCAGAGAAAGCGAGCGGGGCGAATCCCGTGGGATTCGGCGTGTCTGTGAGAGAATGTGGGCGCAGGGCAGCGGGCACATCTACTGCACTAAAAACACTGTCGGTTCGCACCGACTGAATGTGTGTTAGTTTCGTTTTTACAGAAACCAAGGGAGGCTAAGAAAGAGGCTAAGAAGGCTTTGAGACCTCGGTCTTGATCTCAATCCTCGGTCGGGGCCCGCGCCGAGGGGGTGGCGTCCAGCAGAGCGAGGGCGCGGTCTTTGGTCTCGGGCCTGGTGGCGCTGTGAAGCGGCGGCGGCGGGTGGCTCAGGCTGTGGCTGGGAGCTTCGGGCAGACGGCTGTCTCGGGCGGCCTGCAGCGGAGCTCGAGCACTTCGGGAGGAAGTGCTTCATAGCCTGAGAAGCTTTCTGTACCTCGACGAATCTGTACCTCGACCGGAATGCCCCGGAAGGGCTCCCTCGCGCGTGTTTACGTCACTCATTGTTTACGCTGAACTGAGATTGTAGTTTAAGACGGCTAATTAAAATGGTACGAAATTGTGCTTCTCCGGGATGTTTTAACCGTAGTAAAAGAAAACCATTGCTTCCGAAATCTCTGCGTAAACAATGAGTGACGTAAACACGCACGAGGGAGCCCTTCCGGGGCATTCCGGCGAACGCCGTACGCATGCGCAGACCGAAGCGCCCTGCTCTCAGATCAGTTGGACGTGGATATGCTTACACGAAGTAAAAAAGATATAAATACTGTTCGTTTTCTCACAAAAACCACTCGTTTCGTGTCTTAGGGCATCTATGTGTACTTACATTTACGAGTCATTAAATAATGTTTAATTTTGACTGCTCTTTGAGGTGGACCCCCTTCACCTCCATTGTATGACTGACAGACAACAACGGTTTTACCTAAAATTATCAAAATTGAAGATACTGTGGAAACAAAGACACCTACATCTTGGATGCACTGGAGGTAAGCTAAAACATATCAAAAATTAATTTCAAAGTGAACTATCCCTTTAAGTTATTGACGCCTGTCGGCTGTGTACGGACGTTGTTTTGTGACGCTATTTTGTATTGAAGTCTATGGGAAGTCTAGTTTATTTTCCCCCAAAAGTGGGCATGAATCTGTTCAAAGACATTCAATGACGTAGCGCCGGTTGTGCGTATGGATAAAACAGTGTGGACGGCCCCCCTCCCAGTTAAATGTGTCGAACATTACGCGTCTGCTCAAAGGTAAAGCTAACATGCTGTTTTCAGAATCAGAATGTTTTATATCCATTGTTGAACATAATTCCCAATTAGGAAATAGCTTTGGCTTAGTTAAAGGTGCATAACAGATAAGATAATAAAATAAAATGGATATCTGAATGCCTTGTATTTTGTTTGATCTATTTCATTTTATTATATGATCTGTTATGCACCTTTTAAGCCAAAGCAATTTCCTATTCACGAGTTCACACGTACATGAAATCTAATGTAGTATTTATGCGTATTTGGCTTGCTGTCAAATAATGTTTGGAGGGCTCCGAGCTCGGAATTTTGCCCGAACCCAGAGTACTCCCGCCTTTACTGGGGTTGACCCAGCCGAGTGTGAGGGGATGGCGTGGTGGAGGGATGCTGAGAAACTTGTCGTGAGACAGAAGGTGAGGGAAAGCTCCGGCTTCCTCTTGAGTTGATTGGTTGATTACCTGAACATGCTCCTCCCGAACTTTGTTACATAAAACTTCATTTTGTGAATTCTGTTCATCAACAATGGAAATAAAACATTCTGATTCTCAAAATGGCTATTCTCAAAACAACAGAGAAATGTTAGTTAGCTTTGAATGGCTTTGACGCACATGTAGGTTTACGTTAGCTAGCTAACATACCCTTGTATTTTAACAAAATAGCTACTCGCAATAGACAATAATAGACCATAACATATGAAAGAGAACTTACCCTGCAGTGCAAGAGCATGACTGGTCCACAAGGCTGTGCTGGTTGCATTTGAGGTACAGGTCATGGGGTTTCTCAGATTTCGCTTGAGACCGGTAAGCATTAGCCTCGATAGTAGTCGTGTCTCCTTCATTGCTTATTTTTAAAATTTTAATATATCCCTCCACTGCATACTGTAACCCCTTTTGCCTCGATCTGGAGGATATCGCGGAGGTATTGCTCCAAAAAAGGTCACTGACACGCACGGGTAACGTTAACTTATACCTCTTCCCTTCATGGCAATCTGTCGCGCTGGTCGTGTTTGACCATTTGTTTGTCGGACGTAGCAACAGTAACTAAGGGGGGCGGGGCTCGGCGAAAGGTCATGGTAATCTATAAATCGCTTGTATAGGAACTGTTGTGAGATGCACACAGAGTGACTTTCTATTGCATGTGAAAAGAAGGATGCTAAAGTTTGAGCTGACTCACAAATGTACTCTTATACAACAACTTCCTCTTCTCAACATGGACTGCGTGTTCCCGGGGTGGCGGGGTTTATGTACATTTTAGGGTTGCTGATGTCACTAACCCGGGAGGAATGTCGTGTAGGCTAGTCCCTACCAGCCGTTTGTTGTAGTCCTTAAAAAGAGATTTCTGTAAAAGCCAATATCTTCCTTTGCTTTGAGTTTGAACTTTGAGCGTTGTAACTTTGCAGATGTTGTTTATGCTCAAACAGCAACATTTCACACTAGCTAAAGTTAGAAAAGTGAAATCATACTTTACCACCCCTTTAATAATTATTTTCTGGCCCTTTGCCAGACCTTTCAACTCGGAATACCTTTTGCTGAGAGCTGCACAAGTGAATTTACTTTCTGGATTTTCCCAGCTTCCAGACATAATCCTAATAGTTAGCCTATGTTACTTTTTTCATTCCTTACTATTAATTGATAACCTATAGGCTATCGTCTGTTTCCAAATCAGCTTCTAAATTTTGTGCATCATTTCTTCCTTCCATCTGTCCTGAATTTAAAATAGCTGCTTTGATTTCCTGCAAAGCTTCCTCTGCTTTTTCGGTGACAATTTAAATGTCCACCTTTTATGGTTGTATGGATGGGTTTTGCCATCTGGCTAATGCGAGGGATTAAGTCTCTAACATATCCCATTAATCCCATTGTTTGCTGGACCTGTCTAACTGTTTTCGGTGTCTCAAGTTGGTTTACTCGGTCTTTCATTTTCCCGCTGAAATCCAAAAACCCAAATATTCAACCATATGAGTCATTAGTTGGGTCTTTAGTTTCAAACATGCCTCCGCAAATCGTTTCAATACATATTTTACAGTTTTTACGTGTTCTTCTTCCTCGTTAGAAACTATCAACACGTCGTCTATATAAATTTCAATCTCTAAATCTTTCAGAATTTCTAGCATTATCGCTTGAAATACTACTGGTGAATTTGAGTAGCCTTGTAGTAATCTTTTATAAACATATTGGCCCTCATTTATCATTCTTGCGTAGAAACGGGCGTATATGTTGGCGTGAGATTATGCTTACACTCCTCTCACTGCCTGATTTATGAAGCTGTGCGTACCTTTGAAATTCAGGTGTACGCAATACCTGCCCTTGATAAATGCCGCGGCTGAAAACGATCGTCATTAGAATAACACGCCCCTATATATTCATGTCTCCGCTTCCCCCACGCCCTCATTTTACGACATGGACACACGGAAGACGGCAAAGAAGAGAAACTTCTCCGACGTGGAGATCGAGACCATCACCAGAGAAGTGGAAAGAAACTAAAAGCGCCAGGTCAGCCATCATTGGGAATTGGTGTACTGTGGAAATATAGTTTAAATAGCTGTTTGGATGAGCAAAGGACCTATCACAATGCATTATTTTACAGCACGTGTTTTGAAACAATTAGCAATTAATTTCCTATCATGTCACATGTATTGTTAAAACGTTTTTTGTTGTTGTTGCTCAGTCTGAACATGTTGCAAAATTATTATTAAATCAAACAACAATATTGTTGATGATAAATTCAAAGTTAATTGTATTTTTTTTCAAAACGCTATAAATCCATAATTTTTTTGTCTTTTAAAAAAACAAAAACAACAACAAGAGAACATGCAACATATAATCAGGGACTCATACAATAAATGAATATAAATTAAATAAGTGCAACTGCATGAAATAAATAAAAGCCAAACAAAATGAATGGGCTCTATGCACGGCGGTATTTCCGTTGAAGGTCTAAGGATGCTCGATAACTTCCGCCGATCGTAGAGTCCAATGCAATACCGAGAATTTATATTGAATTTTATACTCCATGGTTATACTAAAGAAACGTTAGTCACAAAAACAGATAAAACAGACACCCCTCGTTGTGTTTATGCTTCTTTTTTAAATTATATTAAATAAACATAACTATATATAAAATTACATCTAAACGTATGAAAGTTTCGTTTCAAAGACGGGAGGACAGTAAATTTTGAAGACTCTGCCATAATCCCGTTTTCCTCGGTTTTCCTCCGCTTTAATCTCCCCAACCGGAAACCGAAGAGCATCCTTGCGTCAAATGCGGAACTTATGCGTGCATATAGCCTATTGTAAAATAAATTAGCCTAAATAGTAAAAAATAAAATAAATATTTCCAATGTCACGTTCCAATATTGTCCACCACATAAAACATAATTAAAACAAATAATTTAAAAATAACACACATACAAATATACCAGTCCTTAAATACAACAATGTTAAAAAAATACATTCAAATCATTTAGTAACACATTTAGGCTAATAGTCATTCGTGCCGAACCTGAAAAAAGTAATGATAACAATATTCAGGCCTACTAATACGTGTTGTAGCCATTAAATAAGTGCATTTAGTTTCATATTTGTAAAATATTATAATGTTATTTTTTTCCCCATCTATGTTGATTATGAAAAGTGAACATGAGTAAGATAGGATGCGCAATATACATGGTCAGACATGATTTTGGCCACTTAATTAAGTTTTGTTTTGTAGAAAGCCTTTCTTTAAAGTGAATTTCGTTTTGTATAAATTGTATCTTAATTTTAATATTTTTTCATCAACCAATTGCCTGGATTTAATAAATAATAAGCAAATAGCAGACAATATAATCATGAGTCATGACATGGAGGCGCGGTCCCTTGCATTGCACGTGAACTGGAGCGCATCTCATCATAAATTAACCGAAACTCCGTAGCCTATAGACATGAGAAATATATCTATAAAGAAAGCTTGAAATGTGAAAAGAAATGGGCTACTCTCTGATTATGTAATCCATTACATGCATTTCTCTCTAGGCGCGTTCACTACGGAGATGGTGATCATCAATTTCATCTTTGCAGACACAACACTAGTTTATTAATATAAATAAAATACAAATTTCTTTTTAAAAATGGCGTTTATCGTGTTTTGGAAAAGAGCTCCTCATATCGTTTAGTTTGTCAGTGCGTTTTGTGGTGTTAGGAATTGTTTTTCTGCGCATTTCCGCACTAACTCAAAACGTGCGTACATGTACACCACCTCCTGAGCTGGCGTAGGATTTGAGCGTGCCGTACGCCAACGTCCATATTGATAAATCTCAAAGTCACCGTGGTTTTGGGTGTAGGCCTACGCCAGGTGTACGCTGGAAATTTGGTGTACGCACTTTTGATAAATGAGAGCCAATGTGTATTGCTCACATTGAAGCAGTTCTTTCTTGACTTTCCCTTGCTAGAGGTATCGACCAAAACCCATATCGATTTTCGAGAAACATCTATCATCTCTTATCTTTTCAATTGTGTCTCGTGCTTTAATCAGATAACGCCTATCCGGCTTCGTTAACTGTTCAAGGCTTTAAAATTAGTTACTAATCTAAAATGTTCCATCGGGTTTCGGTACCAACTGTATCGGGCTATTGGTAATAGGCCAAGCTCCTTTTACCTCCCTTATAATTCCTTGCTCCTCTAGCTCTTGTAGGCTATTGTTTGTTTTAGTTCTGCTATTCATTTTTTATTAATCGGGTATTGTCTTTGGGGTTTATGGATTCCTCCCTCAATAACATGTGCAAATCTATCACTTACTTTCCCGCAGTCATTTTTACTTCTCCCGTATGGGGTTTTCCTCAGTTCTGACATTCATTGCTTCGTTGCCCACTGTGAACCCTTAATTTATTTTTCTATTCTTTTTAATTCTTGCTCATAATTCACCTCTTTAAATCTTAAAATCTTGTTCAGGTCTTTTGCTGCTAATACATTTTCAGAACCCTCAATCATAGTAATTCCATATCTTTCCCCTGTTTTTTCCATTTTTTCTTGTCCGTCATATGTATGTAGCCTACATGAATACCATTTTCGTCTAATGGCTCAGCTGAAATTGAAATCTCTGCCCCCGTATCGATTATATTTATATTAGTGCTGGGCCGTTATCGGCGTTAACGTGCTGCGTTAACGTGAGACTCTTATCGGGCGATAAAAAAAATATCGCCGTTAATCAAAGTTGGGTTGGGATCATAAATAGCTTTTTCGAATATCGTTATATTTTCGCGCAATTCTAATGTGTTGTATGACGCCGCGCCTACTGTCACAGATCGCGCAGCAGGGTATTTTCCTGTCAGGGACACAAGGTGTACTTTTACTTTGTTACGTTGGGCGACGTTCCTCTCGTTACTTTATTTTAACGCAATACGTTGTTAAATGAGTTTATTCCACGCGCGCTGTGTCCTTTGTATGGGCATGAGCGATGCTCTTACAAATGAATCACTCTTTTGAGTCGATTCTGTTCAAAGACTTCATCAAACAAGTTGTCATATGATCTGTCTAAATCGGTTCGCGAATCAGTTGATCTGTTCAGTTCCTCGTGCACTGAATCGTCTAAAGCGCTTTCAATTCACACTCGGAGTCGAAACAGGAAGATTTAAGAGCATCAAGAGCGTTGGATGAAGTGGCCGATCTACAGTCTAGTCTAGTGAATGCAAATCTGCAAATGCATCATATTTTTGCCAGCGATGAAGATCTTTATTAGTTGAACATCTTCGTAAGCTGTCTGTGAATGAATGATTCCACAGGACGATACATTCGATTTCATTTCATTCAGGTAATACATTGTGTGTGTATTGTGCGTGTATTGCGCAGTGGCATAATCACACGAATAGTTTGCATTGATTGAAACTAATTTGTTTAAAAATGAGGCTATTGCAGTAACAAGACAGGTTCACATAAAATTCTTATGACATTTGAAGACATTATTTTTTGATCTAACGAGCATTGGCGATGCAAAAACGGACTGTCGTGCGTATTGTTTTTTTCTTCTTCCAATTAGCCTACTATGTTAAAAAAAAGGACGAAAACATGTTACTTGTTCAATTAATAAACAGTTTGTTTGATGACAAATCGCTAAAGATGAAATTGGCCTCCCTTTCTGTCATTGCGGTTTTTTTTTTTTTTTTTTTTTACGATATTCGACTTTTGCTCCTCGATTGTCGAATGGCATTTTTGGCAGAAATGCACATCCCTACGCGAGGCAAACTATTCTCAAAGACTTACTTTTAGTCATTATTTGGGTAGCACACATATTCTGAATGCCTTCGGGAGAATTCAAATGAGCCATTTTAATCTAGATTAATCTAGATTAATTTCAATATTAATCTAGATTAATCTAGATTAAAAAAATTAATCTATGCCCACCTCTAATTTATATATATAATTATAGTTATAAATGTAGCCTATTGCTGTTTGAGCTGCGCACGCTAAAGGATAAAGATATCATTACCGGTAGGCTACAATTAAGCGCTTTAGCTATGCATCGTTCATTAACTCAAACGCATCCTATATTAGATACATCATATATATATACACATTACACACACAAAATAAACATATTACAACTTACAATGGCACAAAATGCTGCGAATGCTCAAGAGAACTTGACTGTGCTTGTTATGACGGCTTGACTCATGTAGACGCACGCTTTCCGCCACAACGCGCTCGTCGCGCTGAAACTACTGAAATGGCCACCATAACAGTGGAGTGTGATGTGTAAGATGAGAAAGCAGAGGTTAAGTCGTTTGTCATGGTTGTGAAAAACAATCTTTGCCAAGCGCAAACCAGTACAGTAGTAATCAATACATTTTATCGGGGACCGTCATGCCTTTTTTCACAATAATTTTGGCGGGTCATAGAAAAATGTATTGCTGGCGAATGGAGGGTCAAGTCTATTTTGACTATTTATCTCAAAACTCCTCCGGTAGCCCCTTAAATAAAAAACGAACAGTCCCTAACATGTAAGAGAGATCAGATGATCAAATGTATGTGCATGTCTTGAGTTCCCATTTACGTGCAAATATAAGTGTGTGTCCAAGGCCTAGTTTTGGTAGGTGTCCATGATGTGCACATAATGGAAAGAAGTTGCTGTCTTACACAAGGATAGTCAAATGTGAAACCTAAGAATTTAAATAAATATTAACAAGAATTTCTGATCAACGATAGTGCTCAGTCGAATGTGGTAGATCAATATTAGCTAATCAATAACTACTATTTGTTCATACCTCCTGGAGAGCTAAGAACTATACAGGTTAATAATTAATGTGAATAATGCATAATGTATAATAAATTCTAAAGTGAAGGTCATGGTAGCCCACTAGTAATGACTCAAGTATTATAAAATCCTTCAGAAGAAATTACTAATTATTTGGATCAGTTTTCTAAAGTGAAAAACATGATAACTAATGTCTGAAGTCATTGTAAGCTTTGGAGGTTTTTGTAAGGTTTTGGAACTCCTTCCGATGGATTTTGGTAATACTTGAGTCATTACTAGTGGATTACCATGATCTTCACTATAGTTAATAAGGGTAGGGTAGGGAGACATGTATGCCTACCTCTCTGTTACCTCGCCATGAACAATCAGTTAGCTTTTCTCAGGAGGATCTATTTGTCTCACTGTCTCCTTCAGATTCCTTGGATGAGCCTGAACAAGGTCACTATTCCTTATTGGAAGACACGTCATCTCTCTTGCCCAGGGACGTGCACAGGAATTTTGTGGGGCAGTTGCTCTGACCTGAAAAAAGGGCACTACCCCCAAAACTCAATGGCTATATGAAGGAATATATTCAGTTGAATTTTGCCCATACAAATTGCCTTATCTGATCGTGTTTATGTCCAAATGCAATGCCTCATATTATGGTCTTATTATTATTTATAAAGATTGCAAACATCAAAGATGACAGGTTTATGATATACAACTTTGTAAACAGTATACAAAATGTATTAACAATATGTTAAATGTCACCAAAATACACATGAGAAAAAGAGTTCCTCATATTATTGTTTATTGTTTTTTAATTATTATTATTTTTTATTTTATTTTTTTTATAAATAATCTGGATTGAATTGACAGATGGGGAAAAACTCGCTTCTAATAAAAAATAAAAAAAAGCTTAGATTTCGGAAAAAATACAATCTTTTTTAACCTTTTGGCTTCCCGTACATTCAATTGTGCTTTTTGCTCATCTGGGCAACTACGCATGATTTGTAGTATGATTGCGTAAAGGGAACAGGAATTCCGGTAAGGAACAGAATCGACTGCTACACCCAGTGCCGATCCTGACCTCCCTGGGGCCCTAAGCAAAATTCTGCTAAGGGGCCCTCTACCTGACCTGTGATGTCGTGAGCTATGTAAACCATTTGCCATTGCCACAGTCACACCTGACACTTCAGCGCTCCCATACAATCCTCCCTCCTTTAAACAAAACAGTCAAAGAATAAGTACAACAATATAGAACAGAATGAGGTTCAAACACACAATATTTATTGAATAGAGTATTTTCTATAGAATGTTAAGATAATAAGTGAATATTATTAAGTAAGTGAATATTAACGTAAACATAAATAAGAAGAAAATAATAAATTATAACCCTGAGCTTTGGCTTTTGGGATTAACTTTGGTTCTTTCTACAGCCTGGGCATTTTCGGCATCAGTATGATTTTTTTATTTTTTATTATGCATGTTGAAGCAATTCTTGATTTATGGTTATTATTTACTGAGGGATGTGCATCCATTTTGACCAGTATGTCCAGCTAATCAACATTTTTAATTCAATATAGCCTATAAATCAATAGTCAATCAATGTCAAATTGTCAATACATTGCTTTCTATCTTGCATAATTAGTGCAGTTGTTTAGAGTTTTTAACTACACTGAGACTAGGTAATCAGTGTCTTGTTTTAAACGTATAATGTGTACTTTGATTGGGAGTGCCATCATTCACATGCATATATTGTACAGTATGTCTGGTCTCCACATATTTCTGCTTGAAAAATGCGAGTTTCATTTCGGCAACGCGCATATGAACGCACGATAACACACGCGACGCGGTTATGTTTTCTGAGCTGCAGTAAACAAACACCGTTGCACTTTGTCGTTTATCAAAATCAAACGTAATAAATAATTGTATTTTACTCTCACTTTTGTCAGCCAAAAAGTGATGCAAGAGATGCACTGCCTGCCCAGCTAGGTTAGCAAGACCGAAAAACATCAAACTTTGCTGACATCAAACTTAGAGAGGAGAGAACACAAGTTTACCTGATTGTTGTTCCCGCAATTCACTCTCATGGTTTTTTTCTTCTTCCTCTTTTCGTGACCAGAAGGATAGTTTCGCTTCATTTTGTCGTGGATGTTGTAGCTACACATTTGACGGCGCGCTATGACTATGACACGAGATGCAGACTGATCTCATGAAATGGCGTATGTATGACACGCCAATTCGTATTTCCATTTTTGGCGTGCTATCAACACGCATAATCGCTTTTCAGCGTGTTTATCAACGCCTTTGACTTAACGTTATATTACTGTATTATGTATATATAAATATATGACCTACCCCAACCCCGTCCCTAAACCTACCCGTCACTGGGGTTAATACCATTTATGAGTCTTCTCCTACCATCCTAGGAAAATAAATATCACTCCACAGATGTAGATATAGATTTTGCGTCGTTTCGCTCGGACATTTAACGGCGTACACATACACGCGGAATCACTCGGACATTTAATGGCGTAGACATACACGCAAAAGATTTCGGCGTGGACATACACGCGGATAGCTCAAAATGCGTATAGATAACACGCCACTTGAATTGAAAGTGGCGTGTATGTTTACGCAAAGTCATGATGTCATGTTGCGAGATGGAGGCGTGGCCTTAAGTAATTTGCGTGGCCCTACGCCGGTCGCGTGCAGTCTATGGTCGCGTGCAGCGTTTGCCCTTCATACTGACTTTCACTTTCGGTGCCCGAATGTAAGTGAATGAGGCTTTGCGATTTTTTTTTTAATCTAGGCCTACGTGACATTCTGCATCCATTGTACGATTTAATTTTTTTCTCGGAAGGGCAATTTGAGTGAGAAGGGCAACTTGAGTGAGAAGGGCATATGGGCAGTTGCCCGGGCAACCTGAGCAACCCCCCTGTGCACGTCCCTGCTCTTGCCCCAGTCTCAGCGGTCCCATAGTGATGATGCTCGGACCTCAGGGTTATGCTGAGCCATCAGTAGTTTTCTTCGTTAGATATACTGAAGATGGCACTAGCCATATTCACTGTAAAATATAGTTAGTTGAGTTTACTTAGAAAACTTGATGAAATCGTTTGCCTTAAATTTAGCAAGTAAATTAGCTCATGGTTTTTGAGTTGATAAAACTTAGTACAACTTAGTTGAAGTAACTAGAGGTTACAATTTTACAAGTTGAGTATAAGTAACTAGAGGTTACAATTTTACAAGTTGAGTATATAGTTAAGTTAAAGATTTAAGTACACTGAACTCAAACAAAATAGTTAGAAAACATCAGTATTTTTGGTTACACTTTATTTCGATAGTCCACTTCAGACATTCTACTAACTAGAAGTAACTTTTCAACTACATGTCAACTAACTATCATTAGAGTATTAGTGTAGAAGACTGTCAGTAGACTGTTAGGTTGTGGTTAGGTGTTAGGGTTCGGGTTAGGAGAATAAGTTGACTTGTATTTGCCAAGTTACTTATAGTCAGTAGAACAGGGGTGCCCAACCCTGCTCCTGCCGATCGACTGTCCTGCACAGTTCATCTCCAACCCTAATCAAACACACCTGACTTTAATTGTCAAGTGATCCTGAAGACCTTAATTGGTTGCTTCAGGTGTGTTTGATTAGGGTTGGAGATAAACTGTGCAGGACAGTCGATCGGCAGGAGCAGGGTTGGGCACCCCTGCAGTAGAATGTATGTTGGGGAACCAACAAAATAAAGTGTAAGCAGATATTAAGCAGACAGTCTACTAATCCTCTAATGACAGTTAGTTGACATGTAGTTGCAAAGTTACTTATAGTTAGTAGAATGTCTAAAGTGGACTATCGAAATAAAATGTTACCGTGTTTTTGTCTTTGTGACTGGTTGCTCCAGGAGGGAGCAAAATGTACTATAAGGAAAAAAGCATCTGCTAAAAAAAGAATATTAATAAAATAGATCCATGGAGCATATAACATTATTGAAGGAGTCTCATATGGAATATAAGTGGTAAGAATATAAGTAAGCATGCTGAACACCAGTGCACCTTCATGTTTGCATTGTAAATATAATCATATCCTTCTCCCCTCGGTAAATAAACACAGAGGGAATGAAAGTTAAAGCTGTTCTCTTCACATTCAGGTTGCAACCAGCACAATGGACAATCCTCTACTGAAATACAACGCTAAAGAGTACTTCTGGAAAGCTGCTCTGTGCCACTTCATCGTGGATTAATTAAACGCAAAGGGCCGGGTTTCCCAACAACGATGTATCTTAGCTCTTAAGAGCGCTCTCTACGTGCAAGGTTACGAACGCTCGCCGCAATTCCACGCGCGTTTCCCAAAAATGCACTTAACATGAACGCGCGAGAACGCGTTCTACGTGCTACTTAAGCGTCGCTGTCCATTTGCGAAGTGCTGAAATATAACCTGAAATTTATAATGGAATCGTATTCTGAATGTTTAACCTAATAATCGTCATTTGTTGTGGATTAGAAATCAAGACAAGTCTATATAACGCACCTACAGGCGGAGGCACTGACAAAATGGCTGAACAAATATAAAAATAAAAAAGAGAAGATAGCCTACCTTCCAAAAAGATAAAATGTATTTTTAGAGGAGATAGAGCGAAACAAAGATTTTATTTTTTATCAGATTTAAAGGACACCATATAAATAAGGAAAAACAAAACATCTGGGAGGACATTGCAAACTAACTACAACCAGGGGTGTTCAAAGATCAGGGAAGGAGGTCCGCAAGAAATGCCCAATACATGGTTATAAATACTGGTTTTCGTGCACGTCAGCAAGTCATTGACAGATTTTTTTTAATTCATCCCTATTTTGCCCAGTCTTTAAAGCATATTTCCCACATTACTTCTTTTATGATTTTTTTTGTTCATTCATTTAATTTAGATGTGTATTTCTATTTTTTTTCTTTCCTTTTTACACTCTAAAAAATAAAACATTGGGTCAACAAAAAAAAATATGTTAACGTTTTCCACTAGAATTTTTAGGTTAAGACTGCTGGCAGAATTACATTAATTCAAAGCGATGTTTTAGGCCACAATAAAACGCATTTCTAAGTAACATGAATGCAAGTATTTACGTTGGTCCAACATAATGTTTTAAGTAAGGTGAAGAAGCTTTTAGGCCACATTAAAACACATTTCTAAGTAGCATGAACTTAATAATTTTCAACATGAATGCAAGTGATATTTTAGTGCAAACAAAATAATTATTCATCATGAATTCACAATCTGTATGTTAAATAAAACAAATGAATGACTTTTATAAGGAATTATTTATATTTTTAAACAGCTTTCAAATCACTATCTTTTTAACACCATTTTTAAATTGTAATATATTTCTCTTTTAAACATACATGTAACATTCATCTTTTAATATATTTCCCTTTCAAATCATTTAAATGAACTGTATTACAATTACTGTCCTTTCTACAACGTAAAGCATCAATTTTCTTAGAAATTAACCAGTGTAATTATCCCTTCAAATCAAACATTCAATTGAAATGTATGGTGGTCACTACACTGTCATTGGTCAGGCGTGCACACGCTGTTAAAGGGATACTCTACTGGTTTTTCATATTAAACTATGTTATTCCCTTAACTAAGACGAGTTGATACACACCTCTCTCGTCTCAGTGCGTGCACTAAATCGCTGTCTTGCGGCGAAACTTTGTTAGATCTCATCTCAGCCCTGTTCATTCAATACGTGCCCAGAAGAGAAGCGACCAAACACCTCCACGTTTTCCCTATTTAAATACAGTTACACGAGTAGTGTAACTCGACCTAGGACGGTGACACAAAATAAAACGTTGCGCTTTTCTAAGCGTGTAAAATGGATAACTATATTGTATGGCAGAATACCATAGCAAGTGCTTGGGAGCACTTCGACTCGGCGCAGTAATATCATCTCTCGTGAAAAGTCCGCTCCCGTTGAAATGAGAGGGAGGAGGAGAGGGAGCGGGGGAGAGGACTTTTCACGAGGACTTTTCTCGTCTTAGTTAAGGGAATAACATAGTTTAATATGAAAAACCAGTAGAGTATCCCTTTAACGATACCATTGGCTGTAGAGTGTGACAATCTGTCAATAAAAATCAGCCAACACTTTTTTGTTCTCCGATACATTGATCTCATAAATTGCCTCTGTGAAGTTTGAATGACGGAAATCCGTGGTAGCGACGGAGAACTTGAATCCATGTTTTGAACTAATTATTTATCACATTAACTGTCTTAACATGAATATTAACTTATTAACCCTTATAAATGAAATATGGTTCTTCAAAATAAATTCTCAACAGACAATGAGAGCAGGCTGTCAGAGTGTTTCTGTTGAAAACAAGCACTGAGACCCGGGGAGAGAGCAGCTGCTCGCTAACAGCATACAGGAGATATACCCTGGTCATTTTTATTTAATTTGTGTAACGTTACATTTTATTCATAAATATTAAAAACACACTCTTTTGTGTTAAAATACGAGCAAAAGGTGCGGTGTCGTAGACATGCAATTAATATCTCATGTCGTTATGATTTGTGAATTCGTGTAACGGGTTACTCCGGTCCGAAATCAGTGTTTTTTCCCCTGAATTTTAATTTTAAATTAGGCATAGCTCCAAAAGTCGGTCACTTAGAAGTCTGAACCCAGTGTCATCTTGACATGCTAGATTTGTGATTTTTTTCACAGCAAAGCTCTTGTCTGTAAACCGGTCGCTAAGTCCGTCTTTCATGTTTAACAATGTATAATAACAATTTATAATAAACACACACACCGTTGGATTACAAAAACACTATTGAGCTTGATTTGTGAAAACTTTCACATGTCAGTTTGGGTCCGTTAACCTTTCCCTGAGTGTTTAACTTAAAGGACAAGTTTGTAATTTTACACTTAAAGGGTTAGTTCACCCAAAAATGAAAACTGTCAGTAATTACTCACGCTCATGTTGTTCCAACCCCGTAAGACTTTCGTTCATCTTCGGAACACAAATTAAGATATTTTTGATTAAATCTGAGAGCTGGATCACTCCTTCATAGGCCTTTTAAGGGATCGAAACTGGCCGGACCAAAAGTTATGAAAGACATCGTTAAAATAGTCCGAGTGACTACAGTGGCTCAACCTTAAGTTTATCAAGCGACGAGAATACTTTTTGTGCCCAAAAACAAACAAAAATAACGACTTTATTCAACTATTCATTTCCTTCTCTGTGGGCCGTGATATTTCACGTAGTGTAACTACGCAAAGCTTCTAGGTTGTACGTCACGCATCACACACATGACCAGTGTCGGCCAATAGTGAGCCTACGTGTAACGTGCAACCTAGAAGCTTTGCGCAATATCACTACGTGAAATATCACGGCCCACAGAGAAGGAAATGAATAGTTGAATAAAGTCGTTATTTTTGTTTGTTTTTTGCGCACAAAAAGTATTCTCATCGCTTGATAAACTTAAGATTGAGCCACTGTAGTCACTCGGACTATTTTAACGATGTCTTTCATAACTTTTGGGCCGTTCAGTTTCAATCCCTTAAGAAGCCTATGGAGGAGTGATCCAGCTCTCAGATTTAATCCAACATATCTTAATTTGTGTTCCGAAGGTGAACGAAAGTCTTACGGGGTTGAACAACATGAGGGAGAGTAATTACTGACAGAATTTTCATTTTTGGGTGAACTAACCCTTTAAAGCCCTGTTTTAAGATCATTTCTGATGAAATAGAAAGGTTAAGATTGAAATTTGGACATATGCTGCTGTCCCGAGAATTTTCGGTTTCTGTGGTTGCACCCCCCACCTCCACAATGGTTGCATAGGTGCACTGAAACAATCCTTCATAAAACGCATTAAACTTTAGTTTACAAAGACGTGAAACTCACCGAGTGGTCAGGGGTGTTCACTGGTGCTCACACAAAAATCGCTGCAAAAGATGCTTTCCAACAGGTTTTTGTCCAACAAAAACTACGATAAAACCTGTTGGAAAGCATCTTGCAGCGCTTTTTGTGTGAGCACAAAAATTATTAGCGATTTTTGTGTGAGCACTAGTGAACACCCCTGACCACTCGGTGAGTTTCACGTCTCTGTAAACTAAAGTTTAAATCGTTTTATGAAGGATTGTTTCAGTGCACCTATGCAACCATTGTGGAGGTGGGTGCAACCACAGAAACCGAAAATTCTCGGGCCAGCAGCATATGTCCAAATTTTAATCTTAACCGTTCTATTTCATCAGAAACGATCTTAAAACAGGGCTTTAAGTGTAAAATATCGAACTTGTCCTTTAACCATTCTGATTTGTGAAAACTTTCACAGGTCATTTTGGGTCAGTTAACCTTTCCCTGAGTGTTTAACTTAACCATTCTGATTTGAGGAAAACCTTCACAATGCAGTTTGGGTCAGTTAACCCTTACCTGAGAGTTTAACTTCACTACTCTGGTTTGATACCTCTTTCTTGATTTGTTAACTGTCAGTTTTGAGACAAAATCCAGACAGGAACCAAAACACTGGTACAGTAATCCAACACAGAATACCGACAGAACTTGAAAAGGCACGTGGAAAAATGTCATGAGTAGCACAAAACTAAACTCAGGTAAGGGTTAACTGACCCAAACTGCATTGTGAAAGTGTTCACAAATCAGAATGGTTCATTTAAAACACTCAGGGAAAGGTTAACTGACCCAAACTGACCTATGAAAGTTCTCAAATCAGAATGGTTAAGTTAAACACTCAGGGAAAGGTTAACTGACCCAAACTGCATTGTGAAAGTTTTCACAAATCAGAATGGTTAAGTTAAACACTCAGGGAAGGGTTAACTGACCCAAACTGCATTGTGAAGGTTTTCTCAAATCAGAATGGTTAAGTTAAACACTCAAGGAAAGGTTAACAGACCCAAAATGACCTGTGACAGTTTTCACAAATCAGAATGGTTAAAGGGATAGTTCACTTTGAAATTATGTTTTAGCTTACCTCCAGTGCATCCAAGATGTAGGTGTCTTTGTTTCCACAGTATCTTCAATTTTGATAATTTTAGGTAAAACCGTTGTTGTCTGTCAGTCATACAATGGAGGTGAAGGGGGTCCACCTCAAAGAGCAGTCAAAATTAAACATTATTTAATGACTCGTAAATGTAAGTACACATAGATGCCCTAAGACACGAAACGAGTGGTTTTTGTGAGAAAACGAACAGTATTTATATCTTTTTTACCTAGTGTAAGCATATCCACGTCCAACTGATCTGAGAGCAGGGCGCTTCGGTCTGCGCATGCGTACGGCGTTTGCCGGAAGGGCTCCCTCACGCGTGTTTACGTCACTCATTGTTTACGCAGAGATTTCGGAAGCAATGGTTTTCTTTTACTACGGTTAAAACATCCCGGATAAGCACAATTTCGTACCATTTTAATTAGCCGTCTTAAACTACAATCTCAGTTCAGCGTAAACAATGAGTGACGTAAACACGCGCGAGGGAGCCCTTCCGGGGCATTCCGGCATTTCCATTCACAAGGTGGTGGAAAAAATGTCTACAGTGGTGGATGACTTACTTGAATGTGTTACAATAGAAGTATGTAGGGAAAAAAAGAAAAATGTTACTGTAAGTTGCATTTATAGATCACCTGGTTCTAATATTGATTTTTTTATGGACTGGATGGAGGAAAAATTTACAAAAACAAATCAGAAAGTCATGTTCATCTGTGGGGATTTTAACATTGATTTGCTAAATCCCAACAATCACAATAAGACAGATGATTTTATCAATACAGTGTTTAGTCTGGGCTTTTTCCCCAAAATTACCAGACCCAGTAGGATTACTACCCATTGTGCAACTGTTACGTAGCAGCAAGGAAGAAGCAGAGAGAGAATCCAATCGCAAGCACTTTAATAGTCAGACAGACAGTAATCCAGGGAAAACTCAGAATAAGGCACACAGGACACGGAACTGGGAATAACTCACATCAAACAACTACAACGACCGACAAAACACAACTGAAACACAGAGGTATAAATACACAAGCAGACAGGCTAAACAAGATAACAAGGGGGCGTGGTAAATCAGGGACACCTGGGAAGACTAATCAACATAACGGGGAACAGCTGAACATGGGACAAGACACATGGCAGGAACACATGACAAACAGGGAATCACATGACAGACGAGAACAAGGAACAAGACACAAAACCCACACCGTGACATAGCCCCTCCCCTATGGGCGGCTCCAGACGCCCATAAAAACAAAAAACAATAGTTCAGGAGGGTGGTGAAGCGGAGGCGGTCTGGGGGAGGGATGGAGGGCCAGGCCAGCACAGGGGAACGGGACCAGGACATAGTCATGGTGGACCTGGGCCATGAAGCGTGGGCGGACCAGGTTGTGCAGGCGACCAGGGTGGAGCAGGCAGTTCAGGTGGCCACGGTGGAGAAGACCCTACGGGCGGCCACTGCGGAGAAGACCCTTCCGGCGGCCAGGGCGGTGAAGACCCCTCGGGCGACCACGGCGGTGAAGACCCCTCGGGCGACCACTGCGGAGAAGACCCTTCGGGCGGCCACGGCGGTGAAGACCCCTCGGGCGGCCACGGCGGTGAAGACCCCTCGGGCGGCCACGGCGGTGAAGACCCCTCGGGCGGCCACGGCGGTGAAGACCCCTCGGGCGGCCATGGCAGCGCAGGATCAGTGGGCTCCGGTGCAGGATCGGCGGGCTCCGGTGCAGGATCGGCGGGCTCCGGCGCAGGATCGGCGGGCTCCGGCGCAGGATCGGCGGGCTCCGGCGCAGGATCGGCGGGCTCCGGCGCAGGATCGGCGGGCTCCGGCGCAGGATCGGCGGGCTCCGGCGCAGGATCGGCGGGCTCCGGCGCAGGATCGGCGGGCTCCGGCGCAGGATCGGCGGACACCGGCTCAAGTGTGTGCGTAGCCCACACACACCACATGGCTGTGGCCATAATGGCCAGTGTTGCGGTCACTGAGGGTTCAGGCGGCGCATGCGTGGCGTGATCGGTCTCTGGCTGGGCAGACGTGACGTGAACGGTCTCTGGCTGGGCAGACGTGACGTGAACGGTCTCTGGCTGGGCAGACGTGACGTGAACGGTCTCTGGCTGGGCAGACGTGACGTGAACGGTCTCTGGCTGGGCAGACGTGACGTGAACGGTCTCTGGCTGGGCAGACGTGACGTGAACGGTCTCTGGCTGGGCAGACGTGACGTGAACGGTCTCTGGCTGGGCAGACGTGACGTGAACGGTCTCTGGCTGGGCAGACGTGACGTGAACGGTCTCTGGCTGGGCAGACGTGACGTGAACGGTCTCTGGCTGGGCAGACGTGACGTGAACGGTCTCTGGCTGGGCAGACGTGACGTGAACGGTCTCTGGCTGGGCAGACGTGACGTGAACGGTCTCTGGCTGGGCAGACGTGACGTGAACGGTCTCTGGCTGGGCAGACGTGACGTGAACGGTCTCTGGCTGGGCAGACGTGACGTGAACGGTCTCTGGCTGGGCAGACGTGACGTGAACGGTCTCTGGCTGGGCAGACGTGACGTGAACGGTCTCTGGCTGGGCAGACGTGACGTGAACGGTCTCTGGCTGGGCAGACGTGACGTGAACGGTCTCTGGCTGGGCAGACGTGACGTGAACGGTCTCTGGCTGGGCAGACGTGACGTGAACGGTCTCTGGCTGGGCAGACGTGACGTGAACGGTCTCTGGCTGGGCAGACGTGACGTGAACGGTCTCTGGCTGGGCAGACGTGACGTGAACGGTCTCTGGCTGGGCAGACGTGACGTGAACGGTCTCTGGCTGGGCAGACGTGACGTGAACGGTCTCTGGCTGGGCAGACGTGACGTGAACGGTCTCTGGCTGGGCCGACGTGACGTGAACGGTCTCTGGCTGGGCCGACGTGACGTGAACGGTCTCTGGCTGGGCCGACGTGACGTGAACGGTCTCTGGCTGGGCAGACGTGACGTGAACGGTCTCTGGCTGGGCAGACGTGACGTGAAGCTCAGTCTCTGGCTGGGCAGACGTGACGTGAAGCTCAGTCTCTGGCTGGGCAGACGTGACGTGAAGCTCAGTCTCTGGCTGGGCAGACGTGACGTGAAGCTCAGTCTCTGGCTGGGCAGACGTGACGTGAAGCTCAGTCTCTGGCTGGGCAGAAGTGACGTGAAGCTCAGTCTCTGGATCGGCAGAAGTGACGTGAAGCTCAGTCTCTGGATCGGCAGAAGTGACGTGAAGCTCAGTCTCTGGATCGGCAGAAGTGACGTGAAGCTCAGTCTCTCGATCGGCAGAAGTGACGTGAAGCTCAGTCTCTGGATGGACGGTCTCTGGCTGGACGGTCTCTGGCTGGACGTGAAGCTCTGGCTGGACGTGGCTGACGTGAAGCTCTGGCTGGACGTGGCTGACGTGAAGCTCTGGCTGGACGTGGCTGACGTGAAGCTCTGGCTGGACGTGGCTGACGTGAAGCTCTGGCTGGACGTGGCTGACGTGAAGCTCTGGCTGGACGTGGCTGACGTGAAGCTCTGGCTGGACGTGGCTGACGTGAAGCTCTGGCTGGACGTGGCTGACGTGAAGCTCTGGCTGGACGTGGCTGACGTGAAGCTCTGGCTGGACGTGGCTGACGTGAAGCTCTGGCTGGACGTGGCTGACGTGAAGCTCTGGCTGGACGTGGCTGACGTGAAGCTCTGGCTGGACGTGGCTGACGTGAAGCTCTGGCTGGACGGTCTCTGGCTGGACGTGAAGCTCTGGCTGGACGGTCTCTGCCTGGACGTGAAGCTCTGGCTGGACGGTCTCTGGCTGGACGTGAAGCTCTGGCTGGACGGTCTCTGGCTGGACGGTCAGGTCTCTGGCTGGACGGTCTCTGGCTGGACGGTCTCTGGCTGGACGGTCTCTGGCTGGATGTGGAGATCAGGTGATGACCTGGCGTACCACGGAAGGAAGCTCTCCTCACAAATGGAGAGGGCCTCTCTCCAGTTCAGACCGGCTAAATCGGGGAGTTCCCTCGGGCTGACCTCCTTAGCCCCCAGCCGGTAACAAAGTTTTATCTCCTCGTCCCCCAGGGAGCAAGAGGCAGCAACTGAAGCAAACCCCCAGGTGAACTGAAACAGGTCTTGGCTATCTAGGGCCAAGGCCGCGACCTGTCCAGCAAACTCACGGATCTGTGCTGCTGGGTTCATCTTTGATCGGTCGTTCTGTTACGTAGCAGCAAGGAAGAAGCAGAGAGAGAATCCAATCGCAAGCACTTTAATAGTCAGACAGACAGTAATCCAGGGAAAACTCAGAATAAGGCACACAGGACACGGAACTGGGAATAACTCACATCAAACAACTACAACGACCGACAAAACACAACTGAAACACAGAGGTATAAATACACAAGCAGACAGGCTAAACAAGATAACAAGGGGGCGTGGTAAATCAGGGACACCTGGGAAGACTAATCAACATAACGGGGAACAGCTGAACATGGGACAAGACACATGGCAGGAACACATGACAAACAGGGAATCACATGACAGACGAGAACAAGGAACAAGACACAAAACCCACACCGTGACAGCAACATTGATTGATAATATTTTTACTAACGACATACACTGTAAAAAAACCCCGTAAATTTACAGGTAATGGCCTGTATTTTTTTACAGAAATTTGCCGTTTTGTCATTATACAGTGAATTCCTGTTATTTTACAGATATTTGCTGTAATTTAAAGGTCCACTATTAAATTTACAGGTAATTGCTTGTATTTTGGTTTTACATCAATTTTACGTTTTTTTTAAAGGAAATTGTCTGTATTTTTACAGGGTTATGTGTAATTTTACATAAAATATTCGTAATATTTTACAGATTTTTTCTGTTAAATTAGAAAACACAGAAAAGAAGGTATAACTGCAGAAATCAGCAGTCATTTAACATGTTTTCCTTGAAGATCATATCTATGAAGATCATTAAGCATGTGGGTGTTAAAGTGAGTTTTAAGGTTAAAGCTGCTGTCCGTAGCTTTTTTTGGGTTAAAAATTATCCAAAATACATATTTGATAAAATACATAACCAGCCAGTGTTCAAAACTATCTGCTTGCCTTAGCTCGATGCAAAACGGTAAGCTTGTAATAATGTTTTTAATTTTAGTGGTACTGGTGGATTTCCGCGGGAGATTCGAGCATGTCTTTGGGTCATTACGTCACATCTGTACACATAAAGAAGGAGTCTCGGCTAGTATAAGCTATATTGCGTGTGAGGATGTTGGAGGTAGAGATTTATAGCCTTTTCTCGCAGCACTTGATATAATTAAACTTATCAATTTGATGGCGGATCCAGAAAGGTTCAAACGACGATCATCACCAGTGACAACTAGAGACTCACCCGCTGTAAAATGCAAAAGACTTCGTTCGGACTTCGGAGTGGCTACAGAAAAAAAGAGACTGCAACCGGACCCATGCGAAAACAAGGATAATATCGGAAGGACATTACATGATGTAGTCACGCAATGCTTGCTGACGTTGTTAACATTAACAATTTGACGTATAGCTACTTTGCACGGTTTTGCGTGAAATGATAACTTATAAGCAATTGTTAGATTTAATCAGCGCGATTTACTGCAATGTCAGAACCAGAACAAAAGTGAATGTTTCTTACTAGTTCAGATGACATTTCCCGGTGAAAATTCTTATGTTGGTCATACTTCCAAAAAGAATAATCTGTGATTCTGAATGACAATAGAGGGGTTTCACCAACGTCACGTTCTGGGCGGTAACCCGGATGCGCGGCCATTATGGAGGCACTCGGATGTAAACAACAGCATGGATTGCACTGTTCATGTACTACTGAACACATTGTTACACTAATAAACCACGGAAAAAACACGTGGTAGGTGCGAAATCATATAGAGAAGGACTTGGGAAGCAGGACAGAGCGAAACATTTTGACAAACTAAAGTTAATATGTTTTATGTGGTCACATTATGTGGTAGCTGCTAAAGATCCGAACGAGTTAGCTTCTCTAGCACGTAACATTACTGCAATTCTTCCATCTATTTATTATCCCGAAATAAGATACGTTCAGATTGTCAGTCCAAAAAAGCACATGAAATTCGTTTCAAGTTACATCCATATGTGGTTTGAAATCCTATTCAAATCACATATCAGGACATCAGCCTCAGTCTGAACGCTCGGATTTCGCGTGGTATGTCTTAAAATGCAAACGTAATTTATAGGAAACATGCTGAAAGTCACTGCCGAAACAATGCTGTGTTGTTGCAAAGTGCCGGACGAGCAGAAAAGTATTATTTCTGAAACCGGCGCAGACGAGCGTGGGAAAAAAGCAGTAGCTAACGTTATATACCAGCCTCCTACAGTTCTGCCGTAGTAGTCCAGCGCGGCGGCTACACATTTCCATGTTGTAACATTTAAAAAAGACAACATCTAACATTATATTGCAAATGCAACCCCTCCATCAACGCAAAGTCATTGCCATATTACCAAATAACATGCATGGACACACACGTCGGATCTGAACAGTTGCGATACACAGTGTGGACATCATTTTAGATCAGATTCCAATTTGATACAAAGATAATCGGATTTGGACTGACAGTGTGAATGTAGCCATAGTTAACGTTAACTGCGTCGACATTTTAGCCATAGTCAACGCTTCATTTACATGTGTCTGATGCTGTACCTCTCTCAACCACAAACGCCTTCTTTCATCAGTTTTTTGCACTCTTCTCTTTAACTTTTGACAGTCTATAGCACTCGACATGTTTTTTCCCGATGTGACCGATTGGTACAGACAAAAACTCGACCATTTTTCAGCAGCAATAATCAGCCAAATTTGCGAGTCCATTCAGTTCAGTGGCATTATTTACGTTCTGTGCCTCCAAAATGGCCGACTTCCGGATTGATGACGCGTCGTGAAACCCCTCTATATCCACATCGGCGCGGTGACTGACAGCTGCACACTCTCCTCAAACACTGTGTTCCTCCGCGCTGTGCCGTGTCGAGGGTGTTGAACTACAACTCAAGTAAAGTTGATAATTCCGCGAATGACTGCAATTGCAGATTTCGAACAGAGATGGCGACAAAGTGGAAAAATGCCGGACTGCAGCTTTAAATAATAGTATTTGTAAGCTACATACAGCAGCCTGGATCATTATAGTCTTTTAATCTTGTCTTGCAAATAGATGCTCATTTTGATCATCATTTATTATTCTCCCTTAATTTCATGTATATTTTATGTCTTTTATGAATATTTTTCCAAATCTGCGTTGCTGCACATTGCGTGGCTTTGTGTGCGTGTGACTGTGTGTGTGTGCTCGCGCGCGCGATGACGCAGATTCAAATTATCCGCCATTACATTTCCGTTGCTTAGTCCCGCCATAGACGAGTCCCGCCCACAACGGTTAGCTGGTGGTTAGATCAGTCGTCAATTTTGGATCTGTGTCAAGGCAAGGGCGAGCGGGTCAGCGAGATATATCCAGCTGCAGACCCGCAGCACCACCAGTTTCAGAACCCCAGTGCCAGAACCCCAGCGCCAGAACCGGAAGAGAGGGAGGGGCGGAATTATTTACAATGACACAAGCATGGTTATTTTTGCAAGTATTTAAAAATATTTAAAATTGTTGCACCTTTTAAATAATATTTAGGGTATGTTTATTACACAGTGAGTCACAGTGAGCTCGTTGTATGAACTATAACTGGTATGTGACAAATAAAGAGCAAGACAGCGCTCGTGTTGTTTGAAGACGTGAGAGTGCGCGCGCGCGGCCAGGGCTCTCTGTCATGCGCAGCAGTCATTCTACTCTACATCACTCACCGATCAAAATAGGCTTTGGCGGGACAAAAATTTGCTTTGGCGGCCGCCAAAAAGCGGGCGATCTGACGGGTTTTAGAAGATTAAATACAACCCGAAACTAAAAAACAGACCCGACCTCTATTTGAGACCGGCCTTATATTTACCCAGACCTGCAGCCACACCAGGCGTGTAAAGAGACAATCGTCTATTTGGGACTCGGCTATTATTTGAAGTTTTACGGTACATTGTTATTGTTTCTTTTAAAACAATGCCGAATTTTATCTCTCTTTTTAGATTTTTGACATTATTTTACATAAAGAAAAATGCATGCTGCACATGTTCTTGTGAAATAAAGTATATTTTATATAAAATGCCCTTAAGTTTCAAGCATTATTTTTCACCATCGTGATCAGGAAGTAACTCTCATAATACAATGAAACGGATAACTATATAGAATTATATTACACAAAATCAATGTTTTAAAATGCTTATTGTACTATACCTTAATGTATCATTATAATACGTATAAAGTATGACGATTCGTGTCTAAGCAAATTACGCTCCAAAACGTTAGGTGGCGCTCCGCCCCTCACTTCCGGTCCTGGCGCTGGTGTTAGAACGTAAGCTCCGCCCTTACTTCCGGTTCTGGCGCTGGGGTTCTGAAACTGGTGGTGCTGCGCATAGACATCATGTCTCTATATGATATCTATGGTGCTGCGGGTCTGCAGCTGGATACTATTGGGGTCAGCGGGAGATTTGAATTCAGTCTACGCTCGTGAAGTGGATTGTGATCACAGTGGTTCAAAGCTATAATCGTATTCGTCAGGAGCAGCCGTGAGCAGGAGCTGAACAACACATGAGTTATAGTCCGGGTGTCTGTCAGTCCGGTGGGAAATAACGCGCGTTTTTCAGTGAGCCTGGTTCATCACCACGGACATCATGCCAACAACCGATCACCGGCTGAGGTAAGAGTCTCATACTACATATGAACGATATTTTATATTACATTTGTGTTAGTTGACAGTTTCCAAGCTAACGTTAGCATTCATAAATGTTCAGTCATAACTGGCGTCGAGAGCTGGAGGGCAAAACACTGCAGCATGCGTCTTTCAATTTCCCATCTGTTTTAAGAAAGATCATTTGAACCCACATCTCTAAAGACCTAAAACAAGCTTTAGTAGACTTGTTATGCGTATCAAAGTCCGTCCAATTGTGTATAAAATCTTTATAAAAAACGGCGGGACATTTTGAAACACTGTCTGGAAGCTGAAAACTCTTCTCTTAAAAAACATCCTTGATTTTATTTTAGTAAAATTGGAGTAACCACGTTTTTGGCGAATTTATTATCATTTTAATAACCCTGGTTTTACAAAAAAATAGGTCTACCGTGTTTTTTTTTTTTCTTTGTTTTTTTCTTTGTAGTTAAACCATGGCTAATTTTCGTAACGTTAATGGTTAACATGATTAACTCTATCAAGACCGTTAAGAAATCGAATTAAGTTCTGTTCTGTAGGCTACTTGTTGATAATAATACAGCAAAGCCTAGAACAGGAAGACTAGAATATGAATAATGAATATAACGTGATGAACCCTCTAGGTCAGGGGTCTCAAACTCAACTTAACTGGGGGCCGCTGGAGGTAGAGTCTGGGTCAGGCTGGGCCGCATCAAGTATTCCACAAAAAATAGTATTCAAGTATTCCAAAAAAGGAGCACAACTGATTCAATCTTCTCAATATTTATTATTAACGTTTCTTCTGAACTGTTCCTCTGAATTTGAACATTCCTTTCTGTACATGATTGGTTCTTCATGAGCCGTCCTTCTGACAGTTGAAGTTCATTTTACATTTTACTTTCTTTGTCTATAACACATATTTGTGATATTTATATTTGCTTATGTCCTTTTTATTTTCTTTATACAACACATTAATGATATTGAATGTTTTTTTTTTTTTTTGGAAGGCACATTTCCTTTTATTACACTTAGAAAAACGATTATTGCTTTTGAAATACAAATATTCTTATTCCCGTCTTATTGAATTCTCTCTACACATGTATAGTGTCTCAAATTACTGACTGCACAAATCAAAGCAAACCTTCTTATGAACCTGTTGGACACATATTACAAGCTCAAAATGATTATTCTCACATTGTTTTAGAGCAGGGGTCTCCAACACGTCGCTCGCGAGCTATCAGTAGCTCGTGGCCTGATTGGTGTTAGCTCGCCAAGGGGCCGTTCACATATCGCGCTCACATATTTTGCGCGCTCAAGTTCGTTATTTCAAATGTAGGCGCGCGGCAAGCATGCTCATAATTGAAGCGACGCGCTCATTTTTTCCAGGCGCAGTATGTTTGTACTTCGCGGTTGTCTATGACAACTATTGACAACAAACCCACCGTGTCACGAGACTATCTATGGTAGCCCATAAGGGATAAAATGTTTTTTGTTTTGTTTTTTAACGCGCCACACGCATCGACGGGCCGCACTAACATTAAACTTTAATGTCAAGTAGGGGGCCACAAAATATCACCCTGCGGGCCGCAAATGGCCCGCGGGCCGCGAGTTTGAGACCACTGCTCTAGGTGTAACTGATGCAGCTAGGTCACAGTAAATCATATTCATTTTTACTTTCTATAAATGTAGCTAAAATCACATGGCAGCTCAAAACATACTGTTAACCTTTCCTGCTCAGCTTCCAGATCATAGTCAGTTGAGGTTTTGCATTGTCCCAATGGAACATATTCTGACATGTGTAAATGTAATACTGAGTTTTAAAATAACTTTTTTTTTTTGTGATTTCAGGTCATGTGGAAAGCAGATGATCATGGCAAACAAGGTATGGGAAGAATTAACTTTAAAAAAATCCTAATGACCAAGTCTTCTGATTCCATATGATTGCACTAAAAGTGTGCACAAGGTTTGGTTTTGCTACAGTAAGACCACGATTGTGTTAGATTCCACCCATCTATAGTTTTAGTTTTTTTTGTAACTAGGCTCTGTCATTTAGAAACATGTCTTTTCCTATCACTGCTATCTTAATGACACATATCTCTACCTTTCATTCCAGCCAGATGATCTGACGGTAGCTGCTCGCATCCCGGCCTAGCTGATGGAAAATTCATGCTGGATGAATGACCTTCACCTTCAACTCAACCTTGCCAAGACAGAACTGCTTATGGTTTCAGCCAAACCATACTTGCTGTGATCCTGCTGATTTACCTTATACATCATTAGGAGGATCAGGCCCTTCATATCGGAGCGGCACAACTCCTGGTCTAAGCTCTTGTTCTATCGAGACTGGACTATTGTAATGCTCTCTTGGCAGCTCTTCCAGCATCAGTCAAACCTCTGCAACTGATCCAGATGCTGCAGCAAGAGTGGTCTTTAAAGGTAGCCCTATAAACTCACTACTTTAGATCTATGTGTCCTCCAGAAGCTTGTGTTCTGCAAGTGAACGGCGCCTTGTGGTGCCATCAGCCCAAAGAGACACAAAACCACTTTCACTGACCTTTACCTGGACTGTTTCCTGCTGGTGGAATGACCGGCGCAACTCAACACATTTTCAAGAAACTGCTAAAGATCCATCTTTTTCGTAAACACTTGCCCCAATAATACTAAATCTTTGTTAAAAACAAAACAAAAAACTTGCTATGTGTACTGTGCTAGACTAACTGGGACTTGTCACTGCACTTATTGCTTCTATTGTTATCTTAATTGGTAAGTCACTTTGGATAAATAATAAGTTATATTAGAGTATAATGGTATACAGCAATTGCATTTTAATGTGGATATTTTTACATGTTCTAAATTATATACTAAGCTCCTATTTCCTATCAATCACTTATCTTGATGTTCAGTGTTTGTTTAATTACTAATACTGTAAATGTGCAGGTATTCTCTCATACATTTAGTTAATTTAACAGAAATTGACTGTAAATTTGCTATTATTAAGTACTTAATTAGAGATTGGTCAAAGTTGTGAAATTGGATCTGTGCAAATAAAAATTAAAACTAAATTTACAAACATTTGTATTTGAATTTATGTACTTATTGAATTTTTATACATAATTGCATTGTTATTTTACACAGAAAAACTATACCGGTATATTAAAAGAACATTACTGTAGATAGACAGCATTATTATATAAAATAACTTTATAAAACCCTAAATTTACAGTTTAACCTGTAAGTTAAATATGTTTTTAATGTAATTTGACATAATTTATCAGTTTTTCCACGGTTTAATAAGCCATTTTCAACAGTAATATACTGTAATTTAATAATTTCATTGTTATTTTACACAGAAAAACTATATATTAAAAGAAAATTACTGTAGATAGACGGCATTATTATATAAAATAACTTTATAAAACCCTAAATTTACAGTTTAACCTGTAAGTTAAATGTGTTTTTAATGTAATTTGACATAATTTATCCGTTTTTCCACGGTTTAATAAGCCATTATCAACAGTAATATACTACATATACATATTTGACTGTAAAGTAAATTCTGTATTTTTACGTTTTTTGCATGTAATTTTGTGAAATGGTTTTTTGCTGTAATTTAACGGAATATGTCTGGAAACTTTGCTGCCAGAGATTTGCCGTTTTTTTACGGGATTTTTTTTACAGTGTAGATAATACAGTGAGTGGACTATTAATAAATGACATCAGTGACCACTTACCAATTTTTACAGTTTACAATAGCAATTACACATCTAAAAAAGACAACAAACCTATATTTAGAAGGGTCAGAACAGAAGAATCTATGGTTGCATTTAAAGATGATCTGCTTTCACAAGACTGGGAATTAATATATAAGGAAAAAGATATTGATAAAGTATATGGTGAATTCCTAAGAATATTTCAATCATTATATGATAAGAATTGTCCGATAAAAAAATATGGTAGAAAACAGAAATATAGTGATAGTCCGTGGATTTCAAAAGGATTACAAAATGCCTGTAAAAAGAAAAATACACTTTATAGAGAATTTATTAAACACCGAACTAAAGAAGCTGAAAATAAATATAAAAAATATAAAAATAAGTTAATTATGATTATGAGAACTTGTAAGAAAGAATACTATAGTAAACTATTAGATAATAATAAAAATAATATGAAGGGTATATGGAATATACTGAACAGTATTATAAGAAGAGGCACGAAGCAGTCTAATTATCCCCAGTATTTCATTGATAATGAAAAAAAGATCAATAACATGGAGGAGGTGGTCAATAATTTTAATAAATATTTAGCAAATGTTGGACCAGATTTAGCTGGAAAAATTCCTCAGCCACAGATAAGCCATATCAGATGTAATGACCTTATTGAAAGAAATCAATGTTCAATGTTTTTAAAAGCAGTAGAAGAAAAATAAATCATAGACATTGTTAAAAAATGCAAAACTAAAGCATCCACTGATTGTAACGAAATAGATATGAAGATAGTAAAACATGTAATTGAGGGGATCGCCAAACCGTTAACTCACATTTTTAATTTGTCATTCCAGACTGGTCAATTTCCAACAAAAATGAAAATAGCAAAAGTCTTACCTCTGTACAAAACTGGAGATAAACACCACTTCACAAATTACAGGCCTGTCTCTTTACTGCCACAATTTTCGAAAATTTTAGAAAAACTCTTCAATGACAGATTGGATAATTTTATAGATAAACACAAACTGCTTACTGACAGCCAGTATGGATTCAGAAAAAATAGGTCAACATCTCTAGCTTTAACCGAACTCATTGAAGAAATTACAAATACCATTGACCAAAAAAAAATTGGAGTTGGGGTATTCATTGATTTGAAAAAAGCGTTTGATACAATTAATCATGAAATACTAATCAGTAAATTGGAAAGACTTGGGATCAGGGGGATAGTGCTGAATTGGTTAAGCAGTTATTTAAAAGACAGGAAACAATTTGTGAAGCTGGGTGAATACACATCTGATTGTTTGGACATTGCGTGTGGGGTCCCCCAGGGGTCAGTGTTGGGACCTAAATTATTCATTCTCTACATTAACGATATATGTAAAGTATCTGAATTACTCAAATTTGTATTATTTGCTGATGATACAAACATCCTTAGTTCTGGCCAGAATTTACAGCAACTCCTGGACTTAATCACTTCAGAATTCAGAAAAATTAAACAGTGGTTTGATACAAATAAATGATCATTAAATTTGAGTAAAACTAAATTCATGACATTTGGCAATTGTAAATTTAGTAATCAAGTTCAGTTACAGTGTTAACATAGAAAGAGTATATGAAATGAAATTTCTTGGAGTGATTATAGATGACAAGATTTGCTGGAAATCTCACATAAAACACATTCAAACAAAATTGTCAAGAAGTATTTTAGTACTGGCTAAAGCTAAGTACATTCTGGATTACAGATCACTCCACATTTTGTATTGTTCACTGGTGTTACCTTATTTAAATTACTGTGTAGAGGTTTGGGGCAACACATATCAACATTCATTGCAATCGTTATTTATACTTCAAAAAAGAGCGTTGAGAATAATTCATAACACTGGATATTTGGATCACACCAACTCATTATTTTTACAGTCAAAAGCATTAAAATTATTTGATTTAGTTGAATTTTAAACAGCGATCATTACGTTCAAGGCTAGAAACAATTTATTGCCTGGCAATATACTGAAAAGGTTTTTTGAAAGAGAGGGAGGCTACAACTTAAGGGGAAAGTCTAATTTTAAAACTCCCACTTTTCGAACTACTAGGAAAAGTTTCTGTTTATCTGTTAGTGGTGTTAAATTATGAAACAAACTAAATAATGAATTAAAGCAATGTCCAAACTTATTACATTTTAAAAAGATGATCAAAGAAACTATATTCCAGAGGTATAGAGAAACTCAGTGCTAATAATAAACTGTGCTAAGCCTATATTGAATCATTTGTAGTATGTATAAATATTGTCGTGTTTGTGTAATATTAGTATGTGATTAGAACTTTTGAATATATTTTTTCATTGATTGTAGATTTATTATCTCCGCAGATTTATTATTTTGTAGTTATCTCGTTAAATATGGTAGTAATGGTATAGGGGGTAGGAGTATATAAGTTTTACTTCTTCCTACCTCCTTTTGTGCATGTAAATAGAAGTCTTTAAGTTCTTGAAAGTATGGAGTTTTACTTTGTTGTTCATTTGTTTTGTTTTTCTATTATTAGTTTCTTTGATTGATTTTATTTATTTTTATTTACATGTTCAAATAAATAAATAAATACAAATACATATACAAATTTCGTTTTGTATAAATTATCTTAATTTTAATATTTGTTTCATCAACCAACTGCCTGGATTTAATAAATAAGAAGCAAATAGCAGACAATATAATCATGAGTCATGACATGGAGGCGCGGGCGCGGTCCCTTGCATTGCACGTGAACTGGAGCGCATCTCATCATAAATTAACCGAAACTCAGTAGCCTATATGCCTCACAGACATGATAAATATATCTATAAAGAAAGCTTGAAATGTCTTTAAACGAAACAATTATAAACGAAAAGAAATAGGCTACTCTCTGATTATGTAATCCATTATGCATTTCTCTCTATAGGCGCGTTCACTATGGAGATGGTGATCATCAATTTCATATTTGCAGACACAACACTAGTTTATTAATAGAAATAAAATACAACTATCCCACTGTTGGTATTAACGCGCCACCCGAGTGAAAAACCTTATTTTTTTGTTGTTTTTTGTGATTTTCTTTGTCCAGTCGGTGTTTTCTACCCCCAGGTGTAGGTCTCACTGGCTCATCAAGGCCATCAAAAGTGTTATCACCGTTTAAAGCATTCATTTTGATGAATGAATGCACATAACCTCTGTTCAGCGCGCCGACATTGGATTGCAGAACGCTCACCGAATTCTGATTAGTCGAGAGGATAGCCTATATCGCGTAGGCTAATGATTTCCATTACACGAGAGTAGATGTCAAAACTTCGTGCTAAATTGTACTCAGCTTTCGCCAAGATACGCACCAACTAAGACGTAGCTTTACAGTAACCTATGCTTCTCCATCCATTTACGCTTCTTTCAACCTGGATTTAGCCGAGTAGGGGACATCTCTAGGGTTTTCAAGTGGGCACCTTCCGTCCTCAGTGTTTCGTCGACTAGCCCACGACACCACAAGAGGGCTCGACAGTGACTCTGGCGTCCCAGAGTCACCCCCCTCCGTCCGCCACTCAACTGAGCCCAGCTTACTGACCTATACATCCCTCCTGCTGCTGAGGTTGCTCCTTAACTATCCAACCCGACCATACGCGCCAACCCGTTTGTCTAAGGCTGTCGAGCCCCACTGGTGCGTTAAACAGGAGCAGATAGCAGTGGCAACGGTTCCGTATGGCATACTACCTACCACCAAACCTTCCAAACACATTCAAGAATTCTTCAAAACCTTAGCGTGTCGGTCTGTACCCAGCCAGCCAGAATCTTTCCGTCTCAACCACAGCCAGTTGCTGCTTTTCTCTGCTGCTTCAGATAAGTTCTTTACTGTGCGACGCAACTCTTGGCCACTGAATCCGACATCTCTTAGGAATCGGGTTGTAGAGTGTGCCACAAACCCTCGACAACCCACTTTCACTGGATAAACCCGGACTCTCCATCCTCGCTGTTCTGCTTCAGCGGCCAGATGAGCATACCGCAGTTTCTTCCTCTCATATGCCTCATCTACAGCATCCTCCCATGGCACTGTTAACTCTATCATTTGAACTATGCATGCTGATTCCGACCACAACACAATATCTGGTCGGAGGTTAGTGTTGGCAATCTCAGGTGGAAAAATAAGCCGTTGATCAAGATCAGCCAGCATCTTCCAGTCTCCAGCAGCTTCCAGTTGTCCTAGGCGAGAATTGGTTTTAACACCCTTTCTTGGTGGTTGCTCGCCTGGGCGGAGAAATAATGTCCTCTGTGGGCAATGTTTTGCTAGAACAGGTGGCAACTTATTGGTCATGTTGCGCTTGTCTTCCAATGCTATAGCCAAACATCGCAGTACTTTGTCATGGCGCCAAGTAAACCGACCTTGGCTAAGAGCCACCTTACATCCTGTCAAAATGTGCCTTAGTGTGGCAGGTGATGAACACAAAGAACAAGAGGGATCTTCTCCTACCCAGAGGTTTAGGTTCTGTGGTGATGGGAGAACATCATATGTTGACCTGATAAGGAAACTGATCCTACTCTCTTCCATTGACCATAGGTCTTTCCAGCCTATCTTGCGTTGTTCCACACTCTCCCATCTCATCCACTCTCCCTGCTTGGCCTGAGAAATGGCCTTTATACACCTCATACTCTCCTCTTGCTTTCGTACCTCGTTGACTACCAGCTTCCTCCTTTGAGCTGGGGCTGCCTTGTGCCATTTAGGAGGAGCTAAACTGAGCCCAAAACCCCCTCTTCCATGCTGTACCTGTCCCACAATATCACCAATTTGAAGGGCAGCCTTTGCCTCTTCCACAGATTTCTTTGCTGACCACTTTCTACCCGTTTTTAACACTGGTGCTGCCTCCCTTACACATTTGTCACGTGACTCTACTAAGGTCATTTCCAGTCTGACCTTGGCGCACTTAAACTCCTCAGTTAAAGCAGAGACTGGCAGCTGCAATATTCCTTTACTATAAAGCCCCACTCTGCTGAGACAGCGTGGTACTCCCAACCATTTTCTGATGTATGAACTTATTAACGCTTCCAGCTTCTCCACTGTTGTCAAAGAAACCTCATACACAGTCAGCGGCCACAGCAACCTCGGCAGAAGCCCAAACTGAAAGCACCAGAGTTTTAGTTTGCCTGGTAGAGAGCAGCTGTTTATGCTCTTCAACCCTTCCACTGCTTGTCGTCTAACTTCTCCCACTCGAACTGTGTCCTTTAGATCCCTATCGTACCATCTCCCAAGACTCTTCTTCTCAGAAACTGTTGGTATTGCCTCACCATTAATGAAGAATGTTTTATCTACTACCTTACCTTTAACTATCGAGATGCTCCTTGATTTAGAGGGCTTAAATTGCATTCGTGCCCATTCAATGTTATCGGTTAACTTGCTCAATAACCGATTAGTGCAGGCTACTGTTGTAGTCATTGTTGTCATATCATCCATATATGCTCTGATTGGTGGTAGTCGCATCCCAGATGCCAAGCGCTCTCCTCCTACTACCCATTTTGATGCCCTAATGATTACTTCCATTGCCATGGTAAAAGCCAGCGGAGAAATGGTGCATCCTGCCATTATTCCAACCTCTAAGCATTGCCATGTAGTGTTGAATTCTGCAGTTGAGAAACTAAATTGCAAATCTCCAAAATAGGCTTTCACTAAATTTGTTATTGACATTGGTACCCTGAAAAAATCAAATGCTGCCCAAAGAAGCTCATGTGGCACTGAACCATATGCATTAGCCAAATCCAGGAATGTCACGTGGAACTCCTTCCTCTCCCTTTTAGCTGATTGAATTTGTTGCCAGATCACATTGATGTGTTCTAAGCATCCTGAGAAACCTGGAATGCCCGCTTTTTGAACTGAAGTGTCAATGAAGCCATTCTTTAATAGGTAGGTTGACAATCTCTGAGCAATAACGCTGAAGAAAATCTTACCTTCGACGTTTAATAGTGAAATAGGACGAAACTGACTGATGCTTGTAGCATCTTTTTCTTTAGGTATAAAGACTCCACCTGCTCGGCGCCATGCTCTAGGTACAACCTGTTTTTCCCATGCTACTTTTATCAATTTCCACAGAATTCGTAGAACTCCTGAAGCACTCTTGTACACTCTGTACGGAACTCCATTAGGCCCTGGAGATGATGAACCCCTTGCCTTTCTCACAGCCTGCTCTACCTCTTTCCACTTAGGTGCACAGACCTCCATTTGGTATTCTGGTGGATTGATAGGTGGGATGTCTGACGGAATTGACATAGGCTCATGCCTTTTTGCATCTGTATGCGTTTCCTCCAAATATCTCTCTAGTTCAACCCTAGATGCTTTTAAAGTGCCATTCTTTTCACTGGTGAATAACTTCTTTACGAATTTGAATGGATCTTTATAGAAATTAGTCCTCGCACGCTCCTTCTTTTTGTAGCGTTTCCGTAGGCGCTCAGCTCTGCGTAACGCTGCAAGCTTATCTTTTATAGCTCTTCGTAGGCTATTGAGTCCCTCCTTCTGACTTTGTTCTGCTCTTTTCCATTGCTTCCTCAGCTGTCTCCTTTCTCTAACTAACCCTTCAATTTTCTGCTGCCGTCTAGACATTACAGGAGTAGTTTGTACTTTTTCCTTCCTTTTTTCCACACCAAACCTCTCACTTCCGTAAGCGTAAATGATGTCCCCAAATTTATCCAGCTTCTTTTCAACTGAACCAGTTAATCTTTCCAATGCAAAGCATAGGTCTGTTTAATGTGTCCCATGCAGTTTTCTCACAAGCTCTTGGCCATCTAACTCCAGGCCTATGCCCGTTGAGGTTCTTTTCTCTCTTATGCTGGTTAGTCTGACCGGGTTCACAAGAATCAATATGTTCATCACTACCTGTGCAAACCCTCCTCTCCTCTATGACAGGGGTGCTGATATCCTGCGAACTGTGGTTTGCCTCCTGCCGCTGGATTTCATTCGACTGACTTGACTGACTTCGTAAGAAGTACTGATCAATGCGAGGCCCTTTTCCCTTCTCCCTCAAGCATTTCATTTTCCCTTAAAAATAGGTTCGGCGCTTATCGCGGTTTGGAAAGAAACTGCATCTTGCAGTATATTTTAAACAAGGAAATATAGCGATTTGGCATGAAACGTTGATGGAACAGTGAATAGGTTCAGTACACAGCAAAATGACATGACAAACTCATTTTTTTTTTTAAATGTCGTTTATCGCGTTTTGGAAAAGAGCTCCTCATATCTTTTAGTTTGTCAGTGCGTTTTGTGGTGTTAGGAATTGTTTTTCTGCGCATTTCCGCACTAACTCAAAACGTGCGTACATGTACACCACCTCCTGAGCAGGCGTAGGATTTGAGCGTGCCGTACGCCAACGTCCATATTGATAAATCTCAAAGTCACCGTGGTTTTGGGTGTACGCCAGCTCGCCAGGTGTACGCTGGAAATTTGGTGTACGCACTTTTGATAAATGAGGGCCATTGACAGCCAATCAGAATCCATTCTGCTTTAAGAGCTTGAGCATTTAAAGCGGCAGATGACAAAACTGCAGCGCGTGATTACAATAAACGATATTGTGCATTGGTGTGGATGCTAATATAGTTTTGTTATAGTTATCTTTATAGTTATCTTTCTTGGTTTGAACGGGCCTTTAATGTTGTAAAAAAATTAATAATTTATGAAACAGTTTCAGTTGTAAAGCAGCTCTACAGAAGACACTGGTCATTCAGCTCAATTTAGTTCAGTGTCATTCAGTTCAGTTCAATAACTGTCAATGTTGCAGAGTTCATCAATTATCAAACAAGTTCAATTCAGCAATAGTGTTATTATTTAGCTCAAGTCAGTAGTAATGGGGATAGTTCACCCATAAATTAAAATTCTGTCATCATTTACTCACCCTCAAGTTGTTTCAAACATTTATACATTTCTTTCTTCTGTTGAACACAAAAGAAGACATTTTGAAGAATATGGGTAACCAAACAGTTATATATATATTAGGGCTGGGAAAAAATTAATCGTGATTAATCGCATCCAAAATAAAAGTTTTGTTTACATAAAATATGTGTGTGTAGTGTTTATAATTATTTTGTATATATAAATACACACATATGCATGTATATATTTAAGAAATATTTGCATGTATATACTGTATATATATTTATACATCATTTATATTATATATAAATATACATATTTTTATATTAATAACACATTTTTCTTAAATATATACATGCATGTGTGTGTATTTATATATACAAAATAATTATACACACTACACACACATATTTTATGTAAACAAAACTTTTATTTTGGATGCGATTAATCACGATTAATTTTTTCCCAGCCCTAATATATATATATATATATATATATATATATATATATATTTTGAAAGAAGTCAATGGGGCGCTTCAACTGTTTGGTTACCGACATTCTTTAAAAGCTCTTCTTTTGTGTTCAGCAGAAGAAAGACATTCATACAGATTTGGGATAACTCGAGGGTGAGTAAATGATGACAACATTTTCATTTTTGGGTGAACTATCTCTTTAAGCCGGTTGATATTGCAGTTGTCTTACACTGACACCTAGTGGCATTCATGCAGCAAACATTTTCAGTCACCAATGCCATTGTATTAATATGCTGTTCCCAGTCAGCTGTAATTAATTCATTTCTTGCTCCTGACATGTAACAGCTCATCTGATGCAAATGTTCTGTTTGTTTTCTTTCAGCTTGCAATTGAAAAGTATGAAGGGATGTTTCCTGCATTCTCTGATTCAAGAGAATGTAAGCTGTTGAAAGTAAGTACAATTGTTTCATTTATTTAGCAGTATTGCGCTGCAGTGATGATGCATTTTAGTAGGCCATCCCAGAAGTTAGCATCCCCTCGACAAAAACCCAACAGGATTTTGTTCATTGGCTTTTGGATTATTGCAGAGAATAAGCTTTATGAGCAAAAGTTTATGATTTTCATGATAATCACAAATGAACAACTTTTATTAATTTTGAAGCCTAAATACAATCGGCAGAAGTAAAAGGCTAAATGTGGGCTATAAGTGAGTAATCAGTGTAAGGTCAGTATGAGTGCAGAAATGTGGTTGTCATATTTTGCAGTATTTGCACTGATGGTTTTGTCTTGTACAGAAACTATTGGAGGCCCATGAGGAGCAGAACAGCGAGGCGTTCACTGAAGCCGTAAGTTTATAACCTCTAAAATGTGCAGTGGCTTTGGATGATCATACTGTACACTTTCGAATATAAAGGTTCTTTATTGGCATTGATGGTTCCATGAACAACCTTTAACCTCTAGAAGCTTTCCATTGCACAAAAGGTTCTTTATAGGTTTTTCAGATTATTCAAATATTCTTCACAGAAAAAGAGTCAAAAAAAAAAAAAAGGTTCTTTTAAGACCTGATCACTGAAAGGTTCTTTGGGGAACCAAAAATGGTCCTTCTATGGCATCACTGCGAAAACACACGTTTGGAACCTTTGTTTTTAAGAGTATATAAGAGACACCGGGGCTAGTTGTCACACGTGGACTCAGAGGTTAAAGTAACACTATGTAGTTTTTCAACCTTCATAATATATTTCCAAGACCCTTGTGATGGTACATCGACTTAAAATAAGTTAAATGACACGTCTGCCATAGCCTGACGTGGTCTGTATCGCTTTTACTGGCACTATGTAACTTCGGGTTTCGGGTAGGAACCCGAGCACAAAAAGAACTACAAAATTCGACTGCTTTACGGCATACGTCACTTCCCCCACCACTTCCTCAAATTGTCTGTGGCCATTGCAAACATCCCAAGTCTCCCGGGAGTCTCCCTCATATTGATAGCGTCTCCCTGATGCCCGAAAATTAGTTCAAATCTGCCGGAATCTAGAGCGCGCATGCGAGACAGGACATACTGCGCGCATAACATACATAGCACGAGCATGGCAGAGAGGGAGAGAGCGAGAGACCTTGCGAGTGTGCCTCACGAAAGCTAGTCAACCTAGCCCCCCCCAACAATCCAGTCACCAAGATATACCTCCCTGAAATGACTTCTTGCAGGTTGGGATGTCTGCCATTGTTGATTCCAAAGCCGGTACTGGATAAACAGCGAGCGTGCGCGTGCGACAGTAGGCTGCGGTAGGCTAAATTATTTACGACAGCGGTAATGGACAATTCTGCTTCTAACCTGTAGGGCGACCGCTGAAGGAAAAAATACTTGGTGTTGCTTTAAGTCAAAAGTCCAGTTAAACAAATGCTTGTTTTGTTTAGTACTTTTATTTCAACTTTCTTAAAAAAAAATTGATGATTCTGAATTTTTGTGTTCGTTATTTTGTCTTGCACAATAGATTTAATTTTGCTGAAAAGACTATTTTTGAAGGTTCATGTATATACATAAATTGACTTTCTTAGGAAATAATTGAGAAAAAGGTGTGACAACTAGCCCCTACGTCATTTATATTCATGCATTTGTCAGACATGCATTGCATTTTATCTGTTCACGCTGTGGAACATGCATCACAGAAACACTGTACAAATATGTAGAAAAATCAGATGCAGCTCATATGTTTTTCTCAGGAGTGTTCGCTCATTTTGATCTCTAAATCATGTGCTGATCCTCCAGGTGAAGGAGTTTGATTCGATCTCCCGTCTCGACCAGTGGCAGACCACCATGTTGCTGCGTATCAAGAAGACCATCCAGGGTGATGCCGGTGACCTGAAGTGATGTGTCCAGGACAAATACTGTGGCATAATGTCTAGTTTAATTTCTTACCGTATATTGTGTGTGTGTGTGACAATCTGGTTGAACATTTCTGTAGTGATACTAGCTCAAATATCAGCCGTTTCTTGGAAAATTCAGAGGGAACTTGCATTGCAATTGCAATGCCTTGCGTTTGAGAAAATAGAAGTATATACAACACTAACATGGATAATTCTCTCATGGAAGGCATTTCTCTATCCCTTTACTTCGCCATGAGGAAATCTTTACCGTACACCCTTGTTTGTACTTGTGTGTGGCATGCGAGACCCGTAGAGCTGTTCTCTTTCTAATGTTCACCTCAGTGTTGTTGTCACTGGCATTGTCATGCATGATAAATGTTTAAAGTGTGTTAATGTGCTGTAGAATATCAGGATTTTGTGGGTGCACTTTATTTCAGGCCTAATCAGCTGTCAGTTTAGATTGAAAACACATCGCCTTTGCTCAGTTAAACCATTTGTGTGCCATTGGTCTCAGAAATGCATCCTCACGTTGTCTTTGTCGATATGGCAGTGCCAGTTCTGTCGGAGTATTTGCTTTAGTGGTTGAATTAAGCGTTGTACATGTTTCATAATCAGTAGAATAGTGTCTCTTGCTCACTTATGGAGGTGAATTTCTCGGCTCAAGTGATTTTTCACAGTGTGATATTACAGAAAGCCTTGATTCTCTAACGCAGATCATGTTGAATATGTACATGTAAGTTCTGATTGCTGATTTCTTGAGTATTATTTGTAATTTTACGTTTATTGGTTGTCGTTTCACATGGATACGGGGCATTTGTTGTTTAGGGCATTCAGACCTTATGAATTATTTTAGTTTGAGTGCTACTTTTTGTGCTTTGAAATTCTTTACAATATTGTTGATAATTTAATGAAGAATAAACAGCTTTACTCTTTGTGTCGGTAATTAAATTGATGATTGAATGCTCTATCTAATATGTTGTATGACTGAAAGGGGATTAAAAAATGTATGTTAAAATGTGCTTTAAAATAGGCAAGTCTTATTAAGACGTTTTAATAAATGTTCTATCTATTTATTCAAAGAGAAATGAATAAATTATCATCTACATCATGTCTGGAGTTTATGGTCATATTTTATATACATCCTAATGCATGGAAACTCTGAACAGCAAAAATTTGCGGTAAGATGTACTTTTTTTCTGACAGGTGTATGTGATTTCAAATGCTGCAAGTATGTAAATATATCTAGAATATATTTAGACAAAACATCAATGGATGTTCAAATCGTGCCGGAGGTTCAGTTAAATTTGGATTTTACAGTATACCCGTCTTTAGACTTCATGAATGTGAGAAGACTACGTTAAGCTTTTGTCAGAAACGACGGAGGTTATGGCTGCGAGGATAATAAACAAGTTTACACTTTGCAGTTTGAATGATGTCCTGTATTAACATAATGACGAGGTATTAAAAACAACAACAGTTTCCTCTGTTCGATCGCGCGCGCGACTCACACACACACACACACACACACACACACACACACTCCAGCATTGCAATCTCAGATTATGTCCCTAAGCCTAGTTCACACTACATGATTTTAAAACGTCGGGCTGAACTGTGCAGTTCACAATACATGACTTGCTCTCTGTGAAATCAGGAGTGTTCAAGTTGTTGAGCTGTTCACACCACACGACACACCGTGATTGATCCGCAACAGGAGGTAACACACTACACGAGTTGACAACAACTCTATCACCCAACGATTCTATCTTGTCTTCAAACCACGTTTTGTCATGAAAAATCACGCGATAAAACTAACCGGAAATGACGCGAAACAGGACGCGCGCCAATACCATAGACAGTAAAAGAAATGGACACAGCGACCCCATAGACTTCAATGGAGAAAAGTGAAGTCAAATAGAAGCACTCACTTCCTGATTGCCAAGCGAACTGCGCAGGCTCAAACTGAGCTTGACGACGTAGATGTGACGTGAGCAACTTGTACGTCTTCTAGTAGCTGTGCCAAGAGGAATCTGAATCATTCCCTTCCGAATTTTGCAGAGCCGGAGAGCGTGAGTATTAGCAGTTCATGAGCTCGCAGCAGGAGCAACTTTATGACTCTCTATGGGCTTCTCCCTTGACTTTATGCCTCCACGTCCCCCCGATTGCGCGCGACTTCTGTCTATACGGTAATTTATCTACTGTGCGACAGAGAGTCGCGTGTTATGATGCAATCGTTAGCCTATTTTTACAAAAACGGCTTCTACGGGGCCATAACGTAAGATACAAGGTAATGGAGCCGTTTATACATTGTCGTGTTTCTTTAGAAATAAACAATGGACAAATGGAGTCTTTAAACGCCTCAGATGTAAAGTTATTCGCTGTCAAAGTGACGCAAAAATGAATGGGAGTCAATGGGATGCTAACAGTAGGTGAAGGCTTGTTAGCCAATGGCGGCCCCCGGGGAGACTTCAGTTTCCGGCTGGTGGATTACCCCCTTGGCCAATACCAAGGGGGTAATCCATCGACCGGAAGTTGAAGCCGGCCGGGTGCCGCCATCTTGTAGCAGAACTTCACTTGCGTTAGCATTTCCATTGACTCCCATTCATTTTGGCGTCAATTTGACAGCGAATAACTTTACATCTGAGGCGTTTAAAGACTCCATTTGTCCATTATTTATTTCTAAAGAAACACGACAATGTATAAAGGTCTCCACTTCTATGTTACATTATGGCCCCGTAGAAACAGATTTTGTAAAAATAGGCTAACGATTGCGTCATAACCACTCGCCTCTCTGTCGCGCTGTACAGAAATTACCGTACAGACAGGAGGAGAAGCTCGCAGGCAATCGGGGGGACGTCCCGTCAAGGGAGAAGCCCATAGATAATGAGTCCATAAAAGCAACGGAATACTTACTCCTGCTCACTCACGCCAAAGAACTCTTTGCTCAAGTTCCCCGTCTCTGCAAGATTAACGTTGGCCATTTTCACGCACAGCTACTAGAAGATTTACGTCTGTCAGACAGGTTCCTCACGTCATCAAGCTTAGTTTGAGTTGGTTTGAGTCTCAAAAATCGCTAAAAATGGGCTTCAACTGTCTCAACTGAGTTCCAATGAGATGGCTCTGTCCACTTCTTATACTGTGGCCAATACCTTCTTTTACTGTCTATGGCCAATACCCAGAAGAAGACGAAAAAGAACACAACACGCGAATATGGACATCAGACAGAAACGTTATTTTTTTTACTTAAAAAAAAAATATATATATATTTATTATTTTTTATTGTAGATCACGTTACAATTTGCAGAAAAAAGAAATTGAACTTGTAATACAAAAATCATTTAGTTACAGTTCACGCTTTCATAAAAAATTAATAAATAAATAAATATACATCATCCAATACATAGAGAATTGAAACAAATATCATCTAACAAATAATCTGTATAAAAATAATAAATAACATAAAAGTACACAGCCAGAGTATCAGAGAGTAAATATCAGTTAAAATAATTATTAAGTTAAATTAGATAAATATTGCATACATTTTGATGCTGATTTACCATCTAATCTAGAAATACATACAGTCAATATAATTTAAGTCAATTTTAAAAACATTGAAAAGAGGTTTGTTCTTCATAAATTTCGATTTATGAATAAAGAATTTTCCAAGCAAAATTAATAAGTTGACTATATGTTGTATAGAGGAGTTTGAGTCAGAAAAGTAAAAGAAGATGTCAAAACTAGATAAATGTATGTTTGAGCCAAAGTGTCCATTAATAAAGCATTGTATATCATTCCACAGAGAAGAGCTATGTGAACAGCAGAATAAATGGTCTAACTTTTCTGTTTCCAGAGAGCAAAACGCTGCATTTGTCGTCTACAGTAGGGATACATTTTGAAATAATCCTGTTACAGGGGTAATAATGGTGAAGAATATTTAAATTATATTTCTTTTACTTTGTAATTAAAAATGAATATGGGTTACTCCATGCTCTATTCCAATTAATATTTCATACAAGGGGGACCATTTGTACCTGGAGGCAGGGATAGATTTTGCACATAAACGTTTTTTTATTACTTTGTTGTTGACTTTTCTGTCTTGAAAAGATAAACTATTTATTGAAACACTGCTGGAGAAAAATGCATTAGTTTGATCCACATCTGTCACAGGGTGATTATCCCATGGGTTATTTATTGAAACACTGCTGGAGAAAAATGCATTAGTTTGATCCACATCTGTCACAGGGTGATTATCCCATGGGTTATAGCTCTGGTTACAATATCAAATTCTTTTCTTGTAGGATGGAAATTAAATTTATGGAGACAGAAACTAGTGCTCCAAACTGTTTGCGCGATGATTTGCTCTGATTGGCTGTAGTTCATGACATCACGTAAGATTGAGTCGCGCGGCAGCTCTGGATATCTGGCATGCTAGTAGATATTTTTATGGGCTCGGCGACGCGTCTGCGAGCGTCTTTGATGCGTTGTTGGCTCATTCATACTAACAGATTGGCGAGCGTTCATCGCCCGCTAATCCCCCGCGATTTGCACGCGATAACACCCTGACCTGTCGGCGAGCTCAACGATGGCTTAAATCGGGCTTAAAATCATGTAGTGTGAACTAGGCTGGCCGTGTGTCCACCAAAGCGTTTTTCCACACGCCTGGCATATGTTTTTAGAACGTCATGAGCGTAACGAGGCGCTGAACGTTTTTTTCACGCTGAAGCGCTGAGAGCTCTGCGTTTTTACTGGTCGCAGAGAGTTGAAAAATGTTCAACTTTGGATAAAACGCAGCGCTCATCAGTGTCACTTTTTACCCAGCCGTGCAGTCACAGTGGAGGAGGGGCGGGGCTAATACCACACCGACCAACTGTCACAACATTCTTTCTGTACAACGACATCAACCAGCAGAGCTAACCGAACAAAATGGATGAAAAATAAAATTTTAGTATGAAACAAATTATCTGCGAAATCAGTTACAAGTAAACTGTGCTGCGGATATTCTGTATCATAGCAACGAAACGTCTCAACGGAAAAAACGCTGCGCTGCCAGAACGCTCTCAAAGCTATGGCCGTGTGTCCACCAAAGCGTTTTTACTCGCGCCTGGCGTACGTTTTCAATGGGAGCGCCGCGTTTTTTAAACGCCATGAGCGCAACGAGGCGCTGAGCGTGTATTTAACGCTCAAGCGCTGAGCGTTCGGCGTTTTTTACACGCTGAAGCGCTGAGCGCCCGGCGTTTTTACTGGTCGCCGAGAGTTGAAAAATGTTCAACTTTTGGATAAAACGCAGCGCTCATCACTGTCACTTTTCACCAACCGTCCAATCACAGTGGAGGAGGGGCGGGACTAATATCACACCGACCAACTGTCATTCAACATTCTTTGTGTACAAGGAAGGACATCAACCAGCAGAGCTGAACAAAATGGATGAAAAATTAATATTGCTGGTCTCCGAACATACGTGTTTATACCAGATGACATCCCCGGATTACCACAATGTGAATTTAAAAAACAATGCTTGGAGGAACATTTCATCGGCGATCGGTCTATCAGCAGTCAGACAGCTGATCGGTGGGGGCCGGGATCTACGTTAGCGTAACGTTAGCTTGCAAACCGTCAAAGCTAATTTTTTTTTAGATAGCTGCTACATTTCTATTAAATAACGCCCGGTAATCGGAATATTCTATTCAGATTCTGTATCATAGCAACGAAGCGTCTCAACGGAAAAAACGCTGCGCTGCCAAAACGCTCTCAAGCGCCCACAGCTGGGCGTTTTCAGCAGAGCGTCTAGCGTTTTCAGCCGGATAAACACGCTTTGGTGGACACACGGCCTATGCGTCTTCAGCAGAGCGTCTAGCAGCTAGCGTTTTCAGCTGGCTAAAAACGCTTTGGGGAATACAAGGCCTAGAGAACCCGCGTATAAAGTAGTTCCGCATTACATTAGTTTTATTTATTTGTATACCGTGTATATTCATGCACTGAACCGTGACGCCCGTACAGTTTCGGTTCAATACGAATACATGTACCGTTCCAACCCTATTCTTCAGTGTACAAATAAGTACATGCATATTACAGAAAGCACCGATGACTGTTATAAGGGCTGTTATGAAGGCTATGGCTTTTTAATAGACAGATAGTCTACCATCACGCTACATACATTCGCTATGATGACAACTTTTCCATTGATTGCACTTGAGCAAACGTCACCAACCCAACCCTCGACAAACTGATTGTACGCCTCCAGTGATTTCCAGGCTCGGAATTGCTCACATGTGTATAAAATACGATAATTATGGCAAGCCGTTTTAGCTTTAATTGTACCCAGCCTTACTCGTCGTAATTACATTTTTACTAGTAAGAATTCAATTAGAGAGCTCTACAATTCAATTCTTACTAGTAACAATTACAATTAGAGAGCTCTCTAATTCGATTATTACTAGTAACAATTACAATTAGAGAGCTCTCTAATTCAATTCTTTCCAGTAACAATTATTATTAGAGAGCTCTACTGTTACGTGGATGCAGATTGACGAACCCAAAAGCAGACTGAATGCTCTTCACACAATTTATTGAAGACAAAAAGGGGAAAACAAAGCCCACGAGGGGGCAAAACAAGACAGGACTCTGGTGACTAACTAGACAACGACAAAATACTAGAAAACAAACACTTCGAGAGATACTAACAATGACAAGACTTTCACAAGATACTCACAAGTAACGTTTGGCAATGAACCGACACAAGACAGCAAACACAAGGGGATTAAATAAGGAGACTAATCAAGACATAACAGGTGAAGCAATAAAGACTGAATCAGGATAACAAAGGGGGCGGGGTAAAGAGACGAGACGACACAAGCACATGGCCTTGACAATTGGCCATGCGCTTGTACACAAAACATTGGTTCTGTCATGATCCTGCCACAAGACCAGGAATAATCAATAACATGATGGCAGAATCATGACAGAACCCCCACTTTAAGGAGCGGCTACCATACGCTCCTCAAAGGGACACTAAGCACAAGACAAGACGGAACGAGACATTGACAAAAACCAACAAAACATGGAAAACACTAAAAGCGGCATACATGAATAAACAATAACAGGGTTAGGGTGAAACATCAAAAACAACATACAAGGCAAAGGAGGTGGAGGAAACACAGAGTTCATGGGGGGTGGTCCAGGGTGGATGGGAGGACTGGGGGTCTTGGGTCCATGGGATGAGGGCTGAGGACAAGAACTCAGGGCAGGTCTGGCGGAAGACACACGAGGACGAGACTTGGGCGGAACAGTCCGGGGTTTCGTGGTGACGGGGAACAGTCCGGGGACTAGTGACGACAGGGACAAACGGGGAAACAGTCCGGGGGCTGGTGGAGACAGGGACGAACGGGGAAACAGTCGGGGGCTGGTGGAGACAGGGACGAACGGGGAAACAGTCGGGGATGCTGCAGCAACAGACTCAGACACAGGGGACACAGAGGACACGGAGGATGAGGTAACGGGACTTCTGACGGGGGACATGGCAGGTGACGGGGCAGGACTGGGTGCGGCGCTCACGGCGACCGGCTCGGGTGCAGCGCTCACAGGGACAGGCTTGGATGCGGAGGACAAGGCAGGACAGACAGGGGGTTCAAGAATCGCGACAAGACGGGACAGGTAATTAGAAAGGGCCTTGGCCGCAATGATGACCGGCATCTCCTGATGCGCAGAAACAGCTTGCAGAACATCTTTAGTGGCTAGGTCGGCCGCAACTCTCTCCGCAGATCCTGGAACAGCGCTTGCAGTAGCGGGCCCTGGAACAGCGCTTGCAGTAGCGGGCCCTGGAACAGCGCTTGCAGTAGCGGGCCCTGGAACAGCGCTTGCAGTAGCGGGCCCTGGAACAGCGCTTGCAGTAGCGGGCCCTGGAACAGCGCTTGCAGTAGCGGGCCCTGGAACAGCGCTTGCAGTAGCGGGCCCTGGAACAGCGCTTGCAGTAGCGGGCCCTGAGAGAGACGGAGGGCAAGAGGCTCCCCTCTTCCTCTTCTTCTTCCTGGGTCGCGGAGCAGAGGCCGTAGCCGGGCTTGTGACCAGTTGAGGCTGTACAGCCGGGACTGCAGTCTCAGCGGAAGAGGACTCCAAAGTCGACTCCCACGACAGCCGTCTCTCTCGTTTGCCACGGAGATCAGCGGGTGCAGATGATGCCTCGGGAGTCGAAGTGGGACGAGTCTGGTCTCCAAGCGTCACGACGCCTAACATACGACCCTCCAGGATCACCGGCAGACAGGCAGGAGGAGATCCCGTAGAAGAAGCCTGCAGCTCCCCCCGATAGTGATGCTCCACCAACTCCCGGAATGGGCGAAGAAACAGTTCCTCCCGTTCAGACAGAGGAGGGGGAAAGGAAATCCCACCACTCTTCGGGTAGGAGACAGACGGCGACCACCATTGTTCCCAGAGCATAGATTGTTGTTCGATAAGGGAGGACATACTGTCTGCTGGGTTCTGCATTGGTCGGTTCATTCTGTTAAGAGGATGCAGATTGACGAACCCAAAAGCAGACTGAATGCTCTTCACACAATTTATTGAAGACAAAAAGGGGAAAACAAAGCCCACGAGGGGGCAAAACAAGACAGGACTCTGGTGACTAACTAGACAACGACACTGACAAAATACTAGAAAACAAACAACACTTCGAGAGATACTAACAATGACTAGACCTACAATGACTTTCAATGACAAGACTTTCACAAGATACTCACAAATAACGTTTGGCAATGAACCGACACAAGACAGCAAACACAAGGGGATTAAATAAGGAGACTAATCAAGACATAACAGGTGACACGGGTGAAGCAATAACGACTGAATCAGGATAACAAGGGGGCGGGGTAAAGAGACAAGACGACACAAGCACATGGCCTTGACAATTGGCCATGCGCTTGTACACAAAACATTGGTTCTGTCATGATCCTGCCACAAGACCAGGAATAATCAATAACATGATGGCAGAATCATGACATCTACAAATGAATTTTTACTAGTCATATGTCTCCATTGACTTCCATTAATTTTTAATTAGAGAGCTCTATAATTGAATTGTTACTAGTAAGAATTACAATTAGAGAGCTCTCTAATTCAATTATTACTAGTAAGAATTACAATTAGAGAGCTCTCTAATCCAATTCTTACTAGTAACAATTACAATTATAGAGCTCTCTAATTCAATTCTTACTAGTAACAATTACAATTAGAGAGCTCTCTAATTCAATTCTTACTAGTAAGAATGCAATTGCAGAGCTCTCTAATTCAATTATTACTAGTAAGAATTACAATTAGCGAGCTCTCTAATCCAATTATTACTAGTAACAATTACAATTAGAGAGCTCTCTAATTCAATTCTTACTAGTAAGAGTGCAATTACAGAGCTCTCTAATTGAATTTTTACTAGTAAAAAAACAAATTAAAGATATGTATAATTGCAGAGCTCTGTAATTGAATTAAAGAGCTCTGCAATTGCATTCTTACTAGTAATAATTGGATTAGAGAGCTCTTTAATTGCATTCTTACTAGTAACAATTGAAATAGAGAGCTATGGCAAGCCGTTTTAGCTTAAATTGTACCCAGCCTGACTTGTTGTAATTTCATTTTTACTAGTAAGAATTTAATTAGAGAACTTTACAATTCAATTCGTACTAGTAGCAATTACAATTAGAGAGCTCTCTAATTCAATTATTACTAGTAACAATTGCGATTAGAGAGCTCTCTAATTCGATTCTTACTAGTAAGAATGTAATTGCAGAGCTCTTTAATTGAATTAAAGAGCTCTGCAATTGCAATCTTACTAGTAAGAATCGAATTAGAGAGCTCTCTAAATCAGTTTTTACTAGTAAGAATTACATTAGGAGAGCTCTTTAATGCAATTATTACTAGTAAAAACTGATTTAGAGAGCTCTCTAATTCAGTTCTTACTAGTAAGAATGCAATTGCAGAGCTCTTTAATTCAATTAGAGAGCTCTTTAATGCAATTCTTACTAGTAGGAATTCAATTAGAGAGCTCTACAATTCAATTCTTACTAGTAGCAATTACAATTAGAGAGCTCTCTAATTCAATTCTTACTTGTGAAAATACAATTAGAGAGCTCTCTAATTCAGTTATTACTAGTAACAATTACAATTGCAGAGCTCTCTAATTCAATTCTTACTAGTAACAATTATGGCAAGCCGTTTTATATGGCAAGCCGTTTTAGCTTAAATTGTACCCAGCCTTACTTGTTGTAATTTCATTTTTACTAGTAAAAATTTAATTAGAGAACTTTACAATTCAATTCGTACTAGTAGCAATTACAATTAGAGAGCTCTCTAATTCAATTCTTACTAGTAACAATTATAATTAGAGAGCTCTCTAATTCAGTTGTTACTAGTAAAAATGCAATTGCAGAGCTCTCTAATTCAATTACAGAGCTCTCCAATTATACATATCTTTAATTCGTTTTTTTACTAGTAAAAATTCAATTAGAGAGCTCTGTAATTGCATTCTTACTAGTAAGAATTGAATTAGAGAGCTCTCTAATTGCAATTGTTACTAGTAATAATTGGATTAGAGAGCTCTCTAATTGTAATTCTTACTAGTGATAATTGAATTAGAGAGCTCTGCAATTGCATTCTTACTAGTAAGAATTGAATTAGAGAGCTCTCTAATTGTAATTGTTACTAGTAAGAATTGAATTAGAGAGCTCTCTAATTGTAATTCTTACTAGTAATAATTGAATTAGAGAGCTCTCTAATTGTAATTCTTACTAGTAACAATTCAATTATAGAGCTCTCTAATTAAAAATGAATGGAAGTCAATGGAGACATATGACTAGTAAAAATTCATTTGTAGAGCTCTCTAATTGCAATTGTTACTAGTAAGAATTGAATTAGAGAGCTCTGTAATTGTAATTCTTACTAGTAATAATTGAATTAGAGAGCTCTCTAATAATAATTGTTACTAGTAAGAATATGTATTATGTCTATGGTCTGCGGGGCTGCAGCTGGCCTCTCAATCATCTCGTCACAGTTAAAATCCTCCATTCAATCTAATATAACTTCTTACCATTTCGGAGAGAATTGTTGTCGCATGCACGATCATCTGCCAGTCATGGGTCTTTAATGCGAGACTCTCCTCATGTGTTTGGAATTTGAATATAATAATGCATTTAAAAGTTAATGGCTAAACGTATCTTTGCAAAAGTTCACAATGCTGCTGCAGATGCAATATAATGTGGAGAACATTGAATAAATACATTTTCGTCAGGTTAGATGCTGATAATTAATCACTCAAACCCCTTTTTCTAAACCTCTCTACATAACCGTCGGACTCACGCGTCCTCCATGTCTGTAGTTTTTGAACACTTTTCACTTGTGTTTGTAGTTCTAACCGAATCCTCGTCCAACGCGCGATGGGTTGTGGGCAATATCAGCCGTTAGAGTGCGCATCGATCTCGATCATAGACAGTAAAAGAAATGGACAGAGCGATCTCATTGGAACCAGAGAATTGTTGGAACTCAGTTGAGACAGTTGAAGCCCACTTTTAGCGATTTCTGAGCACTTCCGTTCCTGACGCGCAGACTCCTCGATCGATCTGCACTTCGGATTCTGACCGGATTTAGTAGACCATCCGGGTCTCTTTGGGACTTGGGGTGCTTCTCAATATCCCTCCTCGTCTCCTCCGTCCTCCATCCTATGACCCGGAAACCGATCGAGCTCAGCCATCTTGAAGGACATCTCAATTCTCTAATTGCACCGCGAGGAGGCGAGGATCGAGGAGTGAGGAGGCTTCCAGAGGAGCTATGAGCGAGGATACACAGGTGTACCCTTTGCGGAAGAGTTTTATCGACTAAACATGACGCACGTATCAATTCTCCTCCCCCTTCACATCTGTCACAATCATTTGAATTTATACTTTACTTTTGTAGTTTACATAAACCACACAACTCACATATTTCAACAAGGTATCTTGCTTAATTATTATTTATTATTAATTTCTTAAATAAACAAACTTTAACAACATAAGGGCAGATCCTTTGAGCGCTGCTGATGACGCAGTGAAGTGACGCTCGAGTGATCAAGTATTCCAATGTATAAAAAAGCTTTCATTCAATTCCTCCGTCCTCATTTTTTTTCCTTGCAGCCTTCCCTCGCGTCCTACAGGGGGTGGAGCTGAGACGCGAGGAAAGGAAACGAGGATATACAAATAAGAAATGAGAAGCACCCACTCATTTCAACATACTACGATTTGGGACGTACCAATTCTCTTTTCGAATAGTATTTAGGACGGATAGTATGCGAATTGGGACGCAGAGAAGAAGAAAGAAGGTTATGGATATGAGAGAGGAAGAGCATATCGCATACTATGCCCAGAGTGAGATTAACATATTACAATGGATTCGTATTTGACACAGATATACATCTTTGCCAATGACAGTGGAAACTAAGCTCAATTTAACACCACAAGCTCATATTAAATACTTTGCCATTATTATTGTATATAGCCTATATATATATTTGTATACCTCTAATGTGTTCGAATATTTCACCAGTATCAGCACTGGATTGTAGGCTACTGTTTGTATTGCCCATACTCCACTTGTCTGTTTGCGCAACTTGCATCATTAAGCCAGTAGGTGGCGACAAGTGGCTGTCTTTATGAGTGAGCAATTAAACCATTAAATGAACAGATTAGTCCAAAAACATTGATTATTGATTCTGCCTCTAGACACAAAAGGATTGCATTGGCGTTTGATTGAAATGTAATATCTATGCAAAGAAATTCTTGAAACATTTCTCATTTAAGGCTTTTTGAATAGGCCTATGTAATTGTGTATAGTCAACAATAAGCATAAACATTCGGCATTTCCATTTATCATTCATTGCAACATTCAAACTGATTCTCATGTTTAAGAATGTGTCATCTGCTTGACAAATAATGTATGCTATACTGCCCACTGACATGCTTTTAAAGCTACTGTTATCCTTTTTTTTTTTTTTTTTTTTTTTTTTTTTAGGATTCAAACACCTTAAAATGCACGTGTGGAGATCGCGAAAATTTAAATCAAAATGCCCTAACCTATTGGGACCTCTGTATTTATCAAACCCTGCATACGGACCTGGTTAAAGCTGATCGTAGACTCTGGTTCCAAGTAATAGCTACAATTAGGCTGTGGCGTGACATAGCTGAAAATGCGAATTAGTATTCTTATTAATATTAGAATATTATAAGTCATATAGGCCTATAAAATAATTATTGAAGAATTGTTTAACGTTAGAAAATTGTTTTATTAAAAAAAGTAATGTATTTCTGACTGGGGTGAGCAAGCTGTAGCTGCGCCCCAGACTGGTTCAATAAAGAATATTACATGTTTTAAGTGTTTTCATAACTTTTCTGAATTATTTACGTAGACAAAAGACTATGTGATCATAGTAAATTTTATTAAATTTGAAATGATTTTCACTTCCTAAATAAAACTTCTTGTTGACAAATGGATAAAACCCGTTTGAAGGATAGTGGCAAAATATAAATAATGAAAAATGTTCCTTAATTTGTATTTGGGGGCTGCACTGTGATCCTTAATTGAGTAGGCTATAGGGATGGTTCACCCCAAAATGAAAATTCTGTTAGTAATTACTGACCCTGGTGTTGTTCCAACCCCGTAAGACTTTCGTTCATCATCGGGACACAAATTAAGATATTTTTGATTAAATCTGAGAGCTGGATCACTCCTCCATAGGCTTCTAAGGGACCTTTCGGTATTTATGGAAAGGGCCACCGCAGGAAAATAGGGGAGGGTCATGTCTTTTTATTCTTTGTTGAGGGGAGGGTCATCCAACTTTTTTAGTCTATAGGGGAGGGTCACCCAACTTTTGTATTCATCAAAACAGCTACATTTCAAAGTGGCTTATTTTTTCCATGTAGCTTTATGTAGCTCTCTCGGTCTCGGCCCCCCATCGCTATGGTCTGACCCAACAAAAATCTAGTTTGGCGCTGTTTGACAGTGCGCGCGCGCTTCAGTACGCGCTCAGAAAAAGTGTATTAGAACAGAACGCCAAAGTAATGGTTTACCCGGCAAAGGAGCAAATAATGAACTTTTGTGATTGCGAATAAGTGCAGTGTCCTGTGAGTGTAACTCTACCGCTGCATTAACATGTGATGTGAATGTACGTCGAGTTTTACAGTATTGGGACTGAGGCGCCAGAACTGCAGCTGATATAATGTGCGCTAGCACGATACTACCATATTTCAGTTTCCATTCTTATTGTGTTTCCACAACAATGTTAGTGAGTAAATCTACTGAAATTGCCCCCATAACAGTGGAGTGTGATGTGTTGGACATAGGGCTACCACATTTTGAAATTACTATTAGTATTATTTGAAGTTAACATAATAAAATAGACCTACACCAAAAAAACTAGTTGAGGATAAATTCTTTAAAATTGGGCAATTCCAGCGTTATGGATGTCACATTTGCTGTCAAAACATGAAATATAAATTCTCAGAAAATGCATTTAACCCTCTACTGCACGGTGTTGCCATATGGCAACATACCCTTTCTTTGGACATTTCTTGAAATTTGAAAATAAATATGAGCTCTGATTAATCTTAAATTCATGGTAGAACCTGGTGGTAACCAATGATATGCTTTGATGACATCACGACACTACACACACCCTTGCAACGTCATTCTTTTCACACACTTTTGATGACTCCAGCTGCTGAAAAAGTGCTCGTGTATATGTGAAGATTTTCCTTATTTTTTTCATATTTCTTCAAAAAAAAAAAAAAATACATCAAGCATCTGGGGTAAGTTCTAATGTTTTTTCAATCATTGTCACATTGTTTTGATACTTATATTACCTTTTTATTTAATAAAATAGGTATGTTGCCATTTGGCAACATTGTGCGGTAATGGAACAATATTTTGCCCATGCTAATGCAGAGTAGCTTTGTATGAATGACAATGTATGGATGCACTGATATAGTTGGATGGTTGTATTCTACTCATATATTTATATATATTTGTATATATTTATAAAGTAAAGTAAAAGTAGGCTAAAGTATAAAAGTAAAATATATATCCGTCTTGACCGCTTTGATTACTGGCCAGAGATGGGTGCACCAAAAGGAAGGTGCAAGAATCCTGGCTGCAAGGGCATCGTCAGAGGGGTTTGCTCTAAGTGCAAGGTGCACCTCTGCCTTAAAGGTGGGGTATGTGATTTGCAAAACGGCCGGCAGATTTTGCAAATACAAAACTCAAAATGTCCTACCTTCTTTCCTCCGACGATGGCCCTGACTCCACCCATTCGAAGAGGGGCATGGGGGAGGGGGGTATGGTACGACCGTTTGATTGACGCACTTACTGTCCAATGATTCTAGGTGGTCTTGGAAATGATTGGCTGGAGTTTTTCGAGTCCTGCCCGTTCCACAGATGATTCAATTTTTTAATTTTCATGTCAGTGCTTCTAACTGCGAAAGTGCTTCAGTGCGAAAAAAATGGTCAAAAAAGAAAATCACATACCCCACCTTTAACGAAGAGAACAACTGCTTTAAGGCGTTTCACATCGAGTAGTTTCACTTGAACAGTTCTTATGAGTTTGCGTCAGATGTTTTGTAAATGTTGTTGAAATAATCGTTTCACATTGAGTAGTTTCACTTGAACAGTTCTTATGAGTTTGCGTCAGATGTTTTGTAAATGTTGTTGAAATAATACTTTGAAAATTATTTTCATATTTTGTACACAAAGCTCTTGAAAACATTTTAAATAATAAAAACAATTTCATTTCTAAAAGACAGGTCTGTAATCATCTATGAATTTCATGTCATTTTGGAAGAAAACGCATCAGGCTGTTCCATTGTCGCACAATGTTGCCATGGCAACGCACCCAAAAGTACCCCCGAAAAAAAAAAGAAAAAAAAAAGAAATGTTAATTTGAGTCTATTTTATATATATAAAAAACACTGTACCATTTTTTTTCCATGATGGCATAATAATGCGTGCAGTAGAGGGTTAATACTGAAACGCCTGTTTATATATTCATACTCCAAGGCGGGCTTACACGGTGCGATTTTTGTTGTTGTTGCTGTTTTACGAGCTCGCAGATGATTTTTTTTCACTCGGGAGAAATCGCGTGGAAATCGGTTGTGCTCGCATGTTGCGGCTCATGTCGTGTGCTAGGAAGATACGAGCCGAGCCGAACCTCTCGACCTCACGATAATTTTTAAACATGTCTAAAAAGTTCGGGAGCTGTAGGCTTGAATTCGTGAGGTGTGTGCCCTGTGCGGTTGAATGAGCCGATGTGTCGATCTATCTGAATTTGACCAACCAGGAGCTGAAGAAATCCACAGAAGAAAGACGAAAATGGCAGCGCCACCGCGAATTTGGACTATTGAAAGGGAAGCCTACTACTTTATTATGATTTTAGTATCATAATGATTAATAAATGCATGCACAATTATCAGTGAACTTGATGCAGATATGTTTTAATATGCACAAACAAATGCCTTTCAACTTGTGTGCAAAATTCAGAATTTAATAAATGTGCAGCAATTTGTACAAATAGAGTCTGTATATGTGTTGTAGCCATAATAAGCGCATTTTCATATTATGTTTTTTTCCATCTATGTTAATTATGAAAAGTATAGCCTGCCCTACGCAATATATCGGGAGACATGGCCAGACATGATTTTGACCACTTCATTAAGTGTTGTTTTGTAGAAAGCCTTTCTTTAAAGTGAATTTCGTTTTGTATAAACTGTATCTTAATTTAAATCAATGTTTCATCAACAAATTGTCTGAATTTAATATATAAGAAGTAAATAGTAGAAAATCATCATGACACGGAGGCGCGTGAACTGGACTCTTGTCTAATAAATTAACCGAAACATCGTAATAGGTGGCTACTTGCCTTACAGATCTGATAAATATATAGAAAGCTTGACATGTCTACTTTTTAACAGAACAATTCAAAATGAAAGAAAACAGACAGACTGCTCTCTGTTTATGTAATCCGAATGTGCATTTCTCTCTGGCGCTTTCACTATTGCGAAGATCGCGAGTCAGCATCATCACCTTTATATTTGCAACCGACACTGACAAAGACTTGTTTATTAATAAACAATTGAAATGTCCCCTTGCTATATTATTCATAATCGTTACTTTTGCTGGTTCTTTGTGGCAGCTTTAAGATACTTTATTGGCAGCGCCACCCTTACATTTTACATGAACGCGTCACCACTGCATCAGCACCGAAAACATGATTTTTTTTTCCAAATCAAAAATTGTGATACGAACCGAATTGTAGGTTTGGTGTATCATTACAGCAAGATGAGAAAGCAGGAGTTTAGTCGTTTATCATGGAATGGCTATCTGAACATCTTTTCCAAGCGCAAACCAGCCTAATCAATAAATTATTGGGGAGGGTCATGCCTTTTTTCACAATCATTTTGGAGGGTCATATAAAAAATTATTGCTGGCGAAGGGAGTCTTTTTTGACTACAGATCTCAAATCTCCTCCGGTGGCCCCTTAAATAAATAACGAACAGTCCCTAAGGGATTGAAACTTGCCAGCCCAGAAACGTTATTAAATCGTTAAAATAGTCCGAGTGACTACAGTGGCTCAATCTTAAATTTATCAAGCGACGAGAATACTTTTTGTGCGCAAAAAAACAAACAAAAATAACGACTTTATTCAACTATTCATTTCCTTTTCTTTGGGCCTCGAGATATTCATTTAGTATAATTGCGTCGAGCTTGGTTGATTCTTGTTTTAAATATGCCTGACAAGATTTTTTAGTAGCCTATATTACACTGTTACACTGGTAGGCTATATTGTCTTCTGTAAATCATGTTTAAAATGTACGATAATCATTATTTTTTGCGCAGGAAAATTAAACAGGACGTCCACATTCTAATACGGGGGTATATTTTAAAAAGCTGTATTAAAATGTAGTTTTATCCTTCAAACCCCCCTTCGTCTTTGACCCAATCACAAATGATATGTATTGCCAGTAAAATTTGACTTAAAATAATTAATGATCATTCTTAAAAGTAGCATTCTGCTCAGTGCTCAGTCAGTGCATTAAATTAACCAGATTAACGATCAATCAATCAATTAATTAAACTATTGTCAAAAATGACTAAAACGCCATCCGAATTCGACAAATAATAAATGGTCTTGTCCCTAATAATCATAAACATAATGCAGGGGAAACTGTAATTTGAACTGCAGCAGTGCTAAACTGCTCACTGCATCATAACACAAACATTCAATGTATGAATCAAACTCACTAAGACTGTCAGTTTCTTTTCCATGCATCATTTTATTATATCCATGTATGTGGTTACAGTTAAATCATATAAAACAGTGAAACTGTCCAGAACTGTCTTGCCTGCACTCGTCTTCACTCCTATTGGCTGTCGCTCGCGAAATTCGCTGCTCATTTGCATAAAGTTAAACTTTCTTGCGTCGCTTGACGCCAATATATCCTTTCGCTAACGGTCACTATCGCCGAAAGTCGCCAGCTCTCCACTGAAAACGGATGGGAATCATGGGATCATGTCGCTGGCGGTGGGAACAGGGCTTCATTCATGGGAAAAAGCTTGTTGACGAACACCATTCCAGACATCCCACCCTGCAAAAACTAATTTCTGAACCTAACAATTAACATTTGTGAGCAACAACTTGCAGCAAAAAAAAAGAAAAAAGAAAAAAAAAGCATGAAATAGCCTACACAATAATATAAAAATAACTAAATTAAAAAAAAAAACACACAGCAAGAAAGGCTTATCAGACTAAATCAAGTAAGCTTGTAATTAAACAAGTACATCAAGATATTTTGAACTTCCAAAAAGTACAGATGCAGAACAAAAAATATATAGATGGACATGCATTATAAAAAAATCTCCCAGAATATCCTCAAATACAATCACTATTTATTGACGGACTCATAAATTTGATACTTTAAACTTGTAATTTATTTGTTTATTATGGTTTCATTTACATAAAAAAAATTATAGTCTGATTGACACTGATTGCCTACAGACTGATTCAAATTTGATACTTCAATCAAATCCAATAATACGCTTGATGTATATGAGTATATGATGCTGTTTAGATGCCATTATTTTAGATGTTCAGATATTTGGATACTGTCAGCAACAGATGTGTATAGCTGGAGGCTAAATGAAGTAGAAACCCAGAGCATCAATTTCAGATCCGCTTCTTCACATAATGCCATAACACCTTCCAGACTTCACATCAACACTCACAGCCTCACCCAGGCGATCACACTTAACAGATAATGTCTTTCTTTCACCACTGATTTTGACAACCACAAATTCCAGACCCCCACATCTGTTATTATTAATATTTGGCCACAGTGTTGCAGCAACAATTTTATCATTTTCATCAAGGACAAGTTTTTGTTGTTTAGATCCTGCTACATCACCGACTTTCACCATTTGGCCAGTGTTTAAAATCACCTGGATTGTGTTCAGAGCCCCCCAAAAAGCACAAATGTATTTAATGTGAATCAAGTAGCTAAATAAAAACAATCTGATTCAAATAATCAAAGAAGATAAATTAGAAAAAAACGATCTTTACACACCCCGTCGTAAGTTATGGTGATCTCCGAAATGTTTCTGTAAAAGGGCTTAAAGGAGAATTCATTACCTCCGTTCCCACCCACAATCACATCTTGTGCTGAGAAAGGAATTAAGAGAGAGAGAGAGAGAGATTTTTTTTTTTTGCTACAAATTGCTACAACTGGAATACGGTGATCAGTCCTGTTTTAGAGTGGTAAATATGGTAAAATTCACAAAAATAATGAGAGCAACAAAATAATTCAATAACTGAATTGACTCACAATTTTTATGATTATTGATACAAATGTGCAGATGACACTTACCTGAAGATGGTACGTTGCTGACAGTATCACTGGCTTCACTCACTCCCACTCTACCCACTATCCTGTAGCGGATCAAGTACTGCTTTCCAGGTTCCAATCCAGTCAGAGTAAAGTCTTCATCAGCTGTGTTTATGAAAAGCCACTGTTCCCTCTCCTCAGCTTTTACCTGCTTGTACTCTACTCTGTACTGCACTGTTACTCCACTTGGAGACTCCTGCAGTATCAGGGACACAGTATGTTCCAGGACATTATTCACTATATCGGTGGGGGCGGCTTGGACACGGGCTGGAACTGTGTGTCTGTCAGATTCCCTTTTTCGTACAAATAGAAAGAGGAGCCTTGATGCGAGGGATCAGAGACAGCTGAAATAATGAAGCTGATTCCCTTCTTATCTTTATTGGCTTCTGAAAAGCCTCTGAAGATAGACAAGTTCTCTATCATCTTTTGTATTACATCAGGATCATTGAACCATTTTCTGTCAGATGCCTCAAGCTCATTTTTGTTTCCATCTAACTCTTTAAACTCATCAGATTTCAGGAACTCATTCAGGGTTGAAAGATACGGGTCTTCATACTTCAAAGATGTGAAGGTCAAGCACACCACAACATCAATATCAGGATCAAGGAGGATGGTGTTCAGACCATCAGAGTCTTCAATCCTGATCTGCTCTAGCTTCTTGGTGTGAGAACTCAAGATGTTACATTCAGACTTTGCATCATTTAACCACTGGTTAAGCTTGTGAGCATTAAAAGGGGAGCTGTAGTGGATCTTCCGGATGTCTGCCAGTGACTGTTCCTCCTTCCCACCTTCTCGAACAGCAGGCAAGACCTTTGCCACTGCTTTCTGGAGCACTGTCTTGTAAATGCTAAATGAGTCCTGAAATGAGTGCAGCCTCTCTTCAATGTCACTGAAAACATTTACCTCTGTTCTTTTGGACAGGTCATTGCATGTCCTCTCTACGTCTCCCAGCTCCTCCATTATACGTTCAGTTTTGGAAACCAGACTTGTGCTGATTTCTCTCACTAACTGAGCGGCTTTTGTGTCCAATAAATTAAGAGGATAAAGCCAGACATTTATTGGAACTGCATTCTGTGGATTCCCCTTCAGCAGAGTTGGGAGCTTCTTGTACAAATCCAGGGCCTCCATGTATGTGGTGGGGTTCTGCTCAAGATGAAAGTCACCATGAAACGTGCAGGTGATTTTCTCAGCAGTTTTCTTTTCAACATCCGTCAGTTTTACAGATCCTTCTCCCTCAATAGAAAACCCTGGAATCTTCTTGACCATGACATTCAGTTTTCCCTCAATGTCCTGCTTGCTTTCATCTTCTGAAGACATCTGATCAAACACCATGAAGGCCTGGGCTCCGTACAGAACAGCTGTGACCACATGAGTTGCAGTTTTCTGGTCAAACACCTGAGGGTAGGTGATCTGGCTAAGCTGGGTCATAGTGAGCTGTTCAAATCTGGAGGTATCACTATAATACATTGTAACTCGGGACTGATTGTGTGAGGATTTGGTGTCATGCAGGTATTTGGCAGATCCTCCTACCTCCACCAGCCCCCCCCCCCCCAGGAAGCTGAGCTTCAGGGAGGCACTTATATCCATGAGATCTGACTTACTAGAGAGAGAGTCAAAGCTACTGAACTTCAAATCTGTCATGAGCTGCTGACGACTGTCCAAATCTTCAGTCAATGATTCCTTATCCCACAGAGTAACACCTGAAATGAGAAGTGGCTTTAACAGTTTTTTACATGTGTACATGTGCAGGTCTTGTATCTATAATACAGATTTAAACTGATTTAATAGATGTGTTGGGTACAGTGCTGGCACGTGAGTTTGTAGGGCCCTAGGCGAGATCATGAAAATGGGTCCCATCAGAGTACAAATTGTCACAACATTGTCACAGATTACATGCAGTATGGCGACTGACCAAGACACACATGGAAAACAGTGAATCCATCCATCATAAACAAACTCCATATGGCTCTGGGGGGTTAATAAAGACATTCTGAACCAAAGCGATGAGTTTTTTTGTAAGAAAAATATTAATATTGAAAACTTTATAAAGTAAAATAACTAGCTTGGGGCGGCAGTGGCTCAGTGGTTCATGTAGGTTGTCTACAAACCAGAAGGTTGGTGGTTCAATCCCCAGTTCCACCTGACCAAGTGTCGAGGTGTCCATGAGCAAGACACCTAACCCCAGCTGCTCCCGACGGGCTGGATGGCGCCTTGCATGGCTGACACCGCCGTCGGTGAGTGAATGAGTGAATGTGAGGCAAAATGTAAAGCGCTTTGGTGGCCATTGGGTCTGTGAAAGCGCTATATAAATGCAGTCCATTTACCAGAATGTCATATACACCTAGGATGGCTTCAGAGTGATTAAATCATGGGATAATTTTCATTTCTGGGTGAACTATCCCTTTAAGTGACGTTGTGTGGCTTTTCAAAAAGTCAGAGATTGGAGGTACACTATCATCACGGCCTGTGTCTGGATGGAGAGTGAACTTTACTGATCCCAGCAAACATTCTCCTGATCTAGTTCATGTTTCCTGTTTGGTTATTTTTTTTATTTTATTTTTATTTTTGATGAGAAAGAGACTATCACAAAACAGATTAAGATCTTTTAAGATAAATTATTAGTGATTTAGTATTTCTATGTTTGATTAAGGAGGATCAGTGAAAATAATAACAAACTAATATCATGAGCCATTCAGTAATGTTTATGACGAAGCTGCAGATGTCAACAGTTTACATTATGACAATACAGTTTTTAGATTTATTTCAAAGTCAAAATATTTTATAATTGAAAATAGAGAGGGAGAGAGGGAAGGAGGGAGAGAGGGAGGGAGAGAGGGAGGGAGGGAGGGAGGGAGGGAGGGAGGGAGAGAGGGAGAGAGAGAGAGAGAGAGAGAGAGAGAGAGAGAGAGAGAGAGAGATGGAGGAACCGGAACAGGATCGGCAAATTACTTGAACTAAGTTTACAGAAGTGCTATATTTCGGAGCACTGCCCACATGGCTATTGCTCACACATCATGCACCTCTAATCCTGCCACTCAAGCACTGCAATAGGCTCTATGCATGATCGCTTCCACGTTTTGTCTCAGGCCGCCCAGTTACATCCGGTGCTGCGTCGGAAGCCGTTTTTTTTTTTGCATTAAGTGGAGATAATGGCAAATTACACTCGCTGTTTACAAGAACTTCCCGCAATTAACGTGAATGATGTTAACAATATTGTGAGGCAGTTAGCTGTCACACATAATAGTAAGAAAGAGAAGGGGATTAAATTATATATTTCGAGCTACATCGACAACTTTGAGGGTGAGTATTCTCTCATATCATGTGAAATCCGACTAGCGATTCAGTTTCTAAAATCGTTGTCTCGTTTCTGAGAAAATGAATTTATTAAAGTTTTCTAGTACACTTTGCTATAGAACGCGCTATGCGGAAGTAAAGATGCTGGCTGAGATTCTACCGGAAATACGTCAGCAGCGTTCGTGCATAGAGCCTATTAAGCAATTGGGCAGAAAAAAAGGGACTTTTTAAAAAAAAATAAAAGTATACAGTAGCCTACCTGGAATGAAGGAATCCTTGCGGCAGTCATACAGCATACCAGGAAACAGAGGTCTTCCAAGGGCTGCAACTTTGATTGGCTCTGATTCCATGGCTCTAATAAATAAAATAAATAAAAAAGATATGTTTAATTATGTAAGGGTTAGTGCCCGACGAGGTGTCTATTGTCAGGTGTTAATGGACGACGGTGAGGCGTGAACCGTCCGACGCGCAGAGGAGGCTAATAGTTTACCTTTTAAGTTTAGCCCCTCGTGAAGTCCATTTACCTATACAATGGACACCTTGAAGGGCATTATCCCGCTTATACCATGGTCACTTGCCAAATAACACATTTTTAAAACATTAGTTTATATTTTAATTAGTTTTACAATCCAAATCTAAAGTTTTTACAAACAATAACTTGGATTCCCTGGTTACGCCTGATGGTTTATTTAGCAACCGCCGGAGATATTTATAGTCCGCTCAGCTCGTAGAACCCTTCAGTTTATTGACTGCCTGTTGCTATGGTTACTCACAGCTGATGTAGCCAGCACATTTATTTATAAATTTCGAACAGTAAACAGTCAGTTTCACCAGAACTCCTTTACTAGGTTTCCTCTATCACTTTTTAATGGACACCCTGCAGCCAATCAGAATTGAGTATTCACCCAGACCATGGTATAATATATACAGAGCCATATAGAGTGATATTAATAATAATAATTAATAATTATTCTAAAATTCTTAAGACAAGTTTTATATTTAAATTTAAGCCAGGTAACAGGTTGGCAGGTACACATAAAACATCGAACTTTTATTAGTTTAATTTTTTTTTTAAGATACCATTTAACTGTATTAATTTTATTAGTTTTAAAAATTAGTTAAATGCTCTTAAAATTAAATAGCACAAACTAATAATGAACTGCACTTCTACAGCATTTATTAATCTTAGTCAATGTTAATTTTAACATTTTCTAATACATTACTAAAATCAAAAAATGTATTCGTTAACATTAGTTAATGCACTGTGAACTAACATGTACAAACAATGAACAGCTGTATTTTTATTAGCTAACGTTAACAAAAGATGACCAAAAACAGTAACGCATGTATTGATCATGGTTAGTTCATATTAGTTAATACATTAACTAATGTTTAAAAATTAGACCGTATTGTAAAGTGTTACCGAATATTTCTATCTGCAGCCTCGAAGTAGCTATCAGTCATCAGCAGGAAACCGGCTCCTCAACCCCTGTGATGTGTGGCAGCAAAAGTGCGGGATCTCAGGAGAATGATCAAGTAGACACAGAGACAGTGCAGTACTTTCTCAAGTTTATTAAGGAAGAAGAGTCATATTTATACTCAAGATAAAGCAGAATCATCCACTATGTCCAGTCCATCCAATCATATACTCAAAGGTCAATCCCTACCATAAATGGCATATAAAAAAAAAAGTATAACAAGTAATTGAGGTCAGATGATCAAATCTTGAGTTCCTGTTTATTTGGTTCGGTTACTTGAGTTCCCGTTAAAGGGATAGTTCACTTTGAAATTAATTTTTGGTATGTTTTCGCTTTCCTCAAGGGCATCCAAGATGTAGGTGTCTTTGTTTCCGCAAAGAGTTTCAATTTTGATATTTTTAGGTCAAACCGTTTTTGTCTGTCAGTCATATAATGCAGGTCTATGGTCACCACCTCAAAGAGCATGCACAGAGAAGTCCAAATTAAACATGATTTACATCTGTAGTGGAAATTTTAATGATATTCATTGATCTTTAGACAAATATAGATGATTCAAAGAATGTCACATGTGTGTCTCTCACTTGTAGTGAGAGAGGATTCTGTTTATGTACCTGGGGAGGCAGAAGAGGGAGACACTCCAGAGAACAGACGAACAAGGACCTCTGACCTAGATGTCAGAAGGCCACTTAGTGCAGGGGGGCTTATTGGGCCAACTAGTGACGTCTATGGAAAACTACTGGGAGGAAGGCTCTGGGGGGAAGAAGGCCTTGAAACTAAGATAAAAGCTAGTTCAGTCTGTCTGGGGGTGTGTCACTCTTCTGCACAGGGTAACAACTGTATATTAGACTGCTCCTATTCTTGCAAGAATAAATACTTCTATTTTATATAATTTGACTCTGAGTGTCTCTTACGCAGTGATGTTTGTTTGAGATGAATTTTTGCCACAACAGTTTTGGTGTCAGAAGTGATATTCCTTGGACGTGCCTCCTGGACCTGAGATCGGACGGTGTTTGGCCACCTGGACTAAGTAAGTTCCAGCTCTACCTCGTAAACTTGAGAGAGAGGGGCCGACCGATATCAGGGCCGGGAGAATCGACCACTGGAATCTAAAGAACCCGCAGGTGGCAACAGAAGCATCTCTGGTAAGAGACAGTTCAATTTATTTTCTTTTGGGTAAGTTAATTAAATTCAGTTTAATTGGGGAGAAGAGTGAAATTGAACCATATTGGCTGAAGGCTGTTTCTGTGGTACGTAATCTGAGATTAATTGAGATCTATATAGATCAAGAAATTTCAAACAGATACGAGGGAAAAATCTGAGATTAATTGAGGTCTGTAACAGAACAAGAAATTTCAAGCAGAGAAATAATCTGGGATTAAGTGAGAACTGTAACAGATCAAGATATTTCAAACAGATAGGTACCCTGAAAATTAGTTGTTCCACGACGGAGCAAATTGTTTTTAGGTACTGAGGCTAATTAGGGGGAACCAGAATTTTTTGGTAAACCATAATTAGGAGGGCACTAATAGTGCAACCCGACCGATTTGGGTTAAAAGAAAAGAATCGGATTTGTTTAGGGACGCCTAACAGATTAAAGAAAACGCGCGTTGAAGAGAAATCCACAGAGAACAGAAAACAGCCAGTATGGGGATGTCTCAAAAGCAAGCTTGCGAAATTTGATACACCGGTTTTCTGTAGAACTAGGAAAGTATGGGGGAAAATGTATGTTTTAGATATTGAAAAAACTGGGAAAATACCATGATCATGAGCTACCATTAGCACAAATAGACTAAGAGTGTGCGAGAATCAGTGGAACAGGGCAGCGGGACAAAAGGTTGTTGTGGCTGCGTTCAACATGTGTGTAAAAAATGTGAACAGATAATGGATTGTTCAGTTGAAGATAAAATGTCGAACTGCCAGGAGAAATAATGTTTTTTTTACTTCTTTATCCAGTAAATGGATGCATGACATTAGATGTCTATAGAACTTAAATTTATATGACAAGGATTGAAGTAGCAAGAAGCAATAAGGCTGTCTGTGTGAAATAGAGGGAACTGTAAGTGAGACTTGGTGGAAGAGGGAAGTGAAAAAACAAAAAGGTTGGTGTGTGAGACATGTGTGTGTGGGGATTGTTCAAACAATCATGTACTGGTTAGATAATGAAGGAACTGGCATGTTTGAGAAAAGAAAGGAGAGGATAATGAAGGAACTGGCATGTAGGGAAAAGAAAGGAGGAATATAGTAGAAAACTATATGTGATGAAAATAGAAATGGTCTGACAGAATTTATGGAAGTCAAATGTAAAATGTTTAAATGATATGAAAAGTTTTAGAATAAAATAAGGCATTGTATGATTGACAGGGATTAACATGATATGAAGAATGTTTTAAGCAGAATGGGGAACAATTCTAGATTTTGATAAAATAATGATTGAAATGATGATATATCTGCCTTATTTTATTAATGTTAAGAAAATAAGGGTATTGAAGCAAGTAGCTATAATGGTTGTCTGTGTAATTTACGGACTGAGTAATATAATCTGTTTTGGAGAAACAGTAGAGATAAGACTGAGACAATAATGTGATGGAAGGAAAAAAGGCTTCAAACCAGTTGTAATGAAAAACAATGATGTACAAATTGTTACACTTTATGAAGAGTAACGGAACAGTCCGGGAAAATAAATAAGTAAATAAATAGTGAGACAGAAGAGAGCAAATGCTGTAAACAGCTCTGCTCTGAAGATCTCACTTTGAAGAGATTTGCAGATGATGTTTTGTAAAAGATAAGCTGGGATAACAGCAACAGTACTTGTAATTAGTGTTGTTGATGATAATACCAAATTAGTAAGGTAAAGACAGAAAACAAATTCGAATATTTTGAGCATTTTCTGTGCTGCTCATGAAATTATGTTCTGCCAATAATAATGATGAAGAGTATGATTTGGCTATTGTGATTGAATCCGCCATTGGTGGAGGGTCAAAGGAATACAGAGAACTGCTTATCAGTGGGTCTGTCTGATGCTGAAGTTGAGGCTGAAACAAATTCACTAGATGACAGAGAGTGTTTTAACGGTGGTCATCAGGACAATTTAATAGGTAACTGTAAATGACCACCGAGAAGGTGTTTAAAAATGTGATAAAATGACAACACATTTCTGGTAATAATATTGGTTTGAAAATAGATCAGTGTTTAAATGATGACAGTGACAATTTTTGGTCTGAGAAATAAGAGATAAAAAACAAGGTCAAAGATTGAAGTCTTAAAGTGAATCCTTTTGTGACTCCAACAAATGTGAGTTGCAAAATATGTAAAGGTAATATAGAGAGACAGATCTCAAAGATGATTTATAATAACTGCAAAAGATGCAGAGTAGCCTTGTCAAAGTTAGTGTGAATCCTGATTGGAGACTGATAAACTCCTAGAAGAGAAAACTTTGAAGTCAGAGATTAAGCTATGGTAATTGAGATTGAGAAATGTGAAACGTTATTGAGAACTAGAATAATTACCATTATGTAAGAACAAATAAGCAGATGCAGTAGGCTACTGAATTAACAGTTGCTAAATGTAAAATGTGTTGAAAGGCATCTGATTAAACAAACAGCTTGAAAAGTTGACCATGAAAGAACTAGAAGCTGATGTTTTGCTTTCAAAAGATAAGTTTGTTATGGGCTGTATTGAAACAGTTCGCTTATCTAAAATCTGATGTGTGCTGTGCCTGAAACTGCCAGTGCGACAGAGACTCAATCTGAGTGGAAATTTGTAATGTCTAAATTCCCTGAGGTGGGCAAAAGACAAATATAAATAATATGTTTATTTGAAACCGTATGTAATTTCTGGCAAAGATGCCTTAAGCTGGGATAGAGTTAAAAGATAATAGATAAAAGTTTGATGTTAGAAGTATATGAGAGAGACTGCCTGAGTTGGAGGAAGGGATGGTAACTGTGTCTGTCTTTCTGTTATCTGCCTGCTAGAGCAAGCTGAAGCAAAATAATGATAATGAAACAAAACAACCCAGCTGACTTGTCTAAAAAAAATCAAATGAATAATGAACAGACGTGCTTTGAAAGTGGTTAAAATACCATGTAAAATTAGGTAGAAGCTACAGGGAAAATGGAAAGGTTAAAATCTTATTTAAAATTTAAATCTTTTAGCAATAATATAAAGAAAAATGAATATTGAAAATGAACAGTTAACATATGTGTGTCTAGTATGAGTGCGTGTGATGGTGACAGCACTTTATGTCTTGTATGTATTAGTTTGGGGCACTAATATTCCGCCTGAATGGTGTGTATATTGCGTCATTAACCTCTGGAATGAGTTTATCATTACAGATGGGTTAAGGCAAATGACAACTTTTAAAGAAGCTGATAATTCTGATGAAAAGACAATACAGAATATGGGACAAGCTTTAAGTTGATTGGCCATCAAGCTCTGTCTGGTAGTAATAATTTTGTCATACATAATGTAGATTTGAAGATCAGTTTAAGTAAATTGGAATTGTGTAGTTGTAGATCACCATCTGGCATGGGCTGAGATAAATGAAAATGTTGTAGATTTGAGGGAAACAACAAAGTGACATATTGGCTAAGTCAACATGAAATTATCAAGAGAGCCTCTCACATTTATGATTATTGTGAACAAAGGGGGAGAAATGATTGACTGACATTGACCAAGTCTGTACAGCACGACTTGACCTGATAGGGAAAATTGATGACTTTGGAAATGTTTGTAGATGACTGACTTGAGAGACCAAACAACAGGCCTGAAAAGCAAGATTCGATGTGAGACTGAGGGCCGTTGCCTTTCAAATACTTCGAGAAGAAGATGAGATTGTGGCTTTAAGTGAAGAATGTAATATTTTTGTTTCAGAGGCAGAGAAATTTGTCTGAAGGACAACGTTTGGATTAGTGTTGATGGCAAACTTTATAAAAACACTATGTTAAATGTTATGTTAAATTGATGCTCGAGTTGTGTCGTGCATCAAGAGGGAGATGGTATAACAATTGCCAAATATGGTTTATTAAGGGGTTCACATTTGCTAAATAAATGTTGGGAGAACACTAGGGGTAATTTGATAAAAGCCCTGAAAGAAGCCATTTTTCTGCCTAACAAAATTGATGTCTGTGAGTGTGCACACACCAATAACAAAGATTGTTTCAACAGGAAACGCCAGGGCATCGAAGGACACGGGAGAACAGTAGACAAAAGAAACTGCGTACTTTACTATCTGACAATAACCTCGAAATTTGTTTCTCTTTACAGAGAGCATGCAGGATTGGGAGACAGGGCAAAATGTGCCAATAAAATAATGGTTATGGATGAATTTGGCTAACTGTCCTGGCCTGGGTTATTAGTGTGGCAGAAAGGTGCTACACCTGCGCAGCGCATAACTTAAAATTTTCCTTTTACAGAATGTCAGGATGGATTGGGTCAAACAGAACTAATTCTGTTCCAAATGTATAAATATTGTGGACATGAGCAAAGTGGGCTGAGTGTTTTTCAGGGTAAAAGGACCCCGAGTGCTATTAAGTGAGCAAGAAATTATCCGGAGATAATGTTTCAGGTTGTTGATTCCACAGGTCACACCAAAGGGGACGAGCTGCTAGACAAGCGGTCACTAACAAAATACTTAAGGTCTCCATTCACAGGTGACAGTTCACTCCAGTGGGGGTGCGGTCGTGATATAAGGGAAAACCTTATAAGGATCAGAAAATGGTTGGAGAGTGACACCTGGGTCCAAGCCTCTCACCTTAGACAACACCAACAGGCCTCAACCATCCAATAGAGCACAAAGTGAGGGATTCAAGGACGTGCTAGTAACGTACCTCCCGAACCTACGAGGGAAAGACCATTGCAACGGCACGCAAAGTGTCACCCTGGCGAACACGGAACGTCCGTAGGGCGAACGAGATGATCAACACAACTGATGGTTTAAGTTTAACAGAAGAATCTGGTTTTGTGATGATTTGGTTTGATTGAATCAAACTAGGTATTGATTTGATTGTAAATGTAGAAAATATATTGATTGTGTCCGTAATGGAAATATTAGAGTTAATATTGAACAACTGCATTGGTTAGAAGAATGGATAAAATTATAAGACTTCTCTGGTTAGATTTTGTTAAATATGGCATTAAATAGAGCTTACTAAATTGAATTAGAAGTGAACAAAATATGGTTAGGAAAACCGAGGTGAAATATGGAGATGGGCGTAGAATAATGGAAAAGGCTTAATGATAGGAGTTAGGATTGTTATTCTAATAATTTTGTTATTCATGGGGGAATATGATTACAGTGACAGGTGAAACATGCTGTCTGTTCAATTGGTGAAAATGACAGTCTATCCCAAGGATGAACAAAATTATGTGACGATACAGGTAGCGGGAGCTACAGTGAGATATGTGTTAAATGTATGTTCTGTTTGTTTTTCTTCTATTTGTTTATTTTCTGAGAAAGATTAAGGGCAAAAGATTTAAAGAAGGTTACAAGCAGCGGTCATCCGTGTTACGAGATGGCGTACAAAGATAGGGTTTGAAACTGAGTGATTTTTATTATACTTTTATCTGTTTGTTTCCTTACTATGTTATAACTACCTTTTTCCTTACTGGCGTGACTGAGGGTCTGTTTACAGGAGCGCAGGAACAGTGATTTCTCGCTTAGCCCGGCGTCGTAAAAATGTTTACTTGCTAGCTAAAATATTACGGGGCCTTTCCCCCACAAAAACAGCCTTATGCTTCTTCATTCTAAACCTTTCTTCACAGGTTCAAGGAGAGTGATCATTTATGCAAAAAAATCAGAGATGAAGAGTATAAGTGTGATGATATGACTTAAAATTTTCTTTTATTGTTTATTATTGTGATTATGGGTAATCAGAATGATAAAAAGTGAGGAGTTGTTGTGGAAATTTTAATGATATTCATTGATCTTTAGACAAATATAGATGATTCAAAGAATGTCACATGTGTGTCTCTGACTTGTAGTGAGAGAAGATTCTGTTTATGTACCTGGGGAGGCAGAAGAGGGAGACACTCCAGAGAACAGACGAACAAGGACCTCTGACCTAGATGTCAGAAGGCCACTTAGTGCAGGGGGGCTTATTGGGCCAACTAGTGACGTCTATGGAAAACTACTGGGAGGAAGGCTCTGGGGGGAAGAAGGCCTTGAAACTAAGATAAAAGCTAGTTCAGTCTGTCTGGGGGTGTGTCACTCTTCTGCACAGGGTAACAACTGTGTATTAGACTGCTCCTATTCTTGCAAGAATAAATACTTCTATTTTATATAATTTGACTATGAGTGTCTCTTACGCAGTGATGTTTGTTTGAGATGAATTTTTGCCACAACACATCAAACATTGATGGCCTAAGACACGAAACGAGCGGTTTTTGTGAGAAAACGAACAGTATTTATATAGTTTTTACCTCTTGTAAACACAGCCACGTCCAAGTGATCTGAGGGCGCGGGCTCTCACACAAACCGCTCGTTTCGTGTCTTAGGCCATCAATGTGTACTTACATTTACAAGTCATTAAATCATGTTTAATTTGGACTTCTCTGTGCATGCTCTTTGAGGAAGTTACCATAGACCTGCATTATATGACTGACAGACAAGAACGGTTTGACCTAAAAATATCAAAATTGAAACTTCTGTGGAAACAAAGACACCTACATCTTGGATGCCCTTGAGGTAAGCTAAAACATACCAAAAATTTATTTCAAAGTGAACTATCCCTTTAAGTGTGTCCAAGGCCTATCTGGTTTCGTCTGTGTCCATGATGTGCACATAATGGAAAGTATAGTTACACAATCGCAGCCTTACACAAGAATAGTCAAAAGTGAAACATAAGAATTAAAAGAATATTAACAACAAGAAACTCTAATAATAAACAAATTACTAAGTAATAGTGCTCAGTGATGTGGTATAGTTCAGTATTAGCTAATCAATAACTCCTATTTTTTCATACCTCCTGGAGAGAACTATATATACAGGTTCAAGGAATTATGAATTATTTGGTTCAGTTTTCTAAAGTGAAAAACATGATAACTCTCGAGTAACGTCATTGTAAGCATTGGAGGTTTTGTAAGGTTTTGGATAGTAAGTAGCCTGGATGCCAGCCGAACTTAGCCCTGACCACAACAGTCTTTACTGGTGGATTACCATAATCTTCACTAAAGAAGTTAATGAGGGTAGGGAGACATGTATGCCTACCTCTCTGTTACCTTGCCAATAGGGTTAGCTTTTCTCAGGAGGATCTACTGTATATGTCTCACTGGCTGCTTCAGATTCTTTGGATGAGCCTGAACAAGGTCACTATTCCTTATTGCAAGACACGTCATCTCCCTTGCCCCAGTCTCAGTGGTCCTATAGTGATGATAGCTCGGACCTCCGGGTTATGCTGAGCCATCAGTAGTTGTTTTCGTTACTAGATATACTGAAGATGGCACTAGCCAGGTTCACTGTAAAATAGTTAGTTGAGTTTACTTAGAAAACTTAATGAAATCGGTTGCCTTAAATTTAGCAAGTAAATTAGCTCATGTTTTTGAGTTGATAAAACTTAGTTAGTACCACTTAGTAGAAATAACTAGAGGTTACAATTTTACAAGTTGAGTTCTTAGTTAACACTTAACTCAAACAAAATAGTTTTCTTAACAAGCTTGTTCAAATTAATACAAATCTCAATAGAGTTAATTTTGATTATAGATTTTCTTTAAAACTTGAAGTGGAGCAAATGTTGGTTTGTTGCGCCATCAGTTTCTGCCCTCCTATTGGTTTTTGATTTGATGTTTGTTATATAGGAGAAGTCATACTCCAGAACAGTGCCTCAAAACTTCTGACACTGCCAACATTGAGGTAAAACTAGATCACAAAGGTCATTAATCAGCTGTCGGCGAACATGTCAAACTAGTAATCAAAGATTTCAGATTTTGGCCCAGGATCAGAGGAATCTTTTAACATTCTCAAAATGTGTCTCAAACGGCTAAATCGTACAGCATGAACCCGGCTTTACTCAAAGTTGTTAATACAAAGACATAAAAAATTGTTTTGGAAGAACAATGGACATTGATTTGTATTTATTACACTGCAAATACTGTTCAAATACTTTGTGTATAGGCCTTTCTAAAATGTAAATGAATAAATAAACAAAATTAACTAAAAAAAAATCACCTTAACGTAGTTAATAGACATCACTGCAATACAGTGACTGTCTTTTAAATAAAGCAACATAAAGCAGCTGTTTATCAGTGTTTCTTGGTCTTCTCCTGGACTGAAACACAGGCTCTACTCTTCAGCACAATGGCAACCTCACAAAACTCAACAGAACATTAAACACTAACAGATCTCTCAAGATCGTAGCAGAGGATGATTAAACCCAAAAACACCAAGATCAGCTTTACTTGTTACAAACCAGATTGACTGTTATTTTCATACCTGCACAAAAGTTCTTATTGAGAATTAACCGATGTTAAGATATTGATGATTTATCACCATTTATCAGCAACTGTGGCTGTAATAATACTCACAACAAAGGAGATACAATGAAAATAGAAAAAAGAATGTTAGCAGGGACGAAATAGGGATCCTGTTGGCAGATTAGCCAAAATAATTTGTGTGGAATCAAAGTACCCATGCTATAATAATTACATTTTAATGCCGTGCAATTATGCTAACAGGTTTTTTGAAAACCAATGTGTATGTTTTATTTTGAACAAGTAGCCTAGGGTATATTATTTCAATTGATTATTTTTTAACTATTACTACTTCTACAAATAACACAAATAATAATAATTATTATACCAAGGGAAAACAATGGAAAATTACTGCTTCACAACTTCGTCCTGTGAAGTTAAAAACCTTTAAGACATTCTCTTATCTCCTCCCATGAAGACAACGTTTGCTGCATTGTTAAAGTATGCTATTGTAATTCTCATGTAAAGGATGACTTTACCGTGAATGCATTTCAACATAAATGAACACAAATTATGGACATACACACAAATGCATAGTCTCACACTTTTCAACACAGCTTTGAATTACATGCTGGTAAACACTCCAGTTTCATTAATGCCATGTATGCATATCCAAGTTTAATCAACTATGTACTCGTGACATAAATCCTAACCTATCAGTGAATTGGCAAATAAACCCACAACACAGGATTAATGAAACACATTCACTAAAACTGCATATACTACATATGTACTTCATCTCAGCATCGACAGCATGCATGCTAATCGCGGCACCTTTATGCTAACCATGTGCTCAGCACAGGGCTGGACTGGCCATCGGGCATACCGGACACTTTCCCGATGGGCCGACGCTATTTGGTCCTATACATCTCAAACTAAAAAAACGAACATCAGCGGCCCATTCGTTTAGTTTTGCTTAATTGGGTGTGCTGGGATCTTTGTGCCGGTGTAATGCATTGGACAACAACGTAGGTTTTTCTTTTATCACAGACCGGCCCATGAAACACGTAGATCAGCGGCCCATTGGTTCTTTTCTTGATTGACACTGGGCTGGTCCAATCACATCTTTAAACACCTCACCCTTTGGGCTCTGAGCGAGCCGGCAGTATTAGTGTGTATCAGAGCGTTGGAGAATAAACGCAAGGAATGTGAAGAGAAATAGCGTGAAAAAAAGAAACAGGCCCTTTAAGTAGCTGATGAGGATAGTGAGGAGGATCAGGAGAGAAATTAGTGAGTGTAGTGAACTGTGGTAAAAGCAGAACTAGGCTACTTTAACACTCAGGCTATGAGTGTAGAACCCATTACCCAGGCATTATTTCCACATCTAGTCCAGTCATTTTATGAAAAAAGATTGAACAAATTGCAACAGAAGCAAACTCAACTGATTTTTTACCCTATTCACATGAGAAAAGTAATGAATAGGCTATATTTGTGTCTTTTTCTAAACTTTTCCCTAATGGATTCTTCTGTTTTTTTTTTTTCCTTATTCAGGACATATTGAGGATACAAAATCAGTTGAGTTTGCTTCTGTTGCAATCAGACAGTAAAAGAAAGGTCGCAATTTGTTCAAGGTTGACCCCCATTTTGGCTTAAAATGACTGGACTATTCTGCGTATTGATTACGCATTTTACTAGAATTGTAATGTGACTAGTGATGTGTCGTTCATGAACGATTCGTTCATTTTGAACGAATCTTTAATATGACTCGGGACTACCGAGTTGTCTCAGAGAGTGATTCGTTCATTTTGTGTTGATCCCGCATGCGCATTGCGCAACATATGGTTTCTGAATCTGTACTGGAAATGATTAGTTCATCTCTCTCGAGTTCGGGTTCGGGACGGGTCCGAGTCTTTCGTTCTTCCTGTCAGTCCCATAGAGGCTATGCTGTCAGTACCGGAAAGAGTAATGATTAGTTCATCTTTCGAGTCTCGAGTTCGGGTTCGGCCGGGTCCGAGTCTTTCGTTCTTCCTGTCAGTCCCATAGAGGCTATGCTGTCAGTACCGGAAAGAGTAATGATTAGTTCATCTTCTGAGTCTTCGGGTTTGAGTCCTTCGTTCTTTTGTCACGTGACTTGTCACCGTATTGAATAGCCTACTAATTCACAACCTTTTTACAAACAAGCACGTAGTTAATGTATAATATAATAGTAGTTAATTAATGTATAATATATAATAAAACACACCACAGATGCACAAGAAACATTTAAAGTCCCTGTAAAGGCAATTTAAAAAAAAATTTCTAAACACATTATACATGTTAGAAATGTATTGATTAAACATATTACAAAGACTGTGAACTGTGAAGTACTGAATTGTGGAGTTAGACCGTTAAACAGTTTTTCACCATTGATATTTTCCGGATTTTCTGGGCGGGGCTAAAACGGGGCTCGATGACGCACTGGAGCCCTTGAGCTCCTGGACACGCCCCTACTTGATGACGCACTAAAGCCGCTGAGGCTGGCCGCTCCTAACAATATTATAGAGCACATTCACATCAGTTTGCCGCTCATTCGCGAGTTACTGTCAGGTATGGCGTTATTATCCTGTCAGATGTCGAGAGCGCATTATTGTAGCGCGAAAGTACATTAATATTATGCGCGAGCGTGAATCTCTCTGCTCTCGCGCGGAATATGATATGCCGAGCGTGAATCTCTCTGCTCGCGCGCGAGAACTGGGCGCGTGCTCTCAGATACACTTCTCTTGTAAGAATTCTCTCTCTGGGCTGAGTGAGCTCGCTGCCTCGCTCAGAGAATATGCCTGCACTTAAAAACGTGTTCAGTGCAATCGCGAATCGCTCCTCTTCCCCAGCTAACAGTTTTAGGTTATAAGAACGTTTTTATAACGTTCCCATTAAGTTATAAAAACGTTATTTCTGAATGTTCTAGGGAATTTCAAAAAGTCCCGTTTTTTAGAGGTTGTATTAACGTTATTTCTTGGTTATAAGAACGTTCAATTCTCCCGTTATGTAAACGTTGTATTAATGTTATTTCCTGGTTATAATAACGTTAGAACGTTCAATTCTCCCTTTATATAAACGTTGTATTAACGTTCTTGCTTGGTTATAAGAACGTTATTCAAACGTTCAATTCTCCCATTATATAGACGTTCTCTTAATGTTTTTCTAAGATAATGAAAATCGTTTCATTCAATAAAAAACATTAAGAAATGTTTTAATAATTATTAAAACCTTTCTTAATGTTTTTAATATAACAAGGTAGCCTATATAATAGGCCTAGCCTATATGAAGAACCTAAAACAAGAACTTTCAGATTTTAAAATTAAGACAAATTTTTTTTTAAAAAAAGACCCATGAATCATGTCTATAATATGTGTAATGTAGTCCACTGAAGTCGAGTTGAATTGAACCCAAGTATAGTTTATTCCAATAAACTGATTTGGGTTGAAGTGACAATATGAAATTAACATGAACATAAACTTGGACTAAACATAGAATCACCAACAATGGTACAGGGAACAAAGCTAGACAAGAGACAATGGGAACACAAGGACAAGGATAATGACCAAAAACAACCAATGACATTCACAAGTTAAAGTTAATTTAATTTATATAGCTCATTTTTACAACAATTTCCAAGTTTATGTTCATGTTAATTTCATATGGTCACTTCAACCCAAATCGGTTTATTGGAATAAACTATAGGCCTACTTGGGTTCAATTCAACTCGACTTCAGTGGACTACATTACACATATTATAGACATGATTCATGGGTCTTTAAAAAAAAAAAAATTTGTCTTAATTTTAAAATCTGAAAGTTCTTGTTTTAGGTTCTTCATATAGGCTAGGCCTATTATATTGTTATATAAAAAACATTAAGACAGGTTTTAATCATTATTAAAACATTTCTTAATGTTTTTTTATTGAATGAAACGTTTTTCATTATCTTAGAAAAACATTAAGAGAACGTTTATAATGGGAGAATTGAACGTTTGAATAACGTTCTTATAACCAAGCAAGAACGTTAATACATACAACGTTTATACAAAGGGAGAATTGAACGTTCTAACGTTATTAACCAGGAAATAACATTAATACAACGTTTACATAACGGGAGAATTGAACGTTCTTATAACCAAGAAATAACATTAATAAAACGTCTAAAAAACGGGACTTTTTGAAATTCCCTAGAACATTCAGAAATAACGTTTTTATAACTTAATGGGAACGTTATGAAAACGTTCTTATAACCTAAAATTGTTAGCTGGGGAAGAGGAGCGATTCGCGATTGCACTGAACACGTTTTTAAGTGCAGGCATATTCTCTGAGCGAGGCAGCGAGCTCACTCAGCCCAGAGAGAGAATTCTTACAAGAGAAGTGTATCTGAGAGCGCGCGCCCAGTTCTCGCGCGCGAGCAGAGAGATTCGCGCTCGGCATATCATATTCCGCGCGCGAGCAGAGAGATTCACGCTCGGCATATCATATTCCGCGCGCGAGCAGAGAGATTCACGCTCGCGCATAATATTAATGTACTTTCGCGCTACAATAATGCGCTCTCGACATTTGCCAGGATAATAACGCCATATGTCAGTACTATTATTAGTAACAGCCTACAGATTGCTAGCTAGCTATGCCTTTGTCACAGAAATGCGTACTACCTGGATGCGATCACCGGATCACGTACAAAACAGATCGGTGTCCTTATTTACATTTCCGAAAAACGATTACATCAAAAAGAAGTGGATTCATTTTGTGAAGCCTTGATGGAGAGCTGAGGATCACCGCCAAAACCCACCTCTGTAAGTGATCATTTTACACGGGATAGTTTTATAAACTTTCATCAGAGACAACTGGGATTCACTGATAATCCGCTGTTACTGGTGAATGGGGCCGAACCGACTATCTCCCGCCTCGGCCTTCATCCTCCAGTCGCGCCGACAACTGGTGCCATCATCGGCAGTGCGTGCCCACCGTGCGAGCATCCATTTCGGCTGTAGAGTTGAGTGTGGCGACGACAGCTTTCCCGCGAGTGGGCGTGGCTTCAGCGCAGCCAGCGGACACGCCCCCAGCGTTTGAGAGCAGAGAATACTGCTCATTTTTTCAAGATTTTGATAGCTTATTTTATGTACTTGTAGGGGTGGTTAATCGGTCTGATTTCCCGATTCGATTCGATTACGATTATTGAAGTCCCGATTCGATTACAGTCGATTTTCGATTATTAACGATTCTCGATTAGCGATTATTGATTTTCCATGTCACAACAGTAAACGAAAAAACACTACAAAGTGATTGCAGTATTAAAAAAAGTCAGCTGCTGAATTACTTAACTCTTTTATTGAGTAACAACAACTCAAAGCACTTTCTGTGTCGTGTAGTTATAACTTCAGAATTATTTGTATGTAGCTTATGTTCTGTAGAACACAGAAATTAATACATCACATTGTGTTGTGACTCATCAAGTTGAACGAAACAATAACAAATAAATGAAAGACTTATTTCCTTAAGGAAGTAGATCAGAACCAACATACTGTAGAAATTGGACAATTTTCTTCTAGAAAGACAAGGTGTTGTTCAGGTGGAGGAAGACTGCAGGTTGCAGTCGAAACATGTCAAGGTAAATAAAAAGTTTATAATGCAAAAAAATGTTTGCATTATATGCGGTTAGAACAGCTGTCAGCAGCGCGTCCTCATCCATATCAAGCGCCTTTTCCCCTGAGGCGGCGGCAGCGCGGGCGGGAGCCGGCGGCTGCGAGTCCGGGAGAGGGGGCGGAGAAGGAGAGATAGACGCTCGAGGGAGTCATTCCGGCGAGCATTTGCATCAGAAAACGACGGCAGTGCAGCCCGCAGGGTCGACATCGGAAGTGCGTCGCTGAGCTCACAAACCCCTGAGGGCAAGAGCTGCGTGTTCCTGGCCCAGGCAGAGAGCGCAGATCACATGGTGGTCTCCGTCGCTGTGCGGGGCTCTGCACGCGCCGCAGGAAGTGCAAGGCATCTTGAAAAAGACGCTCGCTGCTCTTTTAGACAGTAAGTTTTGCAAGAAAGGATCCGTCGCCGGATAGCGTAGCTCGCACGGATGGCTGAAGGTGGCGAAGACGGCCGGCTTCTTCAGGCGCTGTCTTGTCGCTTCCTCGACGGCGGCGGCGGCTTCTCTCTAGATCCAGCGATGCGGCAATAATAATAACGCAATTTTTTTTTAATAATAAAAAATCGATTTTTGAAAATGTAATAATCGATTCATAATCGTCCATAACATACTCGCGATTAATCAATAATCGATTTTTTTAACCACCCCTATGTACTTGCTGGCTTTTTTTATCATTCAAATTTGGCTGGGTGACTAATAACACATTTTTCTGTGGTGTGACAAGAACACATACTTAATTTTGACTTTACAGGGACTTTAAAGAAACGGACAGGGACAATAATAAGATGGAACTTTTATTTTTCAGATAATGTTTATTTCACATATTTTGTATTTTAATTCCTAAATATAAAACAATATACATTCAGACGCAGTCAATAATACGAATCTAATATTGTATTTGATGCGAGATACCAGCGGTCACGTGACAAAAGAACGAAGGACTCAAACCCGAAGACTCGAAGAAAATTAACTAATCATTACTATTTCCGGTACTGACAGCATAGCCTCTATGGGACTGACAGGAAGAACGAAAGACTCGGACCCGGCCGAACCCGAACTCGAGACTCGAAAGATGAACTAATCATTACTCTTTCCGGCACTGCTGTAGCCTATCACACACGGCACGGCCCAGCAGACAGATCAGAGTGACGAGTCGACAACTAACGTCTCGAGACACAAGAGGAGGAGAACAAACCTGATAAATAGACCAATTTTCAGTTGGTAAACATGGTGACGTTTTTATGTGGGCGGAGCTTAAGTGGTGGCAGAACGATCCCTCTGGCCGCTTCACTAACGTAAAGTCTGCAAGTTTTGTTAGCTTGTTTTTAACAATGACTGGAGAAAATCCGATTTTATCTTAATGTGCAAGGTCACTCACTGTCCAGGACCACGATTGTTATTTGCAAAAGTTAATTTTAATCGGACGGAACCAGATTGGCCGACCCGTACACTCATTGAGGATCTGACAGGATTAACGTTACCTCCGGTTGAGTGGCCTGACTTCTACACCTACCTGATAGAGAAACGGAGGGCATGTAGATGCCTATAACTATGTGCTGAATGGTCATGTACAAGACTTGTGTGGTACGATCTGCAGTTCTGCCTAGCCAGCGCCATGAAGACGACAATGTAAAGAGGGACATTACGGTGCAATTTTAATGAGGTGAATATTTCTAGAAATAAAAAATTGCAGATAAAGCATATTAATTTTTCATTGATTCTTGCACCCAACAACACAACAAGATGACATTTAATAATAAGAAGAATAATTGAAGATCCTTATTTTGTAGCCGAATCTGTGCTGGTTTGTATTTGCCGCCTCCAGTTTTCCCTTTGTTCTGCCACCAGCTAGCGCCGTGACGTAACTGTGACGTCGGCTGAAAATTGGTCTATATGAAGTTGCAAAGGAAAGAACGTCTCGGATGAGGAGGTGAGGTGAACTAACAGAATCAGACTGCAATAGCCTGAACTTAAAACCCAACAACTAATCAATTCATAAAAATTTCGGTTTCTTATAATTTGGCTTTGGCTGCATTACCCTATAATTTATTTTTATTCTTTTTACAAATGTAATCAACATTTTCGTAAGTTCTAGATGTGTTGGGATATTTAACATGCCATTTTAATTATATTATGCTGAAATGAATGAAATGACTCGAAAAAAGATTCGTTCATTTTGCTGAACGAGACTCAAAGATCCGAGTCAGTAAAATGATCCGAACTTCCCACTACTAAATGTGACGTGTTTGGAAACCATGTTTTCCGCCAAAATAAAAGCTTGATGCAGTTTCCGTAAAAATACAAGATCATGTGTTTATCTCTTTCAAGTATAGAAATTAGTACAAAACTAATTATGAAAGTTTATTTTATTTTTCAGTGCATTTGTTTTACAATATGTATATATTACTGTCGGATTAATATTATAACTATTATTATAATGTAGACAGACACTATATCACAACTAAAAGAGGTTTGAGTTTTTCTTTGTTCAATTTGCACACTGAGTATGGGTTAGAGCTCTTAATTTTGAACTCTCAAAGTGCACCAGATGGATGAATTTAACATTAAAAAGCACAAAATCTTCTTTCGGGGTAGCATGCCCCCTAACCCCCCAGACGGATCAAGGTACATCCACCACAGATTTACCAAAAATCCTGTGTGAAACACTGGTATTGCTATGCCAATCTAACTTATACTGTAGCTTGTTTTATGATTCATCACTGTGGAGTGTAGTTCAATTGTATTTCACCAGTTAACTCTTACTCATTCCTACTCACTCATTACATGGCATTAGTTGTTTTAAGGAATAGGAGTTGGTATACATATTCATGGGCGTGCAAAGATCGGTTGTGTTTATGATCATATGTAGTGGGGCAGTCTGGGCCAAAATGCCAGGGCTGATTTTTCGTCCCAGTCCAGCCCTGGCTCACCACCGATCATTAACGCTAAATACAGAGTTTACAGACATAACACTTGCATATACATTGGGAAACAATTAATATAGTGAACAGTATTTCTTATAACTTGTAAGGGATGATATAAATGAATACACATTCATGTGATGCTTCTTCGCCGTTGCTTTAACGGGAATGAAGCGCATCGCGAGAACTCCCTCTATACAAAGATACACAATGCACATGCTAATCAATCACAAACATCCATCTAAGCTACAATTATTTAACATTAATTTGAAATTAAATAATAACACTTGTTAGAACCCAAATTATTTATAAAAGCATTTTGATGAAAACAAATATTATAATAATAAATTTGATAAAAATTACAGTAATGTAATGTACAGTCACAGTAATGCTTAATTTACAGTAGCCTATTTAACTTCACCGAGCAGTTGCTGTATAACATCAGATATTGCAACACTGTTACCAACATTTTCAGTGTACAGCATTTTGTCTCTTCTTTTTTCAGTTTCAGTATTTCTGCAACAAGTATACATTCGTAGTGATGATGTTGAGCCTTTTACCGTACAAAAGTCCTTAGTCAACAGGAAAGAGGCACTTGTATTTAAAATAGTCTCATGGGTAAATGAAAAAAAGTGAAAGTCTTTTTAAACAACCAAGAAACAGTCAAAAGTTCAAAGTGATTCAAAGTGTCCACAGTTCTCAAAACAGTCCATTGTCACATTATATGGTAACAGTTCATTGTCTTTTTTCTTTGCAATAGTTTCTCACTATGGGCAATAAACATTGTCTGAGTAATATGCTGTATAGTGGCACTTTATGGAGAGGGGAAGGTGCAATTCAGTTAATAGCACACATGTGAGGGCTGGGGATCACAAAATGGCGTTGATAACCAGGGTGTCACAGCTGTTGTCCCACTAAATGCAAAGTGTGAGTAGTGGTTATTATTGCCCACTATCTGCACGTTGTATGATGGGGTCCTAAGATTGTCGTCTGTAAACTTTTTTGGTGGCCGTTGATTCTTCCTGGGGAACTGTTTTCCTCCTCTGAGGTCCTGTGTTTTATATATATATATATATATATTAGTGCTGGGCAAGTTAACGCGTTATTATCGCGTTAACGCATTTATTAATTAATGCCGACAATTTTTTTATCGCGCGTTAACGCAGTTTTTTTTTATTATTATTATTTTGAAAGTCCGTTGCTCACTGGCTCTGAATACACATAGGCCTACAGTCAAACCATGATCACAGGAGGGGTGGGATGTTGGTCAGCCAGCAAATAACCCACCCAAACAAGCAGTGGAGAGGCTTAGGCAGTTCTCTTTCATCATCTCGTTTCGAGATCCACCTATGGGAAGGGCATCCGTACCTGACCTCTGCAGAAGCATCCAATTGCACCAAGTCTGGCTAACAGACAGAAGCGCGCAGCCAATGCCAGGTGAGGCCACACCCCCTTACCTACGGGCATATCACAGCTGGGCGCGCTGCTATTCCTCAGTTGACATTCGCTTCTCGCGATCTCTGCATTGACACAGTTCGGTTGGATTAACGTTACGCTGCTCACTTTCGAGTCTTCAGGAGGACATATCGCCAGATCAGCCTCCGCCAGACGTGAGTGACAGTCGTTTCTTCAGCCTATCCGCTGTGTTTTTTGCATCCGGAGCCGCCCGAGCTCTCGCTGTCCTTCACCTGCTCCTCCTTTACATGGCTGCCCGCCACGGATTTTTCCGAGTTCTTCACCGCTGGCCCGCCCATGGCTATGTGACCGTCTAAACAGCCGCTTCCCCCGGGGAACAGCCTATCACGACGAGCCTGCCCGGCCGCGTGTGGTGCTCTCATCGGCGCTATAAGGACCCTCTCGTTCTGCGCGGTCTGCTTGGGCTTAACACGCTCAAGCTTTGGAGAACCCGGGGAATTGCGGTCATTGTAATTGCTGCCCATGTAGCTTTTACTAAGCCGGCTTTTAGTTGCACGACACAGCGCGCCGTGCTCGGCCTTTCTGACTCGGAGGAGAGACACGGTGATGATGACGCGCTACCGGGGGACTCCCGGAGCGCCACCTCTCTAAAATATTTGAGCTGACATCAGCCCAATCCGCATTCCCTGAAGAGGACATCTTCGCGGGAAAACCTCACTCTCGTTGACGAACCGGTCGGTTCCGGCGACGGGGATGACGCGGTCCTTTTAGCGTTCCCTAGGCTAGCGTTCACGCGGCTTTGCCTCCGTCCATCCTCCTGGAAGTTTGTGAGCGAGCGGCCGTTCGTTTCAACATTGTGTGGCCAGCTCCACAGAGCGCCACCGACCAGGATAGGAATATGTACGACGGGTAAACGCTGGGACCACCGCCCAGTCTGAACGGCCGGAGCGTCCCGCTAGACTGTTAACACGGTCTCACGGGCCTTGATTTGTTACGATTACGTGTTGAGGTTTTCAATGTATGCCTTCCTAGGAAGGCGGTCCCGAACGCAAGCGGCCTGCCTGTTGTTCGACCATTGGGAGTAACGTTAACTAACAGGGTCTCCCACCTACGGTCGGTGAATCCCTTCTCGTGGCTGCCCAGCCCGTATGTTGTTAGTGGACGTTGTGTGTGTGTGTCCCCCTCCCCCCCACAACAACAAGTTACGGGGGAGGGGGCTGTCGTGAGGAAAAGTACATAGCAGTGTTACCACACCGCACGCACTTGGTTCCCCTCACCCAGTTATTAAAGGCTTCGGCCCCAGTGTTTCCCAACACAAACACACACATTACCAAACAACACATTTAATAAACGAATCAAATGAATTCGTGCAGATTTATATATCTGCCAGCGGCAACATAGAGAGCAAATCTCTCTGATCCCATGCATGTCGCCCTGAGTCCGTCCACAAGAGGTCGCCATTGCCTCATAAATCAACCAACTGGGCTCACACAGCTCAGTTGCGGCTGTCCAGCCGATGTGTTTTTAGTGGACGTTGTGTGTGTAAGGCCCCTGTGTTCCCCAACACAAAACACACACATAACTAAATAACACTTAAAAAAAAAAATAATAATAATAAAAAAAACGCATTAAATAAATCCGTTACAGAGAGAGTATCTCTCTCCGCGGATATTATTTTTCTGCCTGCACTTGAGACTGCCCAGTTCATGTGTTCAGGAGATATGTGTTTTTCCCACTTTTGGGGACACCTTGTGAGGGAAAGTTCAGTACAGTGGACACCACACTATGTTTCCCTCACTCTGTCAATAAAGGCTTTGGCCCCAGTGTTTGCCCAACACAAAACACACAAAGCTACGAATCAAATTAATTCGTTTTGGAGAGAAGACCTCTCTCCGCAAAGAAAACTTCTCACTGCAGAGAGAGGAAATCCCTCCAAACCCCTGCATGTTGCCTCTAGTGTTCCCACTAGATGGCGCCTTTGCATCACAAATGAACCAGCTGGGCCCATACAGCTCCGCTCCGGCCCGAGCGGGGGCGCTTGCGAGTCACAAAGCGGCTTGGCAAGCCGTTTCAGCGCCCGAGTGGGTTTTTGCGTACTGTAACCCAGGGTTACAAGCTGCAGTTTGCAATAAAACCTCCGCATTTCAACGGCGTTCTCTCTTCTCACACAGAAGAAAACGCCTCACACATTCTGAAAGAGGAAATTCCCTCCCTCCTAACAAGGGAGCGATTCAGATGGTGCCACCCAATCTGATAAACCATGGTTTTTATTCCTGGTATTTTCATGTTCCAAAAGGCGTGGCGCCCCCCCACCCCCCACCCGCGCACATCACATCCCTCGGGTTCAAGGTGAATGCGAGCGAAAACAATCTGACTCCCAGTCAGAATGTCATTTTCCTGGGCTTGGAATTGAACTCAGTCTCCATGCGAGCGCGTCTCTCTCAAGAGCGCGTTCGCTCGCTGATGGACTGTCTGTCTCAGTTCAGTGAAGGGGCGAGAGTACAATATCGCACATGCCTCAGGCTGCAGGATCTCATGGCTTCATCTATCCAAGTTGTGCCATTGGTCTCCTGAGAATGAGAACGTTCACGAAATGGGTTTTGTACACTACATTTCAGCCCGATTTGCGATCTCTGCCGCTCGGTAACGATGACGCGCGCCTGCTCGGCGGCCTTGCGCCATTGGGTGAGCGAGAACTTTTACGCACGGGGAACCCCCCCTCGGGACGGTACGATGCGAAAAGTTTTGACGACAGATGCGTCCTTAACAGGCTGGGGAACCACCCAGGAAGGCAGAACGGTGAACGGTCTGTGGCTGAGCAGACTACGTTCAGCGCACATTAACTATTTAGAGCTTTTACTATTTGGAAAGCTCTGAATCATTTTCTGCCTTGCCTGCAGGGACATCCTGTTCTAGTACGGTGCGATAATACCACGGTAGTGGCTTATATCAACCGTCAGGGTGGCATGCGCTCGTCAAAACTCCACGCTCTAGCTTACAGGCTTTTGGTGTGGAGCAGACCATTACGCATTCTGTCATTACGCGTGACTCATGTCCCAGGCATTCGGAACAGAGGCGCGGATCTGCTATCGAGGGGAAACCCAATCCACGGGGATTGGCGTCTTCACCCGCAGATAGTGGAGAGGTTATGGATGAGATGGGACAGGCAGCCGTAGATCTTTTCGCCTCGCGCGAAAATCACCATTGTCCTATGTTCTTCTCGCTAAAGGACATGGACGGAGACGCACTGGCCCACCCATGGCCCAAAGTGCTGTTGTATGCTTTTCCTCCCCTGTGCCTGATAATTTTCACTCTGGCCAGGGTGAGAGAGCACGGCCTGTCTCTCACTCTAATAGCACCCAGGTGGCCCAAAGCCCCATGGCTGGCAGAGATAATCCCTCTGTTATACGCCGAGCCATGGCGCCTCCCCCCTCGCACGGACATTCTGTCCCAAGCCAACGGGGAGATTTACCACCCCCACCCGGACAGGGTGGCTCTCTGGGCCTGGCCCGTGAGAGGACGAACCAAAATGCACTGGGGCTCCCGCCGCGTGTAATCGCCACTACTCAGAAGGCCAGGGCCGTTTCCGCGCGATCCCTATATGGCTGTAAGTGGCAAGTGTTCGAAGGGTGGTATGATGGGCGTGGTTTCACATCTTATCAGTGCTCGGTGCCTGATATTTTGTGTTTCCTGCAAGACCTCATGGAAAGAGGCAGGTCCTTTTCCACTATTAAGGTCTACCTGGCTGCGATTTCAGCCTGTCATGTGGGTTTTGGGGCTCCACCGTCAGGCAGCACCCTCTAACCCGCGGATTTATGGAGGGTGCACGCCGCTCTTTGCTGGTCATCAGGAGATCTGTTGAATCTGTCCCAGAGTGGGACCTCTCCATGGTGCTGGAAGCGCGGTCTCTGTATCCTTTTGAGCCTCTGGGGAGTATTTCCCTTAAGCTGCTGTCCCTCAAGACAGCTTTGCTCTCGGCCTTGGCATCTGCTAAACGGGTCAGTGAGCTACATGCACTCTCGGTTCACCCCTCGTGCGCCAAATTCTCCCTAAGTGGAGATAAGGTTTTCCTTAAGCCTAACCCGGCCTTCAGGTTTTGGAGCTATCCGCTTTTCACCCTCTACCCTTTGCCTCCCCGGAGGATCAGGGGCTGAATGCTCTGTGTCCCGTCCGTGCTCTGCAAGCATAATGACCAGGACCAGTGCTTTCCGCAAGAGCGACCAGCTCTTTGTTTCTAGGGCTCCCCTGCACAAGGGGAGTCCCATTTCAAAGCAATGCCTCTCACATTGGCTTGTGGACGCTATACTATGGCTTATGAAGCAAAGGGAGTGCAGCCCCAAGGGGCATCAGAGCTCATTCCACAAGGGGCTTAGCCGCCTCTTGGGCTTTGTTCAGGGGAGTGCCACTGCAGGACATCTGCTCCGCGGCCAGCTGGGCCTCTCCTCATACCTTTGAGCGTTACTACCGGTTGGATGTCACCAGAACTTCGGTGGCACACTCGGTCCTAGGGGTAGGGTCCTCTTAGCCCTTTCCCACAGCCCCGTTTGGTTAACCAACGAGGAGTGAATGGGCCGGCTGGCCATGTTCATTCCTGTCACCAAGCATTCGCATTCCTTCTTGGGTTTAGCTATGTGCATTGGTGGTGCGGGGGCCATTATCATGTATGTGTCTCATGCATGTTTCATGCCCTGCTTGTCCACAGCAGTTAGCGTGGCGGAAAACTTGCAGGGTCATGTTTGTGGGACGTGTCAGGCACCGCCTCTCTGAGGTGACCGTCCTTCTCTGGCCTTCAGAACCTCACTGTGAGTGTATTGGGCAATCGGGGAGCTGTCCATGTCTCTCCCATAGGTGGATCTCGAAACGAGATGATGAAAGAGAACAATAGGTTACTGTCGTAACCCCGGTTCTCTGAAACATCGAGTGGAGAGATCCACCAGCCTTGCCCCGCTTGCGGCACGAGAAGCGAATATACTGACTGAGGAATAGCAGCGCGCCCAGCTGTGATATGCCCGTAGGTAAGGGGGTGTGGCCTCACCTGGCATTGGCTGCGCGCTTCTGTCTGTTAGCCAGACTTGGTGCAATTGGATGCTTCTGCAGAGGTCAGGTACGGATGCCCTTCCCATAGGTGGATCTCTCCACTCGATGTTTCAGAGAACCGGGGTTACGACAGTAACCTAATGTTTCTCTCAGGTGAACAGAAAGGGAGACAGCGCTCCGTGAGTGAATGACAGGCGCTCTATGGATAGTAACCATGCAACGGCTTCTGTGCGCTACGCAGCTGTAGCCTTTTTAACTTAAATTAAAATTATACATAACTTTACCTGATAGGCCTGCGTTTAGTTTAGCGGGGATGCTCTGCCATGTGAATTCCCTCCTGTTGATGTCCTGATAACTTAGATTCTGGAAACTCACAAACAGCGAGCCGAGGATCAGTCTCTCTTCCAATGATTTGTACTGCGCGTCGTGTACAAAAAGTTAGACAGTTCAACTTCGGCAACGCGCGGGCGCGTGCGTGAGGCGAGCATGACCGCAACAGTTTCACAGGAACGCACCCGCTTGTCGCTGCACCTGTGCTCGACCACTTCACCTCACTCTAGGCTGATTATACTTCTGCGTCGGACCCAAGCCGGAGCCTCTACGCTATAGACTACGCGTTGGTTTTCATTTATAAATCTGCGTCGTTGTCCGCGTTGACGCGCAATTACACATGCAGAGGGAGAGTGTGAAACCCGGGGAGCGGTTCTAGCAATCACAGCGCTTGCAGTACGCGTAGAATTGACGTTACATTTTTGGAGAGATGCACGTCAGGGTACGCGCGCTACACAGCTACGGCGTGAGTTCGACGCAGAAGTATAAATTGGGCTTTACCTCTGTTTAATGTAATCTTACGTGGGAAACCATGGCATGCCATGCTAAGCTGCTATCAGAGAAGTAACGTTGGTCGATTTATATCTGTAGTAGTGATCATGACCCTTTGACTAGACTGTTTCTGCTGCTCCCTGATACAAGATACCTGTTCAGAAAAAGAAAAAGAAAAGAAAACTGGACTCTTTTTGACAAGCTAGATAAAAGGTAATGCCCTGGCAGTGGCAAATAGCTTTGTTTAAATATTTGATTTGATTACGTTAATGTTTAAGTTGAGATTTACAAGAAATATTGTATTGATACTGTGTAAAGGGAATACTGCTGGTATAAAAGCACCTTATTTGTTTAAAGTTTTTGCAAACCACATGTTATTGCACTTTTGTAGCAGTACATTTAAATCAAAAGTGCGCAATACACTACTTTAGAATTCATTATTCAATATTGGGCGTAACAATGCGATTAATCGCGATTAATCGCAAGAAAATCATGCGATTAATCGCGATTAAAATTTTTAATCGTTGCCCAGCACTAATATATATATAATGATAATAATAATAATAATAATAATAATAATATATAAATATATATATATATATATATATATACATACACACACACATTTTCTGTGTTGTTTCGAACTATCTGATGTGATTGCATCAATTGTGAATATGTGATCAGTGCAACATAAATAATACAGACAACAATATTTTATCCCACCATCTCATCTTTATTGTGCTGTTTTTCTTTATATTATAGACTCACTGTCTGTAATCTTACTGGTCAGTGCTGTTAAAATTTTTGTCTTCATTTCTACAATTATCAAACTCACTGAGAGAGCTGCAGGATCTGCAGGATTCAGGAGTGAAGCTGCTCTCTGATGGACTGAAGACGTATGATGGACATTCACAATGTCATCTCAACATACTCATTAGTGAGCACTTCTTTGCCAAAATAATCCATCCACTTCACAGGTGTGGCATATCAAGATATTGATTAAACAGCATGATTATTGCACAGGTGTGCCTTAGGCTGGCCACAATAAAACCGAAAACCAGTCAGTATCTGGTGTGAGCACCATTTGCCTCACGCAGTGCATCACATCTCCTTCACATCGAGTTGATCAGGCTGTTGATTGTGGCCTATGGAATGATGGTCCACTCCTCTTCAATGGCTGTGCAAAGTTGCTGGATATTGGCAGGACCTGGAACACGCTGTCGTATACGCCGATCCAGAGCATCCCAAACATGCTCAATGGGTGACGTGTCCGGTGAGTATGCTGACCATGCAAGAACTGGGATGTTTTAAGCTTCCAGGAATTGTTTACAGATCATTGCAACATAGGGCCGTGCATTATCATGCTGCAACACAAGGTAATGGTCGTGGATGAATGGCACAACAATGTGCCTCTGGATTTCGTCACGGTATCTCTGTGCATTCACAATGCCATCAATAAAATGCACCTGTGTTTGTTGTCCATAACATATGCCTCCCCATAACATAACCCCACTGCCACCATGGGCCACTCGATCCACAACGTTTTGTTTACAGAAGAAATAATAGGTTAGTAACCAAATGTTACACCCCAAATATAGAAACATGTATTTGTGCTGAATGAGAGCTGTGAGCCCATACATTTGGATTAAGCCTTATGTTAGTTCTGCATTCTGTTTTTCGATTTGATATTTCATGAGTTATTGAACTGCAGATTAAAATTCTTATTTCCACTGTATCAGCCCTATGGAAAAACAATGTCAACGTTTAGGCCATGTTTACACCTGGTATTAAGATGTGGTATTAAGATGGGTTGATCAATCACATTTGTCCACTTTCAATTTCTTCGCGGGGAGGGTCTATGGCTGGGTAAATGTATGGGCTTTTTCAGGTCTTTCAATCTAATGGAAAAAATAAGCTGATGAAGGAAAAACACACGGAGAGCAGCAGCTTTTGTTTCAGCTCTGACAGCCGCAAGGTGACACTGTGAGTGTGTGTTAGAAATCAGAAATGGTAAGAGAACATTGTGTTTGGTACTTTTTTTTCGTCTTCAAACCAAACTTGGGTCTTCAGCTGACAAAGTTTAAATCCTGTCTAGTTAGAGCTCTTCCCATAATGTTTACGCATTAGGTCAGTAGGCAGGAGAGTGTCTGTTTGAACACATTTTGATACGTTTTCGATTACCTCTGGAAGTAGTCGAACGTGAACAAGCTCAAAATATTTTAGACCCTGTTTGGCGTTGTCTACTTGTGATCTGATTGATGACAAACACATCTTAACAGGTGTAAAAAGGCTATTACTTTCAGTTTAAGGTGTGAACACATATATACAGAGTTATCTGTTCATTATAGCGTTATCTGTATGCTAGTATCCCGCTAGCCTGTTAACATGCCATCCGTACTTGCCATCTTTTTTTCTCTCTCGCGCCTTTTATGAGTCTATCAAGCAACTAAGGTAAGTAGAATCAGTCAACAAACACGGTGAGTAATGTCTTCTCCTGTTATTGTCACTTGTTAAAGACACGCATTCAAACATTAATCGAGGATAGTAAGAGTGCAAGGGCTTTAGATACTGCTTTGGATGTGACCAGCTTAGTGAACTCTGTAAATTGTTCGGTTCCAGCTGTAGAGACCGTGCAGCAGGACAACTGGGTGACCGTGAGACGCTGTAGTCGCAGGACAAAACACCGCTCTTCCGTTCCGATAACAACATTAAACAGGTTCTCCCCTCTCACTGAAACACCCACTGAGAATCCTGTTGAAAGTACCCAAGTTATTGGCGATTATATTACATGGAACGTGAAAATAGAGACACTAGCCACCATAGTCACATGTTTGACGGGAGCCAGAGCGTCTGACATCAAAGTAAATTTAAATTCAATTAAATTCTCTAAGATTATATTCACGTCGACACTAATGATGTTTGAAAAATGAACTTTAAATCTTGTCAAAAGATATCCGTTTGACTGGACCTGTCAACAGAAAGTCTTGTTTGGTACCTCAAGACTCGCTCATGTTTACAGCCTTCTATTAGCGTGGGGTGTGTTTCCCGTACAACAAGAGAATTGGCTGCTTCACTACCATAGTACGATGCATCGTTGAAGAAATCAACTAGCTAGTCACAACTGTTTCCCGAAACCGTATTGTCGCAAATTGGTTGTTCAACCACATTGGTTAATGATGTCACGCAGGTGGTGGAGTAGTAACTTTCTTTAATGAATATGTTTGAGATCCAATTAATGCTAGATGGTTTGCTATAAATCACGAACACAGTATCTGAGGACAATTTTTATTTTGCTTTATTTCCAGATTCAATCATAGATAGACTCGTTCAGTAGGCTAGAGCGTTCGCACATGTGCACTTTTAAAAAAACGGTGCTTTAAAATCTCGACAAACTAAAAGACATAAATGACATTTGTATGTATTCTAAATAAAAGATACATATTGTAATGAATGTCAGCTTGCTTATTTTGCTTAAGACGAAGATTTATTAATTCCACATGTCATGCAAACTAGAAACTATGCTTCTAACCACAGGTCGAGATATGTCGTTCCAACCACATAACTTTGCGATGCGGTTTGTGAATGTTCGTTGGAACGATGGTTTCGGGAAACACAGACTTGTTGAACTGCTCATAACGACGGAACTTGAGACCATAGTTGGCTAACGATGCTTTTGGGAAACGCACCCCTGAGAATTTGACTGAAAAAGCCAGAATAGAGCAGAAGCAGGAGACGGAGTGGTGTAAATAAAAGAGCAGAGTTTATTGAATTATTTTAGTTGCATATATGTCAATGCTCAGACTTCGTCTGGCCAGTACAATTCCAACAAGTGTCATTATACCAAGGGAAAACGATTGGAAAATTACTGCTTCACAACATCGTCATGTGAAGTTAAAAACCTTTAAGACAATCTCTTATCTCCTCCCATGAAGACAAATATCCCTTTACATGACTAATGATTATAAACGATTATAAAATTAAATCAAATATAAACTATGTATGATTGATTTATTAAAAATCTTCAGATTTTTCACTCCCCCCTCTTAATCGTATATTAAAACATTGGATTATATAGATTGATTAAAAGCAAGCAAACCTTCATGATCATTATCAAAACATGCTTTGAAAAGCTTCCCTTCTACATGCTCTTTAAAAGAACAGGTCTTCTCTGTCATACCGCGTACCAGCGTCATCTGAGGGGGAGTTTCTAACATTGGCATTGTGTCGCACAAAACAAATCAACACTCTTATGTAATGTACAAGAGTGTATAAATGACTAATGATTATAAATGTTTATAAAATGAAAAGTATGATAAGGGCAGGAAGCGACACCTAGCAGGACGGCCTCCTCAAGATCTTGGACAAGCAGTAAACTCGATATACTCCCCATTCTAGAGAACAGACAGAAAGAGAATAATGCATTGCATTTTTGCAGTTATGCAATTTTCAATATGCAAAATGTAGATTGCGTCACAATGTTTATTATTATTATTATTACTATTATATGGAATGATCTGGATGCACATTTTAATGCGTTTAACCAGTTTTTTTTTTAAAGAAACATTCATGCCATTTTCAGCACTATCTATCCTGACCTGTTTTGTCTAAACCAATTACATTTCAATATAACATGATGACAGCTAACTCAAAATCCATTCACAATTTATGAACATATAAAATGGTTAAACCAAAAATTGTCCAATCACAGAATAGCACAGCATAAAGTATGACAGCACCTCACTGTATCTGAAGGAAATGTCAAGATGGCTGTCAAGCTATTAATTACTGAATGCCTGAACCTGTATCATTTTACCATGGGAAACCATTGATACATAATAATAATAAAAAAACATAATAATAATACAAATTATTATATATATATATATATATATATATATACCTATACAGTGTGTGTATGTGTGTACATATTGTACATATTGATTTTTTCACATAAAAGGATGACAAATGTTTGAGTAAAGTCTTAAACGGTTATTTCCTCATTAACCATCTGTCTGATCCCGTAAAGTGAAGAGCATCAGTAAAAAGCTTAATTGTATAAATATAAAGCTTAGTTATTCTAATATACAAATTAAATGTTTTATGTAAAGAATACTTGTTAATATTTAACTTCATGTTCAATCTGTGGAAAGGTATATACTATATTTTTCAGTTGAAATTATTTTGTAGAGTTGACATACATAACTTACTTTAGTAATGTACATGCTAATAAATTAATGTTTCAAAAAAGAACATTTCACACATGCAACTTTTAATACATGCACTTCTAAAAATTCATGTCATACTAAAGAATCATTTAAAATGCAAAAACTTAAAATTAAAAAAATATATAAAAACTTAGGATTTAAACAAATTTAGGATTTATATGCTTTTGAAAAAGTTCAATGTAATGACTCTAAAACATGGCATGTGATGTAACCATTAAGTAAAAGGTAAAAAGCATCCTTATTGGGTGACAGTTGTAGGTTACAGTTTGACAAGAGTTTACAGTGTGACAAAAGCACAATGTTGTGTTTTATAGCGAGTGTACACAAATATAAGTAAACACTTTGCAGGTTTAATGATCTGTATGAACAAAATGACGGAGTATGTTTTTTATGTTTCCACTGTTCGATCGCGGCCGCGCCTCTCTCTCTTTCACACAAACACACACACTCCAGCATTGCAATCTTGACATTGCAGCCTGTTCATTATGCGGTCACACCAAACACGAATAGAGCGTTAAATTCGCGTCTATCGCGTCTAGTTCGACGCTAGTCCAAAGCGAATAGGACGCGCGTATAAAGCCAACGTTTGAAGTGAACGCGCGTTCAGAGCTAAGCCGATGGTACAGATTATGTGTCCCTAAAGAACCCGCGTATCTAAAAGTAGTTCCGCATTACATTAATTAATTTTCACGCGAGTTTTATTTATTTTTATACCGTGTATTCTCCGTGTAAATTCGTGCACCGAACCGTGACGCCCGTACCGTTTCGGTTCGGTACGAATACATGTACCGTTCCACCCCTAATATATATATATATATATATGTTCCCTACCTGAGTTTGGTACTGTGCCGCCTGTTGTAAGCACTCAGTCTACTCCGTTCCAGTGGCTCTTGCCTAAATGTAAGAGAAGCCCATTAATTAAAGTTTCGGCAGGGGTGTCCAGTCCTGCTCCTGGAGGGCCACTGTCCTGCAAAGTTTAGCTCCAACCCCAATCATCACACCCGAACCAGCTAATCAAGGACTGTGTTCAAAATCGACCCCAATACCCTTAAAGAGGGCACTATTTGTGGAGACAGCCATTTGTATTGGTGTCCGAAACCACACTGGATGTTATCGAGTGCACTCATTCAATCCCAAAATGCACCGCAATAATAAGTCTACATCTGATGTACACTCAACCACCAGATAATACCCATAATGCACTGTGAGGGTCATGCTGAATGAATTCAATCGTCTCCCTTATGGTGCACTAAGTGTCCGAATTCGCTCACTCGTTTTCATTCACTCCTTCAAGAAGACGATATTAGTGGAGTAATGTAGGGAATAGTGAATGAGGATACAACTCAGTTTAGGTCCCACTAGGTACTCTAGCAACTTCCAGACAGGTGTGTTGAGGAAAGTTGTAGATCAAATCTGCAGGACAATGGCCCTCCAGGACTGAGTTTGGACACCCCTGGTTTACAGGAAGCATCTTTAAATTATATAGCCATTTTTGTCATTGCCTAAAAAAAATTGGTTCTACATTGTCAAAGCAATGCAACACTGAACGCAACAAATAATGTCTTGTTTCTCCATTCAAACAGTTATAAGAATAAAATGTCACTGAATGCATCAAATGTTTGATTATAATTCTGTATTCCACACAGATCTCCATTATAACGAGTTACCTTTATTATATAGTAATTCAGTTACTAACTCAGTTACTTTTTGGAACAAGTAGTGAGTAACTATAACTAATTACTTTTTTAAAGTAACGTTCCCAACTCTGTTAACTCACCACTCCAGTGGACTTCTGATCAACCCCAGCTAACTGCCAAATCTCCAATCCTTCAGAGTCGCCACTCGCCACAAGACTGTAAAACACACATTAGAATCCATAGGCGTCATTTACGGGGGGGACGGGTGGGACATGTCCCCACCACTTTTTGCCAGGGTCGATATTGTCCCCACCACTTTTGAAACATCTCGCGGCACGGATGTACCAATACAAATAAAACACTTCCATTGAACTTTAATGTGCCATTTAAAAACCTTAAGCTTAACTATATTAATTAACGCAAGAATTGTAATGAAATAAATCAGCACTGAAAAAAGTGCTACTACTACTAATAATAAAACCGACATTTGTGTCATTTATCAAATTGCAGTGTCCACAAGTTTATAAAAGCAATAAGTGAAGGATTGATCGAGAGGAAATGTGTGTATGTAAATGAGACCTGTGCAACTTCGTTCCAGCATCAGCCATTTCAGCCGGGGAAAAATGAGCTCCAGTCTTCCTCAGCAACTTCACAACATCCTTATGCCTACAGACACAGATGAAATTAATGCACTTAAATATACAAGCTTGATAAAAATGATCATTCTAGAAGAAAATTTCAAATGGCAATTAGAGGCTTTTGCATCTGGACTCTTCATATACAGTCACATGTGTTTAATTGACTTTGTCAGTTGCTAGGCCATCCCGTTTAGCAATGCTCATTTCAACCTTCGTGGACTCCGAAGGCGTGACCTTTGAACTTTGCACACTTTTAAGGATGCCACTTCTTAATTGGGACACAGCTATTGTTTTGGAATGAGGGTGAGTAAATTCTATTATTATATTGCATCAGAACAGACTTGTAACTATAGGGATGCAAGATATATCGGCCACTTGGCCGATCTATTAAAGCCGATAAATAATGGATAATGGATTATTTCCTTCAGCTGAGACACTTCAGATGCACACGGTTCGCTATGATGGTTTTGAATTACTTGAAATATGATTCAAATCTAAAAGGAAAATACAGTAAAGTACAACATGCAGCTAAAGTTAGTCATTTCGGCTAGATAAAATTATAATTAACATTAGAGTTGTGTGCTTGGGATGTGCTTGAGACTTTTGTTTTTGTAATCAGCCTCTCAAAAATTTAATTCACGAGTTCACACTTACAAATAAGTCAGATAGAATAAATGCGTATTTGGCGTGCTGTCCGAGGAGAGGGCTCCGAGCTGGGTATTCGGCCCGAACCCAGAGCACTCCCCCAAAAGCTGCAAAATAAAATGCAGGACAGCTGCCAGAATGATGTTGATGACCCCCCAAAAACTTGCGGAGTGCAAAGCTTAAAGTATCAGCCGTGGGAAGGGGTTAGTCACTGGTAGGCTTCTTTAACCATGGGACGGAAGTTGGTTGTCTTGAGGTTGGATAGATGTGCCTCTCAGGTAGTAGGCTGGGGAAGGACTACTGCGGAAGCGGAGGAGATGACACTGTTGCGGCAGTGGAGCAGACTTGCTTTTCAATCTTGCTTTTAAAAATCCAAAACAATTTTGGACATAGAACTGAGCTCCTGCGGGAGCGGAGTAGATGACACTGCTGCGGCAGTGGACCAGACTTGCTTTTCAATCTTGCTTTTAAAAATCCAAAACAATTTTGGACATAGAACTGAGCTCCTGCGGGAGCGGAGCAGATGACACTGCTGCGGCAGTGGAGCAAGTTTGGACGGAGTAATGGAGCTCCTGCGGGAGTGGAGTAGATGACACTGCTGTGGCAGTGGACCAGACTTGCTTTTCAACTTGCTTTAAATATCCAAAACAATTTTGGACATAGAACTGAGCTCCTGCGGGAGCGAAACAGATGACACTGCTGCGGCAGTGGAGCAAGTTTGGACGGAGTAACGGAGCTCCTGCGGGAGCGGAGTAGAAGACACTGCTGCGACAGTGGACAAACTTGCTTTCGACTTGCTTTCCAGGTATCCTATGGTGAGTTGAAAGGAGAATTGGGCACTTGCTGGAGCGGAAGAGATAATGGTTCCGTGGGAATGAAGCGAGTTGGAAGAAGAAAATGGAACTCTTGCGGGAGTGGAAGAGATGACACTGCTGCGGCAGTGGGCCAAACTTGCTTTCTGAACTCAACTGTCCAAAAGGTAAGTTGAACTAAGGACTGGGCTCCTGCGGGAGCGGAGTAGATTGTGTTGTAGTTCTTTCTAACTAACCGATGAGCCAGTTGGGTGGAGAACGAGCTCCTGCTGGAAAGGAAGAGATTATGCTGCTGCTGTGTTGGAACCAAACTTACTTTCGAAATTTGCTTTCTAGGCTATCCGAAAGGAAAGTTGGAAGGAGAGCTGAGCTCCTGCGGGACCGGAGGATGTGGTATTGCTGTGGCAGTGGAGTGAGTTGGAGTTGGGAAACGTAGCTCCTGAGGGAGCAGAGAAGTTAATGTTGCAACGGGAGTGGAACCCAACTTGCTTTCCAGCGGCCTAAGGGCAGGTTGGAAGAGAAAAAGGTGAGCTCCTGCGGGAGCGGAGAGATAGCACTGCTGTGGCAGTGGAGCGAGTTAGGATGGGGGACGGGGCTCCTGCGGGTGTGGTGGGCCTGTAAGGTTGGGTGTATGAAAAAGTTGATGCTGGAGAATTTTAGCTGATGAGGGTTCATTGAGCTTCTTTGGTATGGAAGCGGTTAGAATGGATGTAACTCTTAAAAGCCTCCGACGACCAGCGGCCAATTTCTTGAATCTGCTGCTGGGAGAGGCCTTTTGGGCAGCCTTTTTTCATTTGGTCTGTCTTACTTTGCTTTATGAAGTAAGAGATGGTTTCGTTTTCTAGCACTGATAGATCTGTGATTGTGGGGTGGACTTTTGGGCTATAGCTGGAAGTGATGGTGAGTTCTGAGCATCTGAGGAAACCGAAAAAGCCAAAATGAACATTGCGTCCAGTGTGCGGGCGGTCTTGTTGGAGTGGTAGCCTCGGCGGAGGGTGGAGATACATTACGCGAGGAAGAGGAGATGTGAGATGAAAGGGCGGCCTTGCGGGATAATGCACATCGCAAAGTTTAAGTGGCCGAGCAGAGATAGAAGCTCGCATTTAAAACAATTTGGATTTCTAGGAGGGTGGATGCGACCAAAATATTCCTGTCATTTTTTTTTGTTTTTGTTTTTTTCTTTCAGCGAAGACTTTTGGACTGTGAGAAGATGCGCGGCTGGGATGTCGGGCGGGCGGTGAGATAAGGAAATCATCTAACAGGTGGATTAAGTAAGGAATTGAGTAGTTATTGGAAAGGATTTTTATTTATTTATTTTTTTTTAATTAATTTTTTTTATTTTTAAGAATGTCGACTGTGTCAGGTTCAATCTTTATTTACGGACCTTTTTACAGGGCATATAGTGCGGGCGTGAGCGCCGCCACAATAGCTGCAAATGTGTAGATAACGGCAGCGTTGCCATGAGCAACGTCCCGAGTTGAAGTTATTGCAAACTTGACTGGATGAGAAGGTGGTTCTTCTTCTGTTGGAACCTATGGCTGAGTTATTGCAATTTATGTTTGCTGGCCGTGGAACGTAACTGGTTAATTTTGCAGCTGGTGAATCTGGGCAGGGAGGATTTGGCGGGGTAATCAAAGGACAAGCTGTGATGGAATGAGAAACGGATCTGCAAACAGCGCAACATATGTTATGGCAGACCAGAAACACTCTATTATGTAGTTCCGTGTCTAGGGCGCCCCAGTAAGGGCACTGGTTCCACTGGGCTACACGGACGGAGCATTTTGCCGAGAACAATTTGTGGTATGTATAGAAGTGGGTTCCTCCGTACGATAACGCGAGCTCTGCGATGATCGCGAGATAGTCGTTTAACTCGCGTCTCCTGTGGGGAAGTGCGGCGCAAATTATTTCGCTATACCGGCTGAAAGCAATAGCAAATTCAGAAAACGAAAGAATACGGGATGAATTATGAACTGGATTTTTGAGGGTGACTGCAAAATCGCCGCAGTCGATTTGGCGATTTGAGACCGAGGGAGGGAGTAAAGATAGAAGGGAAGATAAATCGATGTCCGCACCTGTGAGGATCTGTGCTCTGATGTTGCTGGCAACAGGGGGCAGTTCCATAGCTGTAGCGTTTGGCGGGATGGGCATCAGAATCTCGGAAAACAAAGTGAAAGGAGAACGATTTTGAGAAAAGGTGTTAGGAGATAAAAAAACCTGGGTCGAGTCAGTTTGTGGAGGCAACCTCACACTTGGGTCGGCCCCTGAAGCCTGTGGAGGAACTGAAAAAGTGGGAAAGGAGGGGAGCTGGAGAGGTAGAAAGGGTGTCTGGGCCTGCGCCGCTAGCTGAAGCAGCCTCGCACTAGAGTCTGATGGTGGGGCTTCAGGCCATGGACAGGGGAAAGAATTGGAAAAGGTGACAGGAAAGGTCTGAGGTAGCTGACCCTGCGCCGTTGGCGGAGGCATACCCGCGGAGAAAGGGCGGCCTGTTTCGATGAAAACTGGCATTGTGACGTTAGGCACGGTGCTTGGGAAAGCTGCAGTCTATAGCTCGGCGGAGCGGAGAGTAGAGAGGGGCCTTGCGGCGGCGGCGGTGGAATCTGGGGCGCGGCCCAGGCTAGCTGAAGGCCTGCTGCGGCCTGACGCTCGCGGAAGACTGGGACCTGCGAGAGATGGAGAAGGTGTTTTCTGGAAACGTGAGTTCGGGCTCTTGTATTTACTTGCCTTTTTTGCGGATTTTGAACGTGGAGTGGATTTTGGAGAAGGGAAAGCTGCCTGGAGTGAAACGCACTGGTCGTACAGTTGTGCTTTATTCATTCTCCTAGAAAAATAAACATCAGCGTTGATTAGTGCTTGTCTTAACCCCAACACTATCCATTTCTCTATTGCAGGAATGGTGGGTTGTGCTGAAGTGTAGGAAGATGCTGGAGATGGTGGTGGAAGTCTTGATGGTGGAGGTGAGGGCAAGTCATGCAGAGTTCAACTTTGAAATCATGGCAATTATTTGTTGTCTCCCTAAAAAGTATTTGGACACTTAAATCAGTCCTACCTGCCGTGCACAGCACTGTGAAGTGGTGTTTCACCAAAGCGATCTCTGGCATAGACTGAGGCCCCTTTACTCAGCAGATACTCCACCACTTTTACATGTCCCGCACATGCAGCGACGTGGAGAGGAGTGCGGCCGTCATAGTCTGCCATGATCAAGTCAGAGCCCTATATAGAAAGATAAGAATCATAATCCGTGTCCTGATTTTCTAGACTGCATTTATTACTGCAAACCACCACATCGGACTTGTTCGCATGCTCCTGGACCATTTTTAATACAATAAAAAAATATTAAAATACAAAAAAGTTGCAGGAATACTGCAACTGTAAAAAGTTTGGAATAGGCTGCATTTATTTGATTACACTTTTTACAGGTAGTGTTTGCCCTTCTAAATGGGTGTCCAAACAGGTATTAATATCTTACCATTTCCCTCAGGGCCTCTAAAGCTTCAATGTCTCCGGTCTTAGCAGCGACGCAGACCAGAGTTGGAGTTAGTGCATCTCGTACGGGTCCAAGCTCCTGTGGACATCAGTAATATAATATTAGATCTGTTCATCTGAGCCTCTTCTCATTCTTTATATGGTGGTAGTTGTACCATAATCATCAGTTTACACTAAAATGCAGAGCACCAAACTGGCACATCTGTTAGTTGTGTGTTGTTTTGTGAAAACGGAGATGGAATGTAGACATAAGTTATGCGATTGAAAGAGCAAAAAGACTAAGGGCCCTATTTTAACGATCTGAAACGCAAGTGTCAAAGCGCAAAGCGCAAGTAACTTTGTGGGCGGATCCCGGCGCTGTTGCTATTTTCCCGGCGGGATAAATGCCTCTTGCGCCTGGCGCAAATCTAAAAGGGGCTGGTCTGAAGTAGCTTCATTATTCATAGGTGTGGTTTGGGCGTAACGTGAAATAAACCAATCAGAGCGTCATCTCACATTCCCTTTAAGAGCAGGCGCGCTTGTTCTAAAGCGGATTCCTATTATAACGGCGGATTTGCCAGGCGCGCGCCAGGAGCGGATCACAGCCGAGGAGAGCAACGTTCTCGTCAGGCCCGTAAAACACAGAGAAGTGACATTGGGGATGGAGAAACCCACCCAAATTAACTTCTGTTAAGCAGGCGTATGATAATTTGGGTAAATGTGTAAGCTACATGTATGGTTTTATAATAATTTGTCTATCTATCTATCTATCTATCTATCTATCTATCTATCTATCTATCTATCTATCTATCTATCTATCTATCTATCTATCTATCTATCTATCGTAATAATGTATGATTTGCAAAAATGAAAACTGCTGCTTAGATGAGAGAATCAAAGTGTATGCGCGTTGTGCACCCGCTACATTGATTATGGCCAAGCATGCGCCCTTAAAATAGCATAATGAACAACGCGCAACGCGCCACTGACTTTAGACTAGTTCTTTTCTGGTCAGTGGCGCAATTGTTTTATAGAACAGCAAAATAGCATGAGGGAAAGTTTGCGCCGGAACACGCCTCCTCTTTGCGCTGAACCGCCCCGGGGAGCACAAGTGTATTTCATAGTTAACTGACGTGTGTCTGTGGAGGGAAAAGTCCGCTTTGCGCGGGTGCAAAATAGGAATGATACATGCGTCAGTGCACAAAGTCATTTGCGCCGAGTGCAAGATAGGGCCCTAAGAGATGAAAACTCTATGACAACATTGCAGTGCCACATATCATCGAGGCTAAGAAAATAACACAATGGTGCAAACACAGTTGAAAAATTGGGATTACATTTTTTTTGTTGTTGTCAATAATCACAACCCTGTTCTTTTAAAGTGCAAAACAAAGTTAGAAGGGGAGAAAGTGAAGGTTACATTACCTCATCACACTTAATGCTGAGAGACTTGGCGATGACCTGAATAAAGCGACTGTCGCTGAGCTTTGGTTTTTTGCTGTCATCTGTCAGCTCACCACGCAGACTGCGTTGCATCATCTTATGAACAAATAACATGTTTAATTAATAAGTGATCTAAAACAAGTAATAATTATTATCTAATTATTATTATTTACAATAAAACTACTTTACTAACAAAAATAAAGAAAAGACTGTATCAAGGTCAATACGTTTCTTAAAATATCAAAAAAATTAAAAAATAATATACATTATACAAAGCAAAGTAAGTTCAGAATGTAAAATGCCATGTAGTGTGACTTCCCAATTAATTAATGTAATAAAAAAACAAACAAAAACGTATTAGTTGTGCTGCTTAATATTATAATACGTGATACAAGATTTATTACTGACCCCAAACTTCTGAATGGTAGTGTAAATGTTATTGACCCAAATGTGGCTTAAATATATCTTTTTTTTTTCAAATGTAAATTTTCCATACCTCCTTCTTCTTATCTGGAGTGAGGTCTTGTTTTGTCAGCACATAGGAGAGTTTTGAAAGAGCAGCTTCTGGGGTCATATCAAACCCAGCGATCACACCGGCTTTGGTCAGAGCCTGAGAGGAAATATTACATTACACACTCCTGGAATACACCCACATATAAGGCCTTTCTTAATCAAACTCCCAAACCTGGCCAGTGGCGTATGCGGTTGTGACCGAACCACGGAGGCACTGGGTGCAGTTGACCATGATGACTCCTCTCGCTGTCGCTTTTTTGATTATATCAATCAGGCTCTTGCGGTCGGGGGCGTTACCGCTGCCGAAAGTCTCCAATATCACCCCAGCCATAGGAGGCTGCAAGAAATTCTCGACCTGATGAGAGAATTAATCTCACTTAAACATCTGAAACTTCCAAAAGTTCAGCCGATAATGAAATTTCTGTCAGTATTTACTAAACATTGTAAAAAATAATTAATATGTCATGGACTGAATGAAGAGATTTGGGAAAATATTGTGGCAAATAAAGGCAGACATAACCACACGGCCTTACTGTCGCATCAGTGATTCCTGGGAAGAGTCGCAGGACACCCACATTACTGTTCAATCGTGTGTCGACAGTGAATTTTTCTGTTTTACTGGGCCACAATATAATGTCCCAGTTAACTAAAGAGCAAGAAATAAAGCATAATACTCAAAATAACACATCTGCATAAAATAAATACCACTGCAACATCAATAATAAGGGAGTTGACATTAAATTTCAAGCAGTGTCCTGTAATGCACATAATATACTTAACTAAAACTGTAACTTTTATTCTAAATCATTTGTATCAAACAGTATAATATTTGTACTTTGTAATTCATTTTTCTCCCCACAGGATTATTAAAATGTTGTAAAAAACTTACGAAAACTATATATATATATATACTGTATATAAATACATTAATAGAAATAAACATTAACTGAAATAAAATAAATATTTATATAATAAATACAAATAAATTAAATTTTAAAAAAAACTTGCAAAGGCAACATTTCTCATTTTCATTTAGTTTTAACTAAAACTAAAATTTAAATAAAAATGATTAAACAATACATGGACATTATGCAAAAAAGCAAACAATTATAAAAATGACACAAATTCTCAACAAAAGTACTAAAAATGTAACTAAAATTTAAAACACCTGATTATATATAAACTGTAAAAGTATATCAATGATACTAAAATATTACTGCCAGTCAATCTTCCTCTATACATGCACATGTATTTAATTAATAAATTGTCAACTACCAATGGTGAGTTTTTGAAGTTTATGCCAAATATGGATAACATCAACTCAACTTTCTGTGATTGTTTCTAAAAAGAGAACACAAAAGAAGATATTTTGAAGAATATGGGTAGCCAAAGAGTTGACGGGACGTCATGGGGACCATTGACTTCCATAATTGGTTAACCATATTCTTCAAAATCTTATTTTTGTGCTCTGCAGAAGAATGAAATTCATTCAGGTTTAGAAAAACTTGAGGGTGTGTAAATGACAGAATTTCCATTATTGGGTGAACTATCCTTTTAAAAGTCTTATTCCCAAATCATTTTATTTACATAGAAAAGAGCACTCAGAACATGCTGAATTTCTATGGCATGTGAATTTCTTTTTTTTTGTTGAAAAACTAATCTATAAATAGACCCATATGGTAATAAGACTATAAGCAGAGATAGGCAGTATTTTAATTACAAAAAACTCAAAAGTAATTAAATACGTATTTCAAATACATGTAATTTGTATTTTCCTTAACAAAAGTAAATCAAATGTTATGCGCATCTCCTCAGTAAAGCCGGTTCCTTGATTAGTAGTAAATCACCTTCACCTGCTTTCAGATGGAAGATATGATGCAGATATGAGTGTTAAATTAACACTCAAGAGTGTTAAAGTTAATGAGATAATTAAGTGATTCATTTAGTGATGATTGAGCATTATTGAAGACACCTGATGATAACAAGCAGAATCACTGAAGGAGAAAATCACAAATTGTAAGCCACCGTTATGGCGATCATTGTTTGCTTTAGTTGGGCTCTTGACCCTTATATTATTAACTTTAGATTTTATTTGGCTGTTGTATCTGAGTTATAACTGCCATATAAACAAATAAAAAAAGTGATCTAATGGTGTTGGTTATATTATGACAATCATCATTTGAACTTTATGTTTGTGATTTATGCTGTTGGTTACAGCATAACTGTGATTCTGCATAAATATCCAGAATATTAGATATAATATAAAGGATTTCTTAAAAGTTGTTTTTAAAAAAAAATCTTTCTTTTAGGCACACACAGACGTCATGATTCAGTCAACGCAACTCAACAATGGTGACAAGCAGAATATTCAATTAGGAAAAGTAAATTACATAGACAATTCAGATCATAATTTATTCATACCGCAATGCATGATGGGAGCCATTAATGAGTTGTGATTGGTGGCAACTACTGCAACATGCATTCTTATTGTCACCATTGTTGAGATTCACAGGCCGATTATTGATGTCTGTGTTTCTAAATAAATTCATTTGAAAGTGTTTTAATCAGAACAATGTTCATTAAAATGTTTGGATTTTAAGAAAAATACTGATAATCATATGCTGTAGAATCACAAAGCTGTTGCTAACAAGTTAAACCAAACTATCTCAATAAGTTTCATTTTTCAGTATGATTACAGCATGATTATGCCAAAACATAACCAACACTATCAGATCACACTTTTCTTTGTTCACTTGACTGTTATAAATCAATAACAGCAGACAAACAAAATTTTAATTGAAAGTATAAGGATCAAGAGCCCAACTAAAGCAAACACTGACAATTTGTGATTTTCTCCTTCAGTGATTCTGCTTGTTAACATCAGGTGTCTTCAATAATGCTCAATCATCACTAAATTAATCACTTAATTATCTCATTAACTTTAACACTATTGAGTGTTAATTTAACACTCATATCTGCATGCATATCTTCCATCTGAAAGCAGGTGAAGGTGATTTACTACTAATCAAGGAACCGGCTTTACTGAGGAGATGGGCATAAAAATTGATTTTTTTTTTGTTTAGGAAAATATAAATTACATGTATTTGAAATACATATTTAATTACTTTTGAGTATTTTGTAATTAAAATACTGCCCATCTCTGACTATAAGGCTATGAATGTTGGCAGAACCGGAATTACTTTTGATGTCGATTTCAACGTCGGCTAATGGCGACAGGTTTGGTGAGGTAAATGCGTTAAAGCCTGCACAGTCCACTTTGGTGGCACGGTTGCCCCTGTACAGCTTTTGACAAAAAAACAGGCAAACCTGTGAAGAAAGACACAAAGAGCTTATTTCTGATCTTTCACTCAATTTAAACTGTTTTATAATTATTTTTATAACAATAATACAATTACTACAATAATGTATAATAAAGTATCTTTATTGTGCAGAAACAAAATATACTGCATAACATAATCATCTCAAAGGACACTTAAATCTATTTCTTCAAATATTATTTCCTATATTTTATTAAAAAAAATATCTTTCATATTTTAAAATAAAATTATTTAAATGCTATTGAAGTCAATTATGCCCCACAACTGTTTGGTTAAGCATATTCTTATTAAATATCATCTTTTGTGTTCAGCAGAACAAATGAATTCAATTTAGGTTTGAAAGAACTCTAGTGTGAGTAAAACATGACAGAATTTTGATACATTACATTATACATTTTTTTTATACAGAAACTATACATTTTTATAAATATACATTTTGTTGTGAACTATCCATTTAATTAGGAACAAATACTATATACTATAGAAGTCAATGGGGCCCATTAACTGTTTGGTTATGAACATTCTTCAAAATATCTTCTTTTGTGTTCAGCAGAACAAAGAAATTCAATTCGGGTTTGGAACAACTCTGGTGTGAATAAAACATGACAGAATTTTGAACTATCCCTTTTAATAATGAAATTCTTAATGAAGACTATTTTATAACTGCAGTGCTAACATCTCAAGTATTGGACAATCTGGCACATACTGAATGTGTAAAGGCTACAAACACTCACAGAGAATATAAAACTCACCTCAGGGATGATCCTGCTATGAACAGGAGACCGCCCTGCTAACAACAGCGCCACCAAGAGGTTGTCTCTCCCATCAGTCCTCAACTCATAGATGGGCAGCTGCAATGGTTGTGTCATTTTCATTTATACAGTGCTTTTAACAATGTTTAACACTAGTTGGAGATAACTTTAAAAGGGGTCCTTTCATGCTTTTTGACATTTTCAGCTTTCTTTAGCGTGTAATTTAGCTGTTTGAGCAATACAAAGTTCTGCAAAGTTATAAAGCACAAAGTCTCTCTATATCACTAAGCATTGACACAGAACTTCCTGAAACGCCTCCATAGTAGTTTTGAGTTTTCTTCCAAGAACAAATATGTCACAATATCCCTCATTTAAATAATTCCCTCCCAAACACACTCAAAGCGGTTGACTGATCACAACACACACCTCCAGTATAAGTAGTCTGAAATGCTCGACAATATGTGCAGCACAAAGGTGAGTAAATGATCAATTTAAAACATCACGTGTTACCTGTGAGCCAGTGACGATGACAGGCTTTCCCAGATTCTCACACATGAAGGATAAGGCAGAAGAAGTGTAAGCCATGGTGTCTGTGCCGTGCAGGACGACAAAACCAGTGCATTGCTCGTAATTTGTCTGTGAACATGGGGAACAAACTTTAAAAATCTCAGTAGTGATTTTGACAAACTAAAGAATTTATTGTTGAAGTGTTCACTGATCTACCTTCAAGAAATCCAAAGATTATCTACAATTAACAATTTTTTTTTCTTTTGTACAAAAACAAAATCCAATAATTTATCACATCAGTTCTTTTCACAAATCAGAATATTAAGTCATGTCATCCTCAGATCTGTTAATGTCAGTTTAAAAAAAGCATGAAATAAGTCCTGCAACTCAAAGCCAAACAATAAAGATGGTTAAAAGGGAAGCACCTCAATGTCTTTTGCAATTTTTTCCCAGTCAGCTGGGGTCATATTAGAGGAGTCGAGGAGGGGACTGTACTCTTTAATTCTATATACAACCCTCACGTTCTTTTTGGACAGTCTGGGGTGAAAAAAAAGAGAGAACATGTTTAAAATGCAGCAGAATATTGGCAAAAAAGCAGAAAAAAGTTTATTATAAAAAAAAAAGCACCCAAACATTAAAACAAAAGTAAAGCAAAACTTCTTCTTTAAACCAGCAAAGACCATTAGGTACTCATGGGTTAGTTCAGCTAGATCAACTAAAACAAAACAAGAAAGATAGATTATTTATTGACAGTGAGATTCTGATTGATTTCAGGGGTGTCTTCTCCTGAAAAACTCTTTAAAACAAAATGTGGCATGCTTAGTTAGTATGATAATCTGATGTTTAGTTAAAGTAATATGTTTGTTACATTTATAAGATAGAACGAATGCTTGTTTCTTTAAGGGTTGGGGAACGGAAGTGACGTAGAGGTTTGAATGTTTTTTGACACTGTTCGGTGATGTAAACAAGGACAATAAAAGAAGTCAAGTAAGCTCAAGTACGAGTCGTATTTACAGACATAACAATTGGCGACGAGAATGGCAGATGATTTTCCCATGCTGTCGTTATCTCCCCCGAGCCCTTTTTTGCCCCATCCCGGCGAGCCTACGGTCCCATGGGAACAATGGAAAAGATCATTCGAAACGTACCTTTTAGCAATGGGCCTTGATGCTGTCCCGACGAAGCGAAAAATGGCCATACTCCTTCACTGTCTCGGAGCCGAAGGACAGCGTGTGTTTCACACACTCGGAGAAGCGGATGATTACGCTGCTGGGATGACGCTGTTAGATCGACACTTTGGAAAAAAACAGAGTCTCCTGCTGAAACGGCTGCTGTTCCGACAGCGCAGACAGCGCGCTGGTGAGTCGATTGCTCAATATGTCGCTGATTTAAGAGGGCTGGCAAAACCGTGCTGTTTTGGTACTTTATCAGACGAGATGATACGAGATCAGCTAATTGAGAAGACAAATAATACACTCATTCGGGAGCGGTTGCTATTGGAAGATGATGATCTCACTGTAGAGAAAGCTGTAATTCTGGCCTCTCAAATCGAGTCTGCGTCCCAATGCACTGCTAAATTAAACATGGGACATGAATCAAGCGTAAGCAGTGGGGACATGATACAAGAATGCACACAAGTTCACGGGGCAGAGGCAGATATATCTTTGAGTGCGGACATACAGCATGCATACCCTCAAGTTCAGCGCCGATGTGGAAATTGCGGCTCCTCTAGACACTCATCACGTGCTCTTGACTGTCCGGCACGGGGACAAACATGTCGACACTGTCAAAAGCAGAACCACTTTGCAAAATGGTGTCGGTCTGCTCCAGTCCAGTCCAAGCTACTTCACAGCGGAATCCACGTGTGAATGCTACAACCCCTGCTATTATTCATTCAATCAACACTAATTCAGCAGGGTTTTCTACATGCACTGTTAATATAGCAGACTCATGTATTCCTTTGCTACTGGACACAGGGGCTAAAGTCTCGCTGCTCAATATGGCCACTTATGAGCGTTTCCTGTCACACTTGCCCATCCAGCCACCCTCTCTGAATTTGTTTGGATATGGAAGTTATCCGAATGGATATGGAAGTTCGAATTGACGTTATTGGTCTTGTACATGCACCTGTCCAATATGGCACCAAAGCTCTATCTAACTCCCCATTTCACATTACTCGCAATGGCAGCAATATCCTCGGACTGGACCTGTTTATGAGTCTGGACTTTTCTCTACTAGACAACAAGTGGGCTCAAATTCTGACTGTCAGTTGTCCTTGGCAACTAGAATGGCCAACACTGTTTGAGGGCCTTGGGTGTTTAGCTGCTTTCACACACCAACCTCTCTTGGACCCCACAGTGAAACCAGTAATTCAGCCACTTCGCCGCATTCCGCTGGCATTGCGTGAGGAAGTCACAGCAGAACTCAGTAAACTGCAAGCAGAGGGCATCATCGAACCTGTTGATGCCTCCCAATGGGTGTCTAATTTGACGGTGGCTAAGAAAAAATCTGGTGGCCTGAGAGTTTGTGTGGACTTAAGATCCGTCAATAAAGCAGTAATCCCAGATCGCTACCCTCTGCCGACAATCGAAGAGCTGACTACACACTTTCACGGCTCAACAATTTTTTCCAAACTTGACCTTCGCCAAGGTTATCTCCAGGTTCCCCTTCACCCAGACAGTAGAAACCTTACTGCATTTGTTACGCATGTTGGCGTATTCCGTTACACGAGGATGCCTTTTGGACTCAGTTCGGCGCCTAGCTGTTTCCAAAAAATTATGTCCACCATCCTGGCAAGTGTCCCTGGTCTTGCCATTTACCTGGATGATGTCATTGTCCATGCCCCAAATGCAGTGATTCACGAACAGCGCTTAAGGGACACTTTTGCTGCCCTCAGTCAACATAATCTGACGCTTAATGTGGAGAAATGCTTGTTTGCGGTGCCAGAGGTTGACTTTGTTGGCTTTCATGTTTCAGCTGAGGGCCTTTCGCCATTACACTCTAATATTGAGGCTATACATCAGGTGCCAGAGCCTTCGTCCACAGCGCAAGTCGCATCGTTCCTGGGGATGACAACATACTATATGCGTTTCCTGCCCCAATATTCCACCATTACATACCCTCTTCGCCAGCTGCTAAAAAAGGATGCTACTTGGACCTGGTCTTCGGCTTGTTCAGACGCTGTACGCAGACTCAAGGAACTGTTGACAAGCCCACCTGTTTTAGCCCACTTCAGTCTTGACTGCCCCACGCTGGTCACTTGTGATGCTTCAGCTACTGCCGCTGGCGCGGTTCTTTCACAACTCCAGAACGGTATCGAACGGCCAGTGGCTTTTGCTTCTCGGGCATTCAACCTGACAGAACAAAAGTACTCTGCTGGAGAGAGGGAGGCTCTGGCTTGTGTATGGGCCTGTGAGCGCTGGCATGCCTACCTTTATGGCCGGAAATTCACTCTTCGCACCGATCACCAAGTAAGTCCCTCACCAAGCCCTTCGCACCGATCACCAAGCCCCCAGTGTTTGTGACGTCTGGCCACAAACCCTTGCGCATGTACCGCTGGACTGACCGTCTCCAGCAGTATGACTTTACAATACAGTACACGTCAGGGAGAGATAATGTAGTAGCCGATTTGCTGTCCCGTTCTGTGTCATTTCCCATTGCCTCCTGTCATGCGACTGAAGAAAGGGATCTTATTCAAATGGTGCACGCACCCCTCGTGGCTTTCGTGTCCTTGGAGGAACTCACAGAGGAGTCGGCAGCTGATTCCACCCTCTTCACTGTCCGTGAGTATGTCTTGAATGGCTGGCCAGCCCAAGTCACAACGGATATCCAGCCGTATGCCAGAGTGAAGCATGAATTGTCATGCTGGAACGATACATGCTTGGCCCGTGGACACTGTGTCATTATCCTTGATAAGCTCAGAGGCCGGGTGCTGGCCATGGCGCATGAGGGCCATCTTGGCATAGTCAAACTGAAGCAGCGTTGTGGAGAGCTGGTATGGTGGCCAGGGTTGGACAAAGACATTGAACAGCTTGTTCGGGACTGTACTCCATGTCTTGTAAGCGGGAAAATGGGCCCACCAACCCCACCGCCACTGGGGTCTTTGCCTTGGCCAACTCAACCTTGGGACCACATTCAACTAGATATCTGTGGTGAACTTCATGATGTGCCCCATCATTCGCGGTTCCTCGTTGTAGCTTATGACCTACACTCAAAGTGGCCAGAGGTTGCACCTGTGGGCTCTGTTACATCCAGTTCCATCATTGACTTTCTGGAGTCGCTCTTTTCCCGCTGGGGCCTGCCAAGGTCCTTGACGACTGACAATGGCCCTCAACTAGTGTCTGCTGAGTTTACTGATTACATCCAAAGCAAAGGGATCAAACACATACGAACAGCTTATTATCATCCGCAGTCAAATGGGGGCGTAGAGAGATTTAATCAGTCCCTAAAAAATGGTCTGAGAGCCCACTTAGCTCAAGGATGCTCTTTCAAAGAGGCTTTGTCTCAGACTCTTCTACACTACAGAGCAGCTCAGCATGCCACCACTGGGGCGTCACCAGCAAAACTGATGCTGGGACGAGAGCTGGAGTTACCCCTACACAGACTTCGGCCTCCTACTTCATGCCGGGGAAACCCTGTGGTGAAAGCCAGGGTGTGCAGACAACAGCTCAAAGCACAGGGCAGATACAATGAAAAAAAAAAGGCCAGAATTCCCAGAATCTCCCCACTGGACTGGGTGCGGGTTCAGCAGCCACACAGGAAAAACAAGCTCCACACTTTCTGGTCACAGCCACAGCAGGTACAGAAGCAGTTAGGTCCAGTGCCCGGTTGCATAAAGCACCTTAAGTTTTTCCCTTTAGTATGATACTTAAGGGGCGATTTACCCTTACCTAAGAGAATAACTTAAGGGTGTTGCATATAATCTCTTAAACGGTTCTCTTAGGTAAGGGAAACATTTAAGTGTTTCACGACAGCGATCCTGGATTCACGTTATAAAAGTCTGTTGTTGCCATAGATACGCAAAACACTAACATGTCGGAATATCACGTGTCAGTCCAGTGACGCTATCACGCAACACCGCGTTAGCTCCGAAAGTGGCGGCAGTTTGTGTTGTTCACAGTGTCATGCTTTGGCATTTGTTTAGGTTTTGTGAATGCATTTCTGGCTCTGTGTCTCAAAATACAGCTGAGTATATTTCCATAGCATACCTCCTTTCTTCTGTCATGATTCCTTTTAAAACACAGAATCAGCTCGTTCTCCTGTGAATCTTTTTCTGCACGGGTCGGCCACACACTCTCCGTGCGCGCACTGACTTAACGTTGTGATAGTTTACATGCGAGTCACGTGTAATGACAGACAGACAGCCGTCTAGTTTGATAGCTATGTCAAAAATTGCGCGTCGATCAAACCGGTATTCAAGCAACAATTTTTCATCGCTAAGATGGTCCAAAGGGTTCTCCCGATCTCTAAAAATTCGTCTTTGCACATAATTATCTTCAACTGGTTCCATAAATTCAGCCATGTCGTCTTATTTTTGTGCGCGTTACTCTTAAGGTTACGATTTCCAAACCTTAAATTATACTTAGGGAAATGACCGTTAAGGGGTTTTATGCAACAGTTAACGCTTTTTAAGGGATTACTTAAGGGAAAAAACAGCATTTAAGGGAAATTCTAAGTGTTTATGACGTTTCACTTAAAAAAACCGTTAAGTAACACTTAAGGGTATTTTTCTGCAACACCCTTAGATTTAAGGGAAACATAAGGGCGAACTTAAGGGAAATTTTCACTTAAGGTGCTTTATGCAACCGGGCACAGGTACATTCCAGTTATCTGATGGTTCCCGTTGGCATGCCAGTCGGCTTAGGAAAGTACAATGCCCTTCTGGTGTGGATCACACTCAGGACGCCACGCTCCCCTGCTCTCTACTGAGTTCTTCGTGCCCCCGGCCCCCAGCACAGCATCCGGCGGCCCCACAATCGTCAATCCCGCCACCATCCGCAGCACTGCCAGGCAGACCTACCAGACTGCATATTCGGCCTGCCCGTTTTCAGGATTACTTAACATCTTTTCACAATATGTCTCACAATCTTTTCAATATGTTTGTTACATTTATAAGATAGAACGAATGCTTGTTTCTTTAAGGGTTGGGGAACGGAAGTGACGTAGAGGTTTGAATGTTTTTTGACACTGTTCGGTGATGTAAACAAGGACAATAAAAGAAGTCAAGTAAGCTCAAGTACGAGTCGTATTTACAGACATAACACAAAACTATTTGCGGATGAGTAAATATTGTGAAGCAACAGACTTCGCTCATTGCTCTTGGGAGACTCATTAATAAAGAGGGGATAAAATGTAATAAATATAAGGTTTTATAAGAGTAAGCGAGCAAAAACTATTCTCTCTCTCATATATAGATAGATAGATACTGTAGATAGATAGATAGATAGATAGATAGATAGAGAGAGAGAGAGAGAGAGAGAGAGAGAGAGCAACAACATAAAGAGAGAGAGATAGATAGATAGATATATAGATACTGTAGATAGATAGACATAGAGAGAGAGAGAGAGAGCGCAACAACATAAAGAGAGATAGATAGATAGATAGAGAGAGAGCAACAACATAAAGAGAGAGAGAGAGAGAGAGAGAGAGAGAGAGAGAGAGAGAGAGAGAGAGAGAGAGAGAGAGAGAGAGAGAGAGAGAGAGAGAGAGGATATATAGGCTAGCTGCATATGTGTGTATCTTACGGCAACACACAACAGTCCGTCGGAAGCGGCTGTTTGTACTCCTTATCATGCAGAAAAGGGATTGTGCGTAGATATTTAATAAGATCTCCAGGTGGTGCTGGAACCAGACCTGCAAACATAGAAGAACATAGTAAAAAGCTATGAACAAATACAGCAAAATGAAAACACGCTCTTTGTCGACGCTCTGTACACAACACTGATTTCTGACATTTGGTTTCCTTTTGTAGTCTCTAAGGTCCTTGAAGCTTGCAGAAAATACAGTTTTGTCAGAATCGCCCTCATTCTGATTATTTACTTTAATGGAGCAAATAATGACTAAATTAATTTGTTAAACAAGATAAAAGCGCATGCTTAATGTCACAACAAATGTGTGATTAATCCAACTAAAATCCAAGTAAAAAAATGCAAGTTAAAAAAAACCTATGTAATAGGCTACACTGTAGTGACATGAAAATAGAAATACATTACATTTACATTTACATTTACATTACATTTATTCATTTAGCAGACGGTTCCGAAATAATTAAGAAATAATTCAGTTATCGAAATTCAGTTATAAGAAATAATTCAGTTATCGCAATTATTTGTATGACAATCATCAGCAGAAACTTAATCGCTTTTTTTTAGCGTTCAGATAAGATACTTTTTAAAGATAAAGATCAATGTTTGTGAGTAGTAGCCTATATTGTGCAGGAAATGGTAGGCTACTAAAGTGTCAGAAAGACGAACAGTTTGCAGCAGGCAAATATTTGACCAATCTATTAATATAATTTGCAATAATTCATAAAACGTCAGCAGATCCTCTTCAAGCACTCTTCCCATTCCCATTCATTAATTTAAAGTCAAGACGCCATGTGTCACGGCCGCTGCTCTGTTTCTCTTTGCCGTGTGTTGTGCTCCCTCTACTGTTGCACTGCAGAGCTACGGGGAGCAACCAGGTGGATTGGACACACCGGTGCACAGGTGTGCCCGTCTAGAAAAGCATCCTGACTAAGTGGGCGAGCGATTTTCTCCTTACTCCGATCCCTGGCCAGGACCGAGACCTAACCCGGCGCTGCTGCGTACTTTGAAAGGCCTCGTAACCGAACGTTTGTGATTGAATGTCTGGAATAAATATGTGTTTTGTAACCGCCGACGCTTCCTCCCTGCTAAGGGCGTAACACCATGTGTGTATTATTCAGACTTTCAGCTGTGTAAATCTGTTCCTGCTTTTATTAAAAGCATAATGCATACATTTTGTGCATTTAAAAGGGTGGTGTAGCGTAATGACCTTTCCACAAGATGTAAAATAAATCTCTGATGTCCCCAGAGTACACTCTTAAAAATAAAGGTTCCAAAATACGGGTCATAGAAGAACCCTTTTAGTGAATCGTTCTAAAAAGAACCATTTTTTGAGATGATTTGGCCACTCATTCCACCTAGTGTCAGTTCAGAAATCCAAAAGTCAATTTTTTATTAACTTTGAGAAAGGTTTGTGTAAGATAATCATTCTGTTAAATGTAATGTAATGGTTCTTTATCTGCATCATTGACTCAATAAAGAACCATTTTCTTCCAAAAAAGTTTATTTATAGTGGAAAAAGGTTCTTCTATGACCCCTATTTTGGAACCTTTATTTTTAAGAGTGTATGTATGTGAAGTTTTAGCTCAGAATACCCCACTGATATTTGTATATAACATGTTAAAGTTTTTGTGTGTGTCACTTTAAATGCATATGAGCTCCCGGCATAGGGGGCGGAGCTTGTGTCCTTAGCAGTTTCGATTACCTCACACACTGAAAATTTTTAAAAAAACATGTAGCCTTTCATGTTCAAACCGGAATCCGAAAGATGGAGAGACTCAAGAAGAAGTGACAACATGTAACAAACATTTATGAATTTATTTATAGCTTATCTTCTAGTCATTGATTCTGTCTTGATCATCTATAAATCGTGTTCCGGGGGTGGGGTGTATGTAAATTCAGGGTTGGTGATGTCACTTACCCGGGAGGAATGTCGTGTAGTCCCTATACCAGCCATTTGTTGTAGTCCTCAAAAAGCAATTTCTTTAAAATAAAATATCTCCCTTTGCTTTGAACTTTGAGCGTCAGATGTTGTTTATGCTCAAACAGCAACATTACACACTTACTAATGTTAGAAAAGTGTAATCATAATCAACCACCCCTTTTAATACATTCTAGGTTCATCCTAAAGATAGGCTATTTTCCAAAGACCCATGCATTAATATTTACAACGACCATTTAAACTGCCCCCTCTTAATCAGTTTTTTTTTTTACTTTTTATTATATGAGATCAGCAAACAACTAATCCCATAAATGTGTCAAACAACATAACTTATTGTATTTCACATGTGAACCCTCATGCATGCAGGCAGGTGTGTGTGAGCGCTGTGATGGTGTTTACCGTCAGGTGTCTCCTTCATCCCAATGGTTCCGCCGGTGTATAAGACCAGGACATTCACCTTGTCCTCATCGGACTGGCTGAGAGATTTCTGCACCTGAAACGCATCAGGTCGACTTATCCTGCTTCGAGAAAGAGCTTGACCCAGAGAAGACATGCTTGTTGAAGATCGAGCCGGGGTTGTGTGTTTCCACTCTGCAATATCGTACTCATTTATATGGTGGAGGCAAACCTCTCCCTCTGAAAATCTCTAGGACCGCCCACAAAAGTCTCAATTTTTCACAAAAAAACTGCCAAATATGAAAATAAAGTACAAACAAGTGTCCATATATAGGCTACAGTATAAGGGTGACCAGACGTCCCTGTTTTCCATGGACAGTCCCAGTTTTTGTTATCAATAATCATCAATCAAGTTATCATTAAATATCAAAAAAGACAACGCTTTCGGGTTCAATGTACTAATCATGTTAAATTTGTATCTACTATATAACAAAGGCCTAAACCACATGTGTGATCTTTTAAATGTTCATACAGACTGAAACCAAAACATGCATGAATAGGGCATATATAAAAAAATTACACATGGTGACCTGTTTTTTGTACTTTTTTTTTTTTAAGTCAAGTCAAGTCAAGAATATTTGTATAGCGCTTTTCACAATACAGATTGTCTCAAAGCAGCTTCACAGTATTAATTAAAATAATAATAAAACGTCCACGTTTGGTAATTCTGATCAATAGTATTATTAATTGATTACATTAAATTGAATATCCCCAACTGAGCAAGCCAAAGGCATCAGTGGCAAGGAACCGAAAAACTCCAAGTGACCTAATGGTGACCTAAAACTCCATCAGGTGACCCAATGGAGAGAAAAAAAACTTGGGATTTTTTTTTAAATTATTAATTATTTTAATACAGATTGGATTCTGTTGGTTATAGTCACTTACCTAAGGCTAAAATAAATGTTGTGTCTCTAACAAGTGCTTTCAACCTTCTTTTTGTTCTGAATGGAACACTTGAGTTTTGCCACGACTTGACATCCCACCCGCCTGGACATTACTGAATGCTTTTTCAAGTGCCTCCACTTGAAAAAACACGAAAAGGAACTTTTAAATAGGAAATGACGGAATATTTACGTACATATTTACAGTGGGTCCATTTGCATGGGATTATAGTATTAGCCTACCTGGGGTAATTTTTCGGACCTTTTTACAGAAGGAATGGAATTGGAGGCTGCTGGTTCTGTGCGTACCCTGAGAAAAAATCAGCAGGCGCCCCGATAGGAAATATTGAGGATAATCTGTTTATTGATGGTGACATCATGAAGTATCCTAGTTCAAACCTGGCATTCAATGAAATAGTTTTCTGGGACTGTAAACCATAAGTACTCTGTGGGAAAGAAAGAAAGTTTTACAGGCAGTTGCTACGGTTCACATTCCAGGCAGTCTCTCTCCCACTCGTGTTCACATGATGTATTCAGAGGCAGGTGTATTCTACAGAAATTCATATGAAATTTACCATTCTCATGAAATTCGGTTCATTTGGGGTGTTTCCGAAAAGTATCATTAGCCAACTGTTGCGAAACATTTCACGCACTACTGACAGGATGCTATCTGTGCACGCGATCTGAGTTTAACATGCATACACAAGCATATGGTTGCGCGCCTAAACGGCTACACAGAAATATATCAAAATGCCAAGGCGAGTATTCAGCACTGTGTGCGTTCCCTCACTCACTCACTCACTCAGTCAGTCAGTCAGTTGGTAACACACAAGGTGCTGAAACCCTATTGTAATTGTTATTTTGGATTTTTATTGTTATTTTTCCATATTGAAAACAGACAATACGACTGCAGTGTTTCTCATCAATCACCAAGTTAAAACAGGGTCTCGGTCATGTCTCCAACTGACACAAATAATTGTTGCTATGGGTGGACAGACACCTCCTGTTGATCAGAGTGATGCATATTCCTGGTCAGAGCTAGCCTGGCTAACGTCAGACCTTGTCTCATTGACATTGAGACGTGGTCTGGGAACCACATGTTCATTTTCTCGTATTTGAGGCGTGGTTTACGAATGCCCAGAGCCGTTTATTGGGTGTTACGAATGTCTATCAAATGCGCCTGTATGTAGCTCATAGCCAATCGTTTCAATTATACCAGATGACGTATGTAGAGTGACCGAAATTCGACGAGGAAGAAGACGATGGGTCAGAGATTTATGTCTACTATATATAAACTACACTACTTAGAACACTATCTAAGGCTGCATCGAAAGGTAACTTTGCGTCTGCTGCCATGTTGGGTCAATAGATATAAACTAGAAAAAAAGTTTGATGAGACAAACTTTAAGTTGGCTTGAGAAAGCCGGACCAGAGAGTTTGAAGAAGTTTAAAGTGGTTTGAAGTCGGATAGATGGATTAGTTAGAAAAGAAAAGAAAGATTATTTAGATAGACAGAAGGATTGGTTTCACTGAAAGAAAGATTAGTTAGAAAGAAAGAAAGATTAGTTAGAAAGAAAGAAAGAAAGATTAGTTAGAAAGAAAGAAAGAAAGAAAGATTAGTTAGAAACAAAGAAGAAAGATTAGTTAGAAAGAAAGAAAGAAAGAAGAAAGATTAGAAAGAAAGAAGAAAGATTAGTTAAAAAGAAAGAAAGAAAGAAAGATTAGTTAGAAAGAAAGAAAGAAAGAAAGATTAGTTAGAAAGAAAGAAAGAAGAAAGATTAGTTAGAAAAGAAAGAAAGATTAGTTAGAAAGAAAGAAAGAAAGAAAGAAGAAAGATTAGTTAGAAATAAAGAAAGATTAGTTACAAAGAAAAAAAGAAAGAAAGAAAGAAAGAAGAAAGATTAGTTAGAAAGAAAGAAAGATTAGTTAGAAAGAAAGAAAGAAAGAAGAAAGATTAGTTAGAAAGAAAGAAAGAAAGAAGAAAGATTAGTTAGAAAGAAAGAAAGAATAAAGATTAGTTAGAAAGAAAGAAAGAAAGAAAGAAAGAATAAAGATTAGTTAGAAAGAAAGAAAGAAAGAAAGAAAGAAAGAAGAAAGATTAGTTAGAAAGAAAGAAAGAAAGAAAGAAGAAAGATTAGTTAGAAAGAAAGAAAGAAAGAAAGAAAGAAGAAAGATTAGTTAGAAAGAAAGAAAGAAAGAAAGAAGAAAGAATAGTTAGAAAGAAAGAAAGAAAGAAAGAAAGAAAGAAAGAAAGAAAGAAATAAAGAAGAAATATTAGTTAGAAAGAAAGAAAGAAAGAAAGAAGAAAGATTAGCTAGAAAGAAAGAAAGAAAGAAGAAAGAATAGTTAGAAAGAAAGAAAGAAGGAAAGAAAGAGAAAGAAAGAAAGAAAGAAAGAAAGAAAGAAAGAAAGAAAGAAGAAAGATTAGTTAGAAAGAAAGAAAGAAAGAAAGAAGAAAGATTAGTTAGAAAGAAAGAAAGAAAGAAAGAAAGAAAGAAGAAAGATTAGTTAGAAAGAAAGAAAGAAAGAAAGAAAGAAAGAAAGAAAGAAAGAAGAAAGATTAGGTAGAAAGAAAGAAAGAAAGAAAGAAAGAAAGAAAGAAAGAAAGAAAGAAAGAAAGAAGAAAGATTAGTTAGAAAGAAAGAAAGAAAGAAGAAAGATTAGTTAGAAAGAAAGAAAGAAAGAAAGAAAGAAAGAAAGAAAGAAGAAAGAATAGTTAGAAAGAAAGAAAGAAAGAAAGAAAGAAGAAATATTAGTTAGAAAGAAAGAAAGAAAGAAGAAAGATTAGCTAGAAAGAAAGAAAGAAAGAAAGAAGAAAGATTAGCTAGAAAGAAAGAAAGAAAGAAGAAAGAATAGTTAGAAAGAAAGAAAGAAGGAAAGATTAGTTAGAAAGAAAGAAAGAAAGAAAGAAAGAAAGAAAGAAAGAAAGAAAGAAAGAAAGAAAGAAGAAAGATTAGCTAGAAAGAAAGAAAGAAAGAAAGAAGAAAGAATAGTTAGAAAGAAAGAAAGAAGGAAAGAAAGAAAGAAAGAAAGAAAGAAAGAAAGAAAGAAAGAAAGAAAGAAGAAAGATTAGTTAGAAAGAAAGAAAGAAAGAAAGAAAGAAAGATTAGTTAGAAAGAAAGAAAGAAAGAAAGAAAGAAAGAAAGAAAGAAAGAAAGAAAGAAAGAAAGAAAGAAGAAAGGTTAGTTAGAAAGAAAGAAAGAAAGAAAGAAAGAAAGAAAGAAAGATTAGTTAGAAAGAAAGAAAGAAGAAAGATTAGCTAGAAAGAAAGAAAGAAAGAAGAAAGAATAGTTAGAAAGAAAGAAAGAAGGAAAGAAAGAAAGAAAGAAAGAAAGAAAGAAAGAAAGAAAGAAAAGAAAGAAAAGAAAGAAAGAAAGATTAGTTAGAAAGAAAGAAAGAAAGAAAGAAAGAAAGAAAGAAAGAAGAAAGATTAGTTAGAAAGAAAGAAAGAAAGATTAGTCAGAAAAAGAAAGATAGATTAGTTAGAAAGAAAAAAGATAGATTGTTAGAAAGAAAAAAGATAGATAGATTAGTTAGAAAGAAAGAAAGATAGATTAGTTAGAAAGAAAGATAGATAGATTAGTTAGAAAGAAAGATAGATAGATTAGTTAGAAAGAAAGAAAGAAAGAAAGAAAGAAAGAAAGAAAGAAGAAAGATTAGTTAGAAAGAAAGAAAGAAAGAAAGAAAGAAGAAAGATTAGAAAGAAAGAAAGAAAGATTAGTTAGAAAGAAAGAAAGAAAGAAAGAAAGAAAGAAAGAAAGAAAGAAAGAAAGAAAGAAGAAAGATTAGTTAGAAAGAAAGAAAGAAAGAAAGAAAGAAAGAAAGAAGAAAGAAGAAAGATTAGAAAGAATGAAAGAAAGAAAGAAGAAAGATTAGTTAAAAAGAAAGAAAGAAAGAAAGAAAGAAGAAAGATTAGAAAGAAAGAAAGAAGAAAGATTAGTTAAAAAGAAAGAAAGAAAGAAAGAAAGAAAGAAAGAAGGAAAGAAAGAAAGAAAGAAGAAAGATAGAAGAAAGATTAGTTAGAAAGAAAGAAAGAAAGAAAGAAGAAAGATTAGTTAGAAAGAAAGAAAGAAAGAAAGAAAGAAAGAAAGAAAGATTAGTTAGAAAGAAAGAAAGAAAGAAAGAAGAAATAATAGTCAGAAAGAAAGAAATAAAGAAATAAAGAAAGAAAGAAAGAAAGAAAGAAAGAAGAAAGATTAGTTAGAAAGAAAGAAAGAAAGAAAGAAGAAAGAAAGATTAGTTAGAAAGAAAGAAAGAAAGAAAGAAGAAAGATTAGTTAGAAAGAAAGAAAGAAAGAAAGAAAGAAGAAAGATTAGTTAGAAAGAAAGAAAGAAAGAAAGAAAGAAAGAAAGAAAGAAAGAAAGAAAGAAAGAAAGAAAGAAAGAAAGAAAGAAGAAAGATTAGTTAGAAAGAAAGAAAGAAAGAAAGAAAGAAAGAAGAAAGATTAGCTAAAAAAAGGAAGAAAGATTAGTTAGAAAGAGAGAAAGAAAGAAAGAAAGAAAGAAGGAAGATTAGTTAGAAAGAAAGAAAGAAAGAAAGAAAGAAAGAAGAAAGATTAGTTAGAAAGAAAGAAAGAAAGAAAGAAAGAAAGAAAGAAAGAAAGAAAGAAAGAAAGAAAGAAAGAAAGAAAGAAAGAAAGAAGAAAGATTAGTTAGAAAGAAAGAAAGAAAGAAAGCAGAAATAATAGTCAGAAAGAAAGAAAGAAATAAAGAAAGAAAGAAAGAAAGAAGAGATTAGTTAGAAAGAAAGAAAGAAAGAAGAAAGAAAGATTAGTTAGAAAGAAAGAAAGAAAGAAAGAAGAAAGATTAGTTAGAAAGAAAGAAAGAAAGAAAGAAAGAAGAAAGATTAGTTAGAAAGAAAGAAAGAAAGAAAGAAAGAAAGAAAGAAAGGAAGAAAGATTAGTTAGAAAGAAAGAAAGAAAGAAAGAAAGAAAGAAAGAAAGATTAGTTAGAAAGAAAGAAAGAAAGAAAGAAAGAAAGAAAGAAAGAAGAAAGATTAGTTAGAAAGAAAGAAAGAAAGAAAGAAAGAAAGAAAGAAAGAAAGAAGAAAGATTAGTTAGAAAGAAAGAAAGAAGAAAGATTAGTTAGAAAGAAAGAGAAAAAGAAAGAAAGAAAGAAAGAAATAATAGTTAGAAAGAAAGAAATAAAGAAAGAAGAAAGATTAGTTAGAAAGAAAGAAAGAAAGAAGAAAGATTAGTTAGAAAGAAAGAAAGAAAGAAAGAAAGATAGATTAGTTAGAAAGAAAGAAAGAAAGAAAGAAAGAAAGAAAGAAGAAAGATTAGTTAGAAAGAAAGAAAGAAAGAAAGAAAGAAAGAAAGAAAGAAAGATTAGTTAGAAAGAAAGAAAGAAAGATTAGTTAGAAAGAAAGAAAGAAAGAAAGAAAGAAAGAAAGAAAGAAAGAAAGAAAGAAGAAAGATTAGTTTGAAAGAAAGAAAGAAAGAAGAAAGATTAGTTAGAAAGAAAGAAAGAAAGATTAGTTAGAAAGAAAGATAGATAGATTAGTTAGAAATAAAGATAGTTAGATTAGTTAGAATGAAAGAAAGAGTTTAGTTAGAAAGAAAGAAAGAAAGAAAGGAGGATAGATTTGTTAGTTAGAAAGAAAGATAGATTAGTCAGAAAGAAAGATAGATTAGTTAGAAAGAAAGAAATAAATAAATATAGATTAGTTAGAAAGAAAGAAAGATTAGTCAGAAAAAGAAAGATAGATTAGTTAGAAAGAAAAAAGATAGATTGTTAGAAAGAAAAAAGATATAGATTAGTTAGATAGATAGATAGATAGATTTGTTAGTTAGAAAGAAAAAAGATAGATAGATTAGTTAGAAAGAAAGATAGATTAGTTAGAAAGAAAGAAATATGGATTAGTTAGAAAGAAAGATAGATTAGTTAGAAAGAAAGAAAGAAAGATAGATTAGTTAGAAAGAAAGAAAGAAAGATAGATTAGTTAGAAAGAAAGAAAGAAAGAAAGAAGGAAGGATAGATTAGTTAGTTAGAAAGAAAGATAGATTTGTCAGAAAGAAAGATAGATTAGTTAGAAAGAAAAAAGATAGATAGATTAGTTAGAAAGAAAGAAAGATAGATTAGTTAGAAAGAAAGAAAGATAGATAGATTACTTAGAAAGAAAAAAAGATAGATTAGTTAGAAAGAAAGATAGATTAGTCAGAAAGAAAGAAAGATAGATTAGTTAGAAAGAAAGAAAGATAGATAGATTATTTAGAAAGAAAAAAGATAGATTAGTTAGAAAGAAAGAAAGATAGATTAGTTAGAAAGAAAGAAAGATAGATTAGTTAGAAAGAAAGATATTTAGATTAGTTAGAAAGATAGATTGATTAGTTAGAAAGAAAGAAAGAAAGAAAGAAAGAAAGAAAGAAAGAAAGAAAGAAAGAAAGATAGATTAGTCAGAAAGAAAGAAAGATAGATTAGTTAGAAAGAAAAAGATAGATAGATTAGTTAGAAAGAAAGAAAGAAAGATAGATTAGTCAGAAAGAAAGTAAGAAAGATTAGTTAGAAAGAAAAAAGATAGATTAGTTAGAAAGAAAAAAGATAGATTAGTTAGAAAGAAAGAAAGATAGATTAGTTAGAAAGAAAAAAGATAGATAGATTAGTTAGAAAGAAAAAAGATAGATAGATTAGTTAGAAAGAAAGAAAGAAAGATAGATTAGTCAGAAAGAAAGAAAGATAGATTAGTTAGAAAGAAAAAAGATAGATTACTTAGAAAGAAAAAGATAGATTAGTTAGAAAGAAAGAAAGAAAGAAAGAAAGATAGATGAGTCAGAAAGAAAGAAAGATAGATTAGTTAGAAAGAAAGATTTAGTAACAGATAGATAGATAGATAGATAGATAGATAGATAGATAGATAGATAGATAGATAGATAGATAAATTCATTAGTACATATAGAATGGTAGTTTAATTGAGTATAGGGCTTCAGGGAGTTTAGATTTGAGTTTTTGTGTTGTACACTACTGGGCCACCGTAGTCTTGGCTCAATTTGAGCATGTTGCAATGAAAGTCAATGGGATTTTTATGGTTTTTAATATTAATTTTTAAGAAATCTGAAAGTCAAATCAGTCTGAAAAGATATAGCACACTAAGTCAGAACAGTCTGAAGGTCTGACCCGAGTTTGGAGTTTGTAGAGTTAAAGCTCTAGGAGGAGTTAGATATAGAAATTTTTGAGTAAGAAGAATAATAATAACTAGAATGTACATTTCCAGAAGAAAATGTGAAGTGGTGCTTGCAGTGGCAAAATTCGCAGCTCGGTTGCTAGAGTGTGGCACACGATTGCATACGAGACAAAAAACACGTCTGTACGATGTTCTGGTGCTGAGATATGGCTTATTTATGTGTTTGTATGGTTACTAGGGTACCTTATATGGTTGCTATGGTGTGCTTATACAGTTTATTAGATGACATTAGAAGACTAGTTGACAGTCTGAGTCAAAAAAGCCGAACTCCACGTCTCTACGATTTTCTGGAGCTGAAATATAGCTTGTAAATGTTGTTTTATGGTTGCTAGGGTGGCATAAGTGGTTGCTAGGGCATGGCCATGAAGTTGTTATGCCCCTACTTATTGGCTGCTTGATAGGCCGAGTCAAAAGAGCCCAACCCCAAGTCTCTGTGACCTTCTAGTCAAAAGATATGATCTCACAAATGTTGTGCCAATGTTAAGTCTATGGGAATTTTTTCGTCCGATTTATCGGCTGCTGAACGAACATCGTACAACCGATCACTTAGAAAAGTCATAGCACACCTCTCCTCAATGAGCCGGTCGATTTGACACCTCATTCATGGGTCTACGACAAAAAATGCGGGAGGAGTAGCGTGCCGAAGTTTTGTCTTGGTGAATAGTAATCACAATACTAGAATGTACATTTCCAGAAGAAAATGTGAAGTGGTGCTTGCAGTGGCAAAACTCACCGATCGGTTGCTAGAGTGTTGTACATTATTGCATACAAGCCAAGAACCATGTCTGTACGATGTTCTAGTGCTGAGATATGGCTCATTCATGTGTTTGTATGGTTACTAGGGTACTCTATATGGTTGCTATGGTGTGCTTATACAGTTTATGAGATGATATTTAAAGACTAGTTGACAGTCTGAGTCAAAAAAGGCAAACTCCATGTTTTTACTATTTTCTGGAGCTGAAATATGGCTTGGAAATGTAGTTTGATGGTTGCTAGGGTGCCCTAAGTGGTTGCTAGGGCACGGCTATGAAGTTACTATATCACTACTTATTGGCTTCTTGATAGGCCGAGTCAAAAGAGCCCAACCCCAAGTCTCTATGACCTTCTGGTCAAAAGATATGATCTCACAAATTTTGTGCCAATGTTAAGTCTATGGGACTTTTTTCGTCCAATTTATCGCCCGCCGGACGAACATCGTACAACCGATCGCTTAGAAAAGACATAGCACACCTCTCCTCAATGAACCGGTCGATTTGACACCTCATTCATGGGTCTACGACAAAAGGTGCGGGAGGAGTAGCGTGCCGAAGTTTTGTTTAGGAGAATAGTAATCACAACACTAGAATGTACATTTCCAGAAGAAAATGTGAAGTGGTGCTTGCAGTGGCAAAACTCGCCGCTCGGTTGCTAGGGTGCGGTTAGCTAGTTTTTACCAAGATGCTAGCATGATTAGCATGTTGCTAGTATCATGCTAGCATGATTAGCATGTTGTTAGCATTATGCTAGCATTATTAGCATGTTGCTAGCATGATTAGCATGTTGCTAGCATGATGCTAGCATGATGCTAGCATGATTAGCATGATGCTAGCATGATTAGCATGTTGCTAGCATCATGCTAGCATGATTAGCATGTTGTTAGCATCATGCTAGCATCATGCTAGCATGATTAGCATGTTGTTAGCATCATGCTACCAACATGCTAGCATGATTAGCATGTTGCTAGCATGATGCTAGCATGATTAGCATGTTGCTATCATGATGCTAGCAAAAATAAGCATGTTGCAAACATGTTTTAGCTAGATGCTAGCATGATTAGCATATTGCTAGCATCATGCTAGCATGTTTAGCATGTTGCTAGCAGGTTGCTAGCATGGTTGCTAAGGTGTTACTAGGTGGTTGCTAGGGTATTATGGGTGGTTGCTAGGCGGTTGCTAGGGTGTTCTGGGTGGTTGCTATGGTGTTGCTATGCGGTTGCTAGGGTGTTCTGGGTGGTTGCTAGGCGGTTGCTAGGGTGTTCTGGGTGGTTGCTAGGGTGTTGCTAGGGGGTTGCTAGGGTGTTCTGGTTGGTTGCTAGGGTGTTGCTAGGCGGTTGCTAGGGTGTTCTGGGTGGTTGCTAGGGTGTTGCTAGGCGGTTCTGGGTGGTTGCTATGTTGTTGCTATGCGGTTGCTAGGGTATTCTGGGTGGTTGCTAAGGTGTTTTGGGTGGTTGCTAGGCGGTTGCTAGGGTGTTCTGGGTGGTTGCTAGGGTGTTCTGAGTGGTTGCTAGGGTGTTGCTAGGTGGTTGTTAGGGTATTCTGGGTGGTTGCTAGGGTGTTGCTAGGTGGTTGCTAGGGTATTCTGGGTGGTTGCCAGGGTGTTGCTAGGCGGTTGCTAGGGTGTTCTGGGTGGTTGCTAGGGTGTTGCTAGGCGGTTGCTAGGGTATTCTGGGTGGTTGCTATGGTGTTGCTAGGCGGTTGCTAGGGTGTTTTGGGTGGTTGCTAGGGTGTTTTAGGTGGTTGCTATGGTATTCTGGATGGTTGCTATGGTGTTACTAGGTGGTTGGTAGTGTTCACATTTGGTTACTATAGAGTTTTTATAATGTTCATGGCATGATTTAGCACTTAGCTAATCAATATTAGCATGTAGCTATTCACAGCTAGCATGTTTAGCATGTTGAAAGTCCTGTGTGCCAGCATGAGTCAAAAGACCCAACCCCCATCTCTATACGATGTTCTGATGCAGAGATATTGGTCTTGCAAAATGGTTGCTAGGGTACTCTGTTTGGTTGCTAGGGAGTGGCTTGGCAGCTGCCAATCATGAAGCTCCAAAGTCAATGTGAATGTATAAACCAACCCCCATCTCTATACGATGTTTTGATGCAGAGATATAGGTCTTGCAAAATGGTTGCTAGGGTACTCTGTTTGGTTGCTAGGGAGTGGCTTGGCAGCTGCCTATCATGAAACTCCAAAGGCTGCTTGTCAGTATGAATGATATAAACCAACTCCCACGCCTTTGTGACATTCAGAATGGAAGATATCCCTTTTTGGATTTTGGTTGCTAAGGTGCTCGACAATGGTTGCTAGGGCGTGGGCAGTAAGTGTTGAGGTGATTCAGGATTGGCTGTTTGCTGGCCCGAGTCAAACGAGCCCACCCTCATGTTTCTATGACACTTATATCCTGAGATATCCCTTTGATCTCTTTCAATGGAAGTCTATGGAACTTGTTGCTAAGGAGCTCTAAATGGTTGCTAGGGCGTGGCTTGATAGCTTCACAATGATCCTGAGAGACTGATTGGCCGTCTGAGTAAAATGAGCCCGCCCCCTTGTCTCTACGACACTGTGATCCAGAGTTATGTTCAATATAAAAGCGGTTTCTATGGTGTAGGACGGCCCATTTCATGGGCCGTCCTACACCATAGTAAGTCAATGGGGCAACTTTGGGCAGCTCCTGCCCCACAGGGGTGCAACTTTTACCCCATTGTGTGGTATATTCTTACAGAGCCTGTCAGCCTCTTCAAATGTGGTAAATTACACGTTTCTGCGACATCCTCGTTCCGAGCTACGACTCGTCAAAGTTTGACGCAATGTTAAGTCTATGGGATTTTTCGGCCGGTTTTTCGCCCCTGGGGCGAACATCGTACCCCCGATCCCTTATAAAAGTCATAGCACACCATTCCCGAACAGGCCGCACGTTTTGACACCTCATTCATGGGTCTGTGACAAAAACTGCGGGAGGAGTAGCGCGTCAAAAAGTGGCCAGAAGAATAATAAGAATAAGAATAAGAACTAGAATGTACATTTCCAGAAGAAAATGTGAAGTGGTGCTTGCAGTGGCAAAACTCGCCGCTCGGTTGCTAGGGTGCGGTTAGCTAGTTTTTACCAAGATGCTAGCATGATTAGCATGTTGCTAGTATCATGCTAGCATGATTAGCATGTTAGCATTATGCTAGCATTATTAGCATGTTGCTAGCATGATTAGCATGTTGCTAGCATGATGCTAGCATGATTAGCATGATGCTAGCATGATTAGCATGTTGCTAGCATGTTGCTAGCATGTTGCTAGCATGTTGCTAGCATGATGCTAGCAAGATTAACATGTTGCTAGCATCATGCTAGCATGATTAGCATGTTGTTAGCATCATGCTACCAACATGCTAGCATGATTAGCATGTTGCTAGCATGATGCTAGCATGATTAGCATGTTGCTAGCATGATGCTAGCAAAAATAAGCATGTTGCAAACATGTTTTAGCTAGATGCTAGCATGATTAGCATATTGCTAGCATCATGCTAGCATGTTTAGCATGTTGCTAGCATGTTGTTAGCATGGTTGCTAAGGTGTTACTAGGTGGTTGCTAGGGTATTATGGGTGGTTGCTAGGGCGTTGCTAGGCGGTTGCTAGGGTGTTCTGGGTGGATGCTAGGGTGTTGCTAGGGGGTTGCTAGGGTGTTCTGGTTGGTTGCTAGGGTGTTGCTAGGCGGTTGCTAGGGTGTTCTGGGTGTTGCTAGGGTGTTGCTAGGCGGTTGCTAGGCGGTTCTGGGTGGTTGCTATGTTGTTGCTATGCGGTTGCTAGGGTATTCTGGGTGGTTGCTAAGGTGTTTTGGGTGGTTGCTAGGCGGTTGCTAGGGTATTCTGGGTGGTTGCTAGGGTGTTCTGAGTGGTTGCTAGGGTGTTGCTAGGTGGTTGCTAGGGTATTCTGGATGGTTGCTAGGGTGTTGCTAGGTGGTTGCTAGGGTATTCTGGGTGGTTGCCAGGGTGTTGCTAGGCGGTTGCTAGGGTGTTCTGGGTGGTTGCTAGGGTGTTGCTAGGCGGTTGCTAGGGTATTCTGGGTGGTTGCTATGGTGTTGCTAGGCGGTTGCTAGGGTGTTTTGGGTGGTTGCTAGGGTGTTTTAGGTGGTTGCTATGGTATTCTGGATGGTTGCTATGGTGTTACTAGGTGGTTGGTAGTGTTCACATTTGGTTACTATAGAGTTTTTATAATGTTCATGGCATGATTTAGCACTTAGCTAATCAATATTAGCATGTAGCTATTCACAGCTAGCATGTTTAGCATGTTGAAAGTCCTGTGTGCCAGCATGAGTCAAAAGACCCAACCCCCATCTCTATACGATGTTCTGATGCAGAGATGTAGGTCTTGCAAAATGGTTGCTAGGGTACTCTGTTTGGTTGCTAGGGAGTGGCTTGGCAGCTGCCAATGATGAAACTCCAAAGGCTGCTTGTCAGTATGAATGATATAAATCAACCCCCATCTCTCTACGATGTTCTGATAGAGAGATGTAGGTCTATCAAAATGGTTGCTAGGGTACTCTGTTTGGTTGCTAGGGACTGGCTTGGCAGCTGCCAATCATGAAACTCCAAAGGCTGCTTGTCAGTAAGAATGATATAAACCAACTCCCATGCCTCTGTGACATTCAGAATGGACGATATTCCTCTTTGGATTTTGGTTGCTAAGGTGCTCGACAATGGTTGCTAGGGCGTGGCTAGGAAGTGTTGAGGTGATTCATGATTGGCTGTTTGCTGCCCCGAGTCAAACGAGACCACCCTCATGTTTCTATGACAATTCAGTCCAGAGATATCCCTTCGATCTCTTTCAATGGAAGTCTATGGAACTTGTTGCTAAGGAGCTCTAAATGGTTGCTAGGGCGTGGCTAGATAGCTTCACAATGATCCTGAGAGACTGATTGGCCGTCTGAGTAAAATGAGCCCGCCCCTTTGTCTCTACGACACTGTGATCCAGAGTTATGTTCAATATAAAAGCGGTTTCTATGGTGTAGGACGGCCCATTTCATGGGCCGTCCTACACCATAGTAAGTCAATGGGGCAACTTTGGGCAGCTCCTGCCCCACAGGGGTGCAACTTTTACCCCATTGTGTGGTATATTCTTACAGAGCCTGTCAGCCTCTTCAAATGTGGTAAATTACACGTTTCTGCGACATCCTCGTTCCGAGCTACGACTCGTCAAAGTTTGACGCAATGTTAAGTCTATGGGATTTTTCGGCCGGTTTTTCGCCCCTGGGGCGAACATCGTACCCCCGATCCCTTAGAAAAGTCATAGCACACCATTCCCGAACAGGCCGCACGTTTTGACACCTCATTCATGGGTCTGTGACAAAAACTGCGGGAGGAGTAGCGCGTCAAAAAGTGGCCAGAAGAATAAGAAGAATAAGAATAAGAATAATAAGTATGCACAATAACACTAGTGTTGCTTTGCCATAGGCAAGCACCACTAACTAGAATGTACATTTCCAGAAGAAAATGTGAAGTGGTGCTTGCAGTGGCAAAACTCGCCGCTCGGTTGCTAGGGTGCGGTGACCTAGTTTTTACCAAGATGCTAGCATGATTAGCATGTTGCTAGTATCATGCTAGCATGATTAGCATGTTGTTAGCATTATGCTAGCATTATTAGCATGTTGTTAGCATGATTAGCATGTTGCTAGCATCATGCTAGCATGATTAGCATGATGCTAGCAATATGCTAATCATGCTAGCATCATGCTAATCATGCTAGCATGATGCTAGCATGATTAGCATGACATGTTGCTAGCATGATGCTAGCATGATTAGCATGTTGTTAGCATGTTGCTAGCATGATGCTGGCATGATTAGCATGTTGCTAGCATCATGCTAGCATGATTAGCATGTTGTTAGCATCATGCTAGCATCATGCTAGCATGATTAGCATGTTGTTAGCATCATGCTACCAACATGCTAGCATGATTAGCATGTTGCTAGCATTATGCTAGCAAAAATAAGCATGTTGCAAACATGTTTTAGCTAGATGCTAGCATGATTAGCATATTGCTAGCATCTTGCTAGCATGTTTAGCATGTTGCTAGCATGGTTGCTAAGGTGTTACTAGGTGGTTGCTAGGGTATTATGGGTGGTTGCTAGGGCGTTGCTAGGCGGTTGCTAGGGTGTTCTGGGTGGTTGCTATGGTGTTGCTAGGCGGTTGCTAGGGTATTCTGGGTGGTTGCTAGGGTGTTTTGGGTGGTTGCTAGGTGGTTGCTAGGGTGTTTTGGGTGGTTGCTAGGGCGTTGCTAGGTGGTTGCTAGGGTGTTCTGGGGGGTTGCGATGCGGTTGCTAGGGCGTTGCTATGCGGTTGCTAAGGTAATGTGGTTGGTTGCTAGGGCGTTGCTAGGTGGTTGCTATGGTGTCCTGGGTGGTTGCTAGGCGGTTGCCAGGGTGTTCTGGTGGTTGCTAGGGCGTTGCTAGGCAGTTGCTAGGGTGTTGCTAGGGTAATCTGGGTGGTTGCTATGGTGTTACTAGGTGGTTGGTAGTTGTCAAAGATGGTTACTGTTGAGTTTGTAGCATTTTATTGGCATGATTTAGCACTTAGCTAATCAATATTAGCATGTAGCTATCACTGCTAGCATGTGTAGGATGTAGCAAGTCCTGTTTGCTAGCATGAGTCAAAAGAGCCAACCCCCATCTCTATACGATGTTCTGATACAGAGATATAGGTCTTGCAAAACGGTTGCTAGGGTACTCTGTTTGGTTGCTAGGGAGTGGCTTGGCAGCTGCCAATCATGAAGCTCCAAAGGCTGCTTGTCAGTATAAATGATATAAACCAACTCCCATGCCTCTGTGACATTCAGAATGGAAGATATCCCTGTTTGGATTTTGGTTGCTAAGGTGCTCGACAATGGTTGCTAGGGCGTGGCCAGTAAGTGTTGAGGTGATACAGGATTGGCTGTTTGCTGGCCCGAGTGAAACGAGCCCACCCTCATGTTTCTATGACACTTATATCCTGAGATATCCCTTTGATCTGTTTCAATGGAAGTCTATGGAACTTGTTGCTAAGGAGCTCTAAATGGTTGCTAGGGCGTGGCTTGATAGCTTCACAATGATCCTGAGAGACTGATTGGCTGTCTGAGTAAAATGAGCCCGCCCCTTTGTCTCTATGACACTGTGATCCAGAGTTATGTTCAATACAAAATCCCTATGCAATTTACCATAGTAGGAAAAACACATGCATTTCATGGGCCGTCCTACACCATAGTAAGTCAATGGGGCAACTTTGGGCCCCTCCTGCCCCTCAGGGGTGCAACTTTTACCCCATTGTGTGGTATGTTCTTACAGAGCCTGTCAGCCTCTTCAAATGTGGCAAATTTCACGTTTCTGCGACATCCTCGTTCCGAGCTACGACTCGTCAAAGTTTTTCGCAATGTTAAGTCTATGGGATTTTTTTGGGCCGTTTTTCGCCCCTGGGGCGACCATCGTACCCCCGATCTCTTAGAAAAGTCATAGCACACCATTCCCGAACAGGCCGCACGTTTTGACACCTCATTCATGGGTCTGTGACAAAAACTGCGGGAGGAGTAGCGCGTCAAAAAGTGGCCAGAAGAATAATAATAACTAGAATGTACATTTCCAGAAGAAAATGTGAAGTGGTGCTTGCAGTGGCAAAACTCGCCGCTCGGTTGCTAGGGTGCGATTAGCTAGTTTTTACCAAGATGCTAGCATGATTAGCATGTTGCTAGTATCATGCTAGCATGATTAGCATGTTGTTAGCATTATGCTAGCATTATTAGCATTTTGCTAGCATGATTAGCATGTTGCTAGCATGATGCTAGCATGATGCTAGCATGATTAGCATGATGCTAGCATGATTAGCATGTTGCTAGCATGTTGCTAGCATGATTAGCATGTTGCTAGCATAATGCTAGCATGATTAGCATGTTGTTAGCATCATGCTAGAATCATGCTAGCATGATTAGCATGTTGTTAGCATCATGCTACCAACATGCTAGCATGATTAGCATGTTGCTAGCATGATGCTAGCATGATTAGCATGTTGCTAGCATGATGCTAGCAAAAATAAGCATGTTGCAAACATGTTTTAGCTAGATGCTAGCATGATTAGCATATTGCTAGCATCATGCTAGCATGTTTAGCATGTTGCTAGCATGTTGCTAGCATGGTTGCTAAGGTGTTACTAGGTGGTTGCTAGGGTATTATGGGTGGTTGCTAGGGCGTTGCTAGGCGGTTGCTAGGGTGTTCTGGGTGGTTGCTATGGTGTTGCTATGCGGTTGCTAGGGTATTCTGGGTGGTTGCTAGGCGGTTGCTAGGGTGTTCTGGGTGGTTGCTAGGGTGTTGCTAGGGGGTTGCTAGGGTGTTCTGGTTGGTTGCTAGGGTGTTGCTAGGCGGTTGCTAGGCGGTTGCTAGGGTGTTCTGGGTGGTTGCTAGGGTGTTGCTAGGCGGTTGCTAGGCGGTTCTGGGTGGTTGCTATGTTGTTGCTATGCGGTTGCTAGGGTATTCTGGGTGGTTGCTAAGGTGTTTTGGGTGGTTGCTAGGCGGTTGCTAGGGTGTTCTGGGTGGTTGCTAGGGTGTTCTGAGTGGTTGCTAGGGTGTTGCTAGGTGGTTGCTAGGGTATTCTGGGTGGTTGCTAGGGTGTTGCTAGGTGGTTGCTAGGGTATTCTGGGTTGTTGCCAGGGTGTTGCTAGGCGGTTGCTAGGGTGTTCTGGGTGGTTGCTAGGGTGTTGCTAGGCGGTTGCTAGGGTATTCTGGGTGGTTGCTATGGTGTTGCTAGGCGGTTGCTAGGGTGTTTTGGGTGGTTGCTAGGGTGTTTTAGGTGGTTGCTATGGTATTCTGGATGGTTGCTATGGAGTTACTAGGTGGTTGGTAGTGTTCACATTTGGTTACTATAGAGTTTTTATAATGTTCATGGCATGATTTAGCACTTAGCTAATCAATATTAGCATGTAGCTATTCACAGCTAGCATGTTTAGCATGTTGAAAGTCCTGTGTGCCAGCATGAGTCAAAAGACCCAACCCCCATCTCTATACGATGTTCTGATGCAGAGATATTGGTCTTGCAAAATGGTTGCTAGGGTACTCTGTTTGGTTGCTAGGGAGTGGCTTGGCAGCTGCCAATCATGAAGCTCCAAAGTCAATGTGAATGTATAAACCAACCCCCATCTCTATACGATGTTTTGATGCAGAGATATAGGTCTTGCAAAATGGTTGCTAGGGTACTCTGTTTGGTTGCTAGGGAGTGGCTTGGCAGCTGCCTATCATGAAACTCCAAAGGCTGCTTGTCAGTATGAATGATATAAACCAACTCCCACGCCTTTGTGACATTCAGAATGGAAGATATCCCTTTTTGGATTTTGGTTGCTAAGGTGCTCGACAATGGTTGCTAGGGCGTGGCCAGTAAGTGTTGAGGTGATTCAGGATTGGCTGTTTGCTGCCCCGAGTCAAACGAGACCACCCTCATGTTTCTATGACAATTCAGTCCAGAGATATCCCTTCGATCTCTTTCAATGGAAGTCTATGGGAGTTGTTGCTAAGGTGCTCTAAATGGTTGCTAGGGCGTGGCTTGATAGCTTCACAATGATCCTGAGAGACTGATTGGTTGTCTGAGTAAAATGAGCCCGCCCTCTTGTCTCTATGACACTGTGATCCAGAGTTATGTTCAATACAAAAGCGGTTTCTATGGTGTAGGACGGCCCATTTCATGGGCCGTCCTACACCATAGTAAGTCAATGGGGAAACTTTGGGCCCCTCTTGCCCCCCAGGGGTGCAACTTTTACCCCATTGTGTGGTGTGTTCTTACAGAGCCTGTCAGCCTCTCCAAATGTGGTAAATTACACGTTTCTGCGACATCCTCGTTCCGAGCTACGACTCGTCAAAGTTTGACGCAATGTTAAGTCTATGGGATTTTTCGGCCGGTTTTTCGCCCCTGGGGCGAACATCGTACCCCCGATCCCTTAGAAAAGTCATAGCACACCATTCCCGAACAGGCCGCACGTTTTGACACCTCATTCATGGGTCTGTGACAAAAACTGCGGGAGGAGTAGCGCGTCAAAAAGTGGCCAGAAGAATAAGAAGAATAAGAATAAGAATAATAAGTATGCACAATAACACTAGTGTTGCTTTGCCATAGGCAAGCACCACTAATAATAAGTATGCACAATAACACTAGTGTTGCTTTGCCATAGGCAAGCACCACTAACTAGAATGTACATTTCCAGAAGAAAATGTGAAGTGGTGCTTGCAGTGGCAAAACTCGCCGCTCGGTTGCTAGGGTGTGGTACATGATTGCATACGAGCCAACAACCATGTCTGTACGATGCTCAAGTGCTGAGATATGGCTTATTCATGTGTTTGTATGGTTACTAGGGTACCCTATATGGTTGCTATGGTGTACTTGTACAGTTTATGAGGTGATATTTAAAGACTAGTTGACAGTCTGAGTCAAAAAAGGCAAACTCCATGTTTCTTCTATTTTCTGGAGCTGAGATATGGCTTGAATATGTTGTTTTATGGTTGCTAGGCTGCCCTAAGTGGTTGCTAGGGCACGAATATGAAGTTATTATGTCTCTACTTATTGGCTGCTTGATAGGCCGAGTCAAAAGAGCCCAACCCCAAGTCTCTATGACCTTCTGGTCAAAAGATATGATATAACAAATTTTGTGCCAATGTTAAGTCTATGGGACTTTTTTCGGCTAATTTATCGCCCGCCGGACGAACATCGTACAACCGATCGCTTAGAAAAGTCATAGCACACCTCTCCTCAATGAACCGGTCGATTTGACACCTCATTCATGGGTCTACGACAAAAGGTGCGGGAGGAGTAGCGTGCCGAAGTTTTGTCTAGGTGAATAGTAATCACAACACTAGAATGTACATTTCCAGAAGAAAATGTGAAGTGGTGCTTGCAGTGGCAAAAGTCGCCGCTCGGTTGCTAGAGTGTGGTACATTATTGGATACAAGCCAACAACCATGTCTGTACGATTTTCTGGTGCAGAGATATGGCTTATTCATGTGTTCAGGTGGTTACTAGGGTACTCTATATGGTTGCTATGGTGTGCTTATACAGTTTATGAGATGATATTTAAAGAGTAGTTGACAGTCTGAGTCAAAAAAGGCAAACTCCACGTCTCTATGATTTTCTGGAGCTGAAATATAGCTTGTAAATGTTGTTTTATGGTTGCTAGGCTGCCCTAAGTGGTTGCTAGGGCACGAATATGAAGTTATTATGTTACTACTTATTGGCTGCTTGATAGGCCGAGTCAAAAGAGCCCAACCCCAAGTCTCTATGACCTTCTAGTCAAAAGATATGATCTCACAAATGTTGTGCCAATGTTAAGTCTATGGGAATTTTTTCGTCCGATTTATCGCCCGCTGAACGAACATCGTACAATCGATCACTTAGAAAAGTCATAGCACACCTCTCCTCAATGAGCCGGTCGATTTGACACCTCATTCATGGGTCCACGACAAAAAATGCGGGAGGAGTAGCGTGCCGAAGTTTTGTCTAGGTGAATAGTAATCACAATACTAGAATGTACATTTCCAGAAGAAAATGTGAAGTGGTGCTTGCAGTGGCAAAACTCGCCGCTCGGTTGCTAGCGTGCGGTTAGCTAGTTTTTACCAAGATGCTAGCATGATTAGCATGATTAGCATGTTGCTAGCATCATGCTAGCATGATTAGCATGTTGCTAGCATCATGCTAGCATTATAAGCATGTTACTAGCATGTTTTAGTTAGATTCTCCCATTATGCTAGCATGTTGCTAGCATGATGCTAGCAAAAATAAGAATGTTGCAAACATGTTTTAGTTAGATGCTAGCATTATTTGCATCATGCTAGCATGATTAGCATATTGCTAGCATCATGCTAGCATGATTAGCATATTGCTAGCATCATGCTAGCATGTTTAGCATGTTGCTAGCATGATGCTAGCATGTTTAGCATGTTGCTAGCATGTTGCTAGCATCTTGCTAGCATGATGCTAGCATGTTTAGCATGTTGCTAGCATGTTGCTAGCATGATGCTAGCATGATTAGCATGTTGCTAGCATGATGCTAGCATGTTTAGCATGTTGCTAGCATGTTGCTAGCATGATGCTAGCATGATTAGCATGTTGCTAGCATGATGCTAGCATGATTAGCATGTTGCTAGCATATTGCTAGCATGTTGCTAGCATGATTAGCATGTTGCTAGCATGATGCTAGCACGATGCTAGCATGATGCTAGCATGATTACCATGTTGCTAGCATGATGCTAGCATGATTAGCATGTTGCTAGCATGATGCTAGCATGATTAGCATGTTTCTAGCATATTTGTAGCATGATTAGCATGTTGCTACCATGTTACTAGCATGATTAGCATGTTGCTAGCATGATGCTAGCATGATTAGCCTGTTGCTAGCATGTTTGTAGCTAGTTGCTAGCATGATTAGCATGTTTCTAGCATCATGCTAGCATGATTAGCATGTTGCTAGCATTATGCTAGCATGATTAGCATGTTGCTAGCATGATGCTAGCATGTTTAGCATGTTGCTAGCATGGTTGCTAAGGTATTACTAGGTGGTTGCTAGGGTGTTGCTAGGCGGTTGCTAGGGTGTTCTGGGTGGTTGCTAGGGCGTTGCTAGGCAGTTGCTAGGGTATCCTGGGTGGTTGCTAAGCGGTTGCTAGGGTAATTTGTGTGGTTGCTAGGGCATTCCTAGGGTGTTCAGGGTGGTTGCTAGGGTGTTGCTAGGTTGTTGCTAAGGTATTCTGGTTGGTTGCTAGGGTGTTCTGGGTGGTTGCTAGGCGGTTGCTAGGGTGTTCTGGGTGGTTGCTAGGGCGTTGCTAGGCAGTTGCTAGGGTATCCTGGGTGGTTGCTAGGCGGTTGCTAGGGTAATTTGGGTGGTTGCTAGGGCGTTGCTAGGGTGTTCTGGGTGGTTGCTAGGGTGTTGCTAGGCAGTTGCTAGGGTATCCTGGGTGGTTGCTAGGCGGTTGCTAGGGTGTTCTGGGTGGTTGCTAGGGCGTTGCTAGGCAGTTGCTAGGGTGTTCTGGGTGGTTGCTTGGGTAATCTGTGTGGTTGCTATGGTGTTACTAGGTGGTTGGTAGTTGTCAAAGATGGTTACTGTTGAGTTTGTAGCATTTTATTGGCATGATTTAGCACTTAGCTAATCAATATTAGCATGTAGCTATTCACTGCTAGCATGTGTAGCATGTAGCAAGTCCTGTTTGCTAGCATGAGTCAAAATAGCCAACCCCCATCTCTATACGATGTTCTGATGCAGAGATATCGGTCTTGCAAAACGGTTGCTAGGGTACACTGTTTGGTTGCTAGGGAGTGGCTTGGCAGCTGCCAATCATGAAGCTCCAAAGTCAATGTGAATGTATAAACTAACCCCCATCTCTATACGATGTTCTGATGCAGAGATGTAGGTCTTGCAAAATGGTTGCTAGGGTACTCTGTTTGGTTGCTAGGGAGTGGCTTGGCAGCTGCCAATCATGAAACTCCAAAGGCTGCTTGTCAGTATGAATGATATAAACCAACTCCCATGCCTCTGTGACATTCAGAATGGACGATATTCCTCTTTGGATTTTGGTTGCTAAGGTGCTCGACAATGGTTGCTAGGGCGTGGCTAGGAAGTGTTGAGGTGACTCATGATTGGCTGTTTGCTGCCCCGAGTCAAACGAGACCACCCTCATGTTTCTATGACAATTGAGTCCAGAGATATCCCTTCGATCTCTTTCAATGGAAGTCTATGGGAGTTGTTGCTAAGGTGCTCTAAATGGTTGCTAGGGCGTGGCTTAATAGCTTCACAATGATCCTGAGAGACTGATTGGTTGTCTGAGTAAAATGAGCCCACCCTCTTGTCTCTATGACACTGTGATCCAGAGTTATGTTCAATACAAAAGCGGTTTCTATGGTGTAGGACGGCCCATTTCATGGGCCGTCCTACACCATAGTAAGTCAATGGGGCAACTTTGGGCCCCTCCTGCCCCTCAGGGGTGCAACTTTTACCCCATTGTGTGGTATGTTCTTACAGAGCCTGTCAGCCTCTTCAAATGTGGCAAATTTCACGTTTCTGCGACATCCTCGTTCCGAGCTACGGCTCGTCAAAGTTTTTCGCAATGTTAAGTCTATGGGATTTTTTTGGGCTGTTTTTCGCCCCTGGGGCGACCATCGTACCCCCGATCTCTTAGAAAAGTCATAGCACACCATTCCCGAACAGGCCGCACGTTTTGACACCTCATTCATGGGTCTGTGACAAAAACTGCGGGAGGAGTAGCGCGTCAAAAAGTGGCCAGAAGAATAATAATAATAAGAAGAAGAAGAAGAATAATAAGTATGTGAGATAACAATAGTGTTGCTTCGCCATAGGCAAGCACCACTAACTAGAATGTACATTTCCAGAAGAAAATGTGAAGTGGTGCTTGCAGTGGCAAAACTCGCCGCTCGGTTACTAGGGTGTTCTGGGTGGTTGCTAGGGTGTTCTGGATGGTTGCTAGGGAGTTGCTAGGTGGTTGCTAGGGTGTTCTGAGTGGTTGCTAGGACGTTGCTAGGCGGTTGCTAGGATATTCTGGGTGGTTGCTAGGGCGTTGCTAGGCGGTTGCTAGGGTATTCTGTGTGGTTGCTAGGGCATTGTTAGGCGGTTGCTATGGTGTTCTGGGTGGTTGCTAGGCGGTTGCTAGGGTATTCTTGGTGGTTGCTATGGTGTTGCTAGGCGGTTGCTAGGGTTTTCTGGGTGGTTGCTAGGGCGTTGCTAGGCAGTTGCTAGGGTATCCTGGGTGGTTGCTAGGCGGTTGCTAGGGTATTCTGGGTGGTTGCTAGGGTGTTGCTAGGTGGTTGCTAAGGTATTCTGGATGGTTGCTAGGGTGTTGCTAGGCGGTTGCTAGGGTGTTCTGGGTGGTTGCTAGGGTATTCTGGGTGGTTGCTAAGCAGTTTCTAGGGTGTTCTGGGTGGTTGCTAGGGCGTTGCTAGGCAGTTGCTAGGGTATCCTGGGTGGTTGCTAGGGTAATCTGGGTGGTTGCTAGGCAGTTGCTAGTGTATCCTGGGTGGTTGCTAGGCGGTTGCTAGGCGGTTGCTAGGGTGTTCTGGGTGGTTGCTAGGGCGTTGCTAGGCAGTTGCTAGGGTGTTCTGGGTGGTTGCTAGGGCATTGCTAGGCAGTTGCTAGGGTATCCTGGGTGGTTACTAGGTGGTTGCTAGGGTGTTCTGGGTGGTTGCTAGGGCGTTGCTAGGCAGTTGCTAGGGTGTTCTGGGTGGTTGCTAGGGTGTTGCTAGGGTAATCTGGGTGGTTGCTATGGTGTTACTAGGTGGTTGGTAGTTGTCAAAGATGGTTACTATTGAGTTTGTAGCATTTTATTGGCATGATTTAGCACTTAGCTAATCAATATTAGCATGTAGCTATTCACTGCTAGCATGTGTAGCATGTAGCAAGTCCTGTTTGCTAGCGTGAGTCAAAAGAGCCAACCCCCATCTCTATACGATGTTCTGATGCAGAGATATTGGTCTTGCAAAACGGTTGCTAGGGTACTATGTTTGGTTGCTAGGGAGTGGCTTGGCAGCTGCCAATCATGAAACTCCAAAGGCTTCTTGTCAGTAAGAATGATATAAACCAACTCCCACGCCTTTGTGACATTCAGAATGGAAGATATCCCTGTCTGGATTTTGGTTGCTAAGGTGCTTGACATAGGTTGCTAGGGAGGGGTTAGGATGTGTTGAGCTGATTCAGGATTGGCTGTTTGCTGCCCCGAGTCAAATTCATGTTTCTATGACTCTTATATCCTGAGATATCGCTTTGATCTGTTTCAATGGAAGTCTATGGGAGTTGTTGCTAAGGTGCTCTAAATGGTTGCTAGGGCGTGGCTTAATAGCTTCACAATTATCCTGAGAGACTGATTGGTCGTCTGAGTAAAATGAGCCCGCCCTCTTGTCTCTATGACACTGTGACCCAGAGCTATGTTCAATACAAAATCCCTATGCAATTTACCATAGTAGGAAAAACGCATGCATTTCATGGGCCGTCCTACACCATTGTAAGTCAATGGGGAAACTTTGGGCAGCTCCTGCCCCCCAGGGGTGCAACTTTTACCCCATTGTGAGGTATGCTCTTACAGAGCCTGTCAGCCTCTTCAAATGTGGCAAATCACACGTTTCTGTGAAATCCTCGTTCGGAGCTATGAGTCGTCAAAGTTTGTCGCAATGTTAAGTCTATGGGATTTTTTTGGAAGTTTGTTCGCCCCTAGGGCGAACATCGTACCCCCGATCTCTTATTAAAACTCATAGGACTCTTCTCCTCAATAGGCCGCACGATTTGATGCCTCATTCATGGGTCTGTGACAAAAGCTGCGGGAATAGGAGGGCGCCAAACTTTTTTCCTGGAATAGTAAATGTTATACTAGAAAAATTTTCAATGGGGGTCAATGGGGCAACTTTGGGCAGCTCCTGCCCCCCAGGGGTGCAACTTTTATCCCATTGTGAGGTATATTCTTACAGAGCCTGTCAGCCTCTTCAAATGTGGTAAATTGCAGGTTTCTGCGAAATCCTCGCTCGGAGCTATGAATCGTCAAAGTTTGTCGCAATGTTAAGTCTATGGGATTTTTCGGCCGCTTTTCCGCCCCTGGGGCGACCATCGTACCCCCGATCGCTTATAAAAGTCATAGCACACCATTCCCGAACAGGCCGCACGTTTTGACACCTTATTCATGGGTCTGTGACAAAAACTGCGGGAGGAGTAGCGCGTCAAAAAGTGGCCAGAAGAATAAGAATAAGAATAAGAATAAGAATAAGAACTAGAATGTACATTTCCAGAAGAAAATGTGAAGTGGTGCTTGCAGTGGCAAAATTCGCAGCTCGGTTGCTAGAGTGTGGCACATGATTGCATACGAGACAACAAACACGTCTGTACGATGTTCTGGTGCTGAGATATGGCTTATTCATGTGTTTGTATGGTTACTAGGGTACCCTATATGGTTGCTATGGTGTGCTTATACAGTTTATTAGATGATATTAGAAGACTAGTTGACAGTCTGAGTCAAAAAAGCGGAACTCCACATCTCTACGATTTTCTGGAGCTGAAATATAGCTTGTAAATGTTGTTTTATGGTTGCTAGAGTGGCATAAGTGGTTGCTAGGGCGTGGCCATGAAGTTGTTATGCCCCTACTTATTGGCTGCTTGATAGGCTGAGTCAAAAGATCCCAACCCCAAGTCTCTATGACCTTCTAGTCAAAAGATATGATCTCACAAATGTTGTGCCAATGTTAAGTCTATGGGAATTTTTTCGTCCGATTTATCGCCCGCTGAACGAACATCGTACAACCGATCACTTAGAAAAGTCATAGCACACCTCTCCTCAATGAGCCGGTCGATTTGACACTTCATTCATGGGTCTACGACAAAAAATGCGGGAGGAGTAGCGTGCCGAAGTTTTGTCTAGGTGAATAGTAATCACAATACTAGAATGTACATTTCCAGAAGAAAATGTGAAGTGGTGCTTGCAGTGGCAAAACTCGCCGCTCGGTTGCTAGAGTGTAGTACATTATTGCATACGAGCCAACAACCATATCTGTACGATATTGTGGAGCTGAGATATGGCTTATTCATGTGTTTGTATGGTTACTAGGGTACCCTATATGGTTGCTATGGTGTGCTTATAGAGTTTATGAGATGATATTTAAAGAGTAGTTGACTGTCTGAGTCAAAAAAGGCAAACTCCATGTTTCCTCTATTTTCTGGAGCTGAGATATGGCTTGAATATGTTGTTTTATAGTTGCTAGGGTGGCATAAGTGGTTGCTAGGGCGGGAATATGAAGTTATTATGTCACTACTTATTGGCTGCTTGATAGGCCGAGTCAAAAGAGCCCAACCCCAAGTCTCTGTGACCTTCTAGTCAAAAGATATGATCTCACAAATGTTGTCCCAATGTTAAGTCTATGGGAATTTTTTCGTCCGATTTATCGGCTGCTGAACGAACATCGTACAACCGATCACTTAGAAAAGTCATAGCACACCTCTCCTCAATGAGCCGGTCGATTTGACACCTCATTCATGGGTCTACGACAAAAAATGCGGGAGGAGTAGCGTGCCGAAGTTTTGTCTTGGTGAATAGTAATCACAATACTAGAATGTACATTTCCAGAAGAAAATGTGAAGTGGTGCTTGCAGTGGCAAAACTCGCCGCTCGGTTGCTAGCGTGCGGTTAGCTAGTTTTTACCAAGATGCTAGCATGATTAGCATGATTAGCATGTTGCTAGCATCATGCTAGCATGATTAGCATGTTGCTAGCATCATGCTAGCATTATAAGCATGTTACTAGCATGTTTTAGTTAGATTCTCCCATTATGCTAGCATGTTGCTAGCATGATGCTAGCAAAAATAAGAATGTTGCAAACATGTTTTAGTTAGATGCTAGCATTATTTGCATCATGCTAGCATGATTAGCATATTGCTAGCATCATGCTAGCATGATTAGCATATTGCTAGCATCATGCTAGCATGATTAGCATATTGCTAGCATCATGCTAGCATGTTTAGCATGTTGCTAGCATGATGCTAGCATGTTTAGCATGTTGCTAGCATGTTGCTAGCATCTTGCTAGCATGATGCTAGCATGTTTAGCATGTTGCTAGCATGTTGCTAGCATGATGCTAGCATGATTAGCATGTTGCTAGCATGATGCTAGCATGTTTAGCATGTTGCTAGCATGATGCTAGCATGATTAGCATGTTGCTAGCATGATGCTAGCATGATTAGCATGTTGCTAGCATATTGCTAGCATGTTGCTAGCATGATTAGCATGTTGCTAGCATGATGCTAGCATGATGCTAGCATGATTAGCATGTTGCTAGCATGATGCTAGCATGATTAGCATGTTGCTAGCATGATGCTAGCATGATTAGCATGTTGCTAGCATGATGCTAGCATGATTAGCATGTTGCTAGCATGATGCTAGCATGATTAGCATGTTTCTAGCATATTTGTAGCATGACTAGCATGTTGCTACCATGTTACTAGCATGATTAGCATGTTGCTAGCATGATGCTAGCATGATTAGCCTGTTCCTAGCATGTTTGTAGCTAGTTGCTAGCATGATTAGCATGTTTCTAGCATCATGCTAGCATGAATAGCATGTTGCTAGCATTATGCTAGCATGATTAGCATGTTGCTAGCATGATGCTAGCATGTTTAGCATGTTGCTAGCATGGTTGCTAAGGTATTACTAGGTGGTTGCTAGGGTGTTGCTAGGCGGTTGCTAGGGTGTTCTGGGTGGTTGCTAGGGCGTTGCTAGGCAGTTGCTAGGGTATCCTGGGTGGTTGCTAAGCGGTTGCTAGGGTAATTTGTGTGGTTGCTAGGGCATTCCTAGGGTGTTCAGGGTGGTTGCTAGGGTGTTGCTAGGTTGTTGCTAAGGTATTCTGGATGGTTGCTAGGGTGTTCTGGGTGGTTGCTAGGCAGTTGCTAGGGTGTTCTGGGTGGTTGCTGGGCAGTTGCTAGGGTATCCTGGGTGGTTGCTAGGCGGTTGCTAGGGTAATTTGGGTGGTTGCTAGGGCGTTGCTAGGCAGTTGCTAGGGTGTTCTGGGTGGTTGCTAGGGTGTTGCTAGGCAGTTGCTAGGGTATCCTGGGTGGTTGCTAGGCGGTTGCTAGGGTGTTCTGGGTGGTTGCTAGGGCGTTGCTAGGCAGTTGCTAGGGTGTTCTGGGTGGTTGCTAGGGTAATCTGTGTGGTTGCTATGGTGTTACTAGGTGGTTGGTAGTTGTCAAAGATGGTTACTGTTGAGTTTGTAGCATTTTATTGGCATGATTTAGCACTTAGCTAATCAATATTAGCATGTAGCTATTCACTGCTAGCATGTGTAGCATGTAGCAAGTCCTGTTTGCTAGCATGAGTCAAAAGACCCAACCCCCATCTCTATACGATGTTCTGATGCAGAGATATCGGTCTTGCAAAACGGTTGCTAGGGTACACTGTTTGGTTGCTAGGGAGTGGCTTGGCAGCTGCCAATCATGAAGCTCCAAAGTCAATGTGAATGTATAAACCAACCCCCATCTCTATACGATGTTCTGATGCAGAGATGTAGGTCTTGCAAAATGGTTGCTAGGGTACTCTGTTTGGTTGCTAGGGAGTGGCTTGGCAGCTGCCAATCATGAAACTCCAAAGGCTGCTTGTCAGTATGAATGATATAAACCAACTCCCATGCCTCTGTGACATTCAGAATGGACGATATTCCTCTTTGGATTTTGGTTGCTAAGGTGCTCGACAATGGTTGCTAGGGCGTGGCTAGGAAGTGTTGAGGTGATTCATGATTGGCTGTTTGCTGCCCCGAGTCAAACGAGACCACCCTCATGTTTCTATGACAATTGAGTCCAGAGATATCCCTTCGATCTCTTTCAATGGAAGTCTATGGGAGTTGTTGCTAAGGTGCTCTAAATGGTTGCTAGGGCGTGGCTTAATAGCTTCACAATGATCCTGAGAGACTGATTGGTTGTCTGAGTAAAATGAGCCCGCCCTCTTGTCTCTATGACACTGTGATCCAGAGTTATGTTCAATACAAAAGCGGTTTCTATGGTGTAGGACGGCCCATTTCATGGGCCGTCCTACACCATAGTAAGTCAATGGGGCAACTTTGGGCCCCTCCTGCCCCACAGGGGTGCAACTTTTACCCCATTGTGTGGTATGTTCTTACAGAGCCTGTCAGCCTCTTCAAATGTGGCAAATTTCACGTTTCTGCGACATCCTCGTTCCGAGCTACGGCTCGTCAAAGTTTTTCGCAATGTTAAGTCTATGGGATTTTTTTGGGCCGTTTTTCGCCCCTGGAGCGAACATCGTACCCCCGATCCCTTATAAAAGTCATAGCACACCATTCCCGAACAGGCCGCACGTTTTGACACCTCATTCATGGGTCTGTGACAAAAACTGCGGGAGGAGTAGCGCGTCAAAAAGTGGCCAGAAGAATAATAATAAGAAGAAGAAGAAGAAGAAGAATAATAAGTATGTGAGATAACAATAGTGTTGCTTTGCCATAGGCAAGCACCACTAACTAGAATGTACATTTCCAGAAGAAAATGTGAAGTGGTGCTTGCAGTGGCAAAACTCGCCGCTCGGTTGCTAGCGTGCGGTTAGCTAGTTTTTACCAAGATGCTAGCATGATTAGCATGTTGCTAGCATCATGCTAGAATGATTAACATGTTGTTAGCATTATGCTAGCGTGATTAGCATGTTGCTAGCATGATTAGCATGTTTTGCTAGCATGTTAGCATGATTAGCATTTTGCTAGCATGTTGATAGCATGATGCTAGCATGATTAGCATGATGCTAGCATGGTTGCTAAGGTGTTACTAGGGGGTTGCTAGGGTATTATGGGTGGTTGCTAGGGCGTTGCTAGGCGGTTGCTAGGGTGTTCTGGGTGGTTGCTAGGGTGTTGCTAGGCGGTTGCTAGGGTGTTCTGAGTGGTTGCTAGGGTGTTGCTAGGTGGTTGCTATGGTATTCTGAGTGGTTGCTAGGGTGTTGCTAGGTGGTTTCTATGGTATTCTGGGTGGTTGCTAGGGTGTTGCTAAGCGGTTGCTAGGGTGTTCTGGGTGGTTGCTAGGGTGTTGCTAGGCGGTTGCTAGGGTGTTCTGAGTGGTTGCTAGGGTGTTGCTAGGTGGTTGCTAGGGTATTCTGGGTGGTTGCTAGGGTGTTGCTAGGCGGTTGCTAGGGTGTTCTGGGTGGTTGCTAGGGTGTTGCTAGGCGGTTGCTAGGGTGTTCTGAGTGGTTGCTAGGGTGTTGCTAGGGTGTTGCTAGGCGGTTGTTAGGGTGTTCTGGGTGGTTGCTAAGGTGTTTTGGGTGGTTGCTAGGCGGTTGCTAGGATGTTCTGGGTGGTTGCTAGGGTGTTGCTAGGGGGTTGCTAGGGTGTTTTGGGTGGTTGCTAGGGTGTTGCTAGGTGGTTGCTAGGGTGTTCTGAGTGGTTGCTAGGGTGTTGCTAGGTGGTTGCTAGGGTGTTCTGGGTGGTTGCTAGGGTGTTGCTAGGTGGTTGCTAGGGTGTTCTGAGTGGTTGCTAGGTGGTTGCTAGGGTATTCTGGGTGGTTGCTAGGGTGTTGCTAGGCGGTTGCTAGGGTATTCTGGGTGGTTGCTATGGTGTTGCTAGGCAGTTGCTAGGGTGTTTTAGGTGGTTGCTATGGTATTCTGGATGGTTGCTATGGTGTTACTAGGTGGTTGGTAGTGTTTACATTTGGTTACTATAGAGTTTTTATAATGTTCATGGCATGATTTAGCACTTAGCTAATCAATATTAGCATGTAGCTATTCACAGCTAGCATGTTTAGCATGTAGCAAGTCCTGTTTGCTAGCATGAGTCAAAAGAGCCAACCCCCATCTCTATACGATGTTCTGATGCAGAGATATTGGTCTTGCAAAACGGTTGCTAGGGTACTCTGTTTGGTTGCTAGGGAGTGGCTTGGCAGCTGCCAATCATGAAGCTCCAAAGTCAATGTGAATGTATAAACCAACCCCCATCTCTATACGATGTTCTGATGCAGAGATATAGGTCTTGCAAAATGGTTGCTAGGGTACTCTGTTTGGTTGCTAGGGAGTGGCTTGGCAGCTGCCAATCATGAAACTCCAAAGGCTGCTTGTCAGTATGAATGATATAAACCAACTCCCATGCCTCTGTGACATTCAGAATGGACGATATTCCTTTTTGGATTTTGGTTGCTAAGGTGCTCGACAATGGTTGCTAGGGCGTGGCTAGCAAGTGTTGAGGTGATTCATGATTGGCTGTTTGCTGGCCCGAGTCAAACGAGACCACCCTCATGTTTCTATGACAATTCAGTCCAGAGATATCCCTTCGATCTCTTTCAATGGAAGTCTATGGGAGTTGTTGCTAAGGTGCTCTAAATGGTTGCTAGGGCGTGGCTTGATAGCTTCACAATGATCCTGAGAGACTGATTGGTTGTCTGAGTAAAATGAGTCCGCCCCCTTGTCTCTATGACACTGTGACCCACAGCTATGTTCAATACAAAATCCCTATGTAATTTACCATAGTAGGAGAAACGCATGCATTTCATGGGCCGTCCTACACCATAGTAAGTCAATGGGGCAACTTTGGGCAGCTCCTGCCCCACAGGGGTGCAACTTTTACCCCATTGTGTGGTATATTCTTACAGAGTCTGTCAGCCTCTTCAAATGTGGCAAATTTCACGTTTCTGCGACATCCTCGTTCCGAGCTACGACTCGTCAAAGTTTTTCGCAATGTTAAGTCTATGGGATTTTTTTGGGCCGTTTTTCGCCCCTGGGGCGACCATCGTACCCCCGATCTCTTAGAAAAGTCATAGCACACCATTCCCGAACAGGCCGCACGTTTTGACACCTCATTCATGGGTCTGTGACAAAAACTGCGGGAGGAGTAGCGCGTCAAAAAGTGGCCAGAAGAATAAGAAGAATAAGAATAATAAGTATGTGAGATAACAATAGTGTTGCTTCGCCATAGGCAAGCACCACTAATAAGAAGAATAATAAGTATGTGAGATAACAATAGTGTTGCTTCGCCATAGGCAAGCACCACTAACTAGAATGTACATTTCCAGAAGAAAATGTGAAGTGGTGCTTGCAGTGGCAAAACTCGCCGCTCGGTTGCTAGAGTGTGGTACATGATTGCATACGAGCCAACAACCATGTCTGTACGATGTTCTGGAGCTGAGATATGGCTTATTCATGTGTTTAGGTGGTTACTAGGGTACTCTATATGGTTGCTATGGTGTGCTTATACAGTTTATGAGATGATATTTAAAGACTAGTTGACAGTCTAAGTCAAAAAAGCCAAACTCCATATTTCTACTATTTTCTGGAGCTGAAATATCCCTTGGAAATATAGTTTAATGGTTGCTAGGGTGCCCCAAGTGGTTGTTAGGGGGCGAATATGAAGTTATTATGTCACTACTTATTGGCTGCTTTATAGGCCGAGTCAAAAGAGCCCAACCCCAAGTCTCTATGACCTTCTGGTCAAAAGATATGATATCACAAATTTTGTGCCAATGTTAAGCCTATGGGACTTTTTTTGGCCGATTTATCGCCTGCCGGACGAATATCGTACAACCGATCGCTTAGAAAAGTCATAGCACACCTCTCCTCAATGAACCGGTCGATTTGACACCTCACTCATGGGTCTACGACAAAAGCTGCGGGAGGAGTAGCGTGCCGAAGTTTTGTCTAGGTGAATAGTAATCACAACACTAGAGTGTGGCACACGATTGCATACGAGACAAAAAACACGTCTGTACGATGTTCTGGTGCTGAGATATGGCTTATTTATGTGTTTGTATGGTTACTAGGGTACCTTATATGGTTGCTATGGTGTGTTCATACAGTTTATTAGATGATATTAGAAGACTAGTTGACAGTCTGAGTCAAAAAAGCCGAACTCCACGTCTCTACGATTTTCTGGAGCTGAAATATAGCTTGTAAATGTTGTTTTATGGTTGCTAGGGTGGCATAAGTGGTTGCTAGGGCGTGGCCATGAAGTTGTTATGCCCCTACTTATTGGCTGCTTGATAGGCCGAGTCAAAAGAGCCCAACCCCAAGTCTCTGTGACCTTCTAGTCAAAAGATATGATCTCACAAATGTTGTGCCAATGTTAAGTCTATGGGAATTTTTTCGTCCGATTTATCGGCTGCTGAACGAACATCGTACAACCGATCACTTAGAAAAGTCATAGCACACCTCTCCTCAATGAGCCGGTCGATTTGACACCTCATTCATGGGTCTACGACAAAAAATGCGGGAGGAGTAGCGTGCCGAAGTTTTGTCTTGGTGAATAGTAATCACAATACTAGAGTGTGGCACATGATTGCATACGAGACCACAAACACGTCTGTACGATGTTCTGGTGCTGAGATATGGCTTATTCATGTGTTTGTATGGTTACTAGGGTACCCTATATGGTTGCTATGGTGTGCTTATACAGTTTATTAGATGATATTAGAAGACTAGTTGACAGTCTGAGTCAAAAAAGCCGAACTCCACGTCTCTACGAATTTCTGGAGCTGAAATATAGCTTGTAAATGTTGTTTTATGGTTGCTAGGGTGGCATAAGTGGTTGCTAGGGCGTGGCCATGAAGTTATGTAACTACTTATTGGCTGCTTGATAGGCCGAGTCAAAAGAGCCCAACCCCAAGTCTCTTTGACCTTCTAGTCAAAAGATATGATCTCACAAATGTTGTGCCAATGTTAAGTCTATGGGAATTTTTTCGTCCGATTTATCGCCCGCTGAACGAACATCGTACAACCAATCACTTAGAAAAGTCATAGCACACCTCTCCTCAATAAGCCGGTCGATTTGACACCTCATTCATGGGTCTACGACAAAAAATGCGGGAGGAGTAGCGTGCCGAAGTTTTGTCTTGGTAAAATAGTAATCACAATACTAGAATGTACATTTCCAGAAGAAAATGTGAAGTGGTGCTTGCAGTGGCAAAATTCGCAGCTCGGTTGCTAGGGTGTGGCACACGATTGCATACGAGACAAAAAACACGTCTGTACGATGTTCTGGTGCTGAGATATGGCTTATTTATGTGTTTGTATGGTTACTAGGGTACCTTATTTGGTTGCTATGGTGTGCTTAGACTGTCAACTAGTCTTCTAATATCATCTTATAAACTGTATGAGTCAAAAAAGCCGAACTCCACGTCTCTACGATTTTCTGGAGCTGAAATATGGCTTGTAAATGTTGTTTTATGGTTGCTAGGGTGGCATAAGTGGTTGCTAGGGCGTGGCCATGAAGTTGTTATGCCCCTACTTATTGGCTGCTTGATAGGCCGAGTCAAAAGAGCCCAACCCCAAGTCTCTGTGACCTTCTAGTCAAAAGATATGATCTCACAAATGTTGTGCCAATGTTAAGTCTATGGGAATTTTTTCGTCCGATTTATCGGCTGCTGAACGAACATCGTACAACCGATCACTTAGAAAAGTCATAGCACACCTCTCCTCAATGAGCCGGTCGATTTGACACCTCATTCATGGGTCTACGACAAAAAATGCGGGAGGAGTAGCATGCCGAAGTTTTGTCTTGGTGAATAGTAATCACAATACTAGAATGTACATTTCCAGAAGAAAATGTGAAGTGGTGCTTGCAGTGGCAAAACTCGCCGCTCGGTTGCTAGGGTGCGGTGACCTAGTTTTTACCAAGATGCTAGCATGATTAGCATGTTGCTAGTATCATGCTAGCATGATTAGCATGTTGTTAGCATTATGCTAGCATTATTAGCATGTTGCTAGCATGATTAGCATGTTGCTAGCATCATGCTAGCATGATTAGCATGATGCTAGCATGATTAGCATGATGCTAGCATGTTGCTAGCATGATGCTAGCATGATTAGCATGTTGTTAGCATGTTGCTAGCATGATGCTGGCATGATTAGCATGTTGCTACCAACATGCTAGCATGATTAGCATGTTGCAAGCATGATGCTAGCAAAAATAAGCATGTTGCAAACATGTTTTAGCTAGATGCTAGCATGATTAGCATATTGCTAGCATCATGCTAGCATGTTTAGCATGTTGCTAGCATGGTTGCTAAGGTGTTACTAAGTGGTTGCTAGGGTATTATGGGTGGTTGCTAGGGTATTGCTAGGCAGTTGCTAGGGTGTTCTGGGTGGTTGCTATGGTGTTGCTAGGCGGTTGCTAGGGTATTCTGGGTGGTTGCTAGGGTGTTTTGGGTGGTTGCTAGGTGGTTGCTAGGGTGTTTTGGGTGGTTGCTAGGGCGTTGCTAGGTGGTTGCTAGGGTGTTCTGGGGGGTTGCTATGCGGTTGCTAGGGCGTTGCTAGGCGGTTGCTAAGGTAATGTGGTTTGTTGCTAGGGCGTTGCTAGGTGGTTGCTATGGTGTCCTGGGTGGTTGCTAGGCGGTTGCTAGGGTGTTCTGGTGGTTGCTAGGGCGTTGCTAGGCAGTTGCTAGGGTGTTGCTAGGGTAATCTGGGTGGTTGCTGTGGTGTTACTAGGTGGTTGGTAGTTGTCAAAGATGGTTACTGTTGAGTTTGTAGCATTTTATTGGCATGATTTAGCACTTAGCTAATCAATATTAGCATGAAGCTATTCACTGCTAGCATGTGTAGGATGTAGCAAGTCCTGTTTGCTAGCATGAGTCAAAAGAGCCAACCCCCATCTCTATACGATGTTCTGATACAGAGATATAGGTCTTGCAAAACGGTTGCTAGGGTACTCTGTTTGGTTGCTAGGGAGTGGCTTGGCAGCTGCCAATCATGAAGCTCCAAAGTGAATGTGAATGTATAAACCAACCCCCATCTCTATACGATGTTTTAAAGCAGACATATAGGTCTTGCAAAATGGTTGCTAGGGTACTCTGTTTGGTTGCTAGGGAGTGGCTTGGCAGCTGCCAATCATGAAGCTCCAAAGGCTGCTTGTCAGTATAAATGATATAAACCAACTCCCATGCCTCTGTGACATTCAGAATGGAAGATATCCCTGTTTGGATTTTGGTTGCTAAGGTGCTCGACAATGGTTGCTAGGGCGTGGCCAGTAAGTGTTGAGGTGATTCAGGATTGGCTGTTTGCTGGCCCGAGTGAAACGAGCCCACCCTCATGTTTCTATGACACTTATATCCTGAGATATCCCTTTGATCTGTTTCAATGGAAGTCTATGGAACTTGTTGCTAAGGAGCTCTAAATGGTTGCTAGGGCGTGGCTTGATAGCTTCACAATGATCCTGAGAGAGTGATTGGCTGTCTGAGTAAAATGAGCCCGCCCCTTTGTCTCTATGACACTGTGATCCAGAGTTATGTTCAATACAAAATCCCTATGCAATTTACCATAGTAGGAAAAACACATGCATTTCACGGGCCGTCCTACACCATAGTAAGTCAATGGGGCAACTTTGGGCCCCTCCTGCCCCTCAGGGGTGCAACTTTTACCCCATTGTGTGGTATGTTCTTACAGAGCCTGTCAGCCTCTTCAAATGTGGCAAATTTCACGTTTCTGCGACATCCTCGTTCCGAGCTACGGCTCGTCAAAGTTTTTCGCAATGTTAAGTCTATGGGATTTTTTTGGGCCGTTTTTCGCCCCTGGGGCGACCATCGTACCCCCGATCTCTTAGAAAAGTCATAGCACACCATTCCCGAACAGGCCGCACGTTTTGACACCTCATTCATGGGTCTGTGACAAAAACTGCGGGAGGAGTAGCGCGTCAAAAAGTGGCCAGAAGAATAATAATAAGAAGAATAATAAGTATGTGAGATAACAATAGTGTTGCTTCGCCATAGGCAAGCACCACTAATAAGAATAATAAACCAATGGGGGTCAATGGGACAACTTTGGGCAGCTCCTGCCCCGCAGGGGTGCAACTTTTACCCCATTGTGAGGTATTTTCTTACAGAGCCTGTCAGCCTCTTCAAATGTGGTAAATCGCAGGCTTCTGTGAAATCCTCGTTCGGAGCTATGAGTCGTCAAAGTTTGTCGCAATGTTAAGTCTATGGGATTTTTTGGAAGTTTGTTCGCCCCTGGGGCGAACACCGTACCCCCGATCGCTTATAAAAGTCATAGCACACCTCTCCTCAATAGGCCGCACGTTTTGATGCCTCATTCGTGGGTCTGTGACAAAAGCTGCGGGAGGAGTAGCGCGTCAAACTTTTTGGCGGACTCCAAAAAAGCAATAGTAATAGTGTTGCCTTGCTTTCAGCAAGCACCACTAACTAGAATGTACATTTCCAGAAGAAAATGTGAAGTGGTGCTTGCAGTGGCAAAACTCGCCGCTCGGTTGCTAGAGTGTGGTACATTATTGCATACGAGCCAACAACCACGCCTGTACAATATTGTGGAGCTGAGATATGGCTTATTCATGTGTCTGTATGGTTACTAGGGTTCCCTATATGGTTGCTATGGTGTGCTTATACAGTTTATGAGATGATATTTAAAGACCAGTTGACAGTCTCAGTCAAAAAAAGCAAACTCCATGTTTCTTATATTTTCTGGAGCTGAAATATGGCTTGGAAATGTAGTTTTATGGTTGCTAGGCTGCCCTAAGTGGTTGCTAGGGCGGGAATATGAAGTTATTATGTCACTACTTATTGGCTGCTTGATAGGCCGAGTCAAAAGAGCCCAACCCCAAGTCTCTATGACCTTCTGTTCAAAAGATATGATCTCACAAATTTTGTGCCAATGTTAAGTCTATGGGACTTTTTTTGGCCGATTTATCGCCCGCCGGACGAACATCGTACAACCGATCGCTTAGAAAAGACATAGCACACCTCTCCTCAATGAGCCGGTCGATTTGAAACCTCATTCATGGGTCTACGAGAAAACGTGCGGGAGGAGTAGCGTGCCGAAGTTTTGTCTAGGTGAATAGTAATCACAATACTAGAATGTACATTTCCAGAAGAAAATGTGAAGTGGTGCTTGCAGTGGCAAAACTCGCCGCTCGGTTGCTAGAGTGTGGTACATTATTGCATACGAGCCAACAACCATGTCTGTACAATGTTCTGGTGCTGAGATATGGCTTATTCATGTGTTTGTATGGTTACTAGGGTACCCTATATGGTTGCTATGGTGTGCTTATACAGTTTATGAGATGATATTTAAAGACTAGTTGACAGTCTGAGTCAAAAAAGGCAAACTCCATGTTTCTTCTATTTTCTGGAGCTGAGATATGGCTTGAATGTGTTGTTTTATGGTTGCTAGTCTGCCCTAAGTGGTTGTTAGGGCGCGAATATGAAGTTATTATGTCACTATTTATTGGCTGCTTGATAGGCCGAGTCAAAAGAGCCCAACCCCAAGTCTCTATGACCTTCTAGTCAAAAGATATGATCTCACAAATGTTGTGCCAATGTTAAGTCTATGGGAATTTTTTCGTCCGATTTATCGCCCGCTGAACGAACATCGTACAATCGATCACTTAGAAAAGTCATAGCACACCTCTCCTCAATGAGCCGGTCGATTTGACACCTCATTCATGGGTCTACGACAAAAAATGCGGCAGGAGTAGCGTGCCGAAGTTTTGTCTAGGTGAATAGTAATCACAATACTAGAATGTACATTTCCAGAAGAAAATGTGAAGTGGTGCTTGCAGTGGCAAAACTCGCCGCTCGGTTGCTAGGGTGTGGTACATGAGTGCATACGAGCCAACAACCAAGTCTGTACGATATTGTGGAGCTGAGATATAGCTTATTCATGTGTTTGTATGGTTACTAGGGTACCCTATATGGTTGCTATGGTGTGCTTATACAGTTTATGAGATGATATTTAAAGACTAGTTGACAGTGTGAGTCAAAAAAGCCAAACTCCATGTTTCTAGTATTTTCTGGAGCTGAGATATGGCTTGTAAAGGTTGTTTTATGGTTGCTAGGGTGCCCTAAGTGGTTGCTAGGGCGCCGCTATGAAGTTATTATGTCACTACTTATTGGCTGCTTGATAGGCCGAGTCAAAAGAGCCCAACCCCAAGTCTCTATGACCTTCTGGTGAAAAGATATGATCTCACAAATTTTGTGCCAATGTTAAGTCTATGGGACTTTTTTCGGCCGATTTATCGCCCGCCGGACGAACATCGTACAACCGATCGCTTAGAAAAGACATAGCACACCTCTCCTCAATGAACCGGTAGATTTGACACCTCACTCATGGGTCTACGACAAAAGGTGCGGGAGGAGTAGCGTGCCGAAGTTTTGTCTAGGTGAATAGTAATCACAACACTAGAATGTACATTTCCAGAAGAAAATGTGAAGTGGTGCTTGCAGTGGCAAAACTCGCCGCTCGGTTGCTAGGATGTTCTGGGTAGTTGCTATGGTGTTGCTAGGCGGTTGCTAGGGTATTGTGGGTGGTTGCTAGGGTGTTCTGGGTGGTTGCTAGGGTGTTGCTAGGCAGTTGCTAGGGTGTTCTGGGTAGTTGCTATGGTGTTGCTAGGCGGTTGCTAGGGTATTGTGGGTGGTTGCTAGGGTGTTCTGGGTGGTTGCTAGGGTGTTGCTAGGCAGTTGCTAGGGTGTTCTGGGTAGTTGCTATGGTGTTGCTAGGCAGTTGCTAGGGTATTCTGGGTGGTTGCTATGGTGTTGCTAGGCGGTTGCTAGGGTGTTCTGGGTGGTTGCTAGGGTGTTGCTAGGCAGTTGCTAGGGTATTCTGGGTGGTTGCTATGGTGTTGCTAGGCGGTTGCTAGGGTGTTCTGGGTAGTTGCTAGGGTGTTGCAAGGCGGTTGCTAGGGTATTCTGGATGGTTGCTATGGTGTTGCTAGGGTATTTTGGGTGGTTGCTAGGGTGTTGCTAGGCGGTTGCCAGGGTATTCTGGGTGGTTGCTAGGGTGTTGCTAGGCGGTTGCTAGGGTATTCTGGATGGTTGCTATGGTGTTGCTAGGGTATTCTGGGTGGTTGCTAGGGTGTTGCTAGGCGGTTGCCAGGGTATTCTGGGTGATTGCTAGGGTGTTGCTAGGCGGTTGCTAGGGTATTCTGGGTGGTTGCTATGGTGTTGCTAGGGTATTGTGGGTGGTTGCTAGGCGGTTGCTAGGGTGTTCTGGGTGGTTGCTAGGGTGTTTCTAGGTGGTTGCTAGGGTATTCTGGGTGGTTGCTAGGGTGTTGCTAGGTGGTTGCTAGGGTGTTCTGGGTGGTTGTTAGGGTGTTGCTAGGCGGTTTCTAGGGTGTTCTGGTTGGTTGCTAGGGCGTTGCTAGGCAGTTGCTAGGGTGTTCTGGGTGGTTGCTAAGGTGTTGCTAGGGTAATCTGGGTGGTTGCTATGGTGTTACTAGGTGGTTGGTAGTTGTCAAAGATGGTTACTATTGAGTTTGTAGCATTTTATTGGCTGATTTAGCACTTAGCTAATCAATATTAGCATGTAGCTATTCACTGCTAGCATGTGTAGCATGTAGCAAGTCCTGTTTGCTAGCATGAGTCAAAATAGCCAACCCCCATCTCTATACGATGTTCTGATGCAGAGATATTGGTCTTGCAAAACGGTTGCTAGGGTACTCTGTTTGGTTGCTAGGGACTGGCTTGGCAGCTGCCAATCATGAAGCTCCAAAGTCAATGTGTATGTATAAACCAACCCCCATCTCTATGCGATGTTTTGATGCAGAGATATAGGTCTTGCAAAATGGTTGCTAGGGTACTCTGTTTGGTTGCTAGGGAGTGGCTTGGCAGCTGCCAATCATGGAACTCCAAAGGCTGCTTGTCAGTATAAATGATATAAACCAACTGCCATGCATCTGTGACATTCAGAATGGAAGATATCCCTGTTTGGATTTTGGTTGCTAAGGTGCTCGACAATGGTTGCTAGGGCGTGGCCAGTAAGTGTTGAGGTGATTCAGGATTGGCTGTTTGCTGGCCCGAGTGAAACGAGCCCACCCTCATGTTTCTATGACACTTATATCCTGAGATATCCCTTTGATCTGTTTCAATGGAAGTCTATGGAACTTGTTGCTAAGGAGCTCTAAATGGTTGCTAGGGCGTGGCTTGATAGCTTCACAATGATCCTGAGAGACTGATTGGCCGTCTGAGTAAAATGAGCCCGCCCCTTTGTCTCTACGACACTGTGATCCAGAGTTATGTTCAATATAAAAGCGGTTTCTATGGTGTAGGACGGCCCATTTCATGGGCCGTCCTACACCATAGTAAGTCAATGGGGAAACTTTGGGCAGCTCCTGCACCCCAGGGGTGCAACTTTTACCCCATTGTGTGGTATGTTCTTACAGAGTCTGTCAGCCTCTTCAAATGTGGCAAATTTCACGTTTCTGCGACATCCTCGTTCCGAGCTACGACTCGTCAAAGTTTTTCGCAATGTTAAGTCTATGGGATTTTTTTGGGCCGTTTTTCGCCCCTGGGGCGACCATCGTACCCCCGATCCCTTATAAAAGTCATAGCACACCATTCCCGAACAGGCCGCACGTTTTGACACCTCATTCATGGGTCTGTGACAAAAACTGCGGGAGGAGTAGCGCGTCAAAAAGTGGCCAGAAGAATAAGAAGAATAAGAATAATAAGTATGTGAGATAACAATAGTGTTGCTTCGCCATAGGCAAGCACCACTAACTAGAATGTACATTTCCAGAAGAAAATGTGAAGTGGTGCTTGCAGTGGCAAAACTCGCCGCTCGGTTGCTAGGGTGTTGTTGGAGTTTGCTATGATGATGCAAGGCAGTTGCTAGGGTGTTCTGGGTGGTTGCTAGGTGGTTGCTAGGGTGTTCTGAGTGGTTGCTAGGGTGTTGCTAGGTGGTTGCTAGGGTATTCTGGGTGGTTGCTAGGGTGTTGCTAGGCGGTTGCTAGGGTGTTCTGGGTGGTTGCTAGGGTGTTGCTAGGTGGTTGCTAGGGTGTTCTGAGTGGTTGCTAGGGTGTTCTGGGTGGTTGCTAGGGTATTCTGGGTGGTTGCTAGGGTATTCTGGGTGGTTGCTAGGGTGTTGCTAGGCGGTTGCTAGGGTGTTCTGGGTGGTTGCTAGGGTGTTGCTAGGCGGTTGCTAGGGTGTTCTGAGTGGTTGCTAGGGTGTTGCTAGGTGGTTGCTAGGGTGTTCTGTGCGGTTGCTAGGCGGTTGCTAGGGTATTCTGGGTGGTTGCTATGGTGTTGCTAGGCGGTTGCTAGGGTGTTCTGGGTGGTTGCTAGGGTGTTGCTAGGTGGTTGCTAGGGTGTTCTGAGTGGTTGCTAGGGTGTTCTGGGTGGTTGCTAGGGTATTCTGGGTGGTTGCTAGGGTATTCTGGGTGGTTGCTAGGGTGTTGCTAGGCGGTTGCTAGGGTGTTCTGGGTGGTTGCTAGGGTGTTGCTAGGCGGTTGCTAGGGTGTTCTGAGTGGTTGCTAGGGTGTTGCTAGGTGGTTGCTAGGGTATTCTGGGTGGTTGCTAGGGTGTTGCTAGGTGGTTGCTAGGGTGTTCTGTGCGGTTGCTAGGCGGTTGCTAGGGTATTCTGGGTGGTTGCTATGGTGTTGCTAGGCGGTTGCTAGGGTGTTTTGAGTGGTTGCTAGGCGGTTGCTAGGGTGTTCTGGGTGGTTGCTAGGGTGTTGCTAGGCGGTTGCTAGGGTGTTCTGGGTGGTTGCTAGGGCGTTGCTAGGGTGTTCTGGGTGGTTGCTAGGGTGTTCTGGGTGGTTGCTAGGGTGTTGCTAGGTGGTTGCTAGGGTGTTTTGAGTGGTTGCTAGGCGGTTGCTAGGGTGTTCTGGGTGGTTGCTAGGGTGTTGCTAGGCGGTTGCTAGGGTGTTCTGGGTGGTTGCTAGGGCGTTGCTAGGCAGTTGCTAGGGTGTTCTGGGTGGTTGCTAGGGTGTTGCTAGGGTAATTTGGGTGGTTGCTATGGTGTTACTAGGTGGTTGGTAGTTGTCAAAGATGGTTACTGTTGAGTTTGTAGCATTTTATTGGCATGATTTAGCACTTAGCTAATCAATATTAGCATGTAGCTATTCACTGCTAGTATGTGTAGCATGTAGCAAGTCCTGTTTGCTAGCATGAGTCAAAAGACCCAACCCCCATCTCTATACGATGTTCTGATGCAGAGATATTGGTCTTGCAAAACGGTTGCTAGGGTACTCTGTTTGGTTGCTAGGGAGTGGCTTGGCAGCTGCCAATCATGAAGCTCCAAAGTCAATGTGAATGTATAAACCAACCCCCATCTCTATACGATGTTCTGATGCAGAGATATTGGTCTTGCAAAATGGTTGCTAGGGTACTCTGTTTGGTTGCTAGGGAGTGGCTTGGCAGTTGCCAATCATGAAACTCCAAAGGCTTCTTGTCACTATGAATGATATAAACCAACTCCCACGCCTTTGTGACATTCAGAATGGAAGATATCCCTCATTGGATTTTGGTTGCTAAGGTGCTCGACAATGGTTGCTAGGGCGTGGCTAGGAAGTGTTGAGGTGATTCATGATTGGCTGTTTGCTGCCCCGAGTCAAACGAGACCACCCTCATGTTTCTATGACAATTCAGTCCAGAGATATCCCTTCGATCTCTTTCAATGGAAGTCTATGGGAGTTGTTGCTAAGGTGCTCTAAATGGTTGCTAGGGCGTGGCTTGATAGCTTCACAATGATCCTGAGAGACTGATTGGTTGTCTGAGTAAAATGAGCCCGCCCCCTTGTCTCTATGACACTGTGATCCAGAGTTATGTTCAATATAAAAGCGGTTTCTATGGTGTAGGACGGCCCATTTCATGGGCCGTCCTACACCATAGTAAGTCAATGGGGAAACTTTGGGCAGCTCCTGCCCCCCAGGGGTGCAACTTTTACCCCATTGTGTGGTATGTTCTTACAGAGTCTGTCAGCCTCTTCAAATGTGGCAAATTTCACGTTTCTGCGAAATTCACACTCTGAGCTATGACTCGTCAAAGTTTTTCGCAATGTTAAGTCTATGGGATTTTTTTGGGCCGTTTTTCGCCCCTGGGGCGACCATCGTACCCCCGATCTCTTAGAAAAGTCATAGCACACCATTCCCGAACAGGCCGCACGTTTTGACACCTCATTCATGGGTCTGTGACAAAAACTGCGGGAGGAGTAGCGCGTCAAAAAGTGGCCAGAAGAATAATAATAAGAAGAATAATAATAAGTATGTGAGATAACAATAGTGTTGCTTCGCCATAGGCAAGCACCACTAACTAGAATGTACATTTCCAGAAGAAAATGTGAAGTGGTGCTTGCAGTGGCAAAACTCGCCGCTCGGCTGCTAACGTGCGGTTAGCTAGTTTTTACCAAGATGCTAGCATGATTAGCATGTTGCTAGCATCATGCTAGCATGATTAGCATGTTGTTAGCATTATGCTAGCATCATGCTAGCATGATTAGCATGTTGTTAGCATTATGCTAGCATTATTAGCATGTTGCTAGCATGATTAGCATGTTGCTAGCATGATGTTAGCATGATTAGCATTTTGCTAGCATGATGCTAGCATGATTAGCATGTTGCTAGCATGATGCTAGCAAGATTAGCATGTTGCTAGCATGATGATTAGCATGTTGCTAGCATGATGCTAGCATGATTAGCATTTTGCTAGCATGTTGCTAGCATGATTAGCATGTTGCTAGCATGATGCTAGCATGATTAGCATGTTGCTAGCATGATGATTAGCATGTTGCTAGCATGATGCTAGCATGATTAGCATTTTGCTAGCATGTTGCTAGCATGATTAGCATGTTGTTAGCATCATGCTAGCATGATTAGCATGTTGTTAGCATCATGCTACCAACATGCTAGCATGATTAGCATGTTGCTAGCATGATGCTAGCAAAAATAAGCATGTTGCAAACATGTTTTAGGTAGATGCTAGCATGATTAGCATATTGCTAGCATGATGCTATCATGTTTAGCATGTTGCTAGCATGATGCTAGCATGGTTGCTAAGGTGTTATTAGGTGGTTGCTAGGGTATTATGGGTGGTTGCTAGGGCGTTGCTAGGCGGTTGCTAGGGTTTTTGTCTGGTTGCTATGGTGTTGCTAGGTGGTTGCTAGGGTGTTCTGGGTGGTTGCTAGGGTGTTGCTAGGCGGTTGCTAGGGTGTTCTGAATGGTTGCTAGGCGGTTTCTAGGGTATTCTGGGTGGTTGCTAGGGTGTTGCTAGGCGGTTGCTAGGGTGTTCTGAGTGGTTGCTATGGTGTTGCTAGGGTATTCTTGGTGGTTGCTAGGGTGTTGTTAGGTGGTTGCTAGGGTATTCTGGGTGGTTGCTATGGTGTTGCTAGGCGGTTGCTAGGGTGTTTTGGGTGGTTGCTAGGGTGTTTTAGGTGGTTGCTATGGTATTCTGGATGGTTGCTATGGTGTTACTAGGTGGTTGGTAGTGTTCACATTTGGTTACTATAGAGTTTTTATAATGTTCATGGCATGATTTAGCACTTAGCTAATCAATATTAGCATGTAGCTATTCACAGCTAGCATGTTTAGCATGTTGAAAGTCCTGTGTGCTAGCATGAGTCAAAAGACCCAACCCCCATCTCTATACGATGTTCTGATGCAGAGATGTAGGTCTTGCAAATTGGTTGCTAGGGTACTCTGTTTGGTTGCTAGGGAGTGGCTTGGCAGCTGCCAATGATGAAACTCCAAAGGCTGCTTGTCAGTATGAATGATATAAACCACCCCCCATCTCTATACGATGTTCTGATGCAGAGATGTAGGTCTTGCAAAATGGTTGCTAGGGTACTCTGTTTGGTTGCTAGGGAGTGGCTTGGCAGCTGCCAATGATGAAACTCCAAAGGCTGATTGTCAGTATGAATGATATAAACCACCCCCCATCTCTATACGATGTTCTGATATAGAGATGTAGGTCTTGCAAAATGGTTGCTAGGGTACTCTGTTTGGTTGCTAGGGAGTGGCTTGGCAGCTGCCAATCATGAAACTCCAAAGGCTGCTTGTCAGTATGAATGATATAAACCAACTCCCATGCCTCTGTGACATTCAGAATGGACGATATTCCTCTTTGGATTTTTGTTGCTAAGGTGCTCGACAATGGTTGCTAGGGCGTGGCCAGTAAGTGTTGAGGTGATTCAGGATTGGCTGTTTGCTGCCCCGAGTCAAACGAGCCCACCCTCATGTTTCTATGACAATTCAGTCCAGAGATATCCCTTCGATCTCTTTCAATGGAAGTCTATGGGAGTTGTTGCTAAGGTGCTCTAAATGGTTGCTAGGGCGTGGCTTGATAGCTTCACAATGATCCTGAGAGACTGATTGGTTGTCTGAGTAAAATGAGCCCGCCCTCTTGTCTCTATGACACTGTGATCCAGAGTTATGTTCAATACAAAAGCGGTTTCTATGGTGTAGGACGGCCCATTTCATGGGCCGTCCTACACCATAGTAAGTCAATGGGGCAACTTTGGGCCCCTCCTGCCCCTCAGGGGTGCAACTTTTACCCCATTGTGTGGTATGTTCTTACAGAGCCTGTCAGCCTCTTCAAATGTGGCAAATTTCACGTTTCTGCGACATCCTCGTTCCGAGCTACGACTCGTCAAAGTTTTTCGCAATGTTAAGTCTATGGGATTTTTTTGGGCCGTTTTTCGCCCCTGGGGCGACCATCGTACCCCCGATCTCTTAGAAAAGTCATAGCACACCATTCCCGAACAGGCCGCACGTTTTGACACCTCATTCATGGGTCTGTGACAAAAACTGCGGGAGGAGTAGCGCGTCAAAAAGTGGCCAGAAGAATAATAATAATAAGAAGAAGAAGAATAATAAGTATGTGAGATAACAATAGTGTTGCTTCGCCATAGGCAAGCACCACTAACTAGAATGTACATTTCCAGAAGAAAATGTGAAGTGGTGCTTGCAGTGGCAAAACTCGCCGCTCGGTTGCTAGAGTGTGGTACATTATTGCATACGAGCCAACAACCATGTCTGTACGATACTGTGGAGCTGAGATATGGCTTATTCATGTGTTTGTATGGTTACTAGGGTACCCTATATGGTTGCTATGGTGTGCTTATACAGTTTATGAGTTGATATTCAAAGACAAGTTGACAGTCTGAGTCAAAAAAGGCAAACTCCATGTTTCTTCTATTTTCTAGAGCGGAGTTATGGCTTGAATATGTTGTTTTATGGTTGCTAGGCTGCCCTAAGTGGTTGCTAGGGCACGGCTATGAAGTTATTATGTCACTACTTATTGGCTTCTCTATGGGCTGAGTCAAAAGAGCCTAACCCCAAGTCTCTATGACCTTCTGGTGAAAAGATATGATTTCACAAATGTTGTGCCAATGTTAAGTCTATGGGACTTTTTTCGGCAAATTTTTCGCCCGCCGGACGAACATCGTACAACCGATCGCTTAGAAAAGACATAGCACACCTCTCCTCAATGAACCGGTTGATTTGACACCTCATTCATGGGTCTACGACAAAAGGTGCGGGAGGAGTAGCGTGCCGAAGTTTTGTCTAGGTGAATAGTAATCACAACACTAGAATGTACATTTCCAGAAGAAAATGTGAAGTGGTGCTTGCAGTGGCAAAACTCGCCGCTCGGTTGCTAGGGTGCGGTTAGCTAGTTTTTACCAAGCTGCTAGCATGATTAGCATGTTGCTAGTATCATGCTAGCATGATTAGCATGTTGTTAGCATTATGCTAGCATTATTAGCATGTTGCTAGCATGATTAGCATGTTGCTAGCATGATGCTAGCATGATGCTAGCATGATTAGCATGATGCTAGCATGATTAGCATGTTGCTAGCATGTTGCTAGCATGATGCTAGCATGATTAGCATATTGCTAGCATCATGCTAGCATGATTAGCATGTTGTTAGCATCATGCTAGCATCATGCTAGCATGATTAGCATGTGGTTAGCATCATGCTACCAACATGCTAGCATGATTAGCATGTTGCTAGCATGATGCTAGCATGATTAGCATGTTGCTAGCATGATGCTAGCAAAAATAAGCATGTTGCAAACATGTTTTAGCTAGATGCTAGCATGATTAGCATATTGCTAGCATCATGCTAGCATGTTTAGCATGTTGCTAGCATGGTTGCTAAGGTGTTACTAGGTGGTTGCTAGGGTATTATGGGTGGTTGCTAGGCGGTTGCTAGGGTGTTCTGGGTGGTTGCTAGGGTGTTGCTAGGCGGTTCTGGGTGGTTGCTATGTTGTTGCTATGCGGTTGCTAGGGTATTCTGGGTGGTTGCTAAGGTGTTTTGGGTGGTTGCTAGGCGGTTGCTAGGGTGTTCTGGGTGGTTGCTAGGGTGTTCTGAGTGGTTGCTAGGGTGTTGCTAGGTGGTTGCTAGGGTATTCTGGGTGGTTGCTAGGGTGTTGCTAGGTGGTTGCTAGGGTATTCTGGGTGGTGGCCAGGGTGTTGCTAGGCGGTTGCTAGGGTGTTCTGGGTGGTTGCTAGGGTGTTGCTAGGCGGTTGCTAGGGTATTATGGGTGGTTGCTATGGTGTTGCTAGGCGGTTGCTAGGGTGTTTTGGGTGGTTGCTAGGGTGTTTTAGGTGGTTGCTATGGTATTCTGGATGGTTGCTATGGTGTTACTAGGTGGTTGGTAGTGTTCACATTTGGTTACTATAGAGTTTTTATAATGTTCATGGCATGATTTAGCACTTAGCTAATCAATATTAGCATGTAGCTATTCACAGCTAGCATGTTTAGCATGTTGAAAGTCCTGTGTGCCAGCATGAGTCAAAAGACCCAACCCCCATCTCTATACGATGTTCTGATGCAGAGATATTGGTCTTGCAAAACGGTTGCTAGGGTACTCTGTTTGGTTGCTAGGGAGTGGCTTGGCAGCTGCCAATCATGAAGCTCCAAAGTCAATGTGAATGTATAAACCAACCCCCATCTCTATACGATGTTTTGATGCAGAGATATAGGTCTTGCAAAATGGTTGCTAGGGTACTCTGTTTGGTTGCTAGGGAGTGGCTTGGCAGCTGCCAATCATGAAACTCCAAAGGCTGCTTGTCACTATGAAAGATATAAACCAACTCCCATGCCTCTGTGACATTCAGAATGGACGATATTCCTCTTTGGATTTTGGTTGCTAAGGTGCTCGACAATGGTTGCTAGGGCGTGGCTAGCAAGTGTTGAGGTGATTCATGATTGGCTGTTTGCTGGCCCGAGTCAAACGAGACCACCCTCATGTTTCTATGACAATTCAGTCCAGAGATATCCCTTCGATCTCTTTCAATGGAAGTCTATGGGAGTTGTTGCTAAGGTGCTCTAAATGGTTGCTAGGGCGTGGCTTGATAGCTTCACAATGATCCTGAGAGACTGATTGGTTGTCTGAGTAAAATGAGCCCGCCCCCTTGTCTCTATGACACTGTGATCCAGAGTTATGTTCAATATAAAAGCGGTTTCTATGGTGTAGGACGGCCCATTTCATGGGCCGTCCTACACCATAGTAAGTCAATGGGGAAACTTTGGGCAGCTCCTGCACCCCAGGGGTGCAACTTTTACCCCATTGTGTGGTATGTTCTTACAGAGCCTGTCAGCCTCTTCAAATGTGGTAAATTACACATTTCTGCGACATCCTCGTTCCGAGCTACGACTCGTCAAAGTTTTTCGCAATGTTAAGTCTATGGGATTTTTTTGGGCCGTTTTTCGCCCCTGGGGCGACCATCGTACCCCCGATCTCTTAGAAAAGTCATAGCACACCATTCCCGAACAGGCCGCACGTTTTGACACCTCATTCATGGGTCTGTGACAAAAACTGCGGGAGGAGTAGCGCGTCAAAAAGTGGCCAGAAGAATAAGAATAAGAAGAATAAGAATAATAAGTATGTGAGATAACAATAGTGTTGCTTCGCCATAGGCAAGCACCACTAACTAGAATGTACATTTCCAGAAGAAAATGTGAAGTGGTGCTTGCAGTGGCAAAACTCGCCGCCCGGTTGCTAGAGTGTGGTACATTATTGCATACGAGCCAACAACCATGTCTGTACGATGTTCTGGTGCTGAGATAAGGCTTATTCATGTGTTTGTATGGTTACTAGGGTACTCTATATGGTTGCTATGGTGTCCTTATACAGTTTATGAGATGATATTTAAAGACTAGTTGACAGTCTGAGTCAAAAAAGCCAAACTCCATGTTTCTTCTATTTTCTGGAGCTGAGATAATGGCTTGAATATGTTGTTTTATGGTTGCTAGGCTGCCCTAAGTGGTTGCTAGGGCGCAAATATGAAGTTATTATGTCACTACTCATTGGCTGCTTGATAGGCCGAGTCAAAAGAGCCAAACCCCAAGTCTCTATGACCTTCTGGTCAAAAGATATGATCTCACAAATGTTGTGCCAATGTTAAGTCTATGGGACTTTTTTTGGCCGATTTATCGCCCGCCGGATGAACATCGTACAACCGATCACTTAGAAAAGTCATAGCACACCTCTCCTCAATGAACCGGTCGATTTGACACCTCACTCATGGGTCTACGACAAAAGGTGCGGGAGGAGTAGCGTGCCGAAGTTTTGTCTAGGTGAATAGTAATCACAATACTAGAATGTACATTTCCAGAAGAAAATGTGAAGTGGTGCTTGCAGTGGCAAAATTCGCAGCTCGGTTGCTAGAGTGTGGCACACGATTGCATACGAGACAAAAAACACGTCTGTACGATGTTCTGGTGCTGAGATATGGCTTATTTATGTGTTTGTATGGTTACTAGGGTACCTTATATGGTTGCTATGGTGTGTTCATACAGTTTATTAGATGATATTAGAAGACTAGTTGACAGTCTGAGTCAAAAAAGCCGAACTCCACGTCTCTACGATTTTCTGGAGCTGAAATATAGCTTGTAAATGTTGTTTTATGGTTGCTAGGGTGGCATAAGTGGTTGCTAGGGCGTGGCCATGAAGTTGTTATGCCCCTACTTATTGGCTGCTTGATAGGCCGAGTCAAAAGAGCCCAACCCCAAGTCTCTGTGACCTTCTAGTCAAAAGATATGATCTCACAAATGTTGTGCCAATGTTAAGTCTATGGGAATTTTTTCGTCCGATTTATCGGCTGCTGAACGAACATCGTACAACCGATCACTTAGAAAAGTCATAGCACACCTCTCCTCAATGAGCCGGTCGATTTGACACCTCATTCATGGGTCTACGACAAAAAATGCGGGAGGAGTAGCGTGCCGAAGTTTTGTCTTGGTGAATAGTAATCACAATACTAGAATGTACATTTCCAGAAGAAAATGTGAAGTGGTGCTTGCAGTGGCAAAACTCGCCGCTCGGTTGCTAGGGTGCGGTTAGCTAGTTTTTACCAAGCTGTTAGCATGATTAGGATGTTGCTAGTATCATGCTAGCATGATTAGCATGTTGTTAGCATTATGCTAGCATTATTAGCATGTTGCTAGCATGATTAGCATGTTGCTAGCATGATGCTAGCATGATGCTAGCATGTTGCTAGCATGATTAGCATGTTGCTAGCATGTTGCTAGCATGATGCTAGCATGATTAGCATGTTGCTAGCATCATGCTAGCATGATTAGCATGTTGTTAGCATCATGCTAGCATGATTAGCATGTTGTTAGCATCATGCTACCAACATGCTAGCATGATTAGCATCATGCTAGCATGTTTAGCATGTTGCTAGCATGGTTGCTAAGGTGTTACTAGGTGGTTGCTAGGGTATTATGGGTGGTTGCTAGGCGGTTGCTAGGGTGTTCTGGGTGGTTGCTATGGTGTTGCTATGCGGTTGCTAGGGTATTCTGGGTGGTTGCTAGGCGGTTGCTAGGGTGTTCTGGGTGGTTGCTAGGGTGTTGCTAGGGGGTTGTTAGGGTGTTCTGGTTGGTTGCTAGGGTGTTGCTAGGCGGTTGCTAGGGTGTTCTGGGTGGTTGCTAGGGTGTTGCTAGGCGGTTCTGGGTGGTTGCTATGTTGTTGCTATGCGGTTGCTAGGGTATTCTGGGTGGTTGCTAAGGTGTTTTGGGTGGTTGCTAGGCGGTTGCTAGGGTGTTCTGGGTGGTTGCTAGGGTGTTCTGAGTGGTTGCTAGGGTGTTGCTAGGTGGTTGCTAGGGTATTCTGGGTGGTTGCTAGGGTGTTGCTAGGTGGTTGCTAGGGTATTCTGGGTGGTTGCTATGGTGTTGCTAGGCGGTTGCTAGGGTGTTTTGGGTGGTTGCTAGGTTGTTTTAGGTGGTTGCTATGGTATTCTGGATGGTTGCTATGGTGTTACTAGGTGGTTGGTAGTGTTCACATTTGGTTACTATAGAGTTTTTATAATGTTCATGGCATGATTTAGCACTTAGCTAATCAATATTAGCATGTAGCTATTCACAGCTAGCATGTTTAGCATGTTGAAAGTCCTGTGTGCCAGCATGAGTCAAAAGACCCAACCCCCATCTCTATACGATGTTCTGATGCAGAGATATTGGTCTTGCAAAATGGTTGCTAGGGTACTCTGTTTGGTTGCTAGGGAGTGGCTTGGCAGCTGCCAATCATGAAGCTCCAAAGTCAATGTGAATGTATAAACCAACCCCCATCTCTATACGATGTTTTGATGAAGAGATATAGGTCTTGCAAAATGGTTGCTAGGGTACTCTGTTTGGTTGCTAGGGAGTGGCTTGGCAGCTGCCAATCATGAAACTCCAAAGGCTGCTTGTCAGTATAAATGATATAAACCAACTCCCACGCCTTTGTGACATTCAGAATGGAAGATATCCCTTTTTGGATTTTGGTTGCTAAGGTGCTCGACAATGGTTGCTAGGGCGTGGCCAGTAAGTGTTGAGGTGATTCAGGATTGGCTGTTTGCTGGCCCGAGTCAAACAAGCCCACCCTCATGTTTCTATGACACTTATATCCTGAGATATCCCTTTGATCTCTTTCAATGGAAGTCTATGGAACTTGTTGCTAAGGAGCTCTAAATGGTTGCTAGGGCGTGGCTTGATAGCTTCACAATGATCCTGAGAGACTGATTGGCCGTCTGAGTAAAATGAGCCCGCCCCCTTGTCTCTACGACACTGTGATCCAGAGTTATGTTCAATATAAAAGCGGTTTCTATGGTGTAGGACGGCCCATTTCATGGGCCGTCCTACACCATAGTAAGTCAATGGGGCAACTTTGGGCAGCTCCTGCCCCACAGGGGTGCAACTTTTACCCCATTGTGTGGTATATTCTTACAGAGCCTGTCAGCCTCTTCAAATGTGGTAAATTACACGTTTCTGCGACATCCTCGTTCCGAGCTACGACTCGTCAAAGTTTGACGCAATGTTAAGTCTATGGGATTTTTCGGCCGGTTTTTCGCCCCTGGGGCGAACATCGTACCCCCGATCCCTTATAAAAGTCATAGCACACCATTCCCGAACAGGCCGCACGTTTTGACACCTCATTCATGGGTCTGTGACAAAAACTGCGGGAGGAGTAGCGCGTCAAAAAGTGGCCAGAAGAATAATAAGAATAAGAATAATAAGTATGCACAATAACACTAGTGTTGCTTTGCCATAGGCAAGCACCACTAACTAGAATGTACATTTCCAGAAGAAAATGTGAAGTGGTGCTTGCAGTGGCAAAACTCGCCGCTCGGTTGCTAGGGTGCGGTTAGCTAGTTTTTACCAAGCTGCTAGCATGATTAGCATGTTGCTAGTATCATGCTAGCATGATTAGCATGTTGTTAGCATTATGCTAGCATTATTAGCATGTTGCTAGCATGATTAGCATGTTGCTAGCATGATGCTAGCATGATGCTAGCATGATTAGCATGATGCTAGCATGATTAGCATGTTGCTAGCATGTTGCTAGCATGATGCTAGCATGATTAGCATATTGCTAGCATCATGCTAGCATGATTAGCATGTTGTTAGCATCATGCTAGCATCATGCTAGCATGATTAGCATGTGGTTAGCATCATGCTACCAACATGCTAGCATGATTAGCATGTTGCTAGCATGATGCTAGCATGATTAGCATGTTGCTAGCATGATGCTAGCAAAAATAAGCATGTTGCAAACATGTTTTAGCTAGATGCTAGCATGATTAGCATATTGCTAGCATCATGCTAGCATGTTTAGCATGTTGCTAGCATGGTTGCTAAGGTGTTACTAGGTGGTTGCTAGGGTATTATGGGTGGTTGCTAGGCGGTTGCTAGGGTGTTCTGGGTGGTTGCTAGGGTGTTGCTAGGCGGTTCTGGGTGGTTGCTATGTTGTTGCTATGCGGTTGCTAGGGTATTCTGGGTGGTTGCTAAGGTGTTTTGGGTGGTTGCTAGGCGGTTGCTAGGGTGTTCTGGGTGGTTGCTAGGGTGTTCTGAGTGGTTGCTAGGGTGTTGCTAGGTGGTTGCTAGGGTATTCTGGGTGGTTGCTAGGGTGTTGCTAGGTGGTTGCTAGGGTATTCTGGGTGGTGGCCAGGGTGTTGCTAGGCGGTTGCTAGGGTGTTCTGGGTGGTTGCTAGGGTGTTGCTAGGCGGTTGCTAGGGTATTATGGGTGGTTGCTATGGTGTTGCTAGGCGGTTGCTAGGGTGTTTTGGGTGGTTGCTAGGGTGTTTTAGGTGGTTGCTATGGTATTCTGGATGGTTGCTATGGTGTTACTAGGTGGTTGGTAGTGTTCACATTTGGTTACTATAGAGTTTTTATAATGTTCATGGCATGATTTAGCACTTAGCTAATCAATATTAGCATGTAGCTATTCACAGCTAGCATGTTTAGCATGTTGAAAGTCCTGTGTGCCAGCATGAGTCAAAAGACCCAACCCCCATCTCTATACGATGTTCTGATGCAGAGATATTGGTCTTGCAAAACGGTTGCTAGGGTACTCTGTTTGGTTGCTAGGGAGTGGCTTGGCAGCTGCCAATCATGAAGCTCCAAAGTCAATGTGAATGTATAAACCAACCCCCATCTCTATACGATGTTTTGATGCAGAGATATAGGTCTTGCAAAATGGTTGCTAGGGTACTCTGTTTGGTTGCTAGGGAGTGGCTTGGCAGCTGCCAATCATGAAACTCCAAAGGCTGCTTGTCACTATGAAAGATATAAACCAACTCCCATGCCTCTGTGACATTCAGAATGGACGATATTCCTCTTTGGATTTTGGTTGCTAAGGTGCTCGACAATGGTTGCTAGGGCGTGGCTAGCAAGTGTTGAGGTGATTCATGATTGGCTGTTTGCTGGCCCGAGTCAAACGAGACCACCCTCATGTTTCTATGACAATTCAGTCCAGAGATATCCCTTCGATCTCTTTCAATGGAAGTCTATGGGAGTTGTTGCTAAGGTGCTCTAAATGGTTGCTAGGGCGTGGCTTGATAGCTTCACAATGATCCTGAGAGACTGATTGGTTGTCTGAGTAAAATGAGCCCGCCCCCTTGTCTCTATGACACTGTGATCCAGAGTTATGTTCAATATAAAAGCGGTTTCTATGGTGTAGGACGGCCCATTTCATGGGCCGTCCTACACCATAGTAAGTCAATGGGGAAACTTTGGGCAGCTCCTGCACCCCAGGGGTGCAACTTTTACCCCATTGTGTGGTATGTTCTTACAGAGCCTGTCAGCCTCTTCAAATGTGGTAAATTACACATTTCTGCGACATCCTCGTTCCGAGCTACGACTCGTCAAAGTTTTTCGCAATGTTAAGTCTATGGGATTTTTTTGGGCCGTTTTTCGCCCCTGGGGCGACCATCGTACCCCCGATCTCTTAGAAAAGTCATAGCACACCATTCCCGAACAGGCCGCACGTTTTGACACCTCATTCATGGGTCTGTGACAAAAACTGCGGGAGGAGTAGCGCGTCAAAAAGTGGCCAGAAGAATAAGAAGAATAAGAATAATAAGTATGTGAGATAACAATAGTGTTGCTTCGCCATAGGCAAGCACCACTAATAAGTTTAAATAGGATTTCAGTAAGTTGGCTTTCACAAGCCAACTTAACAAACTGCTTCGGTGTGTCGCATAGACGTCGTCATCGTCTTGCTGCTCCCTCCCCGTTCTGTGATTGGTCCCCTCGCTGAGGCGAAAATCTGGTTCATGGTATCCAGGATGGGGAAACCCAGGCTAGGTCAGAGCAACAATTTGCCAGACACCCTGAAACATATCAAAATTTAATTGTTTGTGCAATCTCAAGCTAACCTCGTGCGTGCATGTTCAGCTGGCTTCTTCTTCTGAATTCGATATAAATTGACTGACTCACCCAACATACTGCAGAGTGGTTAAAGCTGAAGTCGGCAAGATTTTTTTTATCACAATCACTGAATCCGACACTATGCTCCGACAGAACAACATAAATCAGTTTTTTTTTTTTTTTTTAAACCCGCGCTTCAGCCTCCACCTTGAGCATGTTATTTGTTCTGCAAAAATCCACCACTCCCAGTTCTTCTGGTCCAATCAGCGCAGGGCTGTGCTGAGATCTGACTGTCAATCACAGTTCGTGCACATGCCACAGATCCCCCCTCGCACACGTTACCCTGTCCCAATATCCGCACTACCGCCCTTGTGTCCCAATGCGCGTTCTCGCTGAGGGGTGCAAGACCGTAGGGTGTCCCAATCCTCTAATGGTGTTCTCCAGGGGTGATCATCAGCGCACTTAATGCACCCCTTTCGCAAGTGCTCACCAGACCTCACTTTGCTATGGGCTATTACCCAGAATCCTTGTCATGACGTTTCGAAAAGCTTACCAATGGGGGAGCAACACGGTTGCTAACTAACCTAACTAATATTTAAAATCTCAAGAACTTTTAAATAGGAAATGACGGAATATTTACGTACATATTTACAGTGGGTCCATTTGCATGGGATTATAGTATTAGCCTACCTGAGGCAATTTTTCTGACCTTTTTGCAGAAGGAATGGAATTGGAGGCTGCTGGTTCTGTGCGTACCCTGAGAAAAAAATCAGCAGGCGCCCCGATAGGAAATATTGAGGATAATCTGTTTATTGATGGTGACATCATGAAGTATCCTAGTTCAAACCTGTAAAAAAGGCCAGGTTGTCTTTAGATCCAGACCAACCAGAGAGCTCTATTGCTGCCACGTCATCAGATACCCAGACAGCAACATAGTGTCGGCCCAGATCTGGACCGTGTGGAATCCATGTGTACCAGATGTGGGCCGGATCTGGGCCGACACTATTGCTGTCTGGGTAGCGAGCAGGTGCAGCATATGTGAGAGTGAAAAGTTCTTAAGCTGTATACCAATTCCATCATCGGTGCTTATCGCCACAAAGTTATTATTGGGTTACTGTGTGGTGCATGTAAAGTAAGTTATTATTGTTTGTATTTCCAGTTATTGTTGAGAGATTGACTGCTTATTCTTATGTTATGGAAAGTAGCCAATTAGCACATACAAGTTGTAAAACAGATATTACCTGTGTGATTCCATGTAGGCTAGTCTAGAATGTTTCTACATTATGTTGATGTGAGATGCTTGTGTATATCTTATAGGCTACATCAAGTTATCGTTGGATATAAGTGCGATTTAGAGATGATTGTTAACAGCTGCTTATCACAAGCATATCGCATGACCCATTAAACGGCATTCGCGTGCTAATCTCTCCTCTTGTGGAGATGTACAGAATAATCCCTTTTTTTTAAATGGATGTTTGTGGAATATATGTATGTATACATTAATACGTATATTTCCTTTGTATAATGTTACAGAACCACACATGAATGCCCTAAGTTCTTTAGCAAATAGCAATCTATCCTGCTGAGTGCGTCTCTTCAATTAAGAATTCATCTCATTCAGTTCTAACCGACTGCCTGCAGTGTTTCGCACCCACAGTTAATCTCAATATACCTCAACGAACCCCTCCATTTCAAAGGAAGTTTTTTTTTTTTTTTACCTTTATTTAACCAGGTTTGTCTCATTGAGATATAGAATCTCTTTTTCAAGAGAGGCCTGGCCAAGATAGCAGAACAAATTAATCACACAATCATGTAAGGGGCACTTATTATAATGTAGAGTGAAGTGATACCTTTCTAAGGAACTTTTCACAAGAGGAGTAGACAAATGAAAGTACCAAAATAGTTTACTCAGAACATATAGCCGGCATTTATTGAACATCGAATATCAACCAGTATGACCTTGTTTATCTTTTCTTTGTAATGTCCTTTTAGTTGTGAAAATCAGTGTTTCTCTTAGTTTCAACTTTTTTTCACACAAGTTGGGAAAATATGAAATAAAATAAATTCAGAGCTCTGATTAAATAACCTGTCACATATACGCTCACAACAGGTATATGTTCTATTATGATTTATTGAGAGCAACAGCTCACTCAACAACACCATGTGCAATTCTCCCAGTATTCATCTGACAACTCCCCCACCACTGCGTCGCACACATTACGTCATACACTCCCCAAAGCCTTATGGGTAATGTAGTATTAACATCCCGACACATCTCCCCTTTTAAACAACATAACACCCATTACAACAGAGAAGTAACACTTATTAAGACAATCAAATTAGAATAACATTCCAGTCAGTTTACCTTCAAAATATTTGAGACACATTAACGAGAACTACTGTTACTAATTACTAATAAACAAATAGGGGATATGATCCACTACTAGTCTCTGTACCGAACTGGCAGTTTAATTACCCTGCCACTAGAGGTTTTTTTCGGACCAGGAATAGAGTCCGGTGGAGCTTGCTCCGCATTCATAACAGGTGTGGAATGCTCATGCGGTTTCTGCATTAGTGGGGATTGTGAAAAACTGTCCATGTCAGTCTTTGCAGAATCAGTTCTTGTGGGCCCCACTCTCTGTAAGTGACGCCTGTTCCGTCTGAGAACAGTTCCACTTTGTGTCTGCACCAAATAGGAACGTGGCTCTTTTGTGTGCTTCACCACCACACCTGATGTGGACCATGCTTTCTCCCCGTCCAACTTCAAGAGAACGTGATCTCCGGGGTTTAGGTGGGAAAGCATCCGGACTGAATGTCTTTTATCAAAGAAGCGTTTGTAAGCTGCTTTAGCTTGTTTGTCCTTCTCAGCCACTGTTTCAAGACTGATAAGACATGGTCGCAAATTTTTCTCAAGGACAGGCAATGTAGTGCGAATTTGGCGTCCCAACATTAGCTGAGCAGGGCTTGCACCGGTAGCTGCAATTGGAGTAGCCCTGTAGCTCAAGAGGGCCAAGTGAGGGTCGGGTTGGCGCAGGATATGCTTTGCTGTTTTAACAGCCCGCTCAACAGCCCCATTGGACTGTGGGTAATGGGGACTGCTAGTAGTGTGCAGGATGCCCCAGCCCTTACAAAAGTCCGCAAAGTCTATGCTGCTGAACTGAGTACCGTTATCAGAGCGTAGTTCGTTTGGAATTCCCCATCTTGCGAACATCCCCTTTAGGGAGGCGATCACACTGCGGCTGCTAGTGGAGTGTCTCTAGAATACAAATCCACCACCACCAAATAATTTTTACCTCCACTTTCACACAGATCTGCTCCAATCGTGTGCCAGGCGCTGGGAGGAAGTGGAGTGGTGACCAAGGGCTCCTTTCTCTGGGTAGGTCTGTGCTCGTGACAGAAGACACATTGAGATATCTTTGCATAAAGATCCGCCCCGATGCCAGGCCACCAAACTGACATTTTTGCTCGTTCTCTACATTTGTTTAGCCCTTGGTGACCTTCATGCAATCGGTCAAGGATATCTCGTCGTTGTGCGGTGGGAACTACGATCCTGTCGCCATGTAAGAGTAGTCCCTCAGCCCTGGACAATGATGCTCGTTCCGCATGGTAAGCTATGAGCTCCGACGGCACGTGGTGTGGCCAACCTTCTTTGATGAAGCGCATTACCTTCCTCATAATCGGGTCGTTGGAAGTGGACTCACGAATTGCATTCAACTTGGGCTCTGACACTGGCCGGGTCTGTATCACGGCCTCCACATAAGCTCGCACATCCTATTCGGTGTCTGAAACCTCTGACTCTGTTATGGGGTTGCGTGACAGGGTATCCGCCACAACTAATGACTTGCCTGGGACATGGATGGCTTTCACGTTGAAACGCATCAGGCGCATTAGCAGACGTTGACAGCGCAAGGGTGTTTTGTCCAGATCATAAGTGTTAATCAGGGGAACCAGGGGCTTATGGTCCGTTTGCAGTGTAAATTCACCCAGGCCCAGTAGATAACAGGAAAGCCGCTCACATGCCCAAACCGCAGCCAGACATTCTTTCTCTATTTGAGAGTATTTCAATTCAGCACAGGATAAGGTTCTGGAGCAGAAAGCTATAGGAAGTGTCTTGTCGCCATGGATTTGCAACAGAGTGGCGCCCAGTCCGAAACTGCTGGCATCCGCGGACACAATGGTAGATTTTGTGACGTCATAGAAAGCTAATACTGGAGTAGAGGAAAGCATTGCCTTTATTTTGCTAAAGGCCTGCTGCTGTTGCGTGTCCCACAGCCATGCAGAATCTTTCTTGAGCAGTTCGTTGAGTGGGTGCAATAAGGTGGACAAATCAGGTAGAAACTTTCCGAGGTAATTTACCATACCTAGCACTTGTCGAAGTTGGGTGATGTCTTTGGGGCATGGCAGGTCTGTAATCGCTTTGACTTTATCTGGATCGGGTTTTACGCCATCACTGCTAATGATGTGCCCAAAGAAACGGAGCTCTGTCTTACTGAAATGGCATTTGTCTTTATTGAGCTTCAGTCCTGACTCCAGGATTGTCTGCAAAACCGCCTCCAGATTCTTATCATGTGTCTCTTGGTCTCCGCCATACACCAGCACATCGTCCATAACCACTACACAGCCCTCATGTCCCTCCAGCAGCTTGGTCATCTCCCTCTGAAAGATCTCAGGAGCTGATGTGATCCCAAAGGGAAGTCTCTGAAAACAAAATCTGCCTCTTGGAGTGATAAACGTCGTAAGCATTGAACTATTGCAGTCCAATGGGATCTGCCAGAATCCAGATGATGCGTCAAGCGTTGAGAACAATTTAGCCCCTGACAGCTTAACAGCAACATCCTCCAGGGTGGGTAGCATGAATTTTTCTCTTTTCACTGCTTTGTTGAGGCGCTTTAAGTCTACACATATCCTGACTTTGCCATTTTTCTTGGCTACTGGGACCATTGGAGCGCACCAGTCAGTGGGCTGTGTAACTTCGCGTATTATCTGCATGGACTGCATTCGCTGTAGCTCTTCATCAACCTTCTGGATCAATGGAAAAGGCACCCTGCGTGGTGTTGCTAAACTGTAGGGTTGTACATCTGACTTCAATTCAATTTTTATCGGCTTGCAGTTCAGACAGCCAATTTCCCCGAATACTTCTGCCCGAATGTGGTCTGCTCTGGCTACCAGTCTCATAGCACAGGCCGCACTTCTGCTGAGAAGGTTATTTGAATAACGTCCATCGACTACATAAATCCAAAATTGGTGACGAGCTGCATTTCTTTCAGTCTCAGCAAAAATTTTTCCTATTGCTTTCACCTTGCCACCGGGACTGTTAAGCTGTATTGCAGTTTTGTTCAACGGAGGGCGCTGTGGTAGACTTTGGTAAGTGTCATTGGACATAATTGTGATGTCAGCCCCCGTGTCAATTTTAAAGGTTACTGGTTTACCACACACAGGAAGACTCACCAGCCAGTCAGACTCTGAATCACTTTTCTCAATACTGCCCAGAAAGTATGCTTCACAGTCATCATTATCGCTGTATCGCACTTGTACAGCTCTCACAGCCTTGCTTTGGCAGACAGCAGCAAAGTGCCCGAGTTTACTGCATTTACGGCATTGCTTATTATATGCGGGGCAGTCACGTGGCCCATGACATCTATTGCAACGTGAACACAGTTTATCTTCTGTTTGTTTATCCCCGTGCTGTCCCTTCTTGTTTATTCTCTTACCAGTATCGCGGTGTTTACCTCTATGCCGCTGCTGCAACGCTGCCACTTCAACAGACATCACCACTGCCGAATTTTGTGTTTTTACGAGCTCTGCCTGTCATGCCATCTGCACTGCTCTCTCAAGTGTCAAATCGCTTTCCATCTGAAGTCTTTGTGACACACCACGGTCGGCTATTCCAATAACCAGTCTGTCGCGTTTGTGTTCGTCTCTCTGTGTTCCAAATTCACAACGCTCCGCCAGCTCATACAGTCCTCTAACAAAAGCTTCGACTGATTCACCGGTCTTTTGCGACCGTTGGTGAAAGACTGCACGTTCATGTATTATATTTCTGCGCGGTATGAAGTGTTCATTAAACTTGTCCACTACCTGCTGATAATCGCTGGAATGGGCGGCCTCCGCGAACCGAAACGAGGCGAATATTGTCTCTGCCTCCATCCCCATAGCGTATAGCAGTGAGTTTACTTGAACGCCACCGTCCTCTTTATCCAACTTTGTAGCAATCCGAAATCGCGCGAAGCGTTGGATCCACAGAGGCCATGAGGAGGGCTGGCTAAAATCGAACGGTTCTGGAGCTTGAAACAACGACATCCCTTTCAGTTTGGTTAGCGGGTACGACGAACTTCTGACACCATGTCACATATACGCTCACAACAGGTATATGTTCTATTATGATTTATTGAGAGCAACAGCTCACTCAACAACACCATGTGCAATTCTCCCAGTATTCATCTGACAACTCCCCCACCACTGCGTCGCACACATTACGTCATACACTCCCCAAAGCCTTATGGGTAATGTAGTATTAACATCCCGACACATAACCTCAAAATAATAAACCAAAGTCCATCTACCCGGGTAGTATGTTTTTTTTTAAGTGGGGTGAGATCTTGCGCTTATCTGTACGATGCAATGAAGAAATGGTGAGTAGAAGCAGTTCGTGTTGCAGGCAAGATGGTCATTTGCGCCCTCTGCTCTTCTGCCTCGCGTCCGATGGTGAATTCGTCCAATGGAACTCCCTCTCAAATCATGCTTCCAAAAAACCAACCTACATAGCAGGGCAACATTCAATTACTCTCTCGATAAATTTGACTAGATCTGGAAAATTGTGGAAATATAACTCATATTCACGAACTGTAGTAGCTTAAATTCTTATTCTCAATCTATACATTCTCTACATACATGAAACTCAAGCACTAGCTGTAGCTCCCCCCAGTAATTTCACGAGCACAAGGATTCTCTGATGACAGGCGATTTATTGACTGGTTCACCATGAGGATAACCATCCAACTCAAGATGCCGTGAGAACTAAATATACAAAAATAAAGTTACAATAAAGAATATAAAAAGACATAAATAAATCAAATAAATAAATGTTGTCTTTGTAAACTTTCCAAACAGACTTAAATTCACTTTAACAGAAAACTATAGTCTTTGTACAGATATCACTTTTTTCCACACAGCAAACAATCCACATTAATCACATACAATATAACTGAAACTTACTTCATTGGCTGCTTATTACCAAAGGAGAACTTAATCTTGCATCTTGTAATATCTTCTGTAACTTCAGATGAGTAAATTAACTTTAGTACACTTTAGAAATGTGGAATATAGCTTCAGCTTGCCATGCGGTGTAGACAACTTTCTTCCTGGAGTCACTCTGTGCTTTTCATAATAAAAGTCTCCACTCACAAAGCTCTTTACTAAACAGTTTCAAATTAAAAGTCCTTAACTATATGTTTATAAAAGAATTAAATAAACATGAAATATAAGACTGACTTCTGTGTCAGTTACACTCCCACCAAAACACTTTCTTGTGATTTTTGTAACTTAGAGACATAACCTTTAATCACCAATAGTATGGACTAACCCAAGGAATGGTAGACACAAGGTAAGCTCTTAATCTGCTTCAACCAGGGAAACTATTTTCTGGATGGGCCTTTCGAGGTAAGTCGGTTTAGTAACACGTTTGCCCTTTTTATCCAGTGTCGAATCACTGATCAATAACTTCACTGTTCTCACACAGCCATCTGTACCACTGTGCACTTCTGTTACCTTCGCTAGCTTCCACTGACTGCGTGGAGCTGTGTCATCTTTCAGAATGACAATGTCATTGACCTTTGCATTTCTACGATGTTTGTGCCATTTCTGCCTGTGTTGCAGGTTTAGAAGATATTCCTTTCTCCATCGTGACCAGAACACATTCGCTAAATGCTGCACCTTACGCCATCTCTTACGAAGGTAAAGGTCTTCCTTGACAAACTCTCCAGGTGGTGGTAAAATTATTGAAGTCTTCATAGTCAAAATATGGTTAGGTGTAAGAGGCTGCGGACCAGATGGATCATTCAGATGCTCTGTGGTTAAGGGTCTGCTATTCACGATAGCCATGACTTCATAGAGAAACGTTCTTAGAGAGGCACCATCAAGTCTTTGAGCTGATTGATCCAGAATGGATGTCAAGACACTTCTTATTGTCCGAATTTGCCTCTCCCAAATGCCACCCCTGTGACTGGCAGATGGGGTGTTCATGATGAATTCACAGCCAAACTCCTTTAGGCGTTCTTGGTTGATTTCCTTTAGTGCTTCAGCAAATTCTCGTTTTGCACCCACGAAATTAGTGCCCTGGTCAGATCTAAGTTGACGCACTGGTCCACGTATGGCAATGAAAGCACGCAAAGCATTAATGAATGCGTCAGTGGATAAATCATCCAGCATTTCTACATGGACAGCCCTGGAACACATACATGTAAGTAGAAGCCCATATCGCTTAAACTCCTTTCTTCCTTCTTTGACGTAGAAAGGACCGAAACAGTCCATCCCACAGTATGTGAAAGGAGGGGTTGTTTCCATACGTTCCGGAGGAAGATTCGCCATCCTTTGCTCTTCTGTGCATCTTCTCAGTTTCCTGCACCTAGTGCATTTGTAGATGTATGAAGACACTGCTTTGCTACATCCCAAAATCCAGAACCCGTTTGATCGCAGTTCATTTATAGTCATTCCTCTCCCTTGGTGATACACTTGCTCATGATAATGTCTGATGAGTAATGTTGATATATGACTATGTCGTGGGAGAATTGCTGGGTGCTTTACATGTGGGTGTAATGCAGCATGTACTAAGCGACCACCAACCCTGAGGATACCATGCTCATCTAAGAAGGGATTCAGGCGATGCAGTTTGTTTGTGCTGTTGTTAGACTCAATCTCCTTCTGTTGCCGGAGTCTCTGGATCTCATCACAAAAGGCTGATTGTTGAACCATTTTGATAATGGTAAGTTCTGCATCCTGTCTTTCTTCAATACTGGTGGCTTCATTAACCCTTGAACTTCGACCTTTGACTTCTTTGGAACATCTCTGAAGTCTTGCAATAGCTTTTACCACTCTTCTCCAATCCGAAAACTTGTGAAGTCGATCAAGCAATGATTTTTCTTCTTTTGTTTGAGTTTTATGAACTTGAGCTTTTCGTAGCTCTGGGTCATTGTCCAAGATCTCTCCCACCTTAACATCTCTAGGCAGTTCATCTTCCCACAGAAACTTTGGTCCTGTGAACCAGTTGGAGGATATGAGCTCTTCTGCTGTAAGGCCTCTGGACGCATAATCGGCAGGGTTCTCTTCAGACTTCACATATCTCCATTGTTTATTATCTGTACTTTGTTTGATGCGTTGAACGCGGTTTGCTACAAAGACATGAAATCTTTTGACGTCATTATTAATGTATCCAAGGACAACTTTTGAGTCAGTCCAGAAGTACTCTACTAAGTTGTCCATCTCCAGCTCCTTTCTGAGAAAGTCGCTTGTTTGTACAGCAACTACTGCCGCTGATAACTCCAGCCTTGGTTTGGTTGTAACCTTGGTAGGAGCAACTCTGGCTTTGCCCATAACCAAGGAGCAATGAACATCTCCTGATATGCCAATAGCTCTGAGATATGTGCATTCTCCATATCCCGATGCACTAGCATCAGAGAAATGATGAAGCTCATAACGCTGAATTTCCTTAAAGGTCGACGGGAGATAACATCGCTGAATCTTCACATCAGCCAAGTTTCGCAGATCTGTAAGCCAAGCTTTCCACTTTGTCAACAAGTCATCTTTAAGTGGTTCATCCCAGCCCACCTTATCTTGACACATCTGCTGCAATATTTGCTTACCAACAAGAATGAAGGGTGCTGCAAAGCCAAGTGGGTCATATACAGAAGCCACTGTGGACAAGATTCCTCTTCTAGTGAGTGGTTGTTCCTTAACGAATACTCTGAACTGGAAGCTGTCAGATCTGATGCACCATTTCACACCAAGTGCCCTTTCCATGTGAAGTTCACCCAAAGCCAAGTCATGTTCCACCACACTCTGAGCACATTCTTCCTGAGGAATTGATGCTTTCACTTCTTGACTGCTTGACACAAATTTATGCAAACGCAGCCTTCCTGTGCTACAAAGCTCTCTTGCTTCCTTCATCAGCTTGATAGCTTCATCTACAGTTGAGACACTTGTCAGCCCATCATCGACATAGAAATTCCTTTCTATGAATCGAATGGAGGTTTCACTGAAGCAACCACGACCTTGAGCAGCAATATGCTTGAGGCCGTAATTGGCACACCCGGGTGATGAGGCTGCACCAAAAAGGTGTACTTTCATCCTATAGACCTGTGGCTTGGATTCTAGCTCTCCCTTCTCCCACCAGAGGAACCGTAAGTAGTCTTGATCTTCTTCTTTTACATGAAATTGGTGAAACATGCGCTCTACGTCACACATGATTGCCACCGGACCCTTGCGGAAACGACAGAGAACACCTACAAGGGTGTTTGTTAACTCTGGACCAGTTAGCAAATGGTCATTGAGGGATGACCCTTGGAACTTTGCTGAGCAATCAAAGACTACACGGATCTTTCCAGGTTTTTGAGGATGATAAACCCCATGATGGGGAATGTACCAAGCAGGGTTCTTGTCTGTGTCTTCAGCTGGGACCTTCTCAGCATCTCCTCGAGCAATTGTCTCATTCATAAAGTCTACATAGTCTCTATAGTATTTCTCATCTCTTCTAAGCCTTTTTTCTAAGCATTTGAGGCGATGAATAGCACATCCTTTATTGTTGGGCAAGTTTGGTCGGTCTTCTTTGAAAGGTAAAGGCATTTCATAATGACCGTCTTCTTTGTGTCTGATGCCTGTTTCCATTTTTGACAGAAAACGTAGGTCTTCTTGAGAAATACAACTATCCTCTGCTGCTTTCTCATTGAAGTCAGACTCAAGAGCTTTGATGACATTTGGTGGAGTGATTACTTCCTTGATCTGTGTTCTACAGATGTACTGAACTTCACTTGTAAGATTAAGAGAAGACTGTATACTTGGCAGCACTTGTTTCACTATAATGCGATGACTCACTCCAATAGCATCCCCGTAGTCTACAGAGAAATTGCCACAGCCAACAATGCTCCAGCCTAAATCCGTTCTTTGAGCAAATGGTTGATTTTCTTTACCAGACACAATTTCTCTAGGAAGGAGAGCTTGGGGGCAGTTGTAGCCAATCAGTAGGCCAATATCACAAACTTGTTGAGGAGCAATCTTCTCAGCTATATGCATTAGATGAGGCCACACTCTTGCAGTTTTGGGTGTAGGAATATGAGTTCTGTTTGCAGGAATGAACTCTCTAGAATAGGTTACAGGCAAAGAGATCTTCTTATCTGAATAAAATCCTCTCACCTTTAGTCCAGTTACCTTCTGGCATGGGACAACTGTACTCTTTGATACCATTGTTGAGAGCTTCAGCTGCACAGATTCCTTCTTTGTGTCAAGAGCTTGAGCTATCTCTTCCAGGATGAAGGTGGTATCACTCTGGGTGTCAAGAAGTGCATATACCAGAACTTCATGATTTGGTTCACTGGTAGCTGATACCCATACTGGAACAATTGTAGAGGTATGAGTATTATTTACATCCTGTAATACTCGGTTGGATGTTGCTTCACTTGCGGTTTCTTTATTCTGTACCAACTCTGAGTTTCTTTCCTTCAACTTCTCTTTTGACTGACCTGACTGTGGAGTCCTCTTTACTTCTTTGATACGATCCTCATGTAGACATGATGGGTGCCTCTTCTGACACTTCTCACAGACACTCCTGTAGTCACAGTTCTTTGAGTGATGACCAGGCTTCAAACATCCAAAGCATAACTTATTCATTTGGACAAACTTGACTCGCTCTGCAACATTTTTCTCCATAAATTTACGACATTTGTGAATACCATGTCCTGGTCTCTCGCAGAAAGTACATTTTGCAGCATCTGTTTTTTCTCTGGACTGTACCGTTAACACCTTTGCTCTAGTGTCTTGATTTCTTGATACATTTCCTTTTCCACTCTCATTAAACTTCAGTGCATGAAGTGATGTCACTGGGTTACAAGCTATCTTAGCTTCTCGTGTTAGAAACTTTACAAACCGACTGAAGGTAGGAAATGTCTTAGTTTCTTCTTCAATTTCTATGACCTGACGATTCCACATTGAGGCCAACCAATCAGGAAGCTTGGAAAGGATTTTCTGGTTCTCGTTACAATCATTAAGGACTTCAAGACCCCTAATCTGAGACATAGCTGCTTCACAGCCTCTGAGAAAGTCAGTAAATTCTCTCAGCTCAACACTGTCCTTGGAACCAATCTTTGGCCATGAATTAAGCTTGTCTCGAAAGGCTTTAGCAATGACGAATGGGTTTCCATACCTTTCTTCTAGTACGCTCCATGCTGTTTGGTATGCTGACTCCGTGCCTAGCAGGAAGTAACTTTCAATAGCCTTCTTAGCTGGTCCTTCCACATACTTGCGTAAGTAGTAAAGCTTCTCATTCACTGGTATGTTTTTCCTGTCGATCAGAGTTTGAAATGAGATTTTCCAATCACTATATCTGAGAGTGTCTCCATAGAATGTTGCAGGTTCAGGTATAGGAAGACGACTTGAGCTGATAGATTCTGTTAACACCCTAACAAGGTCTGCAGTGCTGGCTTCTTGATATGATTTTGTTACACTTCCCTGTGGAGGTATGCTCTGTGACACGGAGCTGCTTAACTTTGGTACTTGCTTCTTTTTTATTGATGTGCAGTCACGAAGTAGCTCTCTTGTTTCTTCCTTTGAGTCTTCGTTCTGCTCGTAGACTTGCATTCGTGCCCTTGCAGCATTCAACCTTTTTAGTGTCTCCAAGCGCTCAAGCTCTCTGCGCTTGTCTTCTAATGCCTTCCGTCTAGCAGCATTTTCAGCTTCAATCTTAACACGTAGCCTAGCTTCTTCTTCTTCTCTTTCTAGTCGTCGCTTCAATGCTTCAGCTTCTTGTTCTGCTGTTCTCTTTTTATCTTCAGCCTCAAGTCTTTGGAGTTCTTCCAGTTCATCCTCTTGTTGCTGTAATATTTCTAATGTTGCTTCAGTTGCAGCAATTTCTGCAGCAGCCTCTTGTTTCTTAGCGGAGGACAAACTTGAACTCAAACTTGAATTTTTCAAAGACTGAAAAGACCTGGAATGTCCATAACTTGATTTGGAGGCTATGGATGAGAACACAGAACCTGTATCAATACAGCATGCTTCTGGTCTAAGAAGATCTTGACCCTCAACTCCCTCACCTAGACGACTCCATGCAGACTCAACTATCAATTTTGTGACTGCTCCACAGGTGTCGACTCTGCGGCGAGTATCACTGTCTGGACTCATCTTTTGTCGCAACTCTTCATAAGCAACATTTACATCATTTGAAGAACCATTGACTGCATCTATGAGGCTGTTCAGCATGTCATTGGAGAGACGCCCCATTAGTCTTTGTCTAGCATCTCTAGCGAGAGTCTTCCATTTCTCATAAGAGCTTTGAAAGCAATTTCTAAGTTTAGTCAGCTTTTCATCATGTAACTCTTTACCTTTCTCTGTAAACGTGCGTGCTCTTTGACTTCTTCGCGGCTCTTGTTCTGTTGTGTCATCAACAGCTACTGATGCTTGCGTGTCTACACATTCTTGGGATTCTAGCTGCTGCTGTGATTGCACAGTCTCTGTTATATTTTCTTTGTCACTCTTAGCTGACTGACCACTTTCTGCCATTTTCTGTATCTCTTAGTTACAATGACTACTCTAATTGACAAATTGTACATGTAATGTGAACTGTACTGAACATAGATATTTTCAACAGATGTTTCTCTGGTTGATTATTAACTCTGGTTAAAGTAGGGTTTTAAAAGTTCAATAACCTGTATATTAAACTTGTAACAGAAATTCTGCCACAATTAGAACAGGTTATTTTTTAGACATTGCACTTTGCTATTCTTCACAATTATTCTCTTACGTGCAGCTTAAAACCTGCTCAAAAAATGACTTAAACTTGAAAAGGTAAGTACATAAGACCAGCACTTCTTTAAACACTGTACTGTACACTTAAAGAGTCCTTTTTTCAGCAAAAGGCAAGAATAAGTCCACTTCAAGCACTTTAACTTGAACTTGGATGTGCTTATCTTCTTGTTGGTCTTAACTTGACAATGTCATTAAACTCTGTGGATGTGCATGTCACTAGCTTCTTGGTTACCAGTGTATACAGTGCTTGTAGAATCCAGAATGATGGAACTTGGAGTTAACTTGACTGCTGGTTGGAAACGTTCCTTCTTCTACCCGTGAAGAGCAGATGAATTCTCACTGTAGCTCCCCCCAGTAATTTCACGAGCACAAGGATTCTCTGATGACAGGCGATTTATTGACTGGTTCACCATGAGGATAACCATCCAACTCAAGATGCCGTGAGAACTAAATATACAAAAATAAAGTTACAATAAAGAATATAAAAAGACATAAATAAATCAAATAAATAAATGTTGTCTTTGTAAACTTTCCAAACAGACTTAAATTCACTTTAACAGAAAACTATAGTCTTTGTACAGATATCACTTTTTTCCACACAGCAAACAATCCACATTAATCACATACAATATAACTGAAACTTACTTCATTGGCTGCTTATTACCAAAGGAGAACTTAATCTTGCATCTTGTAATATCTTCTGTAACTTCAGATGAGTAAATTAACTTTAGTACACTTTAGAAATGTGGAATATAGCTTCAGCTTGCCATGCGGTGTAGACAACTTTCTTCCTGGAGTCACTCTGTGCTTTTCATAATAAAAGTCTCCACTCACAAAGCTCTTTACTAAACAGTTTCAAATTAAAAGTCCTTAACTATATGTTTATAAAAGAATTAAATAAACATGAAATATAAGACTGACTTCTGTGTCAGTTACACTAGCATAACACTTGACTTCAACATAGCATGAAATAGCGCTTCAAATCATTAAACTCACGTTCAACTCCGATTGTTTTTTGTTTTTTTTAGCTTCTGCAGTAACTTACATATCTCATCAATACATTTTCACACAATGCATTAAACAACTAAGTTACAGCAAAATAGAAAAATAAAGATAACTTTTACGTGCTTAACTCATTAATCACATATATCACACCATGTCTGCTAGTAACACAAATGACGAACACGTGTAAAACACTCACCGGAGAAAAAATCATAAAGTAGATAAACTCCTTGTCGTAATTTCGACCCTTTGCTCGGTTATTTCCGTCTTAGAAGTGGGTTTGGTGGGAAAAACCCTTTTAACTAGCTCTTAAATGTTATATTTTTTACTTTATTACTCAGTGTGGAAAATCAAAATAGGGCTTCAGGGTCCGTGTACGTTTTGATAGTTTGTTTTTTCGTTTAAACCACAAAACAAAATAACGAGAACTTTTTTTCGTTTGTTGTTTCAAACCAAAAACAAAGAAACGGTAAAAAAAGAGCCGTTCTCCCATTTTTGGTTCTGAATCCAAAAACGAAAAATGATAAAACCAAAATCAAATAACGGTCTGATTTTGGTTTTTTGAAATTCCTTTTTCCATTTTTCCGTTTGAAGATCTACATTAAAACATTGGCCACGTGACCCGGAAGTAATAGTGAAGGGTTGGTCAAAATCCCTTGCCTCTTCAAATACATATATAATCATATATCATTTTGAATGGTTATATACTTCCTTTATAAAAATCAATAATCAAATATATTCATTATCACATAATAATTTTTATATTCTTGTGCTTGTGAAATTATATTTTCTTAAATGCATGGATGCAAGTAACCAGTTTCTTTTAGGTGCATTCCAATCTTACTTTGAGATTGCACTTAGTACACGCAGGACACGAAGGCCACGGAACCCACAAGGCCGTTTGTCTCTTTCTCTGGGATCAGTAGAAAGGTTAGAGGGTCCTAAAGGCAGCGTGGGCACATATGATTCTTCGCTGGACATATGGTCAAGCTATATTGAGCGTTACTATCAAACTTGAATTGTTGTATTAAAATGTATTCTTTCCAGTATATTTCCTTCCTTGGGAGTAAATGTCAGTTATCTGTTTTTCTCCCAAACGAGTGAATGTTTTAGCATTATGTTTTGGTATACTTAACTGATAATAAGGAGCTCAGACTCTCTTCAGCCTTGATGGGAGCTGTTATTTGCTAGTGTCTGTTATTTGTGTGTGTGTGCGTATGACATTCTATGTAGGTTCTGGACGTTCGGACCAGACACCCCGGCGCCCTTCTCTAACCTGCGAGGCCACCACAGACCTAAATCCAATGAGTGGACGACAACTATCTTTACTAATGGCGATAGGCACCCCTATCTCCTCACATGTGTTAAATTGTTTAGGCTTTCATGTTTCTTAGCCAATGAGAATCATTCAACCTGTAAGCAATGACGTAGCTTAGACCTTGGAAATGGTATAACTGCTGTGATCTTTGTAACTGTAAGCGGGGCGGCCTACGAACTCCTGTGTGAGTCTTGAAGCTGACTTCTGCTGATGAAAATGCAAACTATCTTCAGTAAAACTTTTCTTTAATTTTTTATAGTTCTGACTCCGGGTCTTCATTCTTCATATCTGGTTCTGGGTCTTTGACTGTTTACCCCTTACAGTTATGGTGGAGGATGCGCTGGCAATTATTCTCGGTGACACCCCTGGCAAATCAACAAACAAGGTAGTAAGCTTTTGTTAATTGTTAGGGCTGTCTGACTGGAAGAGATTTTGAAGGAGAGCGGGAGAGCTTCACTCCGATGAGGCGAGTGAAGCTTCACTCCGATGAGGCGAGTGAAGGAGTAAGTTAATTATACTGCTGACAATATAAGAAGTCGCTGAGAGCGTCGTTAAGGGTAACGGCAGCAGACAGCGCAAGCGAAGCGTGCTCTGTGGGGGCCCCGCTGGGCATTACTGGTGTAGCACCACCCCAGCAGAGCACGTCCCTGGGCTAGAGGTCCAGTGGCACCGTAAACCTGCTCAATCTCTTCCATCTCAGATAGGGGATCCCCGAACTTAGTGAAGTGAATCAGGCAGTTAGGGATACTAACAATAATAGGGTTGTTTGCCAGGGATGCATCAGGAACAATTCCGAGAGAAAATTAAAAAAAGTTGTGACCCAAATTGGCATGGACCAGTATATGTAACTGTGATTTTGGAGTATACTTTGCAGTTTCATCACGCAGAAGCCAAGCTGTGTTGTTCAAAGATCGCCGCCTCCATTTCTGCAATAACTTCAGGTGAGTATGAACCATGATTAAGATATGGCAGAAAAATGTAATAACTTAATCAGTAACCTGAAGAGTCCTGAAACAAATAGTGAGACAGGAAAAGCAAACGCTGTAAGCAGCTGTGCTCTAAAGCCCTCACTTTAAATAAATTTGCAGAAATGATTAAGTAAATGGTAGTCAGGATTTTGATTCTGATTGGAAATTTAAAAAACTTGACTGGCTACAAACAAACTGAAAAATTAAAATGTTTAGCCTCGTATTGCTTACGATGATTACAAGAAGCAAGTGAAAGAAATTCTGGGTCAGGGATAATTTCCCTGGACAAGCGACTAAAGTTAAACAGACACTTTGTGAAAACAACTTAGAATATTTTGCAGCTTATGAAAATTAATGTTCTGCCAATAATAATGATGAAGATTATGATTGGGCTATTATGATTAAATCCGCCACTGGTGGACTGTAAAAGAATACAGAGAACTGCTTAATCAGTAGCTCTGTTTACATTCCTGAATGGGACACACACTGCTTCAAGGGCGTGCACTAAGTTGGAGCCGTTGAGGCTGACACATGAATCCTTTTGAAGAAAAGATCTATAATACAAATTTTTATAAGTGAATTGATGAATACAGGTTGATGTAAAATTAATGACTCCAACAAATGTGAGTTGCAAAATATATCAAAGTAACTAAAAGGATGATTTTGTTGTAATTAAACATGTTAAAAAGGTTTTAGATGATATAGAGAGACTAATCTCACAGATGATTTACCATAACTGCAAAAGTATCACAAGCAGAGAGTGCTTGCCTCGTCAAACTTAGTGTGAATCCTAATTGGAGATTGATAAACTCCAAGAGAAAACTTAAGTCAAATATTAAACTATGGTTGAGAACTTGACAATTAAAATTGAGATTGAGAAATGTGAAACGTTATTGAGAACTAGAATAATTATTTTTATGTAAAACAAATAAGCAGAAGCCGTACTGGATTAACAGTTGCTAAATGCTGATTAAACAAACAGCTTGAAAAGTTGACCATGAAAGAACTAGAAGCTGATGTTTTGCTTTCAAAAGATAAGTTTGTTATTGGCTGTAATGAAACAGTTTGCTTATCTGAATCTGATGTGTGCTGTGGCTGAAACTGCCAGTGCAACAGACTCAATCTGAGTGGAAATTTGAAATGCCTAAATTTCCTGATGTGTGGGCAAAAGACAAATATAAATAATATGTTTATTTGAAACCGTATGTAATATCTGGCAAAGATGCCTTAAGCTGGGATAGAGTTAAAAGATGATAGATAAATGTTTGATGTTAGAAGTATATGAGAGAGCAGTGTACCATCCAATAGAGTCTCAGAGTCTCTCTCATTCAATGAGTCAGCTAAAAGCTGTTATCTGTGATAATGTGTAAAGCACAGTGTGTCAGTTGAAGAATCATAGACACAGAGATGGTAAAAGAAACCATTTAGAGAGCAATTTGTTTTAGAAGTAAAACTGAATGACTTTTTAAAGAAGTATTTAAAACAATAATACAGATAGAGATGACATTTTGATTAGCTTATTTTAGGACAGTAACTTCTCTGTCTCATTTAGTCTCCACCATTCAGGACCGATGGCTCCGGCTACAGATGAAGTACACTGAATGTACGGTTGTGATCTAAATTCACTGAGTATAATCCAAGTAGCTAGGTTGCTGCTTTTAAGATAGTTAATGGATTTAAGTGATTAAATACTGTTGTTATTGAACTGTCTCCCCATGTGAACACTATTAGGCAATCCGAATGGCTCTGGATGACTCTTGAACGTGCCTTTCCTAAGCTCCAGAAAACAGCTGAGTTCTGTTGAAGAGAACTGATTGTGTGATTGGAAAGAGCGGTCACCAGTGGGCACGAGTGGCTACTCAATGACGGGTAAGACCTTCTATTGGCCTGACAGGGGGCAACCCAAGCCAGAGTGGATCACGTAAAGTCATTGGGCATCTCCTGAATGGAGGTGTGTTATGTGAGACAGGTATGAGGGTTGAGCAGGAGCTGTGAGGCCAGCAGCGTCCTTATGGCGTTAAGGGGAGATGACGCGGTGACGAGTCACGGCATGTCTCCCCAATAAAGCAAAGCTCCTCGATATATACCACTCGCCAGAAGAAACCGCATTAGTTGTATGGCTTGTTTTTTATTGTGACAAGCGTCTGCAAATATGCCAGGGGAAAACACCCTGATGGAGATTATAGATAAAGGGCGAACAGGAGTGGGCTTTCAAGAGCCAGCTGAGGCCATGAAGTGATTCCCATTAGTTGTTGTGGAGACAGTAATACATTTTTTTTTATGTACTGGTTGCCTTATGGGCAAGGAAAATCATAGTGTTGATTTTGAACTAATATGTTATAACATAGTTTTAACTCTTGAAGGTCGTTAGACATGGTGGTGGCTAAAGATGAAGACAGCTTTTGATTTAAGGAAAGTCTGGATGACAAAGGTGAATGGTCAAAGGTTATTGTAATGAATACAAATTTTGACTAAGTTACAGCCTTAGGAGGCTGGTGAAAAATATTATTTGTTTATAGTGAGAGAGACTGCCTGAGTTGGAGGAAGGGATGGTAACTGTGTCTGTCTTTCTGTTATCGGCCTGCTAGAGCAAGCTGAAGCAAAATAATGATAATGAAACAAAACAACCCAGCTGACCTTGTTAAATTCTAATGAATAATGAACAAGACATGCTTTGAAACTGGTTGGGAGACCATGTAAAATTAGGTAGAAGCTACCGGAAAATGGGAAGTTTAAAATCTTATTTAAAATTTAAATCTTTTAGCAATAATATAAAGAAAAATGAATATTGAAAATGAGCAGTGAACATATGTGTGTCTAATATGAGTGCGTGTGATGGTGACAGCACTTTATGTCTTGTATGTATTAGTTTGGGGTACTATTATTTCCTGATTTTGAGGATATTGTGACATTAACCCCTGGAATTAGTGTTTTATCATTACAGATGGGTTAAGTGAAATGACCAACTTTAAAAAAGTTGATAATTCTAAGACAATCTGATGAAAAGACAATGCAGAACATGGGACGAGCTTTAATTGGAGTGGTTTTCCAGCTCTGTCTGCTATTGGTAATTATGAATGCTTTTGTCATTTATGATATTGAACTGAATTACTCTCTGGATTAGTATTTTATATAAATTGGAATTGTAAAGAAGATTGCCGTCCATTCTGGGGTAAAACTCTTGTCTAAATTCAACTGAGGGTCTAAATTTAAATAGACAACTAGGTGGGATCATAAGGTTAAACGTAGGAAAAAAAAAATATATATATATAGACTTGACGGCAGAGAGACAAAGTGGCACATTGGCTAAGTCACTATCCAAATTATCCAGAGTGAGCTCCCTCATTTTATTGAAAGGCCGGAGGGCGAATAAAGGAGGAGTGAATATAACTTCTAAAAAGAAAAGGTTTTATTTCTCAATCCATTAAATGTATGTATGACATTAGATGTCTAAGAAAACTACAATTTAATAAAGATAAGCGGAACTGAGACAAATACTGTGAGAAGTAGTTATAATGAAAAATAAAGTTAATGATAAGAAAACAAGAGTATTGAAGAATTAATAAAATACCATGATTCCCCTAACGAGGGAACTTTAAGTGTCACTAGGCTGACAGTGGTGAGAGACTCGGATGCAGAAGGAACTGGCATGTAGGGCAAGATGGAAGAAATATAGTAGAAGAAAATGTATGTTATGAAAATACAATTTCTGATAGGATTTATGGAAGTCAAATTAAGTTTAAATGGTATGAAAAAGGTTAGGGTTAGACATTGTATGATTGACAGGGATTCAAGTGATATAAGGATAAGGAATGAACAAAAGCTTTATTAAGCAAAATGGGGAACGATTCTATATTTTAGTGGTAAAATAATGACTGAAATGATGATGTGAATTTGTTTTATTTTATTTCTATTTTTGAAACAAACAAAAAAGGGTATAAGATGTTATACAATTAAAATGGTACATGCTATGTGACCGTAAACTGAAGGATGATTTCAGTAAAGACTTAAAGTGCTTACATCGATTATTATGGGCCTTAATTATTAATATTCTATTGTTTGTTGTTTATTTTTAGTTAGACAACCATTGTGTTTTAAACCTAAAGGGTCTATAAAAGGGGTAGTGAAAATAATGGATTAACCATCCAACTTTGTTTATAATAAAAGGATTTGGAAATCATAATTTTATAAATAAAAAAAAACTAGTGCATATATTCTGGTACTCATGATTATAGACAATGTCTTTATTTAGGATCTGAGTAGTGACTGTGGATCTAGCCCATGCTAGGAATACAGCAATAGTGCTTGCTTATTTAGCCTGGCTTCCAGAGAACAAATATGTACTTGTTTCGTAATCAGTTATGTGTTTTATAAAAATTTTAACCTGACTGATAAACTGAGGAAGAATGACATTGATGTCCTGTTGTGAGTGGAAGGTGGGAGAGCCTCTTAATGGGGACTGGAATTTTTAGTATCCAGCATGTCCATGACGAGGTGAAGAGACAAGTGTGACCCGGCAGGGGAGCATGCGTCACCACTCCTCCCTTCCGTAGTGACCTCACTGGTTAGACCAGACGTGGCGGTATTGGACCCCACATTGGTCTAAAATGGGGGACTGAAGGGTTGGTCAAAATCCCTTGCCTCTTCAAATACATATATAATCATATATCATTTTGAATGGTTATATACTTCCTTTATAAAAATCAATAATCAAATATATTCATTATCACATAATAATTTTTATATTCTTGTGCTTGTGAAATTATATTTTCTTAAATGCATGGATGCAAGTAACCAGTTTCTTTTAGGTGCATTCCAATCTTACTTTGAGATTGCACTTAGTACACGCAGGACACGAAGGCCACGGAACCCACAAGGCCGTTTGTCTCTTTCTCTGGGATCAGTAGAAAGGTTAGAGGGTCCTAAAGGCAGCGTGGGCACATATGATTCTTCGCTGGACATATGGTCAAGCTATATTGAGCGTTACTATCAAACTTGAATTGTTGTATTAAAATGTATTCTTTCCAGTATATTTCCTTCCTTGGGAGTAAATGTCAGTTATCTGTTTTTCTCCCAAACGAGTGAATGTTTTAGCATTATGTTTTGGTATACTTAACTGATAATAAGGAGCTCAGACTCTCTTCAGCCTTGATGGGAGCTGTTATTTGCTAGTGTCTGTTATTTGTGTGTGTGTGCGTATGACATTCTATGTAGGTTCTGGACGTTCGGACCAGACACCCCGGCGCCCTTCTCTAACCTGCGAGGCCACCACAGACCTAAATCCAATGAGTGGACGACAACTATCTTTACTAATGGCGATAGGCACCCCTATCTCCTCACATGTGTTAAATTGTTTAGGCTTTCATGTTTCTTAGCCAATGAGAATCATTCAACCTGTAAGCAATGACGTAGCTTAGACCTTGGAAATGGTATAACTGCTGTGATCTTTGTAACTGTAAGCGGGGCGGCCTACGAACTCCTGTGTGAGTCTTGAAGCTGACTTCTGCTGATGAAAATGCAAACTATCTTCAGTAAAACTTTTCTTTAATTTTTTATAGTTCTGACTCCGGGTCTTCATTCTTCATATCTGGTTCTGGGTCTTTGACTGTTTACCCCTTACAGTTATGGTGGAGGATGCGCTGGCAATTATTCTCGGTGACACCCCTGGCAAATCAACAAACAAGGTAGTAAGCTTTTGTTAATTGTTAGGGCTGTCTGACTGGAAGAGATTTTGAAGGAGAGCGGGAGAGCTTCACTCCGATGAGGCGAGTGAAGCTTCACTCCGATGAGGCGAGTGAAGGAGTAAGTTAATTATACTGCTGACAATATAAGAAGTCGCTGAGAGCGTCGTTAAGGGTAACGGCAGCAGACAGCGCAAGCGAAGCGTGCTCTGTGGGGGCCCCGCTGGGCATTACTGGTGTAGCACCACCCCAGCAGAGCACGTCCCTGGGCTAGAGGTCCAGTGGCACCGTAAACCTGCTCAATCTCTTCCATCTCAGATAGGGGATCCCCGAACTTAGTGAAGTGAATCAGGCAGTTAGGGATACTAACAATAATAGGGTTGTTTGCCAGGGATGCATCAGGAACAATTCCGAGAGAAAATTAAAAAAAGTTGTGACCCAAATTGGCATGGACCAGTATATGTAACTGTGATTTTGGAGTATACTTTGCAGTTTCATCACGCAGAAGCCAAGCTGTGTTGTTCAAAGATCGCCGCCTCCATTTCTGCAATAACTTCAGGTGAGTATGAACCATGATTAAGATATGGCAGAAAAATGTAATAACTTAATCAGTAACCTGAAGAGTCCTGAAACAAATAGTGAGACAGGAAAAGCAAACGCTGTAAGCAGCTGTGCTCTAAAGCCCTCACTTTAAATAAATTTGCAGAAATGATTAAGTAAATGGTAGTCAGGATTTTGATTCTGATTGGAAATTTAAAAAACTTGACTGGCTACAAACAAACTGAAAAATTAAAATGTTTAGCCTCGTATTGCTTACGATGATTACAAGAAGCAAGTGAAAGAAATTCTGGGTCAGGGATAATTTCCCTGGACAAGCGACTAAAGTTAAACAGACACTTTGTGAAAACAACTTAGAATATTTTGCAGCTTATGAAAATTAATGTTCTGCCAATAATAATGATGAAGATTATGATTGGGCTATTATGATTAAATCCGCCACTGGTGGACTGTAAAAGAATACAGAGAACTGCTTAATCAGTAGCTCTGTTTACATTCCTGAATGGGACACACACTGCTTCAAGGGCGTGCACTAAGTTGGAGCCGTTGAGGCTGACACATGAATCCTTTTGAAGAAAAGATCTATAATACAAATTTTTATAAGTGAATTGATGAATACAGGTTGATGTAAAATTAATGACTCCAACAAATGTGAGTTGCAAAATATATCAAAGTAACTAAAAGGATGATTTTGTTGTAATTAAACATGTTAAAAAGGTTTTAGATGATATAGAGAGACTAATCTCACAGATGATTTACCATAACTGCAAAAGTATCACAAGCAGAGAGTGCTTGCCTCGTCAAACTTAGTGTGAATCCTAATTGGAGATTGATAAACTCCAAGAGAAAACTTAAGTCAAATATTAAACTATGGTTGAGAACTTGACAATTAAAATTGAGATTGAGAAATGTGAAACGTTATTGAGAACTAGAATAATTATTTTTATGTAAAACAAATAAGCAGAAGCCGTACTGGATTAACAGTTGCTAAATGCTGATTAAACAAACAGCTTGAAAAGTTGACCATGAAAGAACTAGAAGCTGATGTTTTGCTTTCAAAAGATAAGTTTGTTATTGGCTGTAATGAAACAGTTTGCTTATCTGAATCTGATGTGTGCTGTGGCTGAAACTGCCAGTGCAACAGACTCAATCTGAGTGGAAATTTGAAATGCCTAAATTTCCTGATGTGTGGGCAAAAGACAAATATAAATAATATGTTTATTTGAAACCGTATGTAATATCTGGCAAAGATGCCTTAAGCTGGGATAGAGTTAAAAGATGATAGATAAATGTTTGATGTTAGAAGTATATGAGAGAGCAGTGTACCATCCAATAGAGTCTCAGAGTCTCTCTCATTCAATGAGTCAGCTAAAAGCTGTTATCTGTGATAATGTGTAAAGCACAGTGTGTCAGTTGAAGAATCATAGACACAGAGATGGTAAAAGAAACCATTTAGAGAGCAATTTGTTTTAGAAGTAAAACTGAATGACTTTTTAAAGAAGTATTTAAAACAATAATACAGATAGAGATGACATTTTGATTAGCTTATTTTAGGACAGTAACTTCTCTGTCTCATTTAGTCTCCACCATTCAGGACCGATGGCTCCGGCTACAGATGAAGTACACTGAATGTACGGTTGTGATCTAAATTCACTGAGTATAATCCAAGTAGCTAGGTTGCTGCTTTTAAGATAGTTAATGGATTTAAGTGATTAAATACTGTTGTTATTGAACTGTCTCCCCATGTGAACACTATTAGGCAATCCGAATGGCTCTGGATGACTCTTGAACGTGCCTTTCCTAAGCTCCAGAAAACAGCTGAGTTCTGTTGAAGAGAACTGATTGTGTGATTGGAAAGAGCGGTCACCAGTGGGCACGAGTGGCTACTCAATGACGGGTAAGACCTTCTATTGGCCTGACAGGGGGCAACCCAAGCCAGAGTGGATCACGTAAAGTCATTGGGCATCTCCTGAATGGAGGTGTGTTATGTGAGACAGGTATGAGGGTTGAGCAGGAGCTGTGAGGCCAGCAGCGTCCTTATGGCGTTAAGGGGAGATGACGCGGTGACGAGTCACGGCATGTCTCCCCAATAAAGCAAAGCTCCTCGATATATACCACTCGCCAGAAGAAACCGCATTAGTTGTATGGCTTGTTTTTTATTGTGACAAGCGTCTGCAAATATGCCAGGGGAAAACACCCTGATGGAGATTATAGATAAAGGGCGAACAGGAGTGGGCTTTCAAGAGCCAGCTGAGGCCATGAAGTGATTCCCATTAGTTGTTGTGGAGACAGTAATACATTTTTTTTTATGTACTGGTTGCCTTATGGGCAAGGAAAATCATAGTGTTGATTTTGAACTAATATGTTATAACATAGTTTTAACTCTTGAAGGTCGTTAGACATGGTGGTGGCTAAAGATGAAGACAGCTTTTGATTTAAGGAAAGTCTGGATGACAAAGGTGAATGGTCAAAGGTTATTGTAATGAATACAAATTTTGACTAAGTTACAGCCTTAGGAGGCTGGTGAAAAATATTATTTGTTTATAGTGAGAGAGACTGCCTGAGTTGGAGGAAGGGATGGTAACTGTGTCTGTCTTTCTGTTATCGGCCTGCTAGAGCAAGCTGAAGCAAAATAATGATAATGAAACAAAACAACCCAGCTGACCTTGTTAAATTCTAATGAATAATGAACAAGACATGCTTTGAAACTGGTTGGGAGACCATGTAAAATTAGGTAGAAGCTACCGGAAAATGGGAAGTTTAAAATCTTATTTAAAATTTAAATCTTTTAGCAATAATATAAAGAAAAATGAATATTGAAAATGAGCAGTGAACATATGTGTGTCTAATATGAGTGCGTGTGATGGTGACAGCACTTTATGTCTTGTATGTATTAGTTTGGGGTACTATTATTTCCTGATTTTGAGGATATTGTGACATTAACCCCTGGAATTAGTGTTTTATCATTACAGATGGGTTAAGTGAAATGACCAACTTTAAAAAAGTTGATAATTCTAAGACAATCTGATGAAAAGACAATGCAGAACATGGGACGAGCTTTAATTGGAGTGGTTTTCCAGCTCTGTCTGCTATTGGTAATTATGAATGCTTTTGTCATTTATGATATTGAACTGAATTACTCTCTGGATTAGTATTTTATATAAATTGGAATTGTAAAGAAGATTGCCGTCCATTCTGGGGTAAAACTCTTGTCTAAATTCAACTGAGGGTCTAAATTTAAATAGACAACTAGGTGGGATCATAAGGTTAAACGTAGGAAAAAAAAAATATATATATATAGACTTGACGGCAGAGAGACAAAGTGGCACATTGGCTAAGTCACTATCCAAATTATCCAGAGTGAGCTCCCTCATTTTATTGAAAGGCCGGAGGGCGAATAAAGGAGGAGTGAATATAACTTCTAAAAAGAAAAGGTTTTATTTCTCAATCCATTAAATGTATGTATGACATTAGATGTCTAAGAAAACTACAATTTAATAAAGATAAGCGGAACTGAGACAAATACTGTGAGAAGTAGTTATAATGAAAAATAAAGTTAATGATAAGAAAACAAGAGTATTGAAGAATTAATAAAATACCATGATTCCCCTAACGAGGGAACTTTAAGTGTCACTAGGCTGACAGTGGTGAGAGACTCGGATGCAGAAGGAACTGGCATGTAGGGCAAGATGGAAGAAATATAGTAGAAGAAAATGTATGTTATGAAAATACAATTTCTGATAGGATTTATGGAAGTCAAATTAAGTTTAAATGGTATGAAAAAGGTTAGGGTTAGACATTGTATGATTGACAGGGATTCAAGTGATATAAGGATAAGGAATGAACAAAAGCTTTATTAAGCAAAATGGGGAACGATTCTATATTTTAGTGGTAAAATAATGACTGAAATGATGATGTGAATTTGTTTTATTTTATTTCTATTTTTGAAACAAACAAAAAAGGGTATAAGATGTTATACAATTAAAATGGTACATGCTATGTGACCGTAAACTGAAGGATGATTTCAGTAAAGACTTAAAGTGCTTACATCGATTATTATGGGCCTTAATTATTAATATTCTATTGTTTGTTGTTTATTTTTAGTTAGACAACCATTGTGTTTTAAACCTAAAGGGTCTATAAAAGGGGTAGTGAAAATAATGGATTAACCATCCAACTTTGTTTATAATAAAAGGATTTGGAAATCATAATTTTATAAATAAAAAAAAACTAGTGCATATATTCTGGTACTCATGATTATAGACAATGTCTTTATTTAGGATCTGAGTAGTGACTGTGGATCTAGCCCATGCTAGGAATACAGCAATAGTGCTTGCTTATTTAGCCTGGCTTCCAGAGAACAAATATGTACTTGTTTCGTAATCAGTTATGTGTTTTATAAAAATTTTAACCTGACTGATAAACTGAGGAAGAATGACATTGATGTCCTGTTGTGAGTGGAAGGTGGGAGAGCCTCTTAATGGGGACTGGAATTTTTAGTATCCAGCATGTCCATGACGAGGTGAAGAGACAAGTGTGACCCGGCAGGGGAGCATGCGTCACCACTCCTCCCTTCCGTAGTGACCTCACTGGTTAGACCAGACGTGGCGGTATTGGACCCCACATTGGTCTAAAATGGGGGACTGAAGGGTTGGTCAAAATCCCTTGCCTCTTCAAATACATATATAATCATATATCATTTTGAATGGTTATATACTTCCTTTATAAAAATCAATAATCAAATATATTCATTATCACATAATAATTTTTATATTCTTGTGCTTGTGAAATTATATTTTCTTAAATGCATGGATGCAAGTAACCAGTTTCTTTTAGGTGCATTCCAATCTTACTTTGAGATTGCACTTAGTACACGCAGGACACGAAGGCCACGGAACCCACAAGGCCGTTTGTCTCTTTCTCTGGGATCAGTAGAAAGGTTAGAGGGTCCTAAAGGCAGCGTGGGCACATATGATTCTTCGCTGGACATATGGTCAAGCTATATTGAGCGTTACTATCAAACTTGAATTGTTGTATTAAAATGTATTCTTTCCAGTATATTTCCTTCCTTGGGAGTAAATGTCAGTTATCTGTTTTTCTCCCAAACGAGTGAATGTTTTAGCATTATGTTTTGGTATACTTAACTGATAATAAGGAGCTCAGACTCTCTTCAGCCTTGATGGGAGCTGTTATTTGCTAGTGTCTGTTATTTGTGTGTGTGTGCGTATGACATTCTATGTAGGTTCTGGACGTTCGGACCAGACACCCCGGCGCCCTTCTCTAACCTGCGAGGCCACCACAGACCTAAATCCAATGAGTGGACGACAACTATCTTTACTAATGGCGATAGGCACCCCTATCTCCTCACATGTGTTAAATTGTTTAGGCTTTCATGTTTCTTAGCCAATGAGAATCATTCAACCTGTAAGCAATGACGTAGCTTAGACCTTGGAAATGGTATAACTGCTGTGATCTTTGTAACTGTAAGCGGGGCGGCCTACGAACTCCTGTGTGAGTCTTGAAGCTGACTTCTGCTGATGAAAATGCAAACTATCTTCAGTAAAACTTTTCTTTAATTTTTTATAGTTCTGACTCCGGGTCTTCATTCTTCATATCTGGTTCTGGGTCTTTGACTGTTTACCCCTTACAATAGTAAATATGACCTATCAAAATAAAAGCCAAGCTTTTAGAACGGTCATAATATGCAGCACTAACCTTATACCAGAGTAACGTTAGAAGAAGAAGAAAAATCAATTAATAAATAGGCAGGCTTATATAAACCTGGACGCTAGTAGCCAGGTAGGCTATAAAACATGACAAGTGTGTAGCCTAAATAACTAAAATAATCCTATTTTTATTATTATTGGCTTCTGTAGATGGACATACTTTTTTCAAGCTATTGTTATCCAATTGTTTGGCCTTCAAACACCTTTCATAATACACGGGTCGAGCGGGCCAAGTAGCCCAATAAAAAAAAATTCATTCAATCGAGGGTGGATGACAGATAAATCATTATAATCAAATGTGGTGAGTTTAATAAAGACATGGAACTCTCATCACGGTAAAACGCAATGAACGCGCGTCACACATTTAGGCTACTTTCCTTTTCAACAACTGTTCTCAGGGAAAGCAATCAAAGAAAACGTATCAGTGCTTGACATTACAACGCTTGTCCGGGACACGTGTGTGTTTTGTGTTTGTTTTAAGGAAAAAGTGATATAAAATATAATATAAAAAATAACCAGGGAATCACCGAAAACGCGAGGAAGATTCTGTTTTATTTCATTTAATGTAAGTCGCGATTAGTTGATAATAATATAGCCCTACCTAATGTACGGATGGTAACAAAGTTGCGCTGTTGAGGCTCGCCCAGTTATTTATAACATATTAATTATAGTTAAGAAACAATATAGGGTAGGCATACTAAATAATGTCATTTGAGCCTATAGTGTCTTATTATTTTAATTGAATGTATTGGTAAAATGTAAGAATTTTAAAAGAGATTTAGAGCATAAAATTAGGGGGGAAATGCCCTTTATAAAGGTAAAAAAAAATTATTCCGATAAGAGTGTTTTCAAAAAGTGATGTAATGAAACATTAACAATTTAAGTTTGAAGGGAGTAAAGCCTCCGCTTATAGGAAATGTAATTTTACCTAAAGGAGAACTTTTAATTTAAATAAATGTTAATTTTAAATCAGCCTATTTCAGTGTGAAATGTTAGCCTACTTATCATGCTTAACACTGAGAATTTGAAAAATTGTATGATGATCAGATGCAAATAGCCTCTTAATCAAAGAAGGGGTGGTTGGCGGCTGGATTATTTATTTTTAACAACAGATTCGAGTGACTCAAAGTGCACCAGATTAATGAATTTATCTTTAAAATGTACAAAATTTTCTCCCGTGGGGCATGCCCCTGGACCCCCCTAGTGTTACGCTTTTACCACCTCCGCCTCATTTTCAATTGGGGACCTATGCCCATTCTTTGTACGTCGCTAACTCACTTAGCTGGGTTTGATTGTTGGCAATTTGTCATGATCTTGCATATTTTGGTTATTCGACGCTCTTCCTGGGCTTGCTCTCATAGCAACAGGTGCGCAATCTTAAACCTGCTCGCGAGCTTGCTTATTTCATGTTAAAGGGTTAGTTCGGCCAAAAATGATATTTAACCCATACATTACTCACCCTCAAGCCGTTCGAGATGCATATGTCAATCTTGTTTCAGACGAACACATTTTCAGTTATTTTAGAAAATGTCTTAGACCCTTCAGTGGATATAATGTGAAGCAATGGGGTCCACCACCTTCAAGTCCAAAAATGTGCATACATCCTTCACAAAAGTATTCCATCCGGCTCCAGGGGGATAAACGAAGGCCTTCTGAGGGTAATCCGTGCGGTTTTGTCGTAAAAATATACATATTTAAAACTTTATAAATTAAAATATCTGACTTCCGCCAACGATCGACGCGCGTTCACGGGTGATGGAAGTCGGCGTACGAGGTATGACGTAGCGTAGGAACCGTCGTGACGTAGAACGAAGGCGCCAGCGCAGCCAGAGAGCAGAGCAAAACAAAATTCCACTCAGGATTTCCGTGAAGTGTTATTTGATTTAGCGTATTTAAAAGAAAATGTCGGAGGATTTTGATATTAGAGAAGAGGATATTGAGTTTTTGCCACAGCCCTATCTTTTTGAACCGGAGTACAGCGATGAAGAACTCAGGAATATGGAGGAGGCTGCATTAGCAGTGGCACAACTAACGTTAACAACATCGAGTAGACAGAGAGTCCGGGAGACATGGTGGTGCTCATGCAGGAGATGCGAGCCCATGCCAACAGAGGTCGAGAGTGTTTGCTGCCATGAATGGAATACTGGAATGCCACCTTTGGAAGCCATTGATGCCGCTGTTGAGATGACTGAGTCCAACTGTGTTACAGAAGACGATGGCTTTCCGCCTTTGTTGAGCCAAAGTGTTCTTGAAGTTATCTTCCGTTTACCTCGTATAAACTGGAGACGTCGTCCAATGCCTGAAGGAACCGGGGGCAGACTAACGGTGGAGTAAGTTTCGTTTTGTGTAAATGTTATTAGAGGTTCGGCTGATCTATGTTATTCACAAATTGCATTTATTTTACAGTCAACTTCGCCTGGTAGCATACCGAGTTGTGCTTGAATGGATGCTGAAAGGGGAAAAACTTGGAAGAGGCAACCGTAAGGTTCTTCCGTCCTGTGTTGTTCAAGCCATAAGGGAAAAATACGCATCCCAGTCTGGATCCTATGTGGGTTTCAGAGAAGCAGATGATGCCTTTGCCATGATGTAGTGAAGAAGTCTGCTACCTACTACATTATTTTTCTTGAATAAATATATACACTTCATGTACTTTGTTTCCTGTAATGTTTGATTCAACCACGATTATTTTGTGTTTAACTGGTAAACAATTTTATTTTTATTTTTGTAAATACAATTTGTAAAAATTTTCAGTATTGTGTTTGTAGTTTCTAAATAAATTACAATACTCATACTTTTATCAACAAAGAAACATTACTGATTTTTAATTTCTAAATTGTGTTGCTATTATCACATCAATGCTTTTCCTTCAAGACAACTGTTCTGTAACATGACATAAATAACAAAACAATGAAATGGTAGATAAAGTAGAATTTGAAACTAAAAAAGAAATTAAACAGTGAAAAAAATAATACTTTTATTAAAGTCCCACTAAGGCACAAGAGTCTATGTAAAGCATTGCAGAGGCTTTACTTGGAAAATCTTGACTGGTGCTTTGAAATAGCATCTTCTTTGGCAGGTTTTGGCTTTCGTGCAATATTTGCTGGTAATGTGGGAACAGTGACTTGAGATGACTCGTCTGGAACAGCAATGTTTGGGTTTCTACGGTACTCCAGAACTACATTAACCAGTTCATCTCTAAATGTTTGTGTAGTTGATTCAAACAGTTTCTTAGCTACCCACTCCTTGGAGTGCTTGGGAAACACAACATTGTAGCGTTGTACTCCTAGAAAGAAACAAGACATACACGTTACTGTGCAATATATTATTAGCCTAATGTTAAACTACTGACCCATTCATACAAATAAGCACTTTGCATTACATTTCATAATTTGGAATTCACTATTGTGTAAAACTTTTGTTGTGGTAATGGTCTTTACTTACCAGAGGTGGTTGTGGCCTGTTTGCGATGTACGTTTTCATTATGATCCATAATTGCAAGCTGTGTGCGTGCAGACATGGAAGAATAATGAAAGTGCAAGTTCTTCGGACAGTACTTCAGTAGCATGGAGTGGAAAACTTCAAGCTTTCCTGTAAAATAAGGAAACATAATTAGCCTGGTGTTCTAAGTAATCACTTTCAACATAAACACACACAATGTGTTTTTGGTGTAACATACCTGTATGCTTAAACAGGGACATTTGCTGCAGGTCCTTCAGAATACCTTTGTCCAGAACTATTTTCTCCAGTGTATGGTATGCACGAGACTCTTTCATAATCCACCTCTTCCGTCTCTGTTGGTCAGGATTGAGGGCAGGATGGAGACATCTCTGTTCTAGCCCATCCTCGGTCCAACTATGTTCCCCAGAGATGTGATGAAGTATTGACTTCCATTTCCAGATTAAGTCCTACATAACATAAGTTAAACATTTCATTATTTAATTTTAATTTAATCTACTTGAATATCAACTTTGTAATGTTACATGGTGTACAAATAAAAACTTACTTCAGAGTCACCTCCACAACTAGAGCAGCAATACCACAAATGGTTGCAGATGCACTTGATCCAGGGCTGGAGATCTCTGTTGTCCTTGTATCTTGACAAGGACAATAATTTCTTTTGCAACCCTGAGAAAACATTATTGATACGGTAATTACACAAAATATAATTTAATGTATATAAAAAAAAGTATGTTTTTAATTACTAAAAGTAATCCTTGAGTAAAGGTTCACATCCAATCGAATTGTGAAAATTAAAAACAGTGTTGTTCATTTGCAAAATGAAATTTTAACTGACACAATTTCTTACCCTTCACCACATGCCAAATGTCAAACTCGTGGTGAATAAATGGATAATCCTCCCGCATGATCTTTCTTATGGATGGTGATCTGTCAGTGGTCAACACATCTACTTTGATGCCTTTCTCCAAAATTTGATTTAGGCCTCTTTTAAACCCAATAGGCTCCATGGCCGTTGAGCTAGATGCTTCTGTTACCTAAAAAAAATAAGATACAACAAACATATTCTTTATATTGTTGAAACATGTTTCATCATTCTTTATAGTGTTTTCACTTAGGGTGTAATATTTTGTAAGTTTGTACATTAATTTAAGTATATTACCCTTAGTGGTGTTTACTAATTAAAATATTACATAATTGTACACTGTATTTATCAACATGTACACTCACCTGCACCAACTCAAAGTGTACAATTTTATCCGTTGTGTCATCCATAAGACTATATGTGTTATATTTTGCAGAAAAACCAGGGCTGTAGCAGGTAAAACATAAGATGAAACAATAATTGTTTTGTTTTTCAAATTTCTTTTAATTATTGTAAGAAAGGTGTCTCATTTACCTGTCTGATCTCCCATCCCCAGATAAATGCACCTCACTCTGTAATGCAGTTTGAATCTGTAAATCGTTCAGAATCCCTGCTTGTTTTTCTTTGTAAGTTGCATCAACTGCAGGAATGAGGTATGAAGACTGCATTGAATAGAAAGCGGTTTTCTTTGGCACCTGTAAGTTCAGCAGTGCAGCCCAATCAGCAAAGTTGACATAAGTTGCACCACTGAATACGACACTTGCAGAAATCAGAAGATTGTTTAAAGGCATTCCCCGAACATCTTCACATGAACTCCAACGGCCCTGATGTTTGTTCTCACATTCCCACCGCACTTCGATAAGGCTCCCCGAGCCTTTTTTCTCGGTTTCAGTAATTAGTGCACCACAATCCTGACATCTTCTAAACATCTTCATCACATTTGATTCGTTTACAATCCATTTTCTTTCCTTCCACTTCTCATTTTCTCTATCTTCCTCTGTAGTTGTAGTTGACGTAGATGATGTCGAGCTGGCAGGAACAAAACTTGTGTCCTTGTCTGATGGACATTGTATTGAAAGCATGCTGATATCTAGACCACAATCTTCAGATTGTGGTTCAGTCTGTGATGTCTGATCCTACGTAACAGACAGTAAATTGTAATCCCAATCTTTAATTATAAGAATAGTGTGTAAATTCACGCATTATTATATTCTACACATTGATACATTTTTCAAGTAATTTGTAGAAAATGTTAAGATATTTCAACATCACAACTAATCATAGCTATCATAACTTGTAAGAAAAAATTGCTTGATAAAACACTTAGTGAGTACTTACCGACTGATATAAACGTATGGGGGGTAAGGCAATGTATGTCCCTGATGTTGATGGACCTGTCCTACTGTCAAATGATTCTGGACTTCTAAGCGTGAACTTGAGTCCAGCCATAATTCCTTGATTCTCTTCTTTGCTGCTATGTTTGACTGGAGTTGACTGTGGAACACCCTCTAGTGCTGATACATCCAGGACAACTTTCTCCTGATCCTTTTCTGTTGATGTGCAAAGCAGACTTGGCTGAGCCTGTACAGCAGGATCCCTTGGTGTTTCCTAAAACATTTCATAATGCAATCGTACATGTTTACATACATGTAGAAGTTAAAGTGAAAGTAATTTAACTAAAAGTATAGTTATATAAACCACTGTTTGACAACATTATCCAAACAACACGACAACTGGGCAAAACATTGCATGACAAAACACATACGAGTACTTACTGACTGATATAAACGTATTGGGGGGAAGGCGATGTATGTCCCAGATGTTGATGGACCTGTCCTACTTGGAGTTGATTCTGGACTTTTAAGCATCAATTTGAGTCCTGCCACAATTCCTTCATTCTCTTCTTTGCTGCTATGTTTGACTGGAGTTGACTGTGGAACACCTACAAAAAATGCTGATGCACCAAGGACATCTGTCTCATCATCATTTTGTGTAGCTGTGTAACAGAGACGTGATTGAGTAGCAACAACAGGATCCTCTTGTGTTTCCTACAACAATAGATCATACATTATACATTTTAAATTTAATATTAATATAACAAAAAAGTGTGTCCATGGCATTTTAATGTCATGTCTTATCTAAAAACGTTAAGTAAAACGTAACTCTGTATTTGATCAAATTTGGAAATAAAATAATTTAAATCAATATTTAATGTCCCTTAACTTACTTATGATGTAATCAGACAGACGATTGTTATCGTGAAATAAACCCATAAAGTGTGATACAAGACTGTATGGACTTATATAAACAACCTGCTGCATATACATTATTCCTTACATGTAGCATCGCAATCAATACACAATACAATACACCCAACAGTACAGAGTACTCAATACATACCCGATTTTGCTGGAAAAGCAGAACAGGTACAGGCACGGCTGACGATTTCAGAAGTCGTTTTGTATTTCCCATCTTTGCCTCGTAATCTTCTGGGCTGAAATGTTCACTGCACATCCGATATCGCAAGAGTTTTTGCTTTGGTGTATTTATATCCCAACCAATAGCGAGCAGCCATAACTGCAATCGCTCAGAATCATGTACTGGGAATCTGTGAAATGTTACTTGTGCATCTTCCTTTGACGCCCGCGCGCGTAACCTTACAGTTTTAAATAAGTTTAAGCATCCAGGGTAGATGCATGACCGAACCATTTTAAGCCTAATAAAAAACTTAAGTATAGCTAAATCAAATAACACTTCACGGAAATCCTGGAGTGGAGTTTTGTTTTGCTCTGCTCTCTGGCTGCGCAGGCGCCTTCGTTCTACGTCACGACGGTTCCTACGCTACGTCATACCTCGTACGCCGACTTCCATCACCCGTGAACGCACGTCGATCGTTGGCGGAAGTCAGATATTTTAATTTATAAAGTTTTAAATATGTATATTTTTACGACAAAACCGCAAGGATTACCCTCAGAAGGACTTCGTTTATCCCCTGGAGCCGGATGGATTACTTTTGTGAAGGATGTATGCACATTTTAGGACTTGAAGGTGGTGGACCCCATTGCTTCACATTATATCCACTGAAGGGTCTACGAGATTTTCTAAAATAACTGAAAATGTGTTCGTCTGAAACAAGATTGACATATGCATCTCGAACGGCTTGAGGGTGAGTAATGCATGTGTTAAATATCATTTTTGGCCGAACTATCCCTTTAAAGAGGCTATATGCGTTTTTCTGAAATTTAAACTCGCGACTGACACCTGTGGCCAAAAAACAGAACTGCTCTTCCTTTCTGCTCGCTCTCGTACGTGCACAGTTCACAAGTCATCTGCTGCAAGGAGGTCAACATTATGTTTACAGAGGTAAGAACAGTCAAATACATATATTGTTTGAGAGAAGTGCTGGCAAGCGGTGGTGGCAGAGTGATCTGAAACGTTTAACATGAACGCGCTTGACGTCACATCCGCCGACAGCGCGGGAAAAATCCGACCCGACAGAAAATAGGAAAAATAGGATACAGGCTTATAGGTGCACCCAATGTAAGCGGACAAGGTGTCAGTATGCTCATGAGGAGATGTTTGAGTCATAAATGGTAAAATAAAAAGGCTATTGTTACGTTTATTTTGGGGAAAAAGTTATATATAGTCCCTTTAACAGGATTAGACTGCGGCTTCATAAGCGGAGCTGACACGGGAAGTCCAGTGCAGCGCTAGTATACTTTCTGAGAGATTTTTTTTCTTCCTTACGACTCGTGAGGCTGTCGTTTACATTATTAATTTGTTGGAAACGCACTAATTTTAGACTCATCGGAATCGGGCTTTAACAAAAGCACAAACTGTTTGCATAAATGTGATCCATAACTCATGGCAAAATATTTGTACATTAAGTTTTCACTTTCGCAGGTGAAAGCAATTAATTATTAATCAAGATTTAACAGTTAACATGACTATACCAGCCATTTGGATTAGGCCTTAATTTAATACAGCAAAAAATATTTGACTGTAGGCTATAAGATCGTTTATTTTCTTTATTTTTTTTTTCTCATGCTTTTTCATGGTTGCTTTTATAAACAGAACATATTTAACAGTGCCTTTTTAAAAGAGACTAATAAGGCTAAGTAGGCTATAGGCTAAAAATTGCCATTATGTGGAATATTTTTGTACTTCACTTTTATTTGTTCCCATGTTCTAGTGTGGTGACTGACATTACAATGAACAAATAATGCAATTATTAAAATACAAAAATATAAACTGTATGCTAAGTTCTAAAAACATCTAACATGGCCACTTCTAACGGATTTAAATTGTCTGCTACTTTTTGCCAGCCCTCTCCGGCTTTTGCAGACTTTAAGGTGTTTCCTGGCGTTTTGTATTAAACATTAAAATTCCGCATAAACTTCGACAGCTCTTGCTCTGCTGCGGAGAAAAACTGCGCGCTCTGGCCACGCTGAACAGCCAATAGCAGCGTTGCTTGTCAATGTTTCTACTATCGATACATATCCCTTTTTAAACCATGCAGCGCATGAATATTGATTTTAAACTTCGTTGGATTATTAGAGGACTGAGAACCTTCACATATGTCGTTTTTGATTGTATTATTAACAAACTACTATCACTATTAGTCTATTACCTGTTCAATACATTAACACTGTAGCCTATAACGTGAGCGAGGTAACAGCGTGTCCTTGGGCTTTTTGAAAATAGATATGATGCGTTAGGATAAAATTATATTTGAGGACCAACACAAGTTTTATGAGGGTGTCAATCGAATGGCAAAGACGAGATAGGGACTGATATTTTGATGGCGGAACAGCGGAATCCCAATCTCCCTCATGACGTCACGTGGGAATTCACGTTGACAAGTATTCTTTCAATCGCTGTCAGTTCGCTGTCCATTACGGTGGAAACCACATTAAATATACATTTAATTATGTAATGTAGCGCTAACAGTAACAACTCTGCACACACAATAAGTTCTTAGGTTAACCTATATTAGCTACCAACTGTATTGAGCCAAAGAATGCGCTCATTAAACGTGACTGGTGATGTCTGGATAGGCACGATAAATAGCTGTAATACTAATACTGTTGCTAACATATTTATTCTGGTCCAGGTTTATAAGTCTATTCTTCTTCTTCTAACGTTAGCCTACTCTGGTATAAGGTTAGTGCTGCATATTATGACCGTTCTAAAAGCTTGGCTTTTATTTTGATAGGCCATATTTACTATTACTTCCGGGTCACGTGGCCAACCTGTCTATGTTTTAATGTAGATCTTCAAACGGAAAAATGGAAAAAGGAATTTCAAAAAAACAAAATCGGACCGTTATTTGATTTTGGTTTTGTCATTTTTCGTTTTTGGATTCAGAACCAAAAACGGGAGAACGGCTCTTTTTTTACCGTTTCTTTGTTTTTGGTTTGAAACGACAAACGAAAAAAAGGTGGTTTCTCCCCAGCTAACAAAAAAACGTCCCCAGAACGTCCCCTGAACGTCCACTGCAAACGTCCCCTGAACGTCTTCGTGTAGGGTTCTTTAAACGTTCGCAGGACGTCGTGGGGGACGTTCGCGGGACGTTTAGAAAACTTTCGGGGACCCTTACGGAACGTTCACTAGAAGTCCTTTTAACGTCTTAAGACCCTTTTATAGTGTAGCATTAGTCTGATAACACAAAATCGAACAACCAAGGAACAAACACACAACAAGGAATATCAGGAAACAAAAATACTTTTATTTTCATAAACAAAAAAAGTGCGTGTGTGTGTGTGTGTGTGTGTGTTGCGTGTCCAGTTGCCAAGTTTCCAGCTGAAACGAAGTTCACATGTGTCTTCAAATGCGCTGGCAGCTGTGTGTGTGTGTGTGTTTGTCGGTCAGCTGTGGGATTAATCCGATGGCAATTCTCCCCCTTTGGCCCTAAAACAACAAAATGAACATATTCAGTTATGATTTTATCCAAGTGAAATATAACGTTGTCTCATTTCAGCTAGCTACATTTAACGTTAGCTTCGTATAGTCTTAGGCATAACGGTTATCAGCGGTACATTGCGGACAACTTCAGCAAACGTTTTAAAAGGTAACATTTTCATATAATTTAAAGACGGACAGTGGTTATGGTAACTAATTTATAATAACCTAAAAATTAAAAATACCTTTAGACAGACGACGGACAGAGAAAACACAAGGCTGCGTCTGAGGAGGACCGTTAACTGTCACTACGCTACTGTCAGGAGCCAATCAGAACCCTCACAAACCACCACGCAACGATCACTTTCCCCAGAGTACTAATCACCTGCACCTGTTTCCATTCAGCACGCCCTTCACAACCAGCACAAAAGCACCCAATTCACAGTCACTCATTGTCAAGCCTCCAACAGGAAAGGACCACTACCAGTTTCACTTGCCTTCCTCAAAGTTATCTCGAGTCTGGAACGTAAAGTATACTCACCTGTAATACTAACCTCTGTGCTCTTGCTCTGATGTTCCCAGGACCCGTTCCGTGGTTCCGTTCTCTGTGCCCTGGATCCTGTATTGAGTCACGTTCCCGTCTGGATGATCTGAAAAGGGGAAAATAAGCAAGTATCACTGAACTGGTAAAATTTGCCATTGCATGCACTGCAAGGAATCTACTCACGTCGAGTTTCTCCTTGGATCTGGTCTGCCCTTGAGCGATCTGAAAAAGGGAAAAAGGAAACGTCATTTCCTTGCCTCTCTATTCACGCTATACTTTATGAAGAGGATTTACTCACCTGGGATTCCTGCCACGAATCCTCTGCACGAGCACCATTGAACACCTGCAAACCTACGTATTTCTCTCACTATTAAAATAAAGAAAAGTTTATGTTCATCACTTACCTCTTTGTCCGAGTCTGAATCCTGACAGCTACACAGCTGAGCGTTGCCATGGATACAAACCATAGACTGTGATACAAACCGCGTACATAAGGAATGACGTCACTCGCTTAGGTGCATTTGATCCTATGATTTGATCGTCACTTGCTTGTTTCTCCAATTTTTTTTGTTATTTGATCTGCATGTGCTATCAGTCTTAAGAGCAATAATTAGAACAATATTTTTCCTAAAATAAATTATTTTTAATAAAACCAGTCAGCTTCGCCTGACCAACAGTTTGGCAAGTAAATGTTTAGGATACTTATATTTGCCTTACCTGTGTTATTTTCCCCTTTCTTTCCAGCAATTTTCCATTCTTCACGTTTTCCTTGGCTGCATTCATCATTTGAAGTTGATGCATTCTTTTAGAGCTCCTGGAACCTCTTCGTGCATGTGGAATAGCCTTTATAAATTGTAGCTCATATTAACTGAATCAAATATCATGTTTTTGATGTTTAAATTATAGCGGGTGAAAACAGACTCGTGATTTTATTACATCTTTAATTAGTGATAGAATTTACACGAAGTAACATGAAAGTTATTATCTTAACATAAAGCACTAACATTTTTAGAACTTAATTAATGCAAATATTTGCATTTATATTTTAGTTTAATTATTCGTTTGTCTGAGTTGCAAAGTGATGATAGCAAACGCATGGGCGACTGGATTTTTGCAAGTGTTGTCATGGAAATGGCAGGTGAGGGACGAAATAGGGACGTTGGCAAAACTGGCCCGGACAAATGTCCTCAGAACGTCCGTCAGCGAACGTTATAAAACGGACCAAATGCGAACGTTATCGGAATGTCCGTCAGCGAACGTTACAAAGCGGACCTAATGCGAACGTCATCGGAATGTCCGTCAGCGAACGTTACAAAGCGGACCTAATGTGAACGTCATCGGAATGTCCGTCAGCGAACGTTACAAAGGGGACCTAATGCGAACGTCATCAGAATGTCCGTCAGCGAACGTTACAAAGCGGACCTAATGCGAACGTCATCGGAATGTCCATCAGCGAACGTTACAAAGCGGACCTAATGTGAACGTCATCGGAATGTCTGTCAGCGAACGTTACAAAGCGGACCTAATGTGAACGTCATCGGAATGTCTGTCAGCGAACGTTACAAAGCGGACCTAATGTGAACGTCATCGGAATGTCCGTCAGCGAACGTTACAAAGCGGACCTAATGCGAACGTCATCAGAATGTCCGTCAGTGAACGTTACAAAGGGGACCAAGTGCGGACGTCCTCCGAACGTCCGATCGGGAACGTTACAAAGCGGACCTAATGCGGACCTAAGGGGACGTTTGAAAAGTCCGGGGGACGTCCCTTGTTTGCTGGGTCGTTATTTTGTTTTGTGGTTCAAACGAAAAAACAAACTATCAAAACGTACACGGACCCTTCAGCTCTATCGTTCTGCTGTTCGCGATTTCTGTATTCTTCTCCGAGAATCAATGTAGCAGTTTTCCTCAATCCGTGTATCATTCGTTCAGTCGTTTTTTTTATTTAATATTGAAAGTAGAAAAATGAGAAAACAGTTCCTTTTTCGTTTTTTCATTTTTACCAAAAAACGAAAAACAAGATTTCAGCTTGATTTTTCGTTTTTCGTTCTGGGGTAGAAAAATTAATAAACAGCTGGAATATTCGATCTCCACACGTGGGCGGGAATGAAACGCCCCTTTCCTCTGATTTGTCAGCCGAAGATCAAACTTTTCCGTCATCAGTTGTTCCTCAGGGCCGCACTGCAGAATAAGAGTCCTCCGTTGAGCGGATTCTTATCTCGTTTATTGCAACTACAATTCATCTTTTTCTCATCAAACAACCAGACTAATGGCTTGACACAACCCATACTGGGGAATAGACTAGAAAGGGCTTTCTTCTGTGTAGATATAAATTCACCTACGCTTTGCATCAGCTGATGATCAGCTGGGTATGCAGGGTAAATGACGGCTGCTATCCATGCGGTCACCCTCGCCCAGTAATTTAAAAATAATAATAAATTAAGATATAAATCAATATAATTAGTTGTAAATTAAATATTTTAACACTAATACAAAAAGAAAAGAATACATTGACTAGCCTATATAATAGGCCTATATTAACTGTCATTCAGACTGACTAACAACAACTCTTCTGAGTTTTATGATGTAGGGCAGGCCTTGTGTTTTATTCAAATTTATTATAATTTATATCTCAAGGATGCGCGCTTGTGCGCGGCGCACCGGGTCATGTTGAGAGGGAAACACGCGCGTCACATCGTTGTAAAAAAACGCATTTTATTAGTAGCCTATTCAGAAATAGTGTAAAAGACCGGTAAATAAAATACAAAATTAACATTTAAGCACTATAACATATGCGTATGCAGGGGCGTCATGCAAGCCAAAATTCTGGGGGGGCACAATCTGAGACGTTGCAATTGTTTTCTGACGGGTGATATGGATCATGTTAGGAGGGGTCAGGGGGTTTCTCCCCCTGAAAATTTTTTAATTCTGGCTGCGAAACATACTATTTCAATGCAGTTTGGGAGGGACAGAAATATCTTAATGGAGCTAGCAGCAACACTCCTCTATCTGAGGACTAAGTTAAAGTATATGTGTATCTTATATGTGCATTATAAGATGTTTTGAAGGCCAAAAAAACTCCTAAAGTTGAGCTTTGACTGATAGGCTTTTCATTTTTGTCTGTCAGTGAAGAAAGTAAACATAGGGTCAACTGATAGGTTGATTTATGAATCATTTTCTCAGACGAATTTATTTACTGAAAGCTACTAGGAAAGCTAGGTAGCCTAACTACGTTTATTAAATTCATTCACAGTACACATTCATTATTGATCTTATGCCTAATACAGGGCCGTAGACAGGGCTTTATAATCACAGAGGTCCTAAATTTGAGGTGGGTAGGGGGTTCAAATTTTTTATTTCTCTGATATGTGCATTTCAAGACGTTTGAAGGCCAAAAAAAGGATAAGAAATAGCTTTAAAACCATGTCAGTGGGCAGATTATTTGTCAATACCTGCTCTCACTTTTTATCCATCACTCTTTCTTTTTCTCTCAGTCTCCTGATCTTGCCTTCCCCTCCTAAAGCTGAGCTTTTTTAATTTACTTAAGGCTACAAATTGTACTATATTAATTCTCAATATGTACACATTCATTATTAATCTTGTGCCTAACAATGAAAACGTCTTTTCCCCTCACAATGACAGTAAACTAATTATTAGCCTACATTACGAGTCACGTTACATGCCTATTTTCAGTTCAAAATGGCGAAATTAGACAAAAGTATATTCGTGTGCCTGATTATTTTTGTCATTCGTTTAACATTTATGAACTAAAAAAACTGTCAAATATGAAATGTTTAGTTTAGCTACTTACATCTCGCACTTGACTGTACACTGAAGCGTCGAGTCTCACTGCTAAAATTCGCGCTCAGCTTCTGTGAACATAAAGCCCGCCTACTTTGATTTGATTGGTCATTTCAAATATTCTGACATTGACGAGCAGTGACAGACCAATGAGGCTCAGATGAACACGCACGCACACACACACACACACACACTGTCCTCTGTTTCTGACGTGCGCTCTGCTCGGCACCGCTGCGGATTGAAGATGAACAACGCGCTGAATCTGATTATAACAAGACTGAAGAAATAAAAAATTATCAGGGAGGAAAAATCTGAGGGGGCACGTGCCCCGCACTTTGAATGGGCATGACGCCACTGTGCGTATGTTACTTCCCCTTACTGTAGGTCTAGCCTATGTCAAATCCTTAAAAGAATGGTATTCAGAAAACAACAATAATGAAAAATAAGTGTCCACGTATAATAAAAATGTAATAACATATAATAGCCTATTTTGCCCTTTATTATAAACAAAGTTTAGCCTATTTTAAACGCCAAGCCTAAACGAATTTATTTGAATCGAAACCGAAACTGTACCGACGTTGCTTTTGTGCATCTCTCATTCGGTCCAAAGTTTCCATATTTGGAATGTAACAGTTGGATGCTAGGCCTATTAATGTAAAGAAGGCTTCGTACTTCAGTCGAGTCCCAATATACACAAATGCTAAATCATCATCTTCACAGCAAGGGAAATGAGTTTGGAATAACAGCAAGTTAATTGTGTAAAACAGAGCAATTAAATTAAGCAGAATAACTTTGTATATGTTTGGTTGACTGTGTTTTATTTTAATAATGAACAGGCTGCAATGTCAAGTTAGCAATGCTAGAAGTGAACTCATAATATGTTGTGTGAGCGAGCGATGCGCCGACGCCATCACTTGGATACTGCTCAGCAGGGGAAATAACTTAATGCTCTGTTAATACTCTGTCATTCGAAACAGTAAAATGTATATATATATATATTTGTGTACATTCAAAATGACTACAAATTGTCATGCCTTTGAAAAATAAAGAAAACAACATGATGCGCTGCTTTAGCGCGTCTCTGTCTCCTTGAACATTTCTGGCGCACACCAAAAATTAACCAAAATAGCCTACAGCGAATAGCCTTCTTGGCGCGCCTAGCCTACTTTTGAAAGTTAATATTTAGATTATTTGAAGTAAAATGCATTATATAGACCTAAGTCACTTATGAATAAATCACATCGTGCTTCATGATAAATAAATACGCGACTTTACAGTCCGGAAAATAGGAACAATCCTACAAATTATTTCACGGACCCCCTGGCAGCAGCGGAGGACTCTTATTCTGCAGTGCGGCCCTGAGGAAGAACTGATGACGGAAAAGTTTGATCTCCGGCTGACAAATCAGAGGAAAGGGGCGTTTTATTCCCGCCCACGTGTGGAAATCGAATATTCCAGCTGTTTATTAATTTTTCTACCCCAGAACGAAAAACGAAAAATCAAGCTGAAATCTTGTTTTTCGTTTTTTGGTAAAAATAAAAAAAACGAAAAAGGAACTGTTTTCTCATTTTTCTACTTTCAATATTAAATTAAAAAACGACTGAACGAATGATACACGGATTTTTAAACTTCAGTCTATTCGTTTTTCGTTTATAAACCAAAAACGGAAGTCACGTGGTCTATTCCTTTTTTGGAAGCGAAAGTAACCGGAAACACTTTCAAAATAAAAGTTGGCCAACTATAGTTAGCGATGTGATTGTAGACTAAAACTGAACTAATATAACGTTTTTTAGTACAACTAAAGTAGCACTGGGTGTGAAAAAAAACACTTTAGTTAACTGAAATAAAAATTAAAAATAATAAAATAATAACTCTGGCTGTTAGGCAGAATTAAACATTTGTAAGACCATTGGTGACCTGTAACTTCAGATTAAGACTAGTGAACTCATTTTATATGTAGCTTAGGATAGCAGGTAGCCTATTTATTTATAAGTTTCTATTATTTAATTCACATTTTAGTTTTGTAACATATTTATAGCCCTTATTGCTATGTGGAAGCTCAACCAGCAGAGGTCTTTCTACCCCCTTCTGTGCACCGACTCTTTCTGTGGGACAACAGGCAACAAGGGTTTGACCTTTTGACTTGTGTTTATATCAAAGAGAAGGCAAGCACCGCTACCAACAGAAGCTAATCACTGAGTTTGAAGGGTGTGCAGAACTTCACCTGCCTTCCAGCTCCTCTTTCTATGGCACTATATCTGCTAAACACTCTCAGCTTCCACCATCTACTGTTACCCCTTCTGTGTCAAAACAAAACTCTTCCAAAACAAATCTATAAAGTTGTATACTTTTTATTTTCCTTTGCATTTTTCTCCAGTGTAATTTAGCCTACTTATTATGTTAGTTAAGTAGATTAAATATTTTTTATGCAGCTTGTAGTTCTCATTAGTTATGTAGACCTACTTGTGTGTGAAACCAGACAACCAGCCAAATAACAGCAATAAACAGCTAACATAAGAAAACAACTGAGGGAGAATCAAAAGAAGAAACAGTCAAGCAAATTAAATAAACACAGCACAGCCATGAGAACTAGAATAACAACAATACATTTAAATAAATAACTTAATGAAAAGCATAAAGAATAGTTCTACCTGTGACAACTAAAAAAAATGTTAAGTTTGTTTGGGTGAATGTTCAATTTTAACCATAAACTTAATAGTAGTATTGTTTGTTGGGCTGGTGATAAAGGAAAATCAACCACTAATTTGTGCCCTGGTCACTCTTTTTAACAGTTTCCATTACACTCCATTTAGTGGCACTTGTGTCCCACTATTTCCAACAGAAGCATTACTAGTGACACTGGGTGCCGCACTTGTAGCACCAAAGTCACAATTAGTCTTAGTACACACTTATTTCAATATCCAATTCCACAAAAGTAGTGCCACAATTCAAAGATGTGGCTTACCATAAACCATGATGTAAATATCTGAAAGTGACAACAAGGCCCTTTTATGGTGCCGGAGGAAGGAGTGGTGTGCTGCTTTGTCCTGCCAGTCCAGCATTTATTTGAAGAGAGAGATGGTAGGTGACTGGGGCCAGTCTTGCTACTATCATCAGTCCTTAAACCCTGCACACAGTGCACAGGCTCACAGCCTCTAGGTATTGGGTCAAATCTGGAAGGTCCTGAGATGAGTACCAGGGAGAAAAACTAAATGATTCAACTTCACTTTTATTTTACTTTACACAAGTACCAAGAGTACAGAGCACTGCCTTCCCTGGTGGTTCATCAAACAGAATTAAACCCCAAAAAAGCAATAAAAGATCTGAAAGTCCCAGAGCTAGAGATAATTTTTTGACTGAGTAATGCTAGGTTTCACACACAAGTAGGTCTACATAACTAATGAGAACTACAAGCTGCATAAAAAATATTTAATCTACTTAACTAACATAATAAGTAGGCTAAATTACACTGGAGAAAAATGCAAAGGAAAATAAAAAGTATACAACTTTATAGATTTGTTTTGGAAGAGTTTTGTTTTGACACAGAAGGGGTAACAGTAGATGGTGGAAGCTGAGAGTGTTTAGCAGATATAGTGCCATAGAAAGAGGAGCTGGAAGGCAGGTGAAGTTCTGCACACCCTTCAAACTCAGTGATTAGCTTCTGTTGGTAGCGGTGCTTGCCTTCTCTTTGATATAAACACAAGTCAAAAGGTCAAACCCTTGTTGCCTGTTGTCCCACAGAAAGAGTCGGTGCACAGAAGGGGGTAGAAAGACCTCTGCTGGTTGAGCTTCCACATAGCAATAAGGGCTATAAATATGTTACAAAACTAAAATGTGAATTAAATAATAGAAACTTATAAATAAATAGGCTACCTGCTATCCTAAGCTACCTATAAAATGAGTTCACTAGTCTTAATCTGAAGTTACAGGTCACCAATGGTCTTACAAATGTTTAATTCTGCCTAACAGCCAGAGTTATTATTTTATTATTTTTAATTTTTATTTCAGTTAACTAAAGTGTTTTTTTCACACCCAGTGCTACTTTAGTTGTACTAAAAAACGTTATATTAGTTCAGTTTTAGTCTACAATCACATCGCTAACTATAGTTAGCCAACTTTTATTTTGAAAGTGTTTCCGGTTACTTTCGCTTCCAAAAAAGGAATAGACCACGTGACTTCCGTTTTTGGTTTATAAACGAAAAACGAATAGACTGAAGTTTAAAGACTCTCTTCATTCTTTGTTCAAAAAGGAATAAAGATAAAATGATCGCCAAAAAACGAAAAACGGGCCGTTTTTAATTGGTTTTTCGTTTTTTGATTCTGACACCAAAAACGGTTATTTGGTTTTTCGTTTTGAAACAAAAAACAGAAAAACGGTATTTTCGTTTTATAATTACAAACGAATTACGGATTATCCAGAGATCCCCTGGTCAGGGGATCTCTGGATAATCCGTAATTCGTTTGTAATTATAAAACGAAAATACCGTTTTTTTGTTTTTTGTTTCAAAACGAAAAACAAAATAACCGTTTTTGGTGTCAGAATCAAAAAACGAAAAACCAAATAAAAACGGCCCATTTTTCGTTTTTGGCGATCATTTTAATCGTTATTCCTTTTTGAACAAAGAATGAAGAGAGTCTTTGAATTTCAGTCAATTCGTTTTTCGTTTATAAACCAAAAACGGAAGTCACGTGGTCTATTCCTTTTTTGGAAGCGAGAGTAACCGGAAACACTTTCAAAATAAAAGTAACTATAGTTAGCGATGTGATTGTAGACTAAAACTGAACTAATATAACGTTTTTTAGTACAACTAAAGTAGCACTTGGTGTGAAAAAAAAAAACACTTTAGTTAACTGAAATAAAAATTAAAACTAATAAAATAATAACTCTGGCTGTTAGGGAGAATTAAACATTTGTAAGACCATTGGTGACCTGTAACTTCAGATTAAGACAAGTGCACTCATTTTATATGTAGCTTAGGATAGCAGGTAGCCTATTTATTTATATGTTTCTATTATTTAATTCACATTTTAGTTTTGTAACATATTTATAAACCTTCTTGCTATGTGGAAGCTCAACCAGCAGAGGTCTTTCTCCCCCCTTCTGTGCACCGACTCTTTCTGTGAGACAACAGGCAACAACGGTTTGACCTTTTGACTTGTGTTTATATCAAAGAGAAGGCAAGCATTGCTACCAACAGAAGCTGATCACTGAGTTTGAAGGGTGTGCAGAACTTCACCTGCCTTCCAGCTCCTCTTTCTATGCCACTAGCTGCTAAAAACTCTTAGCTTCCACCATCTACTGTTACCCCTTCTGTGTCAAAACAAAACTCTTCCAAAACAAATCTATAAAGTTGTATACTTTTTATTTTCTTTGCATTTTTCTCCAGTGTAATATACATATTATGTTAGTTAAGTAGATGAAATATTTTTTATGCAGCTTGTAGTTCTCATTAGTTATGTAGACTTACTTGTGTGTGAAACCTATAGCATTACTCAGTCAAAAATGATCTCTAGCTCTTGGACTTTCAGATCTTTTAGTGCTTTTTTGGGTTTAATTCTGTTTGATGAACCACCAAGGAAAGTACACTCAGTGCTCTGTAAGAGTACATGGGTACTTGTGTAAAGTAAAATAAAAGTGAAGTTAAATCATTTAGTTTTATCCCTGGTACTCATCTCGGGACCTTCCAGATTTTACCCAATACCTGGAGGCTGTGAGCCTGTGCACTGTGTGCAGGGTTTAAGGACTGATGATAGTAGCAAGACTGGCCGCAGTCACCTACCATCACTCTCTCTTCAAATAAATGCTGGACTGGCAGGACAAAGCAGCACACCACTCCTTCCTCCGGCACCATAAAAGGGCCTTGTTGTCACTTTCAGATATTTACATCATGGTTTATGGTAAGCCACATCTTTGAATTGTGGCACTACTTTTGTGGAATTGGATGATGTTAATTTATGTCTTTAAATACAAATGTACATCATAATGTACAACGGTACAGTGAAGCAGGGCTCTGCATTGCAACTCTTTCACTTGCATATATGCCCTTAAATGATTTACAAGCATAGTGGGTGAATGAAGACTAAAGCCTACTGTAAATGTTATAATGTACAGGTTATATACTTTTATACATTTATACTAGTTCCTCCTCCAGGTTGTGGTTATAGCCTCTGCAGTGGACAGATGTAGATTTAGCCAGAGCCAGGATGTCATTGTGCCAATACAGCCTCCTCCTGAGAGCAACACATTCCCCTTGTAGTGTTTTACATCTGCTTTACTGAAGTTATAGATAATAAATAATGTTCACCAATCTTTTTTACATAAAGTGTGGTGTGGTGTTTGTGTGGATCACAAACTTGCTGACTGACAGGAGTCAGCAGGTGAGGCTGGGAAACATCACATCCAGCACCAGAACTATCAGCACTGGCGCCCCCTTCTCCCTCTACACCAACGACTGCACCTCAGGAGACCATTCTGTCAAACTCCTGAAGTTCGCTGACGACACAACGGTCATCGGCCTCATCCGGGACGGTGACGAGTCGGCCTACAGACGGGAGGTTGATCAGTTGGCTCTCTGGTGCAATCCAACGCATTCTCATCCCAAGGCGTCATATATTGACGCTTTTGCCATTTCGTCTACATCGAACGCACATGGCACCCTTTAGCGTCAATATGAGACGCAGATAGATATGGGTAGGTTTAGGTCTGGGGTAGGGTTAGGCCTTGGGATGAGACAACCTGGAGCTTAACACGCTGAAAACTGTGGCGATGACCGTGGACTTCAGGAGCCCCCCCACCTCTGCCCCCCATCACCATACTCAACAGCCTTGTTTCTCCTGCTGTACCACCTGACTGCAGAGCAGTTCCCCCCCCCAAGCTATCAGACTTTTAAACTCAAATCCATCCTCAGCACTGCTCCATTGAGTATAGTTTATTAAGTGCTTCTGTATTAACGTATACTGTCTGCTATGTAGCAGAAGGGAGTTACAAACTCAGTTCACTCTATATCTTGTTATATTGTGACAAAATACCTCCCTACCTATGATGTTAGAAGATGCAATTGTGACACAGAAGAGTGTTGGGACATGTTAAAGGAGGGCTGGGTAGTAAATAAGAGTTAAAGATGACTGAAATATGTGAGCAGAACAAGGGTTAGATCAAAAGAAGAGATGCGCGGCAAAAACTAAGAGATATGTGCAACTCTGCTTAGAAGATGCATACATGTGTAACATAGGTTAAGGTGCTCATAAAGACGCCCAGAATGTATGATAATGACATCATAAAAACACCTTATGTGGGGGAAGGTTTAGAAGAGTATACAAAAGTGTTTGTAGCAAGAGCCATTCAGTTCTGTATTTTTTCTATGTGTTTGGTTAACTAATTTTTCATCAACTGAAGAATAAAACCTTTTGTGGCCTTTTTGGTCTCCAATACTGCATTCTTATTTTTCCATGGATTCTTGTTTCATTATTTTCATCCCACAAAGGTTATTTGGGTGTATTTCCCCATATGTAAAATATCTTTAACATTGAAATTATTTCAAAAGGTACAGTGTTTGCGTGACTGATTTTTATCAGAAGGCCTAGTTCGGGTAACAAGTGAAGTTCAGCTTATGTACAGGTCACGCTTAGGGTCATTAACAGAATGCTTCCTGATTTTTCATCTCACTCCTTGTCAGGGAGACACTATAGTCCAGGCATCAGACTAGCAGATAACAGTGTTTTCTTGGGATGTTTTATGTTAATGTCTCCACAGTGAATATTTGAAATACATGAGACTATTAGAATATTTTAAATACATGATACTATTAGATTTTAGATGTAGACCAGTTAATAATGAACTTCTAGGAAAGCCGATTGACACTAGGGGAACCTGACACCTGGCTTACTTTATTTCCACAACATGTGTAAAAGCCTTAGTACAGACTTACTACATAGTGGGGTATTTGTGTACATTCCTTGTAAACAAATACAATGGTACATTTCTCACATTAGCGCACTACTTGTGTAGGCCTCGAATATGTTTGCTTTCAGGTGTTTTGTAAGGTTGTAAACCAAATACATTGTAAACATGTCTGCTGTGAAGATCAACACTAAGGTACAAAACACTGGATATAGTGACATTTGTCAGCCACAACTACTGTAATGGTTTGCTAAATGTTAATTGGATTTCTGGGAGCTCTCGCATATTTCCATGGTGCCACAGGTTTAAGCTTTGGGCTAAATATTTATCCAGTGTTTAGTGAAACTCTTTAAATACACAATTCAGAATATTGTGTTGATGCAAGAGACCCTTAGCACTATTAAATTACATATTGTTTTTAAAAAAGCCCTTGAAATAATAGGAATCAAATATTATTAAAGTTAGACATTATAATTGAAGATGACGGTATAGCTCAGTGTTTACCCAGTTTGACCAGCTTATGTGTGTGTGCTTGCGCGTGTGTGTGTGTACATGGAGTAGAGCACAGCAGGTGAAAGGTAAACTACTGGAGATGATGACAACTCATTGCTGATTCCTGTGTCTGCCAAACTTTGCTGGAGCTCTACGCATGGGTGAAAGGATCAATGGAAATCCGCTTGTCTTTCCGCATAGAATTCTTTTATAAATCCAGATGTTTGTGGTGAAATATGTCTATGCACATTTCACTTTATGTGCTTCAAACTCAGTGATCAGCTTCTGTTGGTAGCAATGCTTGCCTTCTCTTTGATATAAACACAAGTCAAAAGGTCAAACCGTTGTTGTCTGTTGTCCCACAGAAAGAGTCGGTGCACAGAAGGGGGGAGAAAGACCTCTGCTGGTCGAGCTTCCACATAGCAAGAAGGTCTATAAATATGTTACAAAACTAAAATGTGAATTAAATAATAGAAACATATAAATAAATAGGCTACCTGCTATCCTAAGCTACATATAAAATGAGTGCACTTGTCTTAATCTGAAGTTACAGGTCACCAATGGTCTTACAAATGTTTAATTCTCCCTAACAGCCAGAGTTATTATTTTATTAGTTTTAATTTTTATTTCAGTTAACTAAAGTGTTTTTTTTTCACACCAAGTGCTACTTTAGTTGTACTAAAAAACGTTATATTAGTTCAGTTTTAGTCTACAATCACATGCTAACTATAGTTACTTTTATTTTGAAAGTGTTTCCGGTTACTTTCGCTTCCAAAAAAGGAATAGACCACGTGACTTCCGTTTTTGGTTTATAAACGAAAAACGAATTGACTGAAGTTCATAGACTCTCTTCATTCTTTGTTCAAAAAGGAATAACGATTAAAATGATCGCCAAAAACGAAAAACGGGCCGTTTTTAATTGGTTTTTCGTTTTTTGATTCTGACACCAAAAACGGTTATTTTGTTTTTCGTTTTGAAACAAAAAACAGAAAAACGGTATTTTCGTTTTATAATTACAAACGAATTACGGATTATCCAGAGATCCCCTGACCTCCCCTGACCGTAATCCTGCTAGTAGGCTATTTTCAAGTGGGTTACAATCACAAAACAAACACAAAAGAGGCAAAGACAACTCAAGTGCATTTCAATTAAATAAAAGTGGCATTAATTAAAACATTTGCACGTGTGGATGGACTCATGTTCTATAGTTTAACATAACCTTTAAAATCATTCAAGGAAATTAGACAACATAGTTTAAGTGTTTTCTGAGTTTTAAGTGTTTTGAACAACTCTGTCCGGGCTTGAGGTACATTAAATGAAATAGTTTTCTGGGACCATAAACCATAAGTACTCTGTGGGAAAGAAAGAAAGTTTTACAGGCAGTTGCTACGGTTCACATTCCAGGATGTCTCTCTCCCACTCGTGTTCACATGATGTATTCAGAGGCAGGTGTATTCTACAGAAATTCATATGAAATTTACCATTCTCATGAAATTCGGTTCATTTGGGGTGTTTCCGAAAAGTATCGTTAGCAAACTGTTGCGAAACATTTCATGCACTACTGACAGGATGCTATCTGTGCACGCGATCTGAGTTTAACATGCATACACAAGCATATGGTTGCGCGCCTAAACGGCTACACAGAAATATATCAAAATGCCAAGGCGAGTATTCAGCACTGTGTGCGTTCCCTCACTCACTCACTCACCACACACACACACAGTCAGTTGGTAACACACAAAGTGCTGAAACCCCATTGTAATTGTTATTTTGGATTTTATTGTTATTTTTCCATATTGAAAACAGACAATACGACTGCAGTGTTTCTCATCAATCACCAAGTTAAAACAGGGTCTCGGTCATGTCTCCAACTGACACAAATAATTGTTGCAATGGGTGGACAGACACCTCCTGTTGATCAGAGTGATGCATATTCCTGGTCAGAACTAGCCTGGCTAACGTCAGACCTCGTCTCATTGACATTGAGACGTGGTCTGGGAACCACATGTTCATTTTCTCGTATTTGAGGCATGGTTTACGAATGCCCAGAGCCGTTTATTGGGTGCTACGAATGTCTATCAAATGCGCCTGTATGTAGCTCATAGCCAATCGTTTCAATTATACCAGATGACGTATGTAGAGTGACCGAAATTCGACGAGGAAGAAGACGATGGGTCAGAGATTTATGTCTACTATATATAAACTACACTACTTAGAACACTATCTAAGGCTGCATCGAAAGGTAACTTTGCGTCTGCTGCCATGTTGGGTCAATAGATATAAACAAACTGCTTCGGTGTGTCGCATAGACGTCGTCATCGTCTTGCTGCTCCCTTCCCATTCTGTGATTGGTCCCCTCGCTGAGGCGAAAATCTGGTTCATGGTATCCAGGATGGGGAAACCCAGGCTAGGTCAGAGCAACAATTTGCCAGACACCCTGAAACATATCAAAATTTAATTGTTTGTGCAATCTCAAGCTAACCTCGTGCATGCATGTTCAGCTGGCTTCTTCTTCTGAATTCGATATAAATTGACTGACTCACCCAACATACTGCAGAGTGGTTAAAGCTGAAGTCGGCAAGATTTTTTTTTATCACAATCACTGAATCCGACACTATGCTCCGACAGAACAACATAAATCAGTTTTTTTTTTTTTAAACCCGCGCTTCAGCCTCCACCTTGAGCATGTTATTTGTTCTGCAAAAATCCACCACTCCCAGTTCTTCTGGTCCAATCAGCGCAGGGCTGTGCTGAGATCTGACTGTCAATCACAGTTCGTGCACACGCCACAGATCCCCCCTCGCACACGTTACCCTGTCCCAATATCCGCACTACCGCCCTTGTGTCCCAATGCGCGTTCTCGCTGAGGGGTGCAAGACCGTAGGGTGTCCCAATCCTCTAATGGTGTTCTCCAGGGGTGATCATCAGCGCACTTAATGCACCCCTTTCGCAAGTGCGCACCAGACCTCACTTTGCTATGGGCTATTACCCAGAATCCTTGTCATGACTGTCAGGATACAGACTCGGAGACAGAGGTAAGTGAATAAACACAAAGCTTTATTTAAGTGCATCAATTTCAATGGTGAGTTCTTTCAAAGTTCAGAGGTGAATACGATGAGGATTACAATGCAGGAAGGATTCCAGGTGAGCAGATCCTCTTCAGTTTTTCCAATGTCAAACTAACACAGCTCAGTGATACTTGTCTTTTCTCTTTCAGATACATCCACCAGCAAGCGTGACTCAGGAGGAACACAAAGAACCAGGAAACTTGGATTCAGAAGCAGATACTGGGAACAGCAGAACATGGACACAGAGGTTAGTATATTTCAGGTGAGTATACGTTACTTGACTGGTACAGGATGAGTAAGAGACTTGAGACATGGTAAGCGTCTGTTCCTGTTGGAGGCTTGACAATGACTGAGGCTGTGGTGAGTGTTTATATGCAGAGGTTGATGGGGCTGTTGATTGTGAACAGGTGCAGGTGATTGGTAATCCGGGGAGAGTGATTGCAGGTGCGCCAAAGAGGATTCTGGGAAATGTAGTGCAAAGATAGACGGTGAACCGTGACAGAACCCCCCCCTCTCCGAAGGCGCGTCCTCGCGCCGTATAACATCCAAAGGGGTGGGAGGGTGGGCGTCCTGGAGGCTGACGAGGGCATGGTGATGCAGGGACGGGAAGCCTCCAGGGCGGAGCTGGTAGCTTGGGGAACCGGGGTGGAACCGGCTGTGGACGTGGCCATGGCGGAGCGGGCTGTGGGCGTGGCCAGGGCTGTGCAGGCTGTGGGCGTGGCCACGGCGGAGCTGTCGGACCCTCGGGCGTCCAGGGCGGAGCTGTCGGACCCTCGGGCGTCCAGGGCGGAGCTGGATGTGGGCGTGGCCACGGCGGAGCTGTCGGACCCTCGGACGTCCAGGGCGGTGATGACCCTTCAGGCGGCCACGGTGGTGAAGACCCTTCAGGCGCCCACGGTGGTGAAGACCCTTCAGGCGGCCACGGTGGTGAAGACCCTTCAGGCGGCCACGGTGGTGAAGACCCTTCAGGCGGCCACGGTGGTGATGACCCTTCAGGCGGCCACGGTGGTGAAGACCCTTCAGGCGCCCACGGTGGTGAAGACCCTTCAGGCGCCCACGTTGGTGAAGACCCTTCAGGCGGCCACGGTGGTGAAGACCCTTCAGGCGGCCACGGTGGTGAAGACCCTTCAGGCGGCCACGGTGGTGAAGACCCTTCAGGCGGCCACGGTGGTGACGACCCTTCAGGCGGCCAGGGCGGTGACGACCCTTCGGGTGGGCGCCCCCCCAAAATTTTAATGGGAAAATTGACAGGAAAGGGGGGATCCAGCAGCAAAGAGGGTCTTGGGCTGGGCAGGACCAGCAGCAAAGGAAACTCTGGGCTGGACAGGACTGGCGCAGGATCAGTGGGCTCTGGTGCAGGAAAGGGCTCTGGCGCAGGATCAGCGGGCTCTGGCGCAGGATCAGCGGGCTGTGGCGCAGGATCAGCGGGCTCTGGCGCAGGATCAGCCCTAACCCTAAACAAACAAATGCTTAAAGATATTTATTATGTTGGAAATAATATTTATAATAAATAATATAATATTAAATAATGATTTATTAGAAAGTTTAATATTTTTACATCACAAATAAATATCTGAAATGCTTAAGGACCACAAAAAGAGATTTTCACAATATCATAACCCAAAATTGTGTGTGTGTGTGTGTGTGTGTGTAAGCATGCATAATCGAATTCACATTGAAAGACTGGTTTGCTTTAGTGCACAATACTGATTAAACCAAGTAGTTCAAAATAAAAGTGGTACTATAGCAATAAGTGGTCTTCTACTACCCTCTGCTGGACATTATACTTATTAATAGTCTTTTCACATGTGCTTTTGCATTCATATATTTAGACACTAAAAAATAACCTTATGTGACAATTACTATAATAACACAATCATATTTTGTCTTTCAATTCACTTTACTGTTCTGAAGCTTCACATAATTGCTAGCAACGTGGTAAATCATGGTAAATCACGATAGAAACATGGTAAATCACAGTAAATAATATTATTACATGGTGTATCATGGTAAATCATGCTAGCAATGTGATTAATCATGGTAAAGAATGTTACAACCCTGGTAAATCATCCTATAACATGGTAAATCAAGGTAAACTAAGACAAATCAAGGTAAACTATGATAAAGCATGCTAGAATCATATTACATCATAGGCTACTAGAATGTGTTCAATTGTGGTAAATCATGCAAGAACAGGGTAAACCATGGTGAATCATACTAGATCTCGGTATATCATAGTAAATTATGGTAAATCATACTGTAACATAGTAAATCATTAACAATCACACTGAAATGTTGTATATCATGGCAAATCATGCTAAAACATGGTCTATTCCATCTATGATGTCAGTGGTTAAATGCTTGCTACATAAACCTTAATGTCTTTTGATGCTTTTGAGCTGAACTGTCTTAACTGTCTTAAATGCTTGAACACCGCTAAATGCTGCTAGCAGCTTTAATTTGTTTTTGTTTTTGTACAGTGTGCAAAAACTACAGTCTCCGAGCGTGTTCAAACATGTTCATATAGGAATTTATGAAAAACATTAACAAATATAGCATAAAGAGAATTAAATTACAGTCCTTCTATATGAGTGTGTTTAAGACTAAGCAAATCATATTTCCTTTAAATCATCGTCTTTCCGGCATGTCTTGATACTTTTTCTTTTATAAAATGTACTTTTTATTATTTCTACAAAGGCTCAATCTCAATTCATTTCCTAGCAAACATAACGTAAAAATTATAATACATATGTCTGATTTACAGTGTTTTTTAAGAAATAGATGCCGCAATACTCCAAACAGTTCAACACACAAGCATGGTCAATTGGTGAAAACGCCACATATGTAAGGTAGTTTTCCAAATATCCCCTAAAAGCAAATACTGTATGTTTGTATTACACTTTTTAAAGGATAATCTAGCTTTAAAGATAGAATAAAAAGTTATATCCAAACATATATTCATACCTGTTGTGTTCTGATACAATGCTCTAACAATACTTTTTTTGTTTTATAAATACACTTTTCTTATTTCTACAAATAGCAGTCTGATAAATTTGAGTTAATACACAATTAAGCAAGTGAATAATGCTACAAATACGTCTGACACGCTAAAATACAGTGTAAATATAGATCTAAAATACACCATCTAAAATACAGATAATTTTTCTTTTGACAAATCTACAATTCAAATGATCTCACCCGTGGTGTTTAACGTCCAAGAGTTGAAGAAGCAGTTCTTTATGCAAAAAAACATCAATAATACAAATAGTTTAAGTTAACACAAACAAAACACCCCAGATCCTCCCATAAATTATAGTAAACATTTACAAAATGTAAATATTTTCTGACCGTTTTGTCAGAGTTGTACCACATTATTGTAATGCAAACACATTTGAGGGGTACACGTTACCAGTCCTTGTAAAGGTTATGGATCAAATTTAAGCATAATCTTTATGCAACAATCACGCGTGTACAATTTACTGCAAAAGTATGCACCGTGTATAAGAAAAGAGCTATTTATGACCAAAACCACCTTAAGTTGATGAATAAACAGCGTGAGGAGTCCGAAATGGACTTTTGTTTCACTCCATCCTAGCTATCCATTCTAAATGCATGCTATGCATCTATTGCGAACAATTCACCCAGGGCATATGTTTTGACCTTGTAATGTTGAATCAAAATTTTGTTGGACAATATATGGTGGATTAACAGGTTCTACGTAACTTGGTAATGTCGCATTTAATTGACATTGTTTATTTCAGTAAACTTAAGTTTATTACATAAGATACATTCAATGCCATTTAGTTGAATCAGGTTAACATTCTTAATTTAGTCCAAAACTATTAAGTTCAATTATCCTAAATTATATCAAACAAAATTAAAACAAATAATCCAATTGTTTCATTTATTTAGTGATTGTGTTCAACAACCTTTACTAATATATCTAATAAGATAACCTTTTACAAATTCTTTACTTATTGTTAGGCATTTGCTATGGTTTTGTCACATCCCATGCTTGCCCAAAGTAGTTGTTTTTATAATTATTAAAATCACTTTAATTATTGTTAGCTCGTCTTCTTTCCAAACACATGGTCTACACTTTACCACAATGGTAAAACACTAACATATCAGAAACTCTTTTAAATATAAACATAAAAGGGCATTAACAAGTCAACAATTTTTATCTTGCTGAAAACCCCATAAATAACGTTTTATTTCAAAATGTACACCCCCTATCCAGCATACATTTACACCCCCATCCCCTGTTCATAGTTTTCTATATTACTATTTTAATACAACTAAACTAATTTATGTAATCACAACTCCAATGGATTAAGTAAAATGGTTGACTCCATTTACTTAAGTAAATTGATCAAGCATCAAATGTTCTCTTTCATAGGTTCACTCAACGCTGCGGAAAGCGCAGTGGGATATCCTCTGGATGTGCCGATTGCCTGAAGCCCTATAGAATCACGCCAAATCATTGGCTGATGGCGCTCGCGCAAAGCTGGCTCCGCCCCGACGCTCTTACGTCGTAGCATGATGAACGCGCGCGCGCCATCTTCTCCTCAGATTTCTCTGCCTTCACGAAGCGGTCACATCTCGCCCTTCGTTCGGTTTTTCTAAGCCCGAATTCTTCAAATTCAACTTCAGCTTTCGTCTCGACACTTCAGCGACTGGTATAAGTGGAACTCTGTTCTCCTTACAGTGAAGTGCCATGGATTATCGACGCTGCTCTCCGCCATGCGTTCGTTTTATATCGAACGACGACCCTCACAGTAAGTGTGTTAAATGTATGGGTTTTTCGCATGCGCGTGAGGCTGTATTAGGATTGTCAAAATGTAAATTTTGTGACAATCTCCTTCTCAAAACCCTCCGCTCTAGACTCGCGGTTTTTGAGAAGGAGTCATTCGTTCCCCCCCGTCGCACTCCCGAGACTGCTGAGGCCTCTCGTGGATCCGCGCCCTGGGGCTCGGATGTTGAGCTCGAGGATATTGAGTATGAGCAGACGGGCCTCGCCCTTTCTCTCCCTCCCTCTCCCGAGCACGCACGCGGCGCGGTTGAATTCGCGCATGATTATTTATGCCCCAGCCCGGGAGCCCGCGAATCGGTTTCTTTCGGTCTGGATGACGTGATTTACACTGCAGCCTCCAACTCCGAGGATTTCGGGCCTGCTTTGGCTGATGACGTTATCCCGCCTAGCGGCCAGGACGCGCGGCCTACTCCGGCCTACACTGAGCTTATTGACGTGCTGTCGCGCGCTACAGAGAAGCTCTCTATTGACCGGCCTGATGAGCCCCGCGAGTCTCAATCGTCCAAACTCGACGAGAGGTTCCTACGTGGCCCTAATTCTAGGCCAGAGCGAAGAAAGCTGCCCTTTTTCAGCGATCTGCATCACGAGATCTCCAGATCCTGGAAGCAGCCTTTCTCCGCACGCTTAACTAATGCGGCAGCCGCTGACTTCACCAACCTTGTGGGTTTTGTGGAGCAGGGTTATTCCGCTATTCCAGCGGTCGAGGACACGCTGGCTAACCACCTCGCCCCGTCGTCTGCACCGTCTTGGAAGGCGCGTCCCCTTCTTCCTTCCAAGGCTTGTAGGACTACTTCCTCCCTTATTGGGAAGTCTTACATGGCGGCTGGTCAAGCAGGCATGGCCCTGCAGACCATGGCCATCCTTCAAGCCTACCAAGCGGACGTCTTGAATGACATGGATGAAGGCGAGGGACTGACGCCCGAAGCTGTCAAAGAGCTTCGCAAAGCCCCAGATCTGGCCCTGAGAGCCACCAAACACACTGTTCGGGCTGTAGGTCGCTCTATGGCGGGCTCGGTTGCTGCAGAGCGCCACCTCTGGTTGAATCTCACGGAGATCCGAGACAAGGATAAGAGTTTCATCCTGGATGCCCCTATCTCCCACTCAGGTCTTTTCGGGGAGGCGGTCAACATGGTGGTTGAGAAGTTCCGCGCCGCTAAGTCTCAGTCGGCCGCGTTCAGGCAGTTTATGCCCAGGAGGGTCAGAGAGCCAAGAGACTCCAACCCTCCCCCTTCTCAAACCCGAGAACGCTCTGCTCATAGGGCTGAATTCCCTACTAGCAGGAGTGACCCGGCTCACCACCCACCAACTACGGTCTGGGGAGCCCGAGGTCGTCCATTTCCCCGCCAGCGCCCTCACAAGCACCTTCAGCTGAAGCGGTCCAACAAATCGGCCACTCCAGCCTCCTCGAGCCGTTCCTGACCCGCAGGTCAGAAGGAGGAGAGCCTCACCAGATCTACGAGGTTGGGACAGACCGCGCAAGCTTTTCTGCCCTCCTCCAGCCGGCTCTCCTCATCCAACCCTGTCACCTTCGCCACCCAGCGTGTCTCGAAGTGCAGGTCCTGTTTCACTCTCTTCACCCAGTCCGGCGGAGGAGGAAGGAGACGTGTCTTGCTTTCTCCCCTCGCTCCCGGTGCACGTTACACCCGCCAATCGCTTCCTCGGAGGCACAGTTCGTTTTCCTCTGGAGCAGGCGGACCCAGTTACTTCTATCCAGGTGGTGTACGTGTCAGGACGCCAAGCGCTCTCCTCCACGGTCAACCGCGCCTCCCCATGGGAACCAGCGCGACACCCTAACTCAGGTATGTCCCTTGCACTGCAACACTCCTCTCCCTCTATCACATTTCGTTCAAGAATGGGAGCGTTTACCAGGGGTATCGCCTTGGATCCTTCGCACAGTTCGGCTCGGCTACACGCTTCAGTTTTGTCGCAACCCCCCCTGCTTCAACGGGGTCTTTCCTACTGTAGTCGACAGCGCCGCTCAGGCTTCTGTACTACAGCAGGAAATTTCATCCCTTCTGCTGAAGGGGGCGATAGAAGAGATTCCTTCGGGGGAAGTCGAACAGGGCTTCTACAGCCGTTACTTCCTGGTCCCGAAGAAGGGAGGCGGCCTGCGGCCGATACTAGATCTTCGCCGGTTGAATTTCTCTCTTTACAAATGGGAATTTCAAAATGTTGACGCTGAAGGCCATCATATCTCATATCCGGCTGGGGGACTGGTTCGTGACGGTAGACCTCAAGGATGCTTATTTCCACATCCAGGTCGTACGGCGACACAGGAAGTTCCTCAGGTTCGCCTTCGGAGAAAAAGCGTACCAGTACAGGGTCCTCCCCTTTGGCCTCGCTCTAGCGCCAAGGACGTTCACAAAGTGTATGGATGCTGCTCTGGCCCCGCTGCGGTTCCAGGGCATCCATATACTCAACTACCTGGACGATTGGCTCCTTTTAGCCCACTCCAGAGAGTTGGTGACTCACCACAGGGACATTGTCCTCCGTCATATTCAGTCTCTCGGTTTGAGGTTGAATACGGAGAAGAGCGTTCTTACTCCAGCTCAGAACACGGTTTTCTTGGGGGTATGCATGGACTCCGTTCTTATGCAGGCCCGTTTGGCTCCTGCACGGATTTCCATTCTGGTGACATGTCTGTCCCGTTTTGCACTAGGCCAGCATGTTTCCGTGAACACCTGCCGCAGACTTCTGGGCCTTATGGCCGCGGCCTCCCCTGTACTACCTCTGGGGCTACTCCACATGAGACCTTTTCTGTGGTGGATGAAGCTCTCAGGGGCTCGGCCCACGGGGCCAGCCCTTCGCCTATTGAAGGTGTCGCGCAGTTGCTTTCGCTCCCTGTCAATCTGGCGGGACCCACTCTTCCTTCAGAAAGGAGTCTGTATGGGTGCGGTATTCCGTCGCCAGATGGTTACGACGGATGCCTCTCTGACCGGCTGGGGAGCGGTTTTCGAGGGCAGGCCAGCGTGTGGGGTTTGGACTGGCGAGACCCTCTCGTGGCACATAAACAGCTTGGAGCTGAGGGCTGTCTTCCTGGCTCTTTGCCACTTTCTCCCTTTCCTCGAAGGACACCATGTCATTGTCAGAACAGACAATATGGCAGTAGTGTCCCATGTAAACAGACAAGGGGGTTCACGATCGCGCACCCTAGACAGGCATGCGCGTCACCTTCTCCTGTGGTCCCAGGACAAGTTCCTCTCTCTGAGAGCAGTTCATGTCCCAGGGATTCTGAACCTCGCAGCAGATTTTCTGTCGAGGCAGAAGCTCAGGTCTGGGGAATGGATGTTGAACCGCCAGACGGTGGCCCTGATCTGGGAGGTGTTCGGGAAAGCGGAAGTGGACCTCTTTGCATCTCAGGAGTCGTCCCAATGCCCGCTTTGGTTCTCTCTGAGCCCTCCAGCTCCGTTGGGGATAGATGCGTTCGCCCACCCTTGGCCGATGCAGAAACTCTATGCCTTCCCGCCCATCAAGCTGATCCAGGCGGTTCTGTCCAGAGTGAGGGAGAGCGGAGTCCGCTTCCTTCTGGTAGCCCCATTCCGGCCGTCCCAGCCATGGTTTTCGGAGCTGATCCCTCTGTTGGAATCCTCCCCCTGGGAGATACCGGTCAGGGAGGACCTGCTTTCCCAGCTTCAGGGCAGGATATGGCATCCTCGCCCCGACATTTGGAAGCTGTACGTTTGCAAAATCTCCCAACCGACATTCAGGAGACTATTGCGAATGCTAGAGCCCCTTAGACGAGGAGGCTATATTCCTCCAAGTGGAGGGTGTTCGAGGCATGGTGCTTAGCACATGATAGGAACCCAGTTAGCTGCCCAGTTGGCTCAGTGCTGGAATTCCTGCAGGAAAAGTTTGCTTCCGGAGCGGCCGCTACCACTCTCAGAGTATATGTCGCAGCTATTGCCGCTCATAGAGAATCAGATGAGATTCCCTTGGGGAAAGTGAGGTTAGTTTCGGCCTTCATGCGTGGGGTTAGGCGCCTGAAACCGGCTCGCCCCCCTAGTGTTCCCTCGTGGGACCTGTCAGTCGTCCTGGAGGGTTTGACAGAGGCTCCCTTCGAGCCCTTGGAGTCAGCCCCTGAGCGGATTGTGACTCTTAAGGTTGCTCTTTTGTTAGCTTTATCTTCACTAAAGTGGATGGGGGATTTGCAGGCTCTCTCTATTAGTGAGTCATGCTTGGACTTCGCTCCTGGCCTGGTTAGGGTTACCTTGAGGCCGAGGTCGGGGTATGTACCCAAGGTTCTTTCCACGGCGTTCCGCTCTCAGGTTGTTAACCTTAACGCTTTCCACCCTCCTCCTTTTGCCTCTGAGGAAGAAAGGAAACTTAACTTGCTCTGCCCGGTCCGTTCTTTGAAGTTGTATGTAGATCGCTCAGGCGGTTGGAGGAAATCAAACCAGCTCTTGGTATGTTTTGGTGCTGGCCGCTGCGGGCTTGCAGCATCAAAGCAGAGGATTTCCCACTGGGTAACGGACACTATTTCGCTAGCTTACGAGGTGCGTGGTTTGCCTTCACCTCTTAGCATCAGAGCACATTCCACCAGAAGTGTGGCTTCCTCTCAAGCTCTCTTTAGAGGGGCCCTCTTGGAAGACATTTGTGTGGCGGCAGGTTGGTCCTCTCCGCACACCTTTGTGAGGTTCTATAATTTAGATCTTGACATGACTCCAGGTTCCCAGGTTCTATCTGCTTGAACCTATCATGGTTGTTATTATTATTTGGTCTGGTACCAGTTAAGGCAGCGCTTAGCTTGGTGAGTTTGGTATTTGTTCCCACTGCGCTTTCCGCAGCGTTGAGTGAACTTATGAAAGAGAACGTCTCTGGTTACTTACGTAACCTATGTTCTCTGAATAGGGAACGAGACGCTGCGTTCGCTGCCAAGCTCCTTGCGCTGCCGACAGTTTATCTTTTCGGCAGAGAAATCTGAGGAGAAGATGGCGCGCGCGCGTTCATCATGCTACGACGTAAGAGCGTCGGGGCGGAGCCAGCTTTGTGCGAGCGCCATCAGCCAATGATTTGGCGTGATTCTATAGGGCTTCAGGCAATCGGCACATCCAGAGGATATCCCACTGCGCTTTCCGCAGCGTCTCGTTCCCTATTCAGAGAACATAGGTTACGTAAGTAACCAGAGACGTTATTTTTGGTCTACTTACCTGAAACATGTTCTTTCAACATGAAAATATTGAGTTAAGCCAAACGCCACTGTTTCAAGTCAATTTAACGTAATGCAATGTGTTTAATGAGAAAGCTAATGCAACGGTGTTAAAGCTGCCGTCGGCAACATTTTTTTATCATATTCAGTGAAATCGACACTATAATCTGACAGAACAACATAAATAAAGTGGTTTTAGAAAAAAACCCGAGCTTCTAACTCCACCTGGAGCGTGTTATTTGTTTTGCAAAAATCCACAGCTCCCGGTTCATCATGTCCAATCAGCGCAGGGGTGTGTGAGATCTGACTGTCAATCACAGATCGGGCACACGCCACCCCTCGCGCACGTTACAATCACATGGCAACGAAGAGTGATGGCGGAAAATCAAGTAAGCTCATTTAGAGTATAAATGACGTTAGCAATTGCAATCTATCGGTAGATTAGCCAGGACAGCATACCTCCAAATACTCCATGGTGTTGATGGATGCTGATGAGACGGGCGCATTCACAGATAACCTGGTGCACACGCACTGACGAGCATGAACTCGGTGGGAGGGTATCCGTTGATAGTGGGGGAGGGCCATGAGAGTTGTAAACATTCAAAATTTTCCTAAATCCACTCAATCTGCCAGACTTGCCGACTGCAGCTTTAAATTAAAATTATTTTTAAAGCTGCAGTCCTGCATTTTTCCTCTTTGTCGCCATCTCTGTTCGAAATCTGCAATTTTATCTTGCTGAAAGATTTTGCAATTTTATCCTCCACAAAGGCAAGATATTTAGGCTTTGTTTGATTTTGCGCTCCCAGTAATACTAAAATCACGTGCGTGTGTGAAACATGCTTTACAAATAAACTTGTTACTGAAGGCCCTGACTGAAACCCCACGGTACGCTACTGGTCATTTTCTATGGTTACTGATTTTTCCCCCAGTGTGTATGTGCACTGGTGTCTGATCACCCTCACTCACTGGAAGTGCTAGGTGGTGTGGAAGCCCTGCAAAATGTCTCCACCTCTTTTTGTCTTTTCACCATCATCCTGTGTCTTTTCTGTCTTTTCCTCCATGCTTTTCTGACATGTCTTTGCTCCCTGTCAGATAATTCACTGATACTCTTCAGCTTTCCTTCTTCCCTTCGTTTCTTATTTCTTTCTCTTTCTTTCCTTAAGTATTCCTCGTACTTCACTGGGTCTTCCCTCAACCTTTGTTTGTATTCTCTCTGTCTCTCTGTTGTAGTTTTCTATTTTTTTAGGCATGTTGGTGTGGGTTTTATGTCATTCTCCCTGTCAAGTTAATCATAGAAATTAACATTACTGACAACAACCTTACACCTAAGCTAGTATCATGGACTGCAATCTTAAGTAATTGTAACCTCATCACATTACAGAATTTTAACAGAATCTTGCATAAACATACTATAGTAATTATTTGCATTACTGTACTAAAATGTAGTTTATTCCTCCAAATAAAGGATTATGTGTTCCCTTTTGTCACTACCAAAACAATGTCACAACCGAAACTTCAAGACATGTTTCGGTTGTGACTGTTTTGGTAATGACAATTTTAGATACTTTTGAGCCTAGCTCGAAGATGCTAATCAGCACATGGTTAGCAAACACTGGTCAGAACAGTTGAACACATATAACAACTAAATTTTATGGAATAACATCCCAAAACATTTTCTCAATAGCAGAAAAAATGAGTTTGGTAGTGACATTCCTTAGTTACACACAGATTTTTAGACTTTAGAATACATTTACCTCAAAATGATGGGATCAATCTACTCACCATATAGCACAGAGAGGGACACAGGAATATTTCCTGATCAAAAATGTAGGGGTGTGGTTAAAATCAGTCTCAGCCAATGGCCTACAACATTCACTGTTTTGGTAGTGACATGAAAATGCAGGACACGTTTTTTTTTAGATAAAGTTTCATGATTTAAAAATAAAAGTTAAAATAATATATTTTTTAAAACAAGAATGGAAAAATTTGTAAAAAAAAAATTCAATATCATTTTCACAAGTTGAAATTTAGGGGTTAGGGTTTGGGACAGCCACCTCCTAATTGAAAGTAGCCCATAAATGATGATTTTATTTATATAAAGCTTACTAATATCTTAAATATTATTGTGGATTTCAATAGATAATTGAAGGATCGTAGTAAACATCTAAGATTTTAATAATTAAATGCTTTTCAAATGTGTTTTTTGGATGAGGGACAGCAGTTTGCACCAATTCTGTAGAATGGCCCATATACACTCACCTAAAGGATTATTAGGAACACCATACTAATACGGTGTTTGACCCCCTTTCGCCTTCAGAACTGCCTTAATTCTACGTGGCATTGATTCAACAAGGTGCTGAAAGCATTCTTTAGAAATGTTGGCCCATATTGATAGGATAGCATCTTGCAGTTGATGGAGATTTGTGGGATGCACATCCAGGGCACGAAGCTCCCGTTCCACCACATCCCAAAGATGCTCTATTGGGTTGAGATCTGGTGACTGTGGGGGCCATTTTAGTACAGTGTACTCATTGTCATGTTCAAGAAACCAATTTGAAATGATTGGAGCTTTGTGACATGGTGCATTATCCTTCTGGAAGTAGCCATCAGAGGATGGGTACATGGTGGCCATAAAGGGATGGACATGGTCAGAAACAATGCTCAGGTAGGCCGTGGCATTTAAACGATGCCCAATTGGCACTAAGGGGCCTAAAGTGGGCCAAGAAAACATCCCCCACACCATTACACCACCACCACCAGCCTGCACAGTGGTAACAAGGCATGATGGATCCATGTTCTCATTCTGTTTACGCCAAATTCTGACTCTACCATCTGAATGTCTCAACAGAAATCTAGACTCATCATTTTTCCAGTCTTCAACTGTCCAATTTTGGTGAGCTCTTGCAAATTGTAGCCTCTTTTTCCTATTTTTATAGTGGATATGAGTGGTACCTGGTGGGGTCTTCTGCTGTTGTAGCCCATCCGCCTCAAGGTTGTGCGTGTTGTGGCTTCACAAATGCTTTGCTGCATACCTTGGTTGTAACTAGTGGTTATTTCAGTCAAAGTTGCTCTTCTATCAGCTTGAATCAGTCGGTCCATTCTCCTCTGACCTCTAGCATCAACAAGGCATTTTCGCCCACAGGACTGCCGCATACTGGATGTTTTTCCCTTTTCACACCATTCTTTGTAATCCCGAGAAATGGTTGTGCGTTAAAATCCCAGTAACTGAGCAGATTGTGAAATACTCAGACCGGCCCGTCTGGCACCAACAACCATGCCACGCCCTAAATTGCTTAAATCACCTTTCTTTCCCATTCTGAGATTCAGTTTGGAGTTCAGGAGATTGTCTTGACCAGGACCACACCCCTAAATGCATTGAAGCAACTGCCATGTGATTGGTTGATTAGATAATTGCATTAATGAGAAATTGAACAGGTGTTCCTAATAATCCTTTAGGTGAGTGTATATTCAGAGTGACAGACAACACCAAATAAGACAAACAGGTTGACACAGAACGCTTGCTGAAGACCAGAAGCTGACATTCACTGTTTCCTTTAACCTTTTATAGCTTCCAGATATAGATATAGATAGATATAAGTTTTATTTGCCATTTGTACCGGTACAGCTATACAGGTACATAGGAATTTTTGTAGCAAAGCTCGTTGAGTCAGCATAAAATTAAACATAGAAAACCAGCTAGCAAGCTACACACAACACACTACACACAATAAATAGACTTTAAGAAATACAATCAAGACCTTAAAAAATACATTCAACGAAGGGCAACTTAAACCCATGTCAAGCAACCCCCCACACTTACAATTGTTACTTTAAAATTACGATTAAATTTAAGATTGCTCCACGTTAAAAAAAATATTGCACTGTCCCAAGATACTACGTGATATAAATATTTAAAAACTTACTGTAATAAACATTTTCTATCTAACAGAGACCGCCACGTGAAAATTGCATAGCCTTCCTGTACCACCTCTGTACAAAAAGAGATAACACCTGTCATTTAAAAAAAAATGAGGCAGACACATTTGTTCCTTCTGCCATGTCCTTCGCCATCAGTCTCACCGTGGCTGGAAAGAAACTGTTATAGAACCGCACCCTGTGTGAAATAATACTGTCCGGTCTGCTATATCTCAAGTTATATATTGAGTGTTTAGGTTTGAACATGGGATGTGCAGGGTGGTGTGTGTCCCTTAGAATGTTCTTAGCTCTCTTCCTGCAGCGTTGTGTGAATAAAGTGTCCATAGAAGGAAGGTCTGATCCAATGATCTTCTCTGCTGTCGTTATTACCCTCTGGAGAGCTCTCCTTTCTGCCTGGGTGGTGCTTCCAAACCAGACAATGATACCATTTGTTAGAATACTTTCCACAAGTCCTCTATAGGCCTGGATGAGTGGGTTGCGGCTGAGTCCTGCCTCCCTTAGCAGCCTGATAAAATAAAGCCATTGTTGGGCCTTCTTCACTGTAACAGCAGTGTTTATGGTCCAACTCAAATTTGACCGTCACATGCGACGTCACGAGTGACGTGACTACGCTACGCCAATCAAGATTGAATAGTTGACTTCAGAAGCTTCATGCCGAAGGAAAGTAGAAAACGGGACAAAACATGATTTTTTTCTCAACTCACAAGCCAAAGGAGCTGAAAATATTAGTGCACGCCCCTTAAATGACTTCATGCAAATGATCTGCAGTTTGCTAATAGCACAGGTAGTAAAAGTCACGTTGGTTGTATTGACGGAAATGAGAGGGAGGGGGAGAGGAAGCGGGAGCCGGTAAGAGGACTTTTCACGAGTGATGATATTATTGCGCAAAGTGGAACTGCTCAAAAGCACTTGCTATGGTATTCCGCCATACAATATAGTCATCAATTTTAAACGCTTAGAAAAACACAACGTTTTATTTTGTGTCACCAGCCTAGGTCGAGTTACACTACTCGAGTAACTGTGTTAGGGAAATAGGGAAAACGAGGAAGTGTTTGGTCGCTTCTCTTTTTGGCCCATATTTAATGCACTGGGCTAAGCTAAGTGCTAACATAGTTTTGCGGCAATACAGAGCGATATAGTGCACGCACTGAGACGAGAGAGGTATGTATCAACTCGTCTTAGTTAAGGGAATAACATAGTTTAATATGAAAAACCGGTGGAGTATCCCTTTAAAGAATATATAGTAAGAAAAGTAAAACATTCAAAGATGCTTTTTTTATGTCCAGATTCAGTATGTGTGCTGATCATTTGATCATGTCTTGTCGCTTAAATGTCATTATCAAATACAAATCTGGTTGATGATCTCTCTGTCAACAGTAGGGCTACACTCTTTAAAATAAAGGTTATTTATTTGAATCGATGGTTCATTAAGAAACTTTATCATCCATGGAACCTTTCTATTCAACAAAAGAATATTTATAGTGGAAAAATTGTACTTTAGAATTTTTCAAATTTTCTTCACTATAAGAAAAAAAAGTTCCCTTTCGTTAGGGAACTCCTACGTCTCGTCGGAGGAGTTTCCAACGAATTGGGATCACGCTAGGGAGACCAATTGCCTTCAAGTGAATTAAAACGAGCCAATGAACATTGGCATGCAAGACTTGCATTCCACGCCCCGCCTGTCAGTGCGGGTATAAAGCGGAAGCGAGCGCATACACATTTGCTTTTACCTTCGGAGCCGACCGGTGGTGTCCTCTGAGTGATGAGCTTCAAGATTGTGTTTGTCTTCACGCTCAACGAGTCTGCTGTTTCTCCGAAAACCTCTCTGTGTTGGTGTGACGGCGCTTCAGCGATCTTCGCGATCTCCCGGGTGCCAGCTGCTGCTTCACGCAATCTGCCTTTTTTCAAAGAGCTGGTATTTGGTTGAGTGCGCACAGCGGGCTTGCAGTTTCCCCGCTGTGTTGCCGCGGTTATCCCTGTGTGCTTCAGCACAATTAAGAGAGTGTTTTTCTGTGAAAGAGCAACACGGGTGAAGATCGCGTCCTTTTCAGGATGACGTTTCATCCGTGTGTTTCTGGGTGCGGTCAACTTCTGCCTCTGGTTGATGGTCATGATCGCTGCCTCTGAGGCAGCGTTTATGAATGATTCATGTTCTCACTGCGGGAGCATGACCATCGCGGTGTTGAGACTGAGACTGAGGACCCTCCAACGAGGTGAAGTCCCTTTGGAGATTCCCCGATCTAGTTTTTCTTCTGGTTCACTCCAGAAGAGGGCTACTTCGGCTAATCCCAGTGGTAGGTTACAGTGAGGAATAACCCGCCGGGTGAAAGACCCCCGCAGGCTTCCCACTCCTCTGCATCGCTGCCATTGGAGCCTCAGGGGGAGCGCGCCGGGCCATCTCGTGTGGTCCCGGTCGTTTCCTTCGGGGCTCCGCCGGAGGATCAGATGTCGATCGCTGCATCGGAGGGAGATCGGTCATTTTCTGGGGATGACGACCTGGCTGCACTGTCCCCTTCGGGTGTGTTAGTGTTGTCCGAGCCGGACCCGGATATGACCCTTATGCTCGCCCGGGCGGCCGAGAAGGTCGGGCTCGTGTGGAACCCTCCACCGCGTCCCGAACCTTCTCGGCTCGACGATTGGTTTCTCGGGGCGGCTCGTGCTGGTTCTCAGCGCTACGCCCCGGTTCCTTTCTTTCCGGAAGTGCATGAAGAGGTGACAAGATCGTGGACGGCCCCTCTGGCGGCCCGACACAGGTCAACTCCCTCCTCCTCCCTCACCACTTTTGATGGCGGGGCAGTGAAGGGATATGAGGGCATCCCCCCAGTGGAACGGTCTGTGGCGATGCAGCTGTGTCCCAAGACCGCGTCCACCTGGCGGGGTAACCCCTCGCTCCCCTCCCGGGCATGTAGGTTCTCTTCCAGTCTGACTGGAAAGGCTTACAGTGACTGTGGAGAAGCTGCTTCGGCTCTGCATGCCATGGCGCTCCTTCAGGTACACCCGGCCCAGGCGCTCTGTGACATGCAGGAGAGTGGGACCGACCCGGGGGTGCTCCAAGAGCTGCGTACGGCGACGGACCTCGCCCTATGGGCGACGAAAGTCACTGCACGTTCCCTGGGCCGGGCGATGTCCACACTTGTGGTCCAGGAGCGACACCTGTGGCTCACCCTGGCTGATATGAGGGAGTCGGACAAGAGTGGGCTCCTGAACTCCCCTATATCCCAGGGTGGCCTCTTCGGCGACGCGGTGGAGAGCTACGCCCAACAGTTCTCCGCCGCCCAGAAGCAGTCGGAGGTGATTAAGCACATCATGCCCCGGAGACAGGCTGTGGCTGCCCCGTCCCCGTCGGTTGCGCCTCCGGCTGCTCGTCGCCGAGGGCGCCCTCCTGACGCCACCTCCGCCCCTGCCCAGCCCAAGCAGCAGCCAGCTAAGCAGCAGGGTGCCGGCCGCAAGAGAGGTGCCCAGCCCGCTCGGGGTTCGTCGAAGCCCCCCAGCAAGAGGAGAGGTAAGCGACCCTGAGACGAGCTGCTCTTCGGGAGGGTGCCTCTGCACATCTCCTTCCCCCACAAAAACAAAGAATCTTTGTTTTCCTTTTCTTTCTGTTCCACCGCTGGCCAGTCGGTCAGCGGTACCCAAACTTTCAATAAAAGAGCAGTTTCTACTTCCTCTGGGTCACTCACGGTCGGGACTGGCAGTCCAGGTCGACGCTCAGTCTCCTCCGTCCAAGAGGAGAATGACAGTGTGCGCCGCCACGTTGCCTCGCCGCTCTCATTCACCTCGCCCCAGCGCTCAGATGTCAGTGACGCCGCTACGGCCTCGTTACTCTCGTCTCTCGCTGGGCAAGGAGGTGCGGAAACCAGGACTCGACGCACATGGGCCTCGCTCCTCGTTTCCCCTCCTTCCTTCGCCTCGGGTCAGCCAGCAGCCGAACGCCTCCGGGCCTTCCCTGCTGTCTGCCCCCCATTGTAAACAGGTTGGTGTTGCCCCGCACACTCAGACCCCTCTCTCGGCCGCAGCAATGCCTCCGGAGTCCGGTCCCTGTCTTCCACCTCGCTGCCCCTCCGGGGGTACGCCCGTGTGCGGAGCGTCGATGCCCCTGTCTTGAGGAAAGAGATCGACGCCCTGCTGGCGAAGGACGCGATTGAGCCGGTCCCTCCAGCCGAGATGAGGTCTGGGTTCTACAGCCCTTACTTCATCGTACCCAAGAAATCCGGGGGGTTACGGCCGATCCTGGACCTGCGAGTTTTGAATCGGGCCCTGCACAAGCTCCCATTCAAGATGCTCACACAGAAGCGCATTTTTGAATGCATCCGTCCCCAGGATTGGTTTGCAGCGATCGACCTGAAGGACGCGTACTTTCATGTCTCGATTCTTCCTCGACACAGACCTTTTCTTCGGTTTGCGTTCGAGGGTCGAGCATATCAGTACAATGTCCTACACTTCGGCCTAGCCCTGTCGCCCCGTGTCTTCACGAAAGTCATGGAGGCGGTCATTGTTCCCATGAGAGAACATGGCGTTTGCATTCTCAACTATCTCGATGACTGGCTTATAATAGCTCACTCGCGAGATGTGTTGTGCGAACACAGGGACATGGTGCCCTGGCACCTCAGCCGTTTGGGACTTCAGGTCAACCGGGACAAGAGCAAGCTCTGCCCCACGCAGAGGATCTCTTATCTCGGTATGGAGTTGGACTCGGTCGGCCAGACTGCGCGCCTCACAGAGGAGCGCGTCCAGTCAGTGCTCAACTGCCTCAAGTCTTTTCAGGGCAGGTCAGCGGTTCCACTGAAACAATTTCAGAGGCTCCTGGGGCATATGGCAGCCGCAGCCGCGGTAACGCCGCTCGGTCTGCTGCATATGAGACCGCTTCAGCGCTGGCTTCACGATCGAGTCCCGAGATGGGCGTGGCAGAGCGGCACGTTCCGGGTCAACATTACCCCGCACTGTCGCCAAACCTTCGGTCCTTGGTCGGACCCTGCGTTTCTACGGGCCGGAGTGTCCTTAGTACAGGTGTCCAGGCACGCTGTGGTTTTCACAGATGCCTCTGCCAATGGATGGGGGGCCACGTACAACGGGCATGCAGTTTCAGGTCTGTGGACGGGGCCTCAACTGCATTGGCACATCAACTGCCTAGAGTTGCAAGCAGTACGTTTGGCCTTGTGCCGCCACAAGGGGCTCCTTCTGCACAAGCATGTACTGGTCCGTACGGACAGCACTGCGACCGTTGCGTACATCAACCATCAAGGTGGTCTACGCTCCCGTTGTATGTCGCGACTCGCCCGTCATCTCCTCCTATGGAGTCAGAAGCATCTGAGGTCGCTTCGGGCCATTCACATCCCGGGTGTGCTCAACCGTGCAGCCGACGAGCTCTCACGGCAGCCGCCTCTTCCGGGAGAATGGCGACTCCATCCCCAGGCGGTCCAGCTGATTTGGGGAATCTTCGGAGCCGCTCAGATAGATCTGTTTGCCTCTCCGGACACGACCCATTGCCAGTGGTTTTATTCTCTGACCGAAAGGTCTCTCGGTACAGATGCACTGGGGCACAGCTGGCCCCGGGGCCTTCGCAAATATGCGTTTCCCCCAGTGAGCCTTCTCGCACAGACTCTGTGCAAAGTCAGGGAGGACGAGGAGCAGGTCTTGTTAGTTGCGCCGTATTGGCCCAACCGGACCTGGTTCCCAGAACTTATGCTCCTCGCGACAGCACCTCCTTGGCCCATTCCTCTGAGGAAGGACCTGCTTTCCTCTGGAGACTCCATGTCTGGTCCCTGGACGGGACGCGGAGGTTCTAGGTGGTCTACCACAGGCAGTGGTGGACACCATCACTTCCGCTAGAGCCCCCTCTACGAGGCGCCTCTATGCGTTGAAGTGGAACCTGTTCGTCGAATGGTGCTCCTCCCGTCAGGAGGACCCCCGAACTTGCTCGGTCAGAGTCGTGCTTTCCTTCCTGCAAGATGGGTTGGAGCGAAGGCTGTCTCCCTCCACCCTCAAAGTGTATGCCGCCGCAGTAGCCGCGCATCACGATGCAGTAGAAGCTAAGTCTCTGGGAAAGCACGACCTGATCATCAGATTCCTTAAGGGTGCTAGAAGGTTGAATCCACCTCGTGTTTTGCACTCTGTACCCTCTTGGGACCTAGCTCTGGTACTTAGAGCTCTTCAGAGTCCTCCCTTTGAGCCCCTGTCGACAGTAGAGCTGAATATCCTGTCCATTAAGACAGTGCTCCTGTTAGCATTGGCTTCTTTCAAGAGGGTCGGGGATCTGCAAGCTTTTTCGGTCGACGAATCGTGCCTGGAGTTCGGGCCGGCTTTTTCTCACGTTGTATTGAGACCCCGGCTTGGATATGTGCCCAAGGTTCCTACCACTCCCTTCGCGGACCAGGTATTGAACCTGCAAGCGCTGCCCCTGGAGGAGGCAGACCCAGCCCTAGCTTTTCTCTGTCCCGTCAGCGCTCTGCGGGTTTATATCGACAGAACGCAAAGCTTCAGAACCTCAGATCAGCTCTTTGTCTGTTACGGAGGCCAGCAGAAGGGGAAGGCCGTCTCCAAGCAGAGGTTAGCCCACTGGCTAGTGGATGCTATCACCAGAGCGTATGAGTCTCTGGGTGAGCCTTGTCCTCCCAGGTTGCACGCTCACTCTACTAGAGGTGTTGCCGCTTCCTGGGCTTTGGCTCAAGGCGCCTCGCTGACAGACATCTGTAGAGCTGCGGGCTGGGCGACACCTAACACGTTCGCTAGATTTTATAGCCTCCGTGTTGTACCGGTTTCCTCCCGTGTACTCGCTACGGCCAGTAGCGCGAGGAACTAGGTATGTCAGCTTGCTACGCCATTCCCGCCCCAGGGGCCGGATATGTGCGTCTTTTTTGCTCCGTTGGTTCCCCAACAAACGGTTACCTCGTGAGTTCCTCCATCACCCCTCCGGCGCCAGGCGAGGCGGATCGCCCGGCGCCAGGTCTACTACCTCTCGTGTGAGTTATTATTAGACTGGGTGGCCTTACAGTGGTCCCTTCGGTGACCCATTTTTTCCACGTTCCAGCTACCCTCCGGGTTAGCTCCGTGTCTTCCCCTCGACAGACCCGTTCTGTCGTCCTTGCTGAGTACGCTCCCACCCCTCGGGCTGGGACTACCTCCAGCTAGCCAACTCATTGTCGAGAAGATCCTCCTGTCCTAAACTTCCTTCACTGAAGCAGATCTCTTATTTTTATAAAGCTTTATGCTCTTATGGTCGAGTTAAAACATCGAATCACAGATAGACCGAGGAGAAGGAGTTTTGGGTGGACGTTTCAGGAGAGGAATGGGAGAAGGTTTGGACTCTCTATGCAATAGGACAAGATTGATTCAGCTCAAGATCTTGCACAGCTTGCATATCACACCTTATAAATTCAGTTCATTCTCCACTCTTTTTCAAATGCAAGGTAAAGGAGATTACACTTGTTGTTTATGGGACTGTCCAATTCGTACGAATTTGTACATAATTAAAACCTCTTGGTCCAACGTTGTAGTTGAATTGAGTTGAATTCACATATTCCGTGTAAGTTAAAAAAGCAACGACTTATTCACTTGTTAATTATTAGGAAAAATATTTTGATGTCTTGCATTAGTGATACGTCATCCTCTCAGAAGGTTGGCATAAAATTATGTGTTCTCTTACGAGAGGTTCTCTCGTATTGCGTAAGCTAGCTTACGCTGTGGGAAAGATTCATCTTTGCTGAGATATTGAAGCCAAAAAATTATTTCATAATTTTGTATCCATACACAACGCAGTTCCTCTGCGGCAGACCTAGAGCGGGCTAGCTAGCAGCTCATTGGTTCGCTCAGAGAGAACTGCTTAAGCCTATGGGAGAGCGGGGCTGAACCCGCTTCCAATGAGAGGCGCCCGCGCGCTCATTGCGTCATGACCCGCCAGAATGGGCGTGGCCATGGTGTATATAAGGCGCTCTCCCAGGCTTATATGTTGATTCATTTCATCTTCAGCAAGCTGCACGCTTCTGCTGTTCCTGAGAAAAGCCATCGCCGTCGAAGAAGGCATCCTCTAGCGAGCTCAAAGGACCCTGAAGAAGCCGGCCGTCTTCGCCACCTTCAGCCGCCCTGCAAGCTAGGCCATCCGACGATCTGTATCCTTTTCTCGATTTCTAAAAGAGCCGAGCGTCTTTTTAAAGATGTCTCGTTTTTCCTGCGGCTCTTGCCGCGCTCGTCTCGAGGACGGAGACCGCCATGTCATCTGCGCTCTCTGCTTGGGACTCGAGCATGCAGAACTCGCCCTCGCTGATGGAGGATGCGACTTCTGTGAAAGCCTGCCGTTATCGTCCCTGCGGGCACGACTTCTGGCAGTGAAAACCGCTCCCGCGCCGCCTATTCTCTCGCCGCGTAAAAAGAAACGCCGCTCTCAAAGGCCGCCGGAGCCCCCAGCGGAAACATGCGGGCCGCCGCCGCCGCCTCCCGCTTCCCGCTCTCCCTCCCCGCCCCTGCCGGACATTCAGTTGCCGCCGAGTGGCCGCTCTGTTGTCTCCGATGACGCCGCGGAGGAGAAGGACTCCTGTTCACTGCTCGCTTCTGACAGTGAAGACTGGTCATCTCTCGGATCCGCGAGAGAGTCAACGGGGACCCGCGCCGGGATAGAAGAGGAGCTGATGCGCCTCCTCTCACAGGCCGTCGAACGCCTCGGTCTCGAGTGGTCTCCTCCACCCGAGCAGGCCCCGAACCGAATGGACGGTAGCTTTTTTCATCGGCGCTCGACCCCCGCGTGCACCCGGGCCGCTCCTTTCCTGCCTGAACTTCACGCAGAGCTGACAAAATCCTGGAATGCACCGCTCTCGGCTAGAAATCGCTCCGATATATCCGCCTCGCTGCGCTCGGTGGACGGAGCCGCCGAGAAAGGCTATGCAGCCATGCCGCCCGTCGAGGACTTGGTCGCCACGCACCTCTGCCCGCCCTCCGCTAGATGGCGTTCTTCACCCACGCTTCCTTCGAAAGCTTGCAGAGCGACCTCGAGCTTTCATGCTCGCGCTTACGCCGCCGCCGGTCAGGCCGCCGCTGCGCTTCACTCTATGTCTGTCCTCCAAGTGTTACAGAGCGATATTCTCCGTGAATGGGCCGAAGGCGGTAGAAAAACTCCCCCCGCCGTCACGGATTTGAGAAGTGCTACGGATCTCGCCCTTCGCGCCACTAAAGCCGCCGCACAAGCTCTGGGGAAATGCATGGCCAGCCTTTGTGTTGCTGAGAGACACTTATGGCTCACGCTCGCCGACATGGGAGATTCCGAGCGCGCCGCGTTTCTCAACGCGCCCCTCTCCCCGACGGGCCTGTTTGGATCTGCAGTCACGGGGATTGTCGATCGCTTTTCTGAGGTACAAAAAGCTTCTCAGGCGATGAAATTGTTTTTACCCCGCCGCGCTAGCTCTTCAGCGGGCCGCTCTCACGAGCCCTCCGCCAGAGCCCCATCACAGCGCCCCCCTCCGCAGACTCAAACAACTCAGCGCAGTCAGAGCGGCCGCCCTCGCCCTCGCTCTCGCTCTGACAGCCGCCGCAGACCGCCGCCCCCCCGTGGCCCGCGACCTAAGATCACGCTGAAGCCTGATCATCAGAAGTCTGCCTAACAATGTCAAGAAAACGACGGTGCTCTCCCGCTGCGGCCGGACCGCCGTCAAAGCTTCGCCCTCAGCCAGTCCCCGTTATTTCGCCGACTGCTGCAGTGTTGACCGCCACAAACAAGCCGGTGTCCCAGCCCGCTTGCGAGCGACAAAAAGCCGTTTTTACGGCTACCCAGAGAAATCTCAAAAAGAGAAATTTTGCCAGTTGTGTAGAAAATGTGCCCACAATCATGTGTTCACCCATACACACAAGCATAACATATCCCGTGTCTCTATCAGAGCCCCATCACATGAAACGGGCACAGCCCGCTCTAATATCAGAGAACATAAACACGCCCACGAGCTCGTGCACGTGTCCCCTCTCTGCTCGCTCTGTGTCACGGCCCATAGACTCCTCTCTGAGTGCAAATCCCGTTGCCACACACATTCAAAGCGCGCCCACACACTGTGTCCAGCCCGCTATGTGCAGCAATCAGGGCAATACAGCCATTCGGCCACTAGCCGCATGCTCCAAAGCGTGGGAAGCCATTCCAGGCATTTCCCCGTGGGTGTTAAGCATTATAAAGAACGGCTACCTGCTACAGTTTCGCCGCCGCCCGCCTCGTGCGCGCGCGCAGCTCGAATCTTCTGTCAGCCCGCTGGCCGCCGGCACGCTCCGCTCAGAAATTGCGACGCTGTTGCAAAAGGGCGCGATAGAGAGAGTCCCGCCATCTATGACCGAGTCGGGGTTTTACGGCCGTTATTTTCTGGTTCCCAAGAAAGACGGCGGCCTCAGACCGATCTTAGATCTCAGGTCTTTGAACAAAGCGCTCATGAAGAGACCGTTCAAGATGCTCACTACCAGGAAACTCCTCGCGCAGGTGCGCCAGGGGGACTGGTTCATATCTCTAGACCTGAAAGACGCCTATTTTCAGATCCAGATAAATCCCCGTCACAGGCCATTCTTACGTTTCGCCTTCGAGGGTCTTGTTTATCAATACGCCGTTCTCCCGTTCGGCTTATCTCTGGCGCCCCGTACATTCACGAAGTGCATGGATACGGCGCTCGCCCCCCTGCGAAGCCAGGGGCTGCGCATTCTGAATTATCTGGACGACTGGCTGATTTTGGCCCAATCACAGACGGAGCTTCTGTCGCACCGCGCAGTTCTCCTCGACCATTTGGAAACGCTGGGCCTCTCTGTCAACTGGACAAAGAGCTCCCTTCATCCCAGTCAATCGATTTCCTTCCTAGGAATAGATTTGAACTCGGTCACGATGACGGCTCGCCTGTCTACACAGCGCGCGCGCAGTGTTCAGCGTCTAGCCGCCTCGTTCCAGATGGGCACCCGCAGACCTCTGAAAACTTTTCAGAGGATGCTGGGTTACATGGCCTCAGCCTCCGCTGTACTTCAGCTGGGCCTTCTGCACATGCGCCCGCTCCAGTTCTGGTTGAACAGCCGTGTACCCCACCGCGCGTGGAACACGGGTCGCCAGCTGATCAGGGTTACGCAAACGTGTCTCACGGCGCTGCAGCCATGGACAGTAGCAGAATGGTTTCGTCTAGGCGTCACGATGGGGACCTTTTCCTGCCGAAAAGTCATTTCGACAGATGCATCCAACACGGGTTGGGGTGCAGTCTGCGAGGGCTCACCGGCCTTCGGCCACTGGTCGATTCAGGAAAGCCCATTACACATAAACTGTCTGGAAATGCTGGCGGTCGAGAACGCGCTCTCGCACTTTCTCCCGCGCATCCAGGGACACCACGTCCTGATCCGTTCGGACAATATGGCCGTGGTCTCCTATCTCAACCGTCAGGGCGGTGTCAGATCCAGAAATCTCTGTCGACTGACGCACCGCATTCTAGTTTGGTCTCAGAGCCGCCTGCTCTCGCTCAGAGCGACGCACGTGCCGGGCCATCTGAACGACGGTCCAGACATACTGTCCAGGAACCTCATCTCCACAGGAGAATGGTCCCTGAACTCACAGACGGTCCAGTTACTGTGGCGACTATTCGGCAGAGCAGAAGTAGACCTCTTCGCGTCAGAAGAGAACGCTCACTGCCCAATATATTTCTCGAAGAGCGAGGACGCGCTAGCCCAGGAATGGCCTCGCCGCCCGCTCTATGCATTCCCTCCGATCGCTCTGTTACCACAGGTAATTCAGAGGATCAGGGACTCACGCCACTCGGTGCTCCTCATAGCCCCGCGGTGGGAGAGTCAGAATTGGGTTCCGGAGCTCACGCAGCTGTCACAGACAGCCCCGTGGCCCATCCCAGTCAGAGCAGATCTCCTCTCTCAAGCTCGCGGCACGATCTGGCACCCCCATCCACAGCGCTGGGCGCTACATGCATGGGTGATCAACGACTATTCGTCGATTTGCCAGAGGGAGTAAGAAACACTATCATACAGGCTAGAGCACCTTCCACGAGAAGGCTCTATGCGTCTAAATGGTCTGTGTTCTCAAAATGGTGCACCGACAAACAGCTGGACCCACGGTCGTGCGAGGTGCCGTCTTTGCTTGTTTTCCTTCAAGAGATGCTGGACAAGGGCAGGTCCCCCTCCACTCTCAAGGTTTATGTGGCAGCCGTCGCGGCGTTCGCGGAACCCCGACGCGCTCAGTCATTGGGCAAAGACGAGTTAGTCATCCGCTTCCTCAGGGGAGCTAAGAGGATGAACCCTCCGCGGCCCCCGTCGGTTCCGGTTTGGGATCTTTCTATAGTCCTTGAAGCTATGAAAGCACCCCCGTTCGAACCGCTCGAGTCTGTGGATCTGAAATACCTCTCGCTCAAAACCGTTTTCCTGACGGCTCTGTCCTCAGTTAAACGCGTTGGGGATCTTCACGCGCTCTCATCCAGCGCCGCGTGTCTTGAGTTTGGACCGAATGATTCGATTGTCATTCTCAAACCTAGGCATGGCTATGTCCCGAAGGCGATTGGTACCCCGTTCAGGGCTCAGATTATCTCCCTATCGGCTCTGCCGTCATCCGATAGTGAGCGCGATGCCAATCTCCTTTGTCCGGTGCGGGCTCTGAGATTGTACACTACGCGCGCTGCCGCGTTCAGACGCGCTGAGCAGCTTTTCGTGTCGTTTGGGGGGCGCACCAAGGGTCTGGCCGCCTCAAAACAGACACTGTCTAGATGGATAGTGGACGCTATCGCCTCTGCTTACGCATCTAAATGCCTGCCCTGCCCTCTGGGCATCAGGGCGCACTCCACTAGAGGCATGGCCTCGTCGTGGGCATGGTCCTGTGGAATTTCCATTCACGACATTTGTGTGGCCGCGGGATGGGCCTCCCCGTCCACTTTTGTCAGGTTTTATAACTTGGAAGTTCCCGCCTTGCAGGCAAAATTACTAGCTGTCTGACGAACAGCTCTCTAAGAAGCTGCATTTCTGGAGGTCCCTCACAACCGGTTCGCCCCTTGTGCTCTCCTATAATGCTTATACACTTCATGTGCCCGCTCTGCTGGCCCCATACATGCTTATGTGTACACTTCATGAGCCCGCTCTGCGGCCTCTTTGTACATTCACTCCACGTTAAAAAATTCCCCCGGTATATCCCTGGGTTTTTCATGAGTGGATTCGTAGCGCGCACGGCGTTGGCTAGGTGTTCCCGCAGCGTAAGCTAGCTTACGCAATACGAGAGAACCTCTCGTAAGAGAACGAATCGGTTACCTAACGTAACCTCGGTTCTCTCTAGAAGAGGGAACGAGTATTGCGTTCCCGGCCGTGCTTGCGCTACTAGCGTTTCGCTTCACGCTGAAATAAATCAACATATAAGCCTGGGAGAGCGCCTTATATACACCATGGCCACGCCCATTCTGGCGGGTCATGACGCAATGAGCGCGCGGGCGCCTCTCATTGGAAGCGGGTTCAGCCCCGCTCTCCCATAGGCTTAAGCAGTTCTCTCTGAGCGAACCAATGAGCTGCTAGCTAGCCCGCTCTAGGTCTGCCGCAGAGGAACTGCGTTGTGTATGGATACAAAATTATGAAATAATTTTTTGGCTTCAATATCTCAGCAAAGATGAATCTTTCCCACAGCGTAAGCTAGCTTACGCAATACTCGTTCCCTCTTCTAGAGAGAACCGAGGTTACGTTAGGTAACCGATTCGTTTTCTTCTGTAATGTTGGTTCAATTGTATTTTTAATTAATTTATATTATATTTATATTGTGTCATTCTTGATTTTGTTATTATGCATTGTTTCAGGCAGTGTTTGCTGTGTTGTAAGGTGTTGAACTTAAAAATATTATTTAAAAAAATAAAATATTTTGAGCAATGTTATTTACTCGAAATTTTGTTAAATAATTAATACGGTTTTTTTTAAGGATCTGCTTGAAGATTGGGCCAAAATGTTCCTAAAACATAAACTCCCGAATTGTATTTAAAAAACAAACTAACTGTAAAGCCTGTGATTCTGTGAATTGAAAGCTGTTTATGAGAACTCCTGCTGCTGTTTTCAGTATCTTCAGTTTTATATTTTGCTTGGGAGTTACATGTCACACCTGAGGGATTTCTACTGTAACTGTTTCTGATGAAACTTCACTGAAGCGCAGCCAACACATATTGCATAGGTTGTGAAATAAATGTTTGATTTTCTGGAAAAACGAGAAATATACGAGAACAAAATGTAGGCTACTAATTGACTGGTATTAGGCCAACTAAATGGCAAATTATCAAAGTTCATAGTCCTAATATAAAACATACAAATGCGGTTTATTACAGGTTACAGTACTGCAGTGTGTGAGCCCACATGAGGGCCCTGCACACACAATTGAAGGTGCTAGAATATACTAATAAATAATAATGGTCTGGAAATAAAACGAAACTGCAAAATAATCATGGCTGCGTTTCCTGAAACCTTCTGAACGCTACGTCGTTCTTAAGTTATACCTTAAACTGTACCTTATCGTTAATACGTGTTTCCCGAAACCATCTTAGTGAAGTATACCTTCTGTAAGTCATACGTTCGGAAGGTTGGTCTGGAGGACCACTCTTAGCTTTACCTTATCACTGTTGCAGGTCTATACGAATATAATTCTGAAGTTTTAATACACCCAGACAGTGTTCAATTATTAGACTAATTCAAATGTTTTCATGCAAAGAATAAAATTGTCATTACACTGATTGTTGTTAGATTTTTTATTATATTATTAATTAATTTAATTAAAGAGCGCTTTTAAAGGCAGTGAAAGCATAGGCTACTGTCAGTTAACTCCAATTCGGACGCTATTGTTTCTCATGTCATGGGCTCGTACGGTATTTTAAACATTTACAGGGGTAAGTTGGTGATTTTAGTGCCACCTGAATCCATAATATCAGTGTTTTTTTTTTCTCACCCAACCCGCGTAAAAATCCCTGGCAAAATTAGTATCTACGGTTTTTTGACAAACATCAACAGTCAGGCAGTTGCTACGGTTCACATTCCAGACTGTCTCTCAGCCCACGCGTGTTCACATGATGTATTCAGGGAGGTGTATTCTACAGAAATTCACCTGAAATTTGCCATTCTCATGAAATTCTGTACATCTGGGAAGTTTCCGAAAAGTATCGTTAGTCAACTATTTCTACACTCTAAAAAATGCTGCGTTGTTTTAACCCAAATTTGGGTCAAATATGGACCAACCCAAATGTTGGGTTAAAAATGTAATTTAAAATTTTAACCCAACTTCAACTTTCACTTTCAACTGTAATTTTTTTTATTACATTTTTAACCCAACATTTGGGTTTGTCCATATTTGACCCAAATTTGGGTTGAAACAACCCAGCATTTTTTAGAGTGTAAACATTTTACGCACTACTGACAGGATGCTATGGCTTGCCATGTATTATTATTTAACTTTTTTCGTGTGAGGCATAATATAGGCTACTATTTAAAAGAATGATTGTGAATTAATAATAATAATAATACATTTTATTTATAATGCGCTTTTCTAAAACTCAAAGCGCTACAAACAGTAAAAACAAATAAAATACAGAAGTACACGACTAATACAAAAATAATCATTACAGTACGTACAACACAGTAATCATGACAGTATAAGCAATGTTAAAATGATGAGTTAACAGTTTCTTGAAACTGGCTAATGTAGCATCTCCAACAATAAGAGGAAGTGCATTCTATAACCGTGCAGCATCAGAGAAAGCGCTCTCCCCCATAGATTTTAATCTACAGTGCTGAAGAGAATCTGTAGACCGAAGGGAACGGGAAGGCGCGTACATGTTGACTAAGTCACAGATATAAGAAGGGGCTATTTCGTGCATAGCTTTGTATGTTAGTGTGAGCAGTGGCATGCACAGACCTCCTCAGGGGCAGGGGTGGAGGGACCAAAAAGGGCCCTACATTTTTTTTAAATTTAATTTAACAATACAGTCTGCATTTGTATTCTCTCTTTTTAGCCAACTTGTGAGAGAGATGCTTCCTTTGGCTGCATCAGAGAGTTCCTTGATTTTTTCTTTCTTTCTTTTTTTTTCTTTCCTTGGCATTCTAAGAATATATGCTGATACAATTATTAGAATGCATAACACATCAAATGAAAATAGGGAAATGATGATAATATTACTAAATATTATTTACTTTACCAAACAAAACAGTGAGAATCAAGGAGGTAAATATGGAAAATTCATTTTTAGTTTAGTTAATGTTGTAAATTTAATGTAGGCCTATGTATTATATGTATGAAAGACAGTGTTAGCTATCATGAATCAGTAACACTTTACAATAAGGTTTCATTAGTTAAATTAGTTAACATTAGCTAATAATGATCTGCACTTCTACAGCATTTATTAATCTTAGTTAATATTAATTTCAGCATTTACTAAAACATTCAAATCAAAAGTTGTATTTGTTATCATTAGTTAATGCACTGACTGTGACATAACATGAATAAACAATTAACAGTTGTATTATTAACTAAGATATACAGTAACAAATGTGTTGCTCATGGTTAGTTTATATGAGTGAACAAATGAACCTTATTGTAAAGCGTTACTATGAAATCAAAGATATAAGTTCCTTACAATTTTAGAGTTGGACATGGACTTAAGATTTCATTTAACTAGATGTATTTCCCCTTGCACTTTTATTCCTTGGATAAAAACGAATGACATTGTCACTCAAAATGCGTCTGAAATCGAGTTATACTTTTATTATAGTTAAGAATAACTCGCATGCTGCCGCAACTTTTAGAGTAGCATGGTGATGGTAGGATAAATGTAATTTTCCGTATTAGCTTTAACGTTACCTGCTGCTCGATTGAAGACCCACCGCAGATTATTGCTGTCTCGCCGTTAGCGCCTTCCTTGCGTAGGCTACTAAGAACGCTGAGTGGGCGGGGTCGTGAGTGACTTGATGTTGACTGTGTTTTAAGAAACTCTGCCAAATGCATATAATTGTTGTTTTGCTTATTCAAATTTTTATTGGCTTAGTGAGATGTTTATAGTGGCTGCTCGCCTAGGTTTTTATTATCTGTCTGGCGTCATCCAAAAGGAATTAAGTTGGAGGCTACTATTGACTAAACTAATGTAGTTCTAGAAATTATATCTCTTATTGTGTGGGGTTTAGTTTGAAGTCCTAACACCTGTACATTGTTACACCTATCATCTGCTCTTGCTGTGTAATTCTCACGTGTGATTGTGTGCTGTTAGATACGATTTTCTTCAACGTTATTAGGGCAATTCATGTGATAGCCTCTCTTTGTTTATTCACTGGTTACAAGGGGGCACCAGATTGTAGTATTACTCCTAGCCATTGAACTGAAGCAGCCAGCTACATAACATTTATTGTGTTTTTATTTTCTTGATCATGCATATTACTGCATATAGTTTTTGAACTGCTGTTTAAATAAATGTTGTACTTCTATACGAATTGTGTATGTCTGTTACTTGTGTATCACAAGGATAAACGTCCTGCGTGTTTCTAAATAACAACCGTTACATAAGTGTATTGTTATTTATTATAATATTTATATTAATAATTATTATTATTATTTACAATTATCAGAAAAGGGCAAAATACATTTTGAGACAAAAGGGGCAGGGGCTTGAGCCCCGGGCAGTAAACCCCGCACCCGATGGCTCGACGTCCTTGCGGGCGACCTCCAACAACATGGAGTTGCTGTGGAGGATGCAGAGCAGCTGGCACAAGACCGTCAGCACTGGAAACAACTGGTTCATCTGGTCGGCTCAACGCACAGGGATGGGACGCCCCCCCCCCACCCATCGCAGGAGCCAAAATGAATGAAATGAATGTATAGTTTTGAAGTTTACCATTGTGGTGAAGAGTAGAGCCTGTGGTGAGGTCGAGGATTGACTGTGAAATTTCATGACTATGTATGGTTCTTTGGTTGTATATGATTCTGTTCTGTACATGCAAATGTATAGTGATAGTCTATTTGGTTGTATATGACTCTGTTCTGTACATGCAAATCTATAGTGATAGTCTATTTGCTAGTTATAATAGCACTTGCAAGTTTGCTACTGCCATGTTTATGAAATCAAACTAAATGAGTATAGGAAATTATTAATACAATGTTTAACTGGGAAACATTCCACAGAAATATTTCATTGCCCATTCTCATGAAATGCTGTAGGCTATACGTCTGGTTATTACCCAACCAAGGATTTTTTTCTAGTCTTGCTCACTCCCTCTTCCCACTGATTGTTTTCTCCTGTGTTTTAATTTGGTCTTAAAGTAAAATCTCTCTCTCAACTGATTTCAACTCAACTTTAACTCTGGGTCTTTATTAATTTTCTCTCTATTAGACCAAGCTGGGTTCCCCAACAAGCGTCACAAGCTGAATCTATCAGTCTTTGTTCAGTTTCAGAGCTAAGCTTTGTCACTGCTGCCTCTGCCATCGAAACCTGTGGAAGTACAGAGGTAAATTACTAACTAGCAAGCTGTTAATTAATGTGTGTATAGACTGTGTTCCCTGGACATGTATCGACCATGTCCACCCTCCCACCCTTCCCATTCCTGAGTGCATTGGTGGGACAGTGAAAGTGAGAATATATATCATATATATTTATTTTAATTTATATACTTTTAAATGAACATATTCAAAGTATAATCTTAAAAGTTTACAATATATCTTTTATAAGATGTTTTAAATTAAATTCAATGAATTAATAAAAACAAATATTCTACATCGATGGTCTGTGGAAAAACTATATTTTTAACTGTATTGACTATATTTTTTATTTATCATGTAAAGAACTTTTAAATTTGGGGGTCTCACTTGTCATCTCACACATTGTGTGAAATGTTAAATAATTCCTAAAGTAGTATCTGTGAGAAAATTATCACATAGGCCTATCTGTAGTGAGAGAGCAACAATGAAGACATTCAGAATCTCTGTGATGCCTCAGGCCGAGCCCCATTGATAGCCTGCTTATAACGTCCTTCCGATCCCCACCACATCTTCAGAGAAATACGTTACTTCACAATAATTTGAGCTTCAGGATATAGGGTGACGGAGCAGATGAGCCTCTGTGTATCGTGTAATGTTAGTCTGCTAACGCCTTTCCAGAGCCAAAGTTTTGTTCGTACTAAATTTATTTCAAAGCATAATCGTAAAAGTCTAAATGTGATCTTTTAAAATGAAAAGATTGTTTATATTAAATCTTTACAGTTTTAATACATTCATATCTTCTATTTATCTTTTAGAAGATTACTGTAATGATTTTGTTTAACGGTGACCTAAAGTATCATTTTTATTAATATAGCCATAATGATTTTTGTACTGTAACAGCATATTCTATCCCGTAAACCTAAAACACAACCATCACAGAAAACTGTATTTTTACATTTTCAATAAATAAATAAATAAATCATTTAATATAATTTCTAAGCAGTTTTCCAGTCAGAGCTGTCTGGGACAGCTTACACTCATCCACATAAACCTCTGATTCAGACATTATTTGGAGAAATATAGTTTTCTGATATTAAAAGCTTGGTTGTCACGTTTCGGTTACTGATGTCAGGTGTTGGTTGTATTAAGCGTGCACGACGAAGGACTAGAGAAACAAAATAGTCTTTATTATAATCCACAAACTAAAACACAGGAGATTCTACGTCAGCCGGCCCTCTGCATTTATTCATGAGAATGAACTCTTTTAACTGAATCACTGTGCTGTATTACGCATGAGATCACATTACAGCGGGAAATTCAAACAACATGCAGAGGTCTGAGTTTTGTTGGTTGTTGTGTCCCCTCTTCGTGCCGTCTACACTCCCACTCTTCCACAGCTTTTCACACCCATTTCTAGAGACTCTGAGGTGTGAATGACCAGGCTAAAACAGGGGGGGTTTCATGACACTTTAACTAGTTAAGAACCATGGAAACTAACTTGCCAATCAGGCCGAACATAGAGAATTAAACCAAAACAGGCTACATGTGACATTACACCACCTCCCGTAAGTCGCGTCCTTGTACAGTAACAGTCCAAATGAGGAGGGAGGTGGATGTGATAGGCGAAGGACAGAAAACCAGAGATGGCGACGGTGGGAGAAAGGTGGCGATGACAGTGGGACGCGCCAGGGAGGATTTAGCAGCGGAAGTAACAAGGGGGAACCCGGAGGACTGCAAGGACAATGTCCCACAGTGGAGTTGAGCGAGGAAAGAGCCACGATGGAGACTTGGCTGATGGCTCCAGGGGGACGACTGACGGAGACAAGGCTGATGAAAGTGGACGGAGAGCGGATGGGACCAGACGACACAGATCTTCCTGGAGGCCGAGGCGGAGGTACAGAGAGTCAGAGGTGAAACTGTTATCAAATTACTTAAACACTGCACTTTATAAATAAATTATACATTACAAAATAGTTATAAAAGTTACTCAGTCAAGAACAGTGAGTGAATTTTCTTTTGTTGTTTGATTAACGCAGGGGTGCACATAACTTTTTTGGTCTGGTTCACAAAGGAGCACCTGGAGATGCTGCTTGGTGCTTACACTTTATGCAGCACACTTATCTTACAAGCTGCCTAAATGTAAAATAACACTATTTGTTCACAATAGAAATTAAATATAGGTTCATATTTGTTAAAGCTCTGTTTTATTTTATTTTATTCACATTAATGACACAGACAACAGCAGGAAATAGCTGCTGTCACTTTAAGACCGAATGCATCGGTCTCATTCTCAACAGTTCACTTATGACATAACCTGGACAATACTTGCCATACTTTGACATAATGTTGTGTGTATGTGTCCGTTCAAGCGCAAGTAAATGTGAAAGAGGAATCAACAGTCTGAAACTGTTGACTCTCTGAAACTATCTCTCTCTCTTTCTGTTCGCGCTTCCGGTGTGTGTGTGCAGGTGTGCGATCCATTGCACCCCTAATAATAAATGAACACTTATCATCATGATTGCTAGCTTACCAGAGATGGAGAAAGTTCCTAATCCAATGCATTGCTTATTTTTACCACGCATGCGCACCAGTTATGTGCACCCCTGATTATAGAGACGGCAGCTGGTATTTTAGAAAAGAGACTGAATGAATAGGAGTGTCACTTTGGGGTGTTGTGTAATATTCAGAAAAACTGTTCTTTCTTCTGTGGAACAGAAGAGAAGATATTCTGAAGAACATTGGGAACCAGTTGAACCAATATTGGAGCCCAGAGTCACACAACTTTGAAACAACATGAGTGTGACAGAATTGTTATTTTTGAACGAACTATTAAAATTGACTTTAAAATTGACCCACAAAAGCATCATGTTTTTCTTTATTTAGTTAACAAAATACAGAGCAATGTTTAACAAAGGTCCGTGTACTTTTTGATCATTTCATTTTCTGTTTGGAATGGAATAACGAGAAATGAAAACCAGCTCGTTTATTCGTTTTTTTGTTTAGTTTAAAAAAACAAAAAATAAGATTTTGGCTCGATTTTTCATTTTTCGTTTGTGGTTTACAAATCGGTTTATGGGTTCGATATTTCATTTGCACACGTGGGCGGCGCTGAAACGCCCCTTTCATCTGATTGGTCAAACCGCTCCGCCTTCAGTACGAGCTTTTCTTTCTGTCAGGCAGAATAAGAGTCAGTACGAGTGGAGCACTGACAAATGCACTTAATAATGCCTGAAACCGCACTCACTGTTAACTACGCACCAGATTTGAAGCAGAAATATGTTGCTGGTCACGTAATTCGTGCTGCTGCGACTTGCAAGCGACCCACACGTACCATAAAAGATTATTTTAGCATGATGTTCCGTCTCTTTGGATAAAAGGGAAGAGGGAAAAAAAAATCAACAATAGGCTGAACTGTACCATCATAATATGTCATTTACCACTCTCTTATTTTATTTACATCACAAGGCAAAAATTGAATAGAAATAAAGATTATTTTTATGAATGTAATCATAGCCTACTCAGTTCACATGAAAAGAAAGACAGAAAAGAGAGAAGCAAGAATCCGTAATAGGCTACTGACAAAATTAGCAGGGTTTGGGATTAATTAAAATCATGTCGGTTGAAGACGGCATACCTTTAATATGTTATTAGTTTTATTATAAAACGAATACAATTTTATTACATATTGAATTGGTCGATGTTTCTCTGAGATTTCTTTATTATGTTGCCTTGAGAAAGCCATATATTTAAACATTATTATTATTATTATTATGAGAAATTGACTCCGCCTAGAACTTTAATGCTTCACCAAACTCAGCTCAGACCTTCAGACTGGTCTGACTCGCTTATATCTTTTCGGACTGGTCAGACTTACCTTCCGAAAAAAAAATCCCATTGACTTGCGTTATCTGAGCAAAGAAGGCCGTAATACTTAATGCTGTCCACTAGAGAGGGCGACAGGATAATAAGTCTTTTCTATTCTCTTTCCCTGTTTGCATCAGTTTAAATGACAAACAAAAGCATGAATTTCATTCATAAATAGGCCATATCTGTGTATGAGAATAAGCTTTACACTTAACTAATTAAAACTTGAACCCTACTTCAAAGTTTGCCACTCTCTAGTTTCTTTTAAGATATTGTTATTCACACTGGTTTTTGCATTTATTGTTAGTCCATCTGGAACTATTATTTGTCATGAGCTCTATATTTTAAGATCGATTATTTTAAGAAAAAAAATTGATTCAACAACACAAGCTCTGTTTTTACTCTGCAAATTTGTTTTCCTTTCAAGGCTATATAGCCTACAAGTTATCCTGCTTTTTGCCATGGCTTGCACTGCACAGGATAAAGAATATTTTCTCCACACGAGATGTTTAAAAACCCTGCATGTAGTTTTTGTGAAGACGAGCGCATATCTTACAAAGGTTCCAGTTCTGTTTAGGCTATTGTAGTTCATAATGCTTATGTTTTAAATTTATATAGGCCAAACACATTAAGACTTCTATCTATCTATCTCTCTATCTCTATCTATCTATCTATCTATCTATCTATCTATCTATCTATCTGTCTATCGGTCTGTCTGTCTGTCTATCTGTCGGTCTATCTGTCTGTCTATCTATCTGTCTATCTATCTGTCTGTCTATCTGTCTATCTATCTGTCTATCTGTCTCTAAAAACTTGAATGCAAACATTTATGCACAAATATAGCTTAAATAACAGTTTAAAAAATGTGGTCTGCTATATTTCACAAAGGAAGCCCATTTCTATTCGCCTATTCGTATTGGAATTGTGTAATCAGAGATTATGAACAGATGTTTTACACAACAAGGATATATTCCCATTGGGTTGTTGGGTTTTCATGTTTTATGGGAATTTTAGACAATGATTTTTATACTGTAGCTACAAACTGTGTTATCCCCTAACTCTAATGTAACAGTTATGGGTAGGTAATCTACGGACATCTAATGTTACGGACATATTATCATGGTAGGCTACAGTTCAGCCTATTATTGATTTTTATTTCCACTTCCCCTTATCCAAAGAGACGGAACTATTCGCACTGTATTTATCAATGAGAAATAGGCCTACATCTAGCTAAAAAAATCTGTGTAGGCCTACAGTGGCTCACATTAATGGGGTCGCTTGCAAGTCGCAGCACCACGAATTACGTGACCAGCAACATATTTCTGTTTCAAATATTGTGCATAGTTAACAGTGAGTGGGTTTTTGTTTTGGTTAACGGGTCAAAAATGGATAAATGACTTCAAAATCCGTTTTGCACATGTGGGCGGTCATGAGACGCCCTTTTCAGCCGATTGGTCAAGCAAATCAGAGCCTGTGACGTCATCAGTAATTCCCCAGGTCTTTTCAACAAAATAATAGTCCTATATGGCTCTGCGTACCGCTTCTTAAACTGTACAGGGCTGTGCAACTTAACGCGTTTCACAGAAATATTTATTTCAGAAATATTAAATATTAAATATTAATCTGCACCCAGCCGGTTTTATTTAGCTGTGCAGAGTTAAATCTGTGTAGTGCTGCACTAGACCGCGCAGAGCGGGTGAAGCACAGACCAATGTTCTGTCAAGTCTAAATACGCAGCAGTCATAATAACTCTTCTTTTAGACAATACGCTCAGTTTTGGACAAGGGGTGGTCATTGCAAATACTGTAATGCAAAACTGCTGATGGTGGTGGTGGCCGTTCTGTGATACTCCAGATCACACAGATGGCCAGTCCGCCCCTGGTGGTGGGCACCGATGATGGTAAATTAAAATGTAACTAATCATAGCCGCGAGAGTGAGACAGCGAGATGATTGACAGGACGATAGCGGAGGAAAAAACGCAAGATGTGTTAGTTAAAAAATATTTCTTTCTTTAATATAAGTGAGTTTGTATCTGAAAACAACAACAACAAAACAATAAAATTACAGTGTGGACCACAAACTGAGCGTTCATTTTAAAGGGAAATGTCCAAATAACTAATATTTATTTGTTATAATGTTGGTATAATGTCATTCCGTCTTAATCGTTTTGTTAATAAAATATATACTATTACTATACTATTTTATTGTATATATACCGAGGCACTTCATAAACCCAATTAGAAAGCTAAACAGTTCTAAGCATGAACTCTAGCAAGATCAATTAAGATTTTCATTTGGATTTATGAAGTGCCTCGGTAAATATACATAGGCTACACATTACATTCTTTATGGGTATAGAGTTCATGGTAGCCTACTAATTGCATAAGCTCTTGTGGTTTTGATGCAATACATTTTATTGACGCATGCATGTTTCTCATTTTAATTTTTTGATTATACAGCCATGATTATGATGGGCCGACAGTAGCTAATGCCACCAAATTTAAATAAACTGAGACCAATGCAACTGAGTTAATGTATCGTGTTTTTATGATATAATTATGTAATTGGCTTATGGCTGACTTGGCGCCACCTACTGGCGGTTTTTCATATTGAAAGTATTGTTACATGTAACTTCATATTTTTCATCACTAGTGGACTGCCGAGTCGCGTAGGGCTGCTGCTGGGCGCTGGTGTTGCAATGGAACATTCTATTGGCTTTCACTTCTTGTCAATATATGTTCTTTGGTTTCGGTTCATTTATGAGACGAGCTCCAGTTCACGCGCTGGCGCCTCCTGGTCGTGATTATCTATTGTCTGCTATATTTGCTTCTTATTTATTAAATCCAGGCAATTGGTTGATGAAACATTTATTAAAATTAAGATACAATTAATACAATACGAAATTCGCCTTAATGAATGGCTTTGTAGGCTACTTTCTGTTTGAGGTCTCTGTAAACGTTTTAAAGTCTTTCAGTCTTTCAGAGCGCTCACGTCCATAACGGAGAACTGTCACGTCCGTAACATTGTTTGTTCCTCATAAATGCAAACTGAATATTTGCAATAATATATTATATAATAATAATATAATAATATAATATTTGAATAAAAATGAATATTTTATGTTCTGTGGAAAGCCAACCCTTCTTCATCCGGTGGGTAGTATTACTTTTGGTTTGCGCATTGTAAATCACAGAATTACTAAAACATATTTTGCCACCTAAAAGTTAAATATTTTTTGTGTCACGTCTGTAACGCATGTGTATTTCATATTAAATATAAAACGCATGTGTATTTCCCTCATATTAAATATAAAACGCATGTGTAGACTGATATTTTTCTAATGTCTGGACTCCTTTATTAAGGAGTAATAAAATAATATACATTTTTTGTTTTGTTTTATTTGTTGGCTAAGAGTGTATATATTTGTTATTTCTTTTTGGTAGTGCTTAACAAGCATAATTTAATTTTGCCCAGTTGTGGTCTGTTGAGGGTCAATAAATATCAAATGTCTCAAAACATCTATTGTGTTATTTGTATCTATCCACTATAAACATTAGGCTATCTACATGGCATTTGATTGGAGGCTAGTCTCACTTTGTCCCACGGCAACATTAAAATAGTTTAGATTTGTGTACATTGTTTCTGTTAATGTATTAAGTGTCCATTTCATTATAATATTCAGGTTTATCGTTAATAATTGAACTTGCACATGTATTTTAAGTTCCGTTAAAAAGGGGAGGAGGTGGGGTTACATTTGACCATTTAAAAATTGTGAAACTTGAAAGTAACGCAATAGTTACTTTCAGAAGTAACTAGTTACATTTATAATTTGTAACTGAGTAACTAATTACGTTACTTTTAGGAAGTGGTGACTAGTAACTAACTGTAAGTAATTACTTTTTTTTAAAGTAACTTGCCCAACACTGATTATAACAAATAAATAAAAGATATTTGGAAATGTCCCTTTAAAATGAACGCTCAGCTCAGATTGTGGTTCACACTGTTATTTGATTGTTTCTTTGTTGTTGTTGTTTTCAGATACAAACTCACTTATATTAAAGAAAGAAATATTTTTTAACTAACACATCTTGCGTTTTTTCCTCCGCTATCGTCCTGTCAATCATCTCGCTGTCTCACTCTCGCGGCTATGATTAGTTACATTTTAATTTACCATCATCTGTATGACATATATATCACAAACGCAAAGAAATATGTAATTCATTTATTTTACAAATTCAATTCCTTCCTCAGGAGATTATAGACCCTTTTATAAAATACATAGGCCTACTTTATACGTGTTTCTGCTTGTTCTTTCATCACACATCAGCAGGGCTCTCAAGTGTCACGCATTGAGCGTGACAGTCACTCATTTCGGTCTTTTGTCACGCTCTCCCGCCACACATTGTATTTCTCACGCTGAAAAACTAGGCTATTTGTAATATATTTATGCTGCAGCGTCCAAAACTCTGGCCGCGCGACCCGCGCCGCTCTCACTGTGGAACCGGCAGGAATCAAGCGCGTCTCCTATGGTGTTGTTCGTCTGGTGTTGTTAGCCAATCAGAAAATAGCACTATTGTTTCTGGGTAAGATTTAACGCAACAACCAATGACACCCCGTCGGCGTTGTTGTCCGGGTGGAAATCGGGAGAAATTCGGGAGAAAGGTCGGTCCGGGAGATTTTCGGGAGGGGCTTTGTAATTCGGGAGTCTCCCGGAAAAATCGGGAGGGTTGGCATGTATGTAAGAGTTATTATGACTGCTGCGTATTTAGACTTGACAGAACATTGGTCTGTGCTTCACCCGCTCTGCGCAGTCTAGTGCAGCACTACACATATTTAACTCTGCACAGCTAAATAAAACCGGCTGGGTGCAGATTAATATTTAATATTTAATATTTCTGAAATAAATATTTCTGTGAAACGCGTTAAGTTGCACAGCCCTGTACAGTTTAAGAAGCAGTACGCAGAGCCATATAGGACTATTATTTTGTTGAAAAGACCTGGGGAATTACTGATGACGTCACAGACTCTGATTTGCTTGACCAATCGGCTGAAAAGGGCGTCTCATGACCGCCCACATGTGCAAAACGGATTTTGAAGTCATTTATCCATTTTTGACCCGTTAACCAAAAAACGAAAAATCAAGCCGAAATCTCCTTTTTTCATTTTTTATAAAAAACGAAAAAAATGAATAAAGGCGCGTTTTCTCGTTTTTGCTTATTTCATTTCAAATTGGAAATGAAATGGACGGAAGATACCCTGGTCCGTGTACGTTTTGATAGTTTGTTTTTTCGTTTAAACCACAAAACAAAATAAGGAGAAACCACCTTTTTTTCGTTTGTCGTTTCAAACCAAAAACAAAGAAACGGTAAAAAAAGAGCCGTTCTCCCGTTTTTGGTTCTGAATCCAAAAACGAAAAATGATAAAACCAAATTCAAATAACGGTCTGATTTTGTTTTTTTTGAAATTCCTTTTTCCATTTTTCCGTTTGAAGATCTACATTAAAACATAGACAGGTTGGCCACGTGACCCGGAAGTAATAGTAAATATGGCCTATCAAAATAAAAGCCAAGCTTTTAGAACGGTCATAATATGCAGCACTAACGTTATACCAGAGTAACGTTAGAAGAAGAAAAATCAATTAATAAATAGGCAGGCTTATATAAACCTGGACGCTAGTAGCCAGGTAGGCTATAAAACATGACAAGTGTGTGGCCTAAATAACTAAAATAATCCTATTTTTATTATTATTATTGGCTTCTGTAGATGGACATCAGACTTTTTTCAAGCTATTGTTATCCAATTGTTTGGCCTTCAAACACCTTTCATAATACACGGGTCGAGCGGGCCAAGTAGCCCAATAAAAAAAATTCATTCAATCGAGGGTGGATGACAGATAAATCATTGTAATCAAATGTGGTGAGTTTAATAAAGACATGGAACTCTCATCACGGTAAAACGCAATGAACGCGCGTCACACATTTAGGCTACTTTCCTTTTCAACAACTGTTCTCAGGGTAAAGCAATCAAAGAAAACGTATCAGTGCTTGACATTACAACGCTTGTCCGGGACACGTGTGTGTTTTGTGTTTGTTTTAAGGGAAAAGTGATATAAAATATAATATAAAAAATAACCAGGGAATCACCGAAAACGCGAGGAAGATTCTGTTTTATTTCATTTAATGTAAGTCGCGATTAGTTGATAATAATATAGCCCTACCTAATGTACGGATGGTAACAAAGTTGCGCTGTTGAGGCTCGCCCAGTTATTTATAACATATTAATTATAGTTAAGAAACAATATAGGGTAGGCATACTAAATAATGTCATTTGAGCCTATAGTGTCTTATTATTTTAATTGAACGTATTGGTAAAATGTAAGAATTTTACAAGAAATTTAGAGCATAAAATTAGGGGGGAAATGCCCTTTATAAAGGTAAAAAAAAATATTCCGATAAGAGTGTTTTCAAAAAGTGATGTAATGAAACATTAACAATTTAAGTTTGAAGGGAGTAAAGCCTCCGCTTATAGGAAATGTAATTTTACCTAAAGAAGAACTTTTAATTTAAATAAATGTTAATTTTAAATCAGCCTACTTCAGTGTGAAATGTTAGCCTACTTATCATGCTTAACACTGAGAATTTGAAAAATTGTATTATGATGATCAGATGCAAATAGCCTCTTAATCAAAGAAGGGGTGGTTGGCGGCTGGATTATTTATTTTTAACAACAGATTCGAGTGACTCAAAGTGCACCAGATTAATGAATTTATCTTTAAAATGTACACAATTTTCTCCCGTGGGGCATGCCCCCGGACCCCCCTATAGTGTTACGCTTTTACCACCTCCGCCTCATTTTCAATTGGGGACCTATGCCCATTCTTTGTATACGTCGCTAACTCACTTAGCTGGGTTTGATTGCTGGCAATTTGTCATGATCTTGCATATTTTGGTTCTTCGATGCTCTTCCTGGGCTTGCTCTCATAGCAACAGGTGCGCAATCTTAAACCTGCTCGCGAGCTTGCTTATTTCATGTTAACAGGATTAGACTGCGGCTTCATACGCGGAGCTGACACGGGAAGTCCAGTGCAGCGCTAGTATACTTTCTGAGAGTTTTTCTTCTTCCTTACGACTCGTGAGGTTGTCGTTTAGGCTACATTATTAATTTGTTGGAAACGCACTAATTTTAGACTCATCGGAGTCGGGCTTTAACAAAAGCACAAACTGTTTGCATAAATGTGATCCATAACTCATGGCAACATATTTGTAGGCTACATTAAGTTTTCACTTTCGCAGGTGAAAGCAATTCATTATTAATCAAGATTTAACAGTTAACATGACTATACCAGCCATTTGGATTAGGCCTTAATTTAATACAGCAAAAAAATATTTGACTGTTATAAGATCGTTTATTTTCTTTCTTTTTTTTCTCATGCTTTTTCATTGTTGCTTTTATAAACAGAACATATTTAACAGTGCCTTTTTAAAAGAGACTAATAAGGCTAAGTAGGCTATAGGCTAAAAATTGCCATTATGTAGAATATTTTTGTACTTCACTTTTATTTGTTCCCATGTTCTAGTGTGGTGACTGACATTACAATGAACAAATAATGCAATTATTAAAATACAAAAATATAAACTGTATGCTAATAAGTTCTAAAAACATCTAACATGGCCACTTCTAACGGATTTAAATTGTCTGCTACTTTTTGCCAGCCCTCTCCGGCTTTTGCAGACTTTAAGGTGTTTCCTGGCGTTTTGTATTAAACATTAAAATTCCGCATAAACTTCGACAGCTCTTGCTCTGCTGCGGAGAAAAACTGCGCGCTCTCTGGCCACGCCAATAGCAGCGTTGCTGATCAATGTTTCTACTATCGATACATAGGCCTATCCCTTTTTAAACCAGCGCATGAATATTGATTTTAAACTTCGTTGGATTATTAGAGGACTGAGAACCTTCACATATGTCGTTTTTTATTGTATTATTAACAAACTACTAACGTGAGCGAGGTAACAGCGTGTCCTTGGGCTTATTGAAAATAGATATGATGCGTTAGGATAAAATTATATTTGAGGACCAACACAAGTTTTATGAGGGTGTCAATCGAATGGCAAAGACGAGATATGGACTGATATTTTGATGGCGGAACAGCGAAATCCCAATCTCCCTCATAGGCCTACGCATGACGTCACGTGGGAATTCACGTTGACAAGTATTCTTTCAATCGCTGCCAGTTCGCTGGAAATAATGTGGAAACCACATTAAATATACATTTAATTATGTAATATAGCGCTAACAGTAACAACTCTGCACACACAATAAGTTCTTAGGTTAACCTATATTACCAACTGTATTGAGCCAAACAATGCGCTCATTAAACGTGACTGGTGATGTCTGGATAGGCACGATATTAAATAGCTGTAATAAACTATAATACTAATACTGTTGCTAACATATTTATTCTGGTCCAGGTTTATAAGCCTATTTATTAATTGATTCTTCTTCTTCTAACGTTACTCTGGTATAAGGTTAGTGCTGCATATTATGACCGTTCTAAAAGCTTGGCTTTTATTTTGATAGGCCATATTTACTATTACTTCCGGGTCACGTGGCCAACCTGTCTATGTTTTAATGTAGATCTTCAAACGGAAAAATGGAAAAAGGAATTTCAAAAAACCAAAATCGGACCGTTATTTGATTTTGGTTTTGTCATTTTTCGTTTTTGGATTCAGAACCAAAAACGGGAGAACGGCTCTTTTTTTACCGTTTCTTTGTTTTTGGTTTGAAACGACAAACGAAAAAAAGGTGGTTTCTCGTTATTTTGTTTTGTGGTTCAAACGAAAAAACAAACTATCAAAACGTACACGGACCTACCCTGATTTGTTGGTGGTCCGTGTACTTTTTGATCATTTCATTTCCTGTTTGGAATGGAATAACGAGAAATGAAAACCATCTCGTTTATTCGTTTTTTTCTTTAGTTTAAAAAACAAAAAATGAGATTTTGGGGTCAGGGGATCTCTGGATAATCCGTAATTCGTTTGTAATTACAAAACGAAAATACCGTTTTTCTGTTTTTTGTTTCAAAACGAAAAACCAAATAACCGTTTTTGGTGTCAGAATCAAAAAACGAAAAACCAATTAAAAACGGCCCGTTTTTCGTTTTTGGCTATTATTTTTATCGTTATTCCTTTTTGAACAAATAATGAATAGGGTCAGGGATAATCCGTAATTCGTTTGTAATTACAAAACGAAAATACCGTTTTTCTGTTTTTTGTTTCAAAACGAAAAACCAAATAACCGTTTTTGGTGTCAGAATCAAAAAACGAAAAACCAATTAAAAACGGCCCGTTTTTCGTTTTTGGCTATTATTTTTATCGTTATTCCTTTTTGAACAAATAATGAAGACCGTCAGGGGATCTCTGGATAATCCGTTATTCGTTTGCAATTACAAAACGAAAATACCGTTTTTCTGTTTTTTGTTTCAAAACGAAAAACCAATTAAAAACGGCCCGTTTTTCGTTTTTTAGCGATCATTTTATCGTTATTCCTTTTTGAACAAAGAATGAAGAGAGTCTTTAGACTTCAGTCAATTCGTTTTTCGTTTATAAACAAAAAACGGAAGTCACGTGGTCTATTCCTTTTTTGGAAGCGAAAGTAACCGGAAACACTTTCAAAATAAAAGTTGGCTAACTATAGTTAGCGAGGTGATTGTAGACTAAAACTGAACTAATATAACGTTTTTTAGTACAAATAAAGTAGCACTGGGTGTGAAAAAAAAACACTTTAGTTTACTGAAATAAAAATTAAAAATAATAAAATAATAACTCTGGCTGTTAGGGAGAATTAAACAATTGTAAGACCATTGGTGACCTGTAACTTCAGATTAAGACAAGTGAGCTCATTTTATATGTATCTTAGGATAGCAGGTAGCCTATTTATTTATAAGTTTCTATAATTTAATTCACATTTTAGTTTTGTAACATATTTATAGCCCTTCTTGCTATGTGGAAGCTCAACCAACAGAGGTCCCTCTCCCCCTTCTCTACCCCCTTCAAGCACCGCTACCAACAGAAGCTAATCACTGAGTTTGAAGGGTGTGCAGAACTTCACCTGCCTTCCAGCCAGTGGTGGAATGTAACGAAGTACAAATACTTCGTTACTTTACTTAAGTAAATTTTTCACGTATCTGTACTTTACTTAAGTAGAATCATTAGTGCATACTTTTTACTTTTACTTCGTTACATTTTGCAGCAATTATTATACTTTCTACTCCACTACATTTCTACAACGTTCTGTTACATTTTCGTTACATTTTCTGATCAGTTTTTCCCCTGCAAAAACGTCATCCTGGCCGTCCGTTCGTCGCACGTTTCTGTCTCACCAGTGAAGTTTGGTTGCCATAGATATATCAACCCGGTCACACTAAATGCGTCTCTATAGCACGCAGTGTGTTTCTCGTGCAATTTATACGCGAAAATGAGTTTTTACATGCATAGGAAACTCATTGGTAGGTTTAGTAGTGATGTGGGGTGCGTGTGTATTATACGTTTGGTTAGGATTAGTATGGCAAGCCAAGAGGTTCAGAATTACGCCATAAATGAATCGCGTTTACAGCCAAACGCCGTCATATACGGCGTTTTAACAAAATATGTGTGTTTTTATATATATATACCGTATATAGTAAGCTTGATGTGTATATTGCCTAATTGCAAGCTTGTTCAGAAATGGTGTCAAAAACTTAAAATATAACTGCTTTTCCATCATATTGAACATCATTATATGAGTATTAGGTTGAATGAGTTAGAATTAACTGTTTTATTAATCATTAGAATATAGACATTAAGAGAATAAATTGTTATGCAAGTACTTTTACTTTTAATACTTAAAGTACATTTAAAATCAGGTACTTTTTACTTTTTACTTAAGTAGGGTTGTCATTGTGGTACTTCTACTTTTACTAAAGTAAATATGTCTCTGGTTATTTGTACTTTTACTTAAGTACTGAGATTCAGTACTTCCTCCACCACTGCTTCCAGCTCCTCTTTCTATGCCACTATATCTGCTAAACACTCTCAGCTTCCACCATCTACTGTTACCCCTTCTGTGTCAAAACAAAACTCTTCCAAAACAAATCCATAAAGTTGTATACTTTTTATTTTCCTTTGCATTTTTCTCCAGTGTAATTTAGCCTACTTATTATGTTAGTTAAGTAGATGAATTTTTTTTTTATGCAGCTTGTAGTTCTTATTAGTTATGGAGACCTACTTGTGTGTGAAACCTAGCATTACTCAGTCAAAAATGATCTCTCGCTCTGGGACTTTCAGATCATTTAGTGCTTTTTTTGGGTTTAATTCTGTTTGATGAACCACCAGGGAAAGGCAGTGCTCTGTACTCTTGGTACTTGTGTAAAGTAAAATAAAAGTGAAGTTAAATCATTTAGTTTTTCTCCCTGGTACTCGTGTCAGGGCCTCCCAGAGTTTCCCCAATACCTGGAGGATGTGAGCCTGTGCACTGTGTGCAGGGTTTAAGGACTGATGATAGTATTAAGACTGGCCCCAGTCACCTACCATCACTCTCTCTTCAAATAAATGCTGGACTGGCAGGACAAAGCAGCACACCACTCCTTCCTCCGGCACCATAAAAGGGCCTTGTTGTCACTTTCAGATTGTTTACATCATGGTTTATGGTAAGCCACATCTTTGAATTGTGGCACTACTTTTGTGGAATTGGATGATGTCAACTTATGTCTTTAAATACAAATGTACATCATAATGTACAACGGTACAGTGAAGCAGGGCTCTGCATTGCAACTCTTTCACTTGCATAAATGCCTTTAAATGATTTACAAGCATAGTGGGTGAGTGAAGACTAAAACCTACAGTAAATGTTATAATGTTAAGGTTATACTATACTTTTATACATTTATACCAGTTCCTCCACCAGGTTGTGGTTATAGCCTCTGCAGTGGACAGATGTAGATGTAGCCAGAGCCAGGATGTCATTGTGCCAATACAGCCTCCTCCTGAGAGCAACACATTCCCCTTGTAGTGTTTTACATCTGCTTTACTGAAGTTATAGATAATAAATAATGTTCACCAATCTTTTTTACATAAAGTGTGGTGTTGGTTGTGTGTGCATGTGGCAAAATCAGTATGTTAAAAAGCTTTAACATTTGTTGACCCCCTGCAGTTTGCCTACAGGGCTAACAGTTCAGTAGATGATGCAGTCAACTTGGGTCTGCATTATATCCTGCAACACCTCGACTCTCCAGGGACATAGGCAAGGATCCTGTTCGTGGACTTCAGCTCAGCGTTCAACCCCATCATCCCAGACATCCTCAGCACCAAACTTACCCAGCTCACTGTGCCAGTCTCCACCTGTCAGTGGATCACAAACTTCATGACTGACAGGAGTCAGCAGGTGAGGCTGGGAAACATCACATCCAGCACCAGGACTATCAGCACTGGCAGCCTTGTTATCAAACTGAAACCATCTTTTAATCCTTATGTGTCTCAGTGTTATTAAGCAGCTATATGTACCATTGCAACATACAGAGAGGTATACCATTAAAAGCCTGCTGCCATCTGTAATAAACAAAACTAATTTCTCAAGGACCAAAAGTAGACAAACACTTTTTTGGGTTATTTTATGAGGACAACAAACCAAATAAACATGAACATAAACTCAATCCAGTACCTTTCATCCCAACATGTATTAACACAAACCATTTTTAATCAAATCATTCCCCACTCCAAAACTGGTAGAAATACATACAAACAGCTGAACATTACTTAAAACAGGTTAACAATAACAAGTATGAACAAAACTAAAACAAAAAAAGTAATTTCACAACTTAATCACGGATTGTGTCCCTTAAAATGTTAATAACATCTCCCATCCCAGTCACTTCAAAATTAACATTGGCAAAACTGACGTCCCTACATCTCGGGCAGCTGGACTCGTTAGCAAGCCATTGCTGAATGCAGTGTTGGCATCCAATAATGCTGCGGCAGCATGGGGTCGCCACGGGGTTCCTCATGGCATCTGCAAGATTCATAATAATAGAAGAACAATGTGATCACTGTGCTGTCCTCATACAGAAAACACAAAATTAAAGTTTTATCAAACCTGGCTTTGCAACACAATTAAAATTGTAAGATATTGTACTTTGTTCTTGCAAGTAAGGTGTGGAAACTGATTTGGTATGAACATTGAGATATGAAAATCATATTTCAATATAACACATTATATGCACAAAGCTAAGCTTAGGATGATGATTGAGTACTAATTTGCTTATGAGTAGCCTTAAATTGGTGTTCAATATCTTTTGCATATTAGCATTGTTATTATACAACACATACTTGCATGTTGTGTTAAGTCATTCTATTCATCAAATCACATATGTAGTAGATTACTGTTACTTTTAGTGTTACACCCAAATAAAGTGCCCAGTTCAGGGGAGGATTCCCCACTTCTCTTCTTTAATGGCAGCACAACGTCTGAAAGGTCAGTAGAGGGAAAGGTGGCTTATATTACATATATTATGACAATAAAGGCCACAGCCTGTTCACCCTGCTGCCTTCTGGGAAGAGATATAGAAATTTCTGCTGCTGTACCACCAGAATGCAGAGCAGTTTTTTATCGGAAGGCCTAGTTCGGGTAACAAGTGAAGTTCAGCATATGTACAGGTCACGCTTGGGGTCATTAACAGAATGCTTCCTGATTTTTCAGCCATAGCTCTTAACCTCCATCTCACTCCTTGTCAGGGAGACACTATAGTCCAGGCATCAGACTAGCAGATAACAGTGTTTTCTTGGGATGTTTTATGTTAATGTCTCCACGATGAATATTTTAAATACATGAGACTATTAGAATATTTTAAATACATGATACTATTAGATTTCAGATGTAGACCAGTTAATAATGAACTTCTAGGAAAGCCGATAGACACTAGGAGAACCTGACAACTGGCTCACTTTATTTTCACAACATGTAAAAGCCTTAGTACAGACTACTACATAGTGGGGTATTTGTGTACATTCCTTGTAAACAAATACAATGGTACGTTTATCACATTAGCGCACTACTTAGCATGTGTAGGCCTCGAATATGTTTGCTTTCAGGTGTTTTGTAAGGTTGTAAACCATATACATTGTAAACAAATGTCTGCTGTGAAGATCAACACTAAGGTACAAAACACTGGATATAGTGACATTTGTCAGCCACAACTACTGTAATGGTTTGATAAATGTTAACTGGATTTCTGGGAGCTCTCGCATATTTCCATGGTGACACAGGTTTGAGCTTTGGGACAAATATTTATCGTGTTAAGTGAAATTCTTTAAATACACAATTTAGAATATTGTGTTGATGCAAGAGACCCTTAGCACTATTAAATTACATTATTTTTTTTAAAAAGCCCTTGAAATAATAGGAATCGAATATTATTAAAGTTAGACATCTTTGAAGATGACGGTAGCTCAGTGTTTACCCAGTTTGACCAGCTTATGTGTGTGTGCTTGCGCGCGTGTGTGTACATGGAGTAGAGCACAGCAGGTGAAAGGTAAACTACTGGAGATGATGACAACTCATTGCGGATTCCTGTGTCTGCCAAACTTTGCTGGAGCTCTACGCATGGGTGAAAGGATCAATGGAAATCCGCTTGTTTTTACGCATAGAATTCTTTTATAAATCCAGATGTTTGTGGTGAAATATGCCTATGCACATTTCACCGCTATTTAGGCCATTTTGCAGTGCTTAGCAATTTTTATTAATGAGGCCCCATTTTTAGTACAATCATAAATAAAATGTAAATTGTTAGCGTAGAGGAAAGGTCCACTAGCCGCTATTCTAATTCATTCAGTTTAAAATACCATACATTAAAGCTAATTATAAGCAAGTTGTAGCACCCGGTCATCTTGGCTCCAGCTGAAATAAACATCTCCGCCTGGATGAGAGGGAGTTTGGGCTTTTAGGGAGGAGTGGGGAATGCCACTGTAAATGAAATGGTGCACTGGATTTACAACACAATACAAAATGAGTGTTACTGCGAAATAGCATGCGCCGCACTAATTGTTTTATCTCGGTTAACTTGTTTTTATAATCGTTGGAAGACAAAATAGAAATCGTCATTAAAATTAGATAAATTGCACAGCTCTGTCTCCAGCTATACACTGTCACTTCCAACGCCATGGCATGGATGTTGGAGAAGACACGCATGCTGTGGCTTTTGTCCTTTATCTGCAGAACCAGGGAGTTGTTTAGTCTGTTACCAGCCTTAAAACATATTAAAAAGTGTATTTGCAAACAGGATTTATGTGAGAGAGTTAACATGTAGCTCACCTCTGCATATGACGCACTGGAATGCGTCCCTGACAGAGGTGATTTGTGCCTCTGTCAAGGCCACAGTTGATACTCTGTCCCTGGCATATTGTCCCAGGTCCCGCAAGGCTTGTGAAATTGCTGGTAGCTCCTCTGCTGCAAGCAACAGCTCTTCAATTTTGTCTTTCGTTTCCTCTTCTTGGAAACTGGGAAATAAGGAAAAGTAAAGTAAAAGTTCATTATAACAATTCACTCCTTGTGTAACGGGCTAGTCAGAACTGAGACGAGGATTCAAATGCAGAGGAAATTTATTAGTGACAGGTAGATAAGGTACAAACTCAAAAAAAACACTGTGAGCAAGCAGGAAGGAAACACAAGGAACAAGTAACTTGGACAAACAAACCAAGGGTGCTTCTCAATATCCCTCCTCGTCTCCTCGCTCCACCGTCCTATGACCCGGAAACCGATCGAGCTCAGCCATCTTGAAGGACATCTCAATTCTCTAATTGCACCGCGAGGAGGCGAGGATCGAGGAGCGAGGAGGCTTCCAGAGGAGCTATGAGCGAGGATACACACAGGTGGACCCTTTGCAGAAGAGTTTTATCGACTAAACGTGACGCACGTATCAATTCTCCTCCCCCTTCACATCTGTCACAATCATTTGAATTTATACTTTACTTTTGTAGTTTACATAAACCACACAACTCACATATTTCAACAAGGTATCTTGCTTTATTATTATTTATTATGAATTTCTTAAATAAACTAACTTTAACAACATAAGGGCAGATCCTTTGAGCGCTGCTGATGACGCAGTGAAGTGACGCTCGAGTGATCAAGTATTCCAATGTATTAAAAAAGCTTTCATTCAATTCCTCCGTCCTCGTTTTTTTTCCCTTGCAGCCTTCCCTCGCGTCCTACAGGGGGTGGAGCTGAGACGCGAGGAAAGGAAGCGAGGAAAGGAAACGAGGATGCACAAATAAGAAATGAGAAGCACCCCAACACAGGACTTCTTCTTCTTCTTCTTTCGTTTTTTGGCGCGTTGCAATCTTAGTGCATATCGCCACCTACCTTTGCTGTTATGCAGTCATGAATTCTTAAGATTCCTTATTATTATTATATTCTTTGCTTCTTTCTCAAATATCCATCCTTATCTAATTATTTGATGCTCCATCTCATTCCATCACCCATAGCCCACCTGGCGCTGCGTGTTCAGCTCCTCCAGACAGTACTATAAAATCTGGAATAGACCAAGCATCTGTATTCAATATTAAATCCTTTTACTTAATCCAGTACTATATATGTATTCTATTAGAATCATATATCCTTCTCTATCTTTATTAAAATCATAACCTAACAAATATGCCAAATCCTTATTAACCCTCCCTTTTTCATTTAAATATGTTATCAATTTCTTTCTTTCCTCATCATACCTTTTACAATCATATATCACATGCTCCACTGTTTCTTTCTCCCCACAATTCTCACATAAACCAGTCTCATGAGCTTCCAATTATAAAGAGCGATGCGTTCAATCTTGAATGTCCAAGTCTCATTCTAGTCATTATGACCTCTTCTTTCCTATTTTTACCATTTATGCTTTTCTTAGTATCCACCATTTTTTTAATATTATATAAATACCGCCCCTTATTGTCTGTATTCCATTTTTCCTGCCACTCTTTAATAATATTCTCCTTAATAATAGATTTAACCTCACTTTTACTTAATGGAACATTAAAATCCATTTCTTCTCTTTTTAAAGCATTTTTTGCTAATACATCAGCAGACTCATTACCAGCTACTCCTACATGCGCTGGCACCCAACAAAATCCAACTTCTACTCCTTTCCTTTGTATTCTCCATAATAACGAAAAAATTTCACACATCAAATCTTCTCTAGAAGTACACTGAGTAAATAGTGATGATAAGACAGAAGCAGAGTCAGAGCATATCACTATTCTTTCTGGCTTTACCTCCTCTACCCATGTTAATCCTATTATAATAGCGACCATTTCCACAGTATATATTGACAATTTAGATGTTAATCGTTTGGAAATTGATATTTTAAACTCTGGAATATACACTCCTATTCCTGTAATCCCTGTTCTTGGATCTTTAGATCCATCAGTATAAATGTGCATACTTGCATAAAATCTTTCCTTTATGTACTTATTAACTTGATACTTAATCATACCCATTTCCCTCCCATTACCGTTTCTTATCTAATATTCCTAAATCAATTTTAACCTCAGAAATAATCCATTTCGGGACCTCTCCCCATACGGGTGACACTCTACATTCAATATTTGCAATCTTATATTTCTCTGCTAACTGGTTTATCTTCCATCCATATCCTCTCTCAGTTTTACTTAAGTATTCCCAACAATTATTTAAAACATCTTTAGCTATACTTTCTCCAGTGTAACTCTTTAAAGATGTCCAAAATACCAAAGACAATTTCTCTCTCCTTAATTTCAATGGCATTTCATTCGCTTCTACTAATAATGCATTGACTGGTGTTGTTTTAACTGCTCCTAAACATATTCTAAGGGCTCTATATTGTATTCTATCTAGACTTCTTAAAAATGATTGTAGTGATAATCAGATAGGTAATCGAGCCAGCTCGATTATGTATGGGGAGTGAATTAACTAGATTCTAATTTAGTTAAGTTCCCCTTAACTTCCATTCGTGAAACAAAGGGGGTAGTGTTTTGAATTGATTAAATCATTGACTATGACTCGCACATGCACCATTTTTCTCTAATGAATGAACAACGGAATGCTTTGCTTACGAGTTGAGTCAGCCCTGGACCTGTCCGGCCGAAGACCACGCGACCCCTTAGGGGATTCTTGGTCTGACCACTTAACAATAGAGCATTATGCAATGAGTAAGCCAATTCACAATGCTGCCTGAGTGCTGACAGACAATTACGCATTCCACACACACAAACACCAGCCATGGAACTTTTCAGAGGAAAGTACCTCTAAATGCTTTAAATGTATTCATTTTGTGCTTAGATGTCGTCACATGCCGTACTGGAAGTACTGACAATTTTATTGTGTGTTAACCAACTTAAAATGCTTGTAATTCTGCATATGAATGGAACCCTATGTTCTTCTACTTTTACCTGCCATGTCTGGTGGCTGTTTGACCGCCTTGTCGTGACTGAACCAGTCATAGATAGGATATTACTGTAAAATCTATTGTCCGGTCTGTACAATCTTTCTGGGTAGGAATGACAAAATGTTATACCATCATAAATGATCCTGACAAGACAAAGAGGAATCTTCCGCGGCACTTTTCTCCCAGCTGATTGGTGCCTTCATGCCAGAAGGGGCGTGAACCTAAGTGTCCTTAAAGAGACGCGCCGAGCCTCCCTTGTCGGTCTGCTGAAACCCTTCTAAAAGTTTCCTGAAAACTCTCTGCCTAAACTCCCTGGCTCTTCGTGGCTTCATCATGTGACTCCTCGTGCGTCTGGACCTCGCCTTAGTGTGATGATCCATCGTTTCTTTTTTGTTTTCTTCAAGTTTATTTTATCTTTTTCGAAGTCTCCTCTGTTCATGTCTTCTCGCGAAGAAAATGAACACAGCCAGACCGGCAAGCTTCACCTACAAGGACATTCAAACACGCCGCGCTCGCTGGACGAACCCGAACGCTCGGCAGCCACATGACGGAGATACACACACACGCAAGACACAGTTTTCCTCAGCAACACCAGGAGAACCAAAGACCTTTAAGCCTTCATTCAAACTAACGCGCTTTGCCCGCTCTGAAAGACCACGTGAACGCATGACGCGAGGACAGAGACACGCACCCTGCTTCACATCAACCACAAAGAGCTTTACCTCTGCAAGTAAACGTTTACCATTCTTTCAAGGTTTAAGATCTGTTGAGTCTTGTTCTAATTCAAAAGGTTCTGTGTCTGTGATGAATTGTGCCAAGAAGATTTCATCTTCTCCCTCTCTCTCTCTCTCTCTCTCACTCCCAATCTTGCGCCCTCGCAACCTCTCTCTCTCTCTCCTATGTGTACACGTCTGTCTCGTTAGTTACTGTTTAACTGTACATACATGTATCCTGTGTTCAAATGTAGAATTCTGTATCCGTAGTTTCAATTATTAAAGCCATATTCTTGATTGATCCTGAAGTGCTCATTTACAAGTCAATGAAATGAATATCTCGCTACAAAAGCTTTACAAGTTGTTACTATATCAGTAACGTAAATTTTATAAACACGAGAAAATTAATGTTCACGGCCGGAACATTGAGCTTTCTCGGAGTTTATAAAAGGGGACAACCCTGTTGAGAAGTTGGTTAGTTAACCTTACGGCTGTTTGCTGGACAAACTGATTGTTTGATAAACTAAATTGATTCCCTTAAAGTTGTCTCATATAATCGATCTGTAATGAGACCATTGATATATGAATGAGGAATTATAATTCGTTATGATTTACCATTCATATATACAATCGATCTATTTTCAGTTTCGATAATTTAACTGTAATATGCAATATATTAATCATATTCATGATTAATTATTAAAATTCCCTATGCATAATTTGAGCTAATTAAGGCACATCTCAATGTGACTACATATGGTGGAGTACGCTTAGCACATTTCAAACTTTGTTTTATGAGCAAATTCAGTTTCAATCTGTTTATATGGTTATTAATAATTTTGTGCACGCACGATATGGAATTTTGAAATTGTGAGATAAGTCGCACTGCGAACTCACTCCTAACTGACAGGCAAAACCCGACGTCAGTCAGTAACGTTACATGTTAACAGCTGCTAAAATATGCATAGACATGTTTTTATCACTGTTAAATGATTACACTGCAGTATTAATATCACGAATGTCCTGTTTTGAGATGAAGACAACTCTCTGCAGGTGATACATTTTAATATGTCTAAAACCGCCTATTAAGACGAAGCAATCTCTTACTAGTGTGAGACAATCTGATCAAAGCGAGATTCCTTTGATTTAGTAGTAAAAGGCCTGATATTATAATCGTTATAGTAACGATGAACTCCTGGTTTGAAAAAACATTGACTTAGCTACTCAATTGTAAAAAACCGAAAAGCATATTATCACAAGTGCTATTTGATATATGCTTGGAGTCGAATACAGATGAATAATTCCTGTTTCCTTTTGCACGACGCAGCGAAGAAAACCTGCTCACGTGTTAAATAAATATAGCACCGATAAAAATCCAAAACTGAAAACATTTTTAATCAATGCCATTTGATAAATGTTATCAGGAGCCGAAGCAACAGATGAATAATTCCTGTTGTCCACACACTTTTGTGAAATATAGCACCAAAAATCCGCCGAGATTTTGAAATAATTGTGATTTTTTGCAGACAACTGACGCATAGAAACGCACTCAGAGTTAAAACACTCTGAAGGCGAGTGCTCAGTTCCGCTGACAAACACTAAAGACACCTTTTTAGTGCTTAATAGTGCAAGTTACTTCAACCCCATGACTTCAAATGGCGCCATCGTGTGGACGTTAGGAGAAAGAAATTCTCAGCGTAAAATCACACTGAATGTAATTCCGCTGACGAACACTGGAGGGCAGCCTTCCAGTATAGTCTGATTACTTCCGCTCCGTGACATCATTCTGCGCGAGCTAAATTGCGCCCCCTCGTGGCATCCCCGGCTAAGTCGGTTTATCACTCCCTTCCTGCTTTCATTCTGTGTTGAAGTGGTCAATTTCCAGGTGGTTTATTTGATGTGCTATCACTGATACCTTACAGTAATCGTGATTATCATCAGATATTATTCTGATCTTTAACTCGTCTTACACTTATTCAAATTTGGTTTGGAATATCAAATTCCTAATTTAAATTTGAATTAAGCTTCTCATGTCAATTCCTCTTTTCTCTTTTTTTTTTCCCATTCCGTTGTGAATTGTTTTATTTCTACTTCTCTCTTTGGATTATTTCATAATTATTGATGATACCGTGCAGTAATCTTGATTATTATCAGAGATAATTCTGATCTTTAACTTTCAGTACACGCTTACTTAAATTGAGTTTAACAAATTTAAATTTAAATTTAAATCAAGTTGCCTATTCAGCCATCTGATTTATCATCAGATATTATGCTGATCTTTAACTCATCTTACACTTATTCAAATTCAGTTTGGGATATCAAATTCCTAACTTTAATTTGAATTAAGTCTCTCATGTCAATCTTGTTTTCTCTCTTTTCATTCCGTTATGAATTGTTTTATTTCTACCTTTCCCTTCTGATTATTGTATAATTATTGACGATACTTCACTGTTGTCGTTAATTATTATAGGATATCATCTTGACTTTTCAATCCCCTTACACGCATATTTAGATTTGATTTCAACTCCTTTGAATTTAAATTTAAATTAAGGTGGCTGATTCAACCAGGTTAACCACAAGTGCGCCCCCTGGTGGCAAAATCCCACTACTACGGTTCACTTCCTCCTGTGTTCAGCCTGCTCTCTTTCGTTCTACCTTTCGTTTTGATTATCTAATAATTATGGATGATACTTCACTGCTATCATTAGTGATTATTTGATATTATTCTGATTTTCCTTTTAATTCCTCGTACATGCTTAGTGTAATTTAATTTAACCCTCTTTGAATTAAATTTGAATTAAGTTTGTCTAATTCTTGTGGCACTAACACGCTACTACCTGCCTCCTCCTTTGTGCCTCTGGCTTTCGTTATTTTCTATTTTCTCTTTTGGGTTAGGTCATTTTGATAATTACCAACATTATCATAATTTCCTTTAGTTTACTATTATTTAATAAAGCCTTTGCCTTTATTTCTACACACATAATTACCCCATTGGGTTAAACAAGAAAACCTTAATTCACTTTGAGTTTCGCTTGCTAAATCCTGTTCTGTATTTGTTCGTAGAATTCCCCAGGTGGTGATTTGACGATCATCTCTGGCTGGTTTCCGGCAAGCTGGTTTGTCTGACTGGCGTCACCGGCGCGGACCGTGAGTGAGCCTCGGACTCCCCTGTCTCTTTCCATTGGTGCAACACATAAAACTGTGTCATCAGAAATCTGGCACTCCAAAGTCGCAGATTGTTTGAGAGGAATGCACCTTGGTAGAGATGAACGGGGAGGCCCGGGGACACGGCGGTTGAGCGTGGGGGACGACGGAAGGATTAACCACGACGCTGGCTCCAACCAGAGGGACCTCAATTCACCCAGGCAAACTAAATAAGGCTTTCCACCGGTAAACCCACTAGCCCATGGGCCCGGCTATAAATCCAGCTGGATAGCAGGCTCAGGCTCCCTATCCCCTGTAACACTCTCTGTGTTAGTATCTCCCATTTTATTACAGACCTATTAATTTGTTCTGTTTAATTTTACTGCAATCTTTTCTATCACACTATTTTCTTTTCGTTCTGTTGTGATTTGTTTCTTTCAGTTCACCGAGAGACAGAACCTATGACACGAAGGACAGCTAAATAACAGATCGACCACTGAGCAGCTAGCGTCACCATGTGACCCACTAGGCTGCCGCCCTGTCAAAATCTTTATTTAGGCCTTGCGCTGACCTACGCAAATTGTCCCAATCTAACTGTCTGCATCAGTTAGCCAAAATTCGCATAGACGGCATAGCCCGTATTAGCATAATTCATTAGCTCGTAAACGAACTTGCAGTGGTTTTGCTTTCTTGTGTGTGTGCTGTGCTCCTCTCGCCCGCAGTGAGCCAGTATTGTGCCGGTCTTCCTGTCCCGCAGCCCGCTGGGACAACCTGGAGACATGGCTGAGATCCACCACACCTCTACTCCTCCCCAAAGTCGCCAGTGACTCAGAGCCCCCGAGCCAAGAGCAGCTGGACGCCGACTTGGACAAGCTGATGGCTCACAAACCGAGCCAAAGCTACAACGACAAAGACTGGGCCCGACACGTCGGAAACCTCGCTCACAAGCTCATCGCACAAGCACGCCTCCACGAAAGGAGCCGCATCGCCCTGGAGCATGAAGGAGCAACGCTAAAGATGCTAGCGGAGGAGGCCCAGATCGTCAATCGTCTAGATCAACTACTCCTCGAAACCGAGGAAGAGGATGACACCGACCCCAAGCTACAGAAGGAAGTGAAAAGACTTCAAACTGCCCTGTCTGATCTTCGTCTACACACAGACCGAAAAGAGCAGTCAGAGAAAGAAACCAGAGAGGAGCTCAACATGAAACTCCAAAACGGTGAAGCTCTCCTTGCAAGAGCAGAGACTGAACTAAAAGAAATAGACACTAAAGCCAAGGCCTGCGAAAAACACTTGCAAGCGGCCCAAGCTGAAATCCATGAACTCATTCAGCACAAAGACAATATCATATACAAAATTGACATTGTTCACAGAGAGCTGAAACACTCTTATAGATTACAAAGCCGGAAAGGGGAAACGCACACCACAAGGTTTCCCCTGACCAGCCGTCCGCACCTTTCACCCAACAACACAGAGCTGAAAAGAGGGGCGAAAGTCCACTGTTCAAGACACCACCAGCCAGCCTACAAGAACCCCCGTCAGCGAAAGGGGGAGAGCCTTTCCAAAGAACCCAGCAAGAGGCCACGACGTGCACGCCTACCTGCAAGACATTGACTTTCACTTACAGACTGTTACCAACACAACCGCGTGGGACAGACTTTACCTGATAAGGATTACGTCCAGCCGTGAGGTGCGCAGCCTCCTAAATCGTCAAAAAAAAAAGACACTGTCAAAACTGACTACCAGCAGCTGCAACAAGCTTTGATCCGTGAATTCTCTGATCCAGAATCAGACCAAGGGTTATTCACCGCCATGGACCTCAAGCAGGCCCGACTTGAAACCCCACAGACCTTCAACAACCAACTCCAAGCCTATTTCGGAGCCCAAAATCACCCAGGTATGGAAGAAGATTTCAACTTCAGAACTCTGTTTCCCCGAAATCTGCATCCCACGGTGAGTCATCACCTAGGTGTCCTGGCCTGTCCCCGTAGCATGTCTACCCAACAGCTACGAGACTTGGCCCACAAAGCTCACATTAAGCAAAAGACTGTGTCCAAAAGACTTTGAAAAACCCAACAATCTACTCTGTCTCTGAACACTACTCAGAGCTGCCCATAGAGGGCGCCCCACAACACCCAGCCACGTCACAGATCCTGAAGGTGCTGAAAGAGCTTCTTCACTGGAGATCTCACAAGAGAAACAAGAGTTACGAACCCGACATCCTGTGTCCAAGCACCCTGAACACTGCTCGTCGGCCCCAGGCCACAGAGCCAGCCGTCACACCACAAAGTGACAGCATCACCCAGCCACCACAGCTGACCGCTGCACAGCCTGAGCATGACAGCACAGTGCCACACAACTGGGACCAAAGTCCCGAAAGACCAAGCAATGCTGTTTTGGCTACCTGCCTCCGCAGCGACCCACACAAGGCCGGCCCTAACCGCCCATCGATCAACACACCAGCCCCAACGCCAAGACTCCTGGGAAACCTGATCCAAAAGGGGGTGGCCCGAAAGCTCTACCTAGCCATCACGATAGACCTTGATTTCAGCATTAAAGCCCTGCTAGGCACAGGCTAAGACCTCATTTTGATATCAGCTGAACTTTTTGAAAGACTCAAAGCTAAGAGACAAGATCGAACTCTTACATCTCAAACGCGTGAGCTGAGCGTACAGTTGTACAGCCAGAACAACATCTGGCTAGAACAGGTAGCTCACATCCACCTGACAATTGGTCCTTCGAGTCTAGTCCATCCCGTGCTCATCTCACAAATGAACACTTTTCCACTTCGAATTGGCAAAGATCTGCTAGATCGATTTGAGCCTTTAATAGACTTCAAACAACTGCAAGTTTGGGCTCAAGTGCGAGAACCTGACCCCCGCCAGTCACACAGGTCACCAGAGCCAGACTGGCAGGCCACAGAGATCACAGGAACTCCCACAGCCAGCCATGAAAAGACACAGACTCAACACCAGGTCAAGGTTCAACTGAGCTACCCTGCACCTTACAGCTCACTAAAAGACTTTGACACCTGCTGCCCAAAGGTCATGACTGACTTGCAGCTATATGATCAAACACCCGCCCTTGCCAAACCTGGCGCATTAAACGAGCTGAGGCCACTTTCAACCCTCAAGGTTGAGGTGAATAAACACTGCTTGGCAACTTTACGAACTAAACTGCCTACCTCAGAGCCACTTCCGCTGGCTCCGCTGTTTACAACAACCAAAATAGCGGATGCGGGCTTCTGACACAATAAAGACTTTGCTTAACCACCTCTTGGTTTCACTTTCACTTTCACTTTCAAATTGAAACCCAGATACTTTTGTTTTCATTTGTTATTTATTTTATTTTAACTTAAGGCGACCCCTATTTTATTTGTGAGTGTTTACACCTGTTGAGCCTGAACATTCCCACTCAGTTCAGTTGAATTAAATTAAATTTGGGATTTAATTAAATCAATTTGCTTAGTCGATTTCCATTCTAGTTACTAGAGCTATGAGAACACTCGATGTTTACCCTTTTATTTTGATTTTATTTCAATTTATTGACTTCAGGTTTCAGCCTGAATCCTTATTCAGCTCAACAAAGCTTAACTAGATTTGAAATTTACTCACATTGCCTGATACGCTCCCCCTTTAGTCTCCTAGAGCTATAAGGACGTCCTAACTTTACCTTTACTTTATTGTAGATAAAGTCACTATCACTAGTCACTATCCTCATCTTCTTTCTCTCTATAGGATTACGATATCTAGCGACTGTTGTTTCCTTAGCGAGTTACCCAGAGCAGTAATATTCTACTTCCTGTTTGTGTTTTACCCCTCCTCACTCCTGAGCACCAAGCTAAGTACATGAAGTACGGATAACACAAATGCACAGTAGGCCCCAGACAGAACTGCAAACACTTCCCGTGGTTTCTTCTTCTGTTGACCTTGATGTTTGATGTGTCCCTGCCAGTTTAGTCTAAAACAGCAGCTTACCCATAAGGAACAACAGTCTACTTATGTCTCCTAGCTAAACTTAAATAGGTAAAACACTCCTTTCTTCCTCTTCATTTCTGGTTTCATCCTATCTCTTATTTTTGTTTTTACTCTATTTTGTTACTCTCGAAGTATAACATCTGAAAAGAACCAACATGCAATTTTTTTTTTTTTTTTTTTTTGTGTTGTTTTGAGTAATAGGTTATGACATGTAAGAAACCAGTCATCAGTCGACGCTGCTTAATGCACATCTACTAAGATAATCAAAACCTTTTGTGTGTGTGCTCACCAAAACCTAAATTTTTGCTGCATCTACAAGCAGAGTGATACCTAGCGGTCAAAACTGTTCACTAGCTAGAAAGTCTGCTTTTATGCATAAGAGGGCAAAACTATATAGGCTTAGACAAGCTTTGACGTACAGCTAATCTATTTTCTTACTCTGTAAACAAATAAGATAAGTTGTTTAAAGTTAAGAGAAGAGTTCCATGAGTAAAAGTAACAAATGCCAAAACACATTTGCATTTTACTGAATGTAACGCCAAGTTCTTGAAAGACTTAAAGTATAGGAGTCCCCTTTTGACCCGTTTAAACATGCATAACTCAGTAAAATGTGCAGACACTCTGCAGATACTGTTGAATTGTTCTGACATGCTCTGGTTCCCATGACAACAACTTGCCACAAGAAGTGTTAACTTGTAATGTCACTTTTGTAAACAAACCAGCCTGGGTGGCTAAGCTAAATCTAGCCTAGCATCCAGCTAACTTAGGCTAAACTAACCTAGCCTAGCATCAAGCTAACTTAGGCTAAGCTAACCTAGCTTAGCATCAAGCTAACTTAGGCTAATCTAACCTAACCTAGCTCCCGTACAGCATAGGCTAAGCTAAATAACTTCCACAGTTAGCAGCTAGCATCATTTACTTGAACCCTTAATCACCGCCTGTGTTCCACAGGGCAAAGTATTCTAGAATACTTTCCTCAACACCAGTTAGGGTTTCTAATTATCCACTTTCCGTGTTTACAATTCTTATTGGCTAAAGTTCACCTTCACTGGTTTAGGAATACTCCTTGCTAACCGGTGAAGACTAACTTCGCAGATCCCCTGTTAATTAAACTTAAGTTTAACTACATGTAAACTGCGTAACTAACTACAGAAGAATTTGTATAACCATAGGAATTTTCATCTGCATGTTGACTAAACCTTTGGAGGGACACACACGATGTGGTTTTGAACATGCAACCGCTACAACCCACTATAAAGTGTTGGCCTGGGCAAATCCAAAGTTAGTCACTAGTGCTACTGATTATTATCACATTCAGATCATTACCGCTGTTTTGATTACTTACTTTATGTTTATTTATTCTTTTAAATTTTTGTTTTCATTATCTATTTATGTATTTATTTACTTTTCCCACTTTGATAATAATAGCAGTCAGCTATTCCCCGGTCTATTTGGTCATCTATATGATTTAATTTAATGTACTCTCTTGTTCGAATGTGGTTCCATTTCCCATTGGGCCCAGAAAGGAAACAGAGACACCTTTATTTGTGATTTTGCTTACTTTCAACAAGTGCACTCATTTTTGTGACCCTGCAACACAGGTAATTTCAACAATTTACTAGGGCACAACTATAGTCCAAAGGATTGATAATAAGCATAATTGGAATAGGAAAGCTGTCCTTTTTCTCCCCATCATTCACTTCGTCAAGCCGTAGTGAACCACTACTTAAGTCTAGAGAAATAATTAAGTCGTAAGAGCCATCTTAAGTCATTTATTTAATCTCGGCTATGCCCTTTCCAGGAAATACTCTCGGAACCACATATGTCTTAACATCCACAGCCAAGATGATAAAGATAAAAGAGACACATGACGAGCTAGATACACATCACTAGCTAGATACACATGAAACACCTAACTTTATGCTACATATCTAGCGAACCCATTAAACCGTGGTTCTGAACTTTTAGGGTCATGCATTAGCCTCTCACCACAAGTATGACCAAATGTCACAGAGCCCCTGCTTCACCTGACCTTAACCTTATAGCTACCACAGACTGTGACAAAACAATGGACACTGGAGAAACCACCTCTCTACCCCGCCAACCACCCACGAACACCGTCTGCACCCAGCGACAACCAGTGCCCCTGACACCCTACGTCAACAAGCACATGCTGCGTGCACAGGACAACATTCAGCGTTCTGCACCTGATGCCATCACTGCGCCAAAGCTTGTGATGCCACAGTGCAAAAGGGGGGGTCATGCCAACGTACGCCCTGGACGCACCACGTGCTGCTCAGCACCAGAGACACTTGCAACACACCGAAGCAAGTGGCATACCGGCATCCTCAAAGCGAAAAGACTGTCCGAGCCAACCGAGGACGACACTCGCTGAAATTTTTCCTCCCTTTCTCTCTCTCTCTCCCTTTCACTTTTACCAGGATGACGCTGTGGTTCGCGATGCCTGTGCCTCCAGCCAACCAGAGGACAGCCACAATCGGACATCTCACCAGGTCCGACAGCAGGCATCGTCCGGAGAGGACAACAACTCCTGATCACCAACTGCAGGAACCACACCCAGAAAGTGTGTGTTCGACGCAACCCCCGCAACGTCTACAGAGCACCTCACCCCAGCACAGCAGCCCAGCTGTACAGCTGGACCCGTGCCCGATGGACAGAGGACTCCCTCGCTCACGCCAAGGCCAAGGCCGAGCACATGCTCAACCAACTTGATAAAATGACTGTCACACAAGCGGACTTAGGTGGACACAACCACCGTTTCAAACGGTTCCTGGGAGCTTTGCTCGGAGCCGCCGCTGCTGTCAGAACTCTGTCAAGCATTGGTATGCCCAGTGCCAACGCAGTGAACCATGTGACTGAAATTCGGACTGAGGTCCCACAGCTAAGACTGCCACTCACAACACAGAGTGCATCCCTGCAGACCATCGGAAAGACATTGATGGGAACTGTGGTAATTCTCAACCTTCACAGCGTTCTGCTGAACCAGACAGTAAAATCCATGAAACAGCTGTTTACTGTCTTCCAGAAAGACTTTGCTCAAACTCCGCTGGTCACAGCCCCGGACGGGGTGGCCTACCACATGACCAGCGACACCCCGCTGCACCTGGCCCCACATGTGCAGCCCACGACCAAAGACATTCACTATCTCTGCCCTAGTAAACCCTTCCTCAAAGACAACACTGACGAAGTCTGCGGTTTGCAACCCATGATCAGCAACACACGCTGCCTTGCAGAAGCCAAGCCTCGCACGCAAGTCACCGAGATACAAGCAGAGACTGTAGGTGACAGATGGCGTCAACACTCCCGTGCGAACAGCTACGCTCACTTACAACCAACATGACACTGCCACCCGTGTCACCTTGCTCAAACAGAGCGTGGGGGTTCAAGTACCGAAAGGTGCCATCCTCCACCTGGATGACCTGACATTGTTCCATCTTCCAAGCAAAGAGTACAGATTAGAACTGGAAACCCCATCCTTCGTCAGGAACCACACTGTCACCCTAACTCCAGAACGGGAATTGTGGTTTGCAAAAGGGGGTCCCAGTGAATTGACATTGCTCCTATCAACACAGCCCTCCAAGCTGTGTCTCGACTGCCAGTCTTGACTCCCGCACCTGTTGTCCAAGCCAGAGACCACGCCGAACCCCATCGAGCTGAGCCCTCAGCTCTAAGCTCCACCTGCTGCCTTACCATCCTGGCCCACCTGCTGAGCCCTCAGTCCTAACGACCACCTGCCATCCGACCTTCATGACTTACCTACCATCTGACCAATGTGACGGTTTAACGAGGCCGCCCACACGGGTCCTGCCAAACCGCCAAAAGGGGGAATGTAGTGATAATCAGATAGGTAATCGAGCCAGCTCGATTATGTATGGGGAGTGAATTAACTAGATTCTAATTTAGTTAAGTTCCCCTTAACTTCCATTCGTGAAACAAAGGGGGTAGTGTTTTGAATTGATTAAATCATTGACTATGACTCGCACATGCACCATTTTTCTCTAATGAATGAACAACGGAATGCTTTGCTTACGAGTTGAGTCAGCCCTGGACCTGTCCGGCCGAAGACCACGCGACCCCTTAGGGGATTCTTGGTCTGACCACTTAACAATAGAGCATTATGCAATGAGTAAGCCAATTCACAATGCTGCCTGAGTGCTGACAGACAATTACGCATTCCACACACACAAACACCAGCCATGGAACTTTTCAGAGGAAAGTACCTCTAAATGCTTTAAATGTATTCATTTTGTGCTTAGATGTCGTCACATGCCGTACTGGAAGTACTGACAATTTTATTGTGTGTTAACCAACTTAAAATGCTTGTAATTCTGCATATGAATGGAACCCTATGTTCTTCTACTTTTACCTGCCATGTCTGGTGGCTGTTTGACCGCCTTGTCGTGACTGAACCAGTCATAGATAGGATATTACTGTAAAATCTATTGTCCGGTCTGTACAATCTTTCTGGGTAGGAATGACAAAATGTTATACCATCATAAATGATCCTGACAAGACAAAGAGGAATCTTCCGCGGCACTTTTCTCCCAGCTGATTGGTGCCTTCATGCCAGAAGGGGCGTGAACCTAAGTGTCCTTAAAGAGACGCGCCGAGCCTCCCTTGTCGGTCTGCTGAAACCCTTCTAAAAGTTTCCTGAAAACTCTCTGCCTAAACTCCCTGGCTCTTCGTGGCTTCATCATGTGACTCCTCGTGCGTCTGGACCTCGCCTTAGTGTGATGATCCATCGTTTCTTTTTTGTTTTCTTCAAGTTTATTTTATCTTTTTCGAAGTCTCCTCTGTTCATGTCTTCTCGCGAAGAAAATGAACACAGCCAGACCGGCAAGCTTCACCTACAAGGACATTCAAACACGCCGCGCTCGCTGGACGAACCCGAACGCTCGGCAGCCACATGACGGAGATACACACACACGCAAGACACAGTTTTCCTCAGCAACACCAGGAGAACCAAAGACCTTTAAGCCTTCATTCAAACTAACGCGCTTTGCCCGCTCTGAAAGACCACGTGAACGCATGACGCGAGGACAGAGACACGCACCCTGCTTCACATCAACCACAAAGAGCTTTACCTCTGCAAGTAAACGTTTACCATTCTTTCAAGGTTTAAGATCTGTTGAGTCTTGTTCTAATTCAAAAGGTTCTGTGTCTGTGATGAATTGTGCCAAGAAGATCTCATCTTCTCCCTCTCTCTCTCTCTCTCTCTCACTCCCAATCTTGCGCCCTCGCAACCTCTCTCTCTCTCTCCTATGTGTACACGTCTGTCTCGTTAGTTACTGTTTAACTGTACATACATGTATCCTGTGTTCAAATGTAGAATTCTGTATCCGTAGTTTCAATTATTAAAGCCATATTCTTGATTGATCCTGAAGTGCTCATTTACAAGTCAATGAAATGAATATCTCGCTACAAAAGCTTTACAAGTTGTTACTATATCAGTAACGTAAATTTTATAAACACGAGAAAATTAATGTTCACGGCCGGAACATTGAGCTTTCTCGGAGTTTATAAAAGGGGACAACCCTGTTGAGAAGTTGGTTAGTTAACCTTACGGCTGTTTGCTGGACAAACTGATTGTTTGATAAACTAAATTGATTCCCTTAAAGTTGTCTCATATAATCGATCTGTAATGAGACCATTGATATATGAATGAGGAATTATAATTCGTTATGATTTACCATTCATATATACAATCGATCTATTTTCAGTTTCGATAATTTAACTGTAATATGCAATATATTAATCATATTCATGATTAATTATTAAAATTCCCTATGCATAATTTGAGCTAATTAAGGCACATCTCAATGTGACTACATGATTCTGAAGCTGACCCATAAATCATGCATCCATAATCAATTGTTGACCTGATCAAGGCTTGATATATTGTTATCATTGAGTCTCTTTCTGCTCCCCATTCTTTCCCAGCTATTGCCCTCATCACATTTAAGATCCTCCTGCATTTTTTATCAATTTCCTCAATATGTTTTTTCCAGGTATATCTCCCATCTAACCACATTCCTAAATATTTAAACGTTTTAACTTGTTCTAAAGGTTTCCCATACAATACTAATTCAATATCCTTAAAATCTTTTTTCCTACTGAATATCATATAACATGATTTACTAGTTGACATTTTAAAACTCCATTCTTCCACCTTTTTAATAGCGGTTTGCAAACCTGAAATCACTTGCTTTGTATTTCTTCCTCTCTTCCAAATAGCCCCATCATCAGCATACAATGCACATCCCACACCATATCCTAAATTGTCAAAAATATCATTAATCATAATATTAAAAAGAATTGGACTTATAACACTCCCTTGAGGAATACCATTGTCTGCCTTATAAATTAATGACTGACACACTCCCACTTGAACTACAAATGTTCTTTCATACAAAAATTGAGATAACCAATTATACATATTCCCATCTATTCCTATCCTTGAGGCTTTAATTAACAACCCTTCTCTCCATACCGTGTCATATGCTTTTTCTATATCAAAATACACTACTGCCATTATTTCTTTCATAGCTATTGTCTTCTCTACTTCATTACTGACCTTGATTAATGCATCCATGGTTGATCTTTTACCTCTAAATCCACATTGATACTTAGTAAATTTACCCTTTTTCTCTAGATCATATGTTAGTCTATGAACTATAATCTTTTCCATTAATTTACATAAGTTTGAAGTCAGAGCAATTGGACGATAACTTCCTGGATTTGTTGAATTTTTTCCTGGCTTTACAATAGGGATTATTACAGCTTTCTTCCATATTTTTGGAATAATTCCTTCCATCCATATTTTATTATATAACTCAATTATCTTTAATAATACATTATCTGACAAATTCTTTATCATTTTATAACTTACTTTATCAACCCCAGGAGTGGTATTGGCACATTTTTGTAAAGCTACTTTCAGTTCTGTAAGTGAAAACTCTGCATCCATACAGCTCTTATTGTTATTTCTTTTCTTCATTATATCTGGATTTTTGTCTAAAATATCATTTTTCCTTATCTCATATTCTTCTCCCAATTCTATTTTATGTGCTCTTTCTAAAACCTTACCTAACATGTTTGCTTTATCTATATCCATTACTGCAATTTTGTCGTCTTCAATTAAAACTGGTATTAGAGTTGACTTCTTTCCTTTTCCACTCATATTCCATATTTTATCCATAGAAGTATCTTTTCCTATGGTAGAACAAAATTCTCTCCATCCTTCTCTCCGCGCATTCTTAATTATTCTTCTTGTTTTAGCTCTTGCTTTCTTATACTCCACCAAATTACTAATACTCATATTTTCCCTGAGTTGTTTAAATGCCTTATTTCTTTCTTTTATTGAATTATTGCACTCTTCCTTCCACCATGGAATATTTTTGTTTTCCAACACAGGACTACAAACACAAGGAGGCTAAATAGGGGAACAAACAAAGGAGGGTAATGAGAAGGACAGGTGGGACAAATTAACCAATAATCAGATAACAAGATGGGAGGGGCTAGACAATAGACAGGAGAGCACATGGCACAAGGGAAACACATGACAAGCCATGTGCTCACAATAAACAGAACTAGAACACAAGCACATGACAAGACACTGTGACACCTTTTCTCTCAAATTTTCACTTTTTTAAGGTAACCAGGTTGGGAGCGATTTACGGGGTCTTTAAATCAAGTAAAATCTTAAATAATCTGTTAGACATTTCTATTTTTTGGGTTAATGCAATGCTAATTACCTTGTCCTCCTCCTCTTCCTCCTCTGTAGCTCGTTGTAAGAGCTTTCGCAGATGGAAACAATTTTTCTGGCGTTTTGTTTCCAAAACGCCACTCCTACAGGGAAGAACAAACATTAATTGATTTTTGGTTTCAAAGACACAGCTTACACCCAGTGCTGGCGTCTAGAGAGAATCTGTACAGATAATGACATTAGGTAGCCAAGCCTATGTTAATTCAGATCTGCATTTGTAATTTCTGTAATTAGTTACTATAATTTGAAGAAGTATTCTCAGGTAAAAAGGGATCGGGTAAGGGAAAATCCCTAATTTTAATAGGCTGGGCTCTGACTGCAAGGACGGTCAGCCCATGAAATGTATACTACTAAAAAGCTTTAACCAAATATTTATATATGAGACCCTGCTTATCACCTGAAGGTTTTCTGAGAGAAACATAAGACCATACTCCACAGTGTTATGCCAGTCAAAGACCCTTTTGATGAAATTAATAAAATTAATAGACTTAGGGGAACAACTGTTTTATATCCAGGTGGGTTACTTGTATTGACACAAAGAATGTAGTTCTCAACTGAAATATGTATTAGTAATAAGTATTACCACTGTGTCAACAAAGTATTTATGTCCACTGTTTGTTAAAGCCATTTACACTATTTTTTTTTTTGTGTTGTATTGTTTGACTATATTAAGAACATGTTAGTGGACTGCCTTAACAGTTTCAAATATCCAACATGGCATTGGGAAATAGATAAATTAACACATTTTGAATAAGTAAAGAGTATTCACTATGGCTTCAAGATGTAATCTCATCTTAGTAGCTTGCAACAGATGAGGGACATCTGGACCTAGGTTAATTTATCAAATTACATTATAATTTACCATTCAAATACCTGTAACACTAAATACAAAGATTTTCAACAAATCCAGTGTTGGACAAACTTCAAAAATACTCTAATGTACCAGTTGTCCCGCTTGACTCCGCCAGTCGATTGCCCTGTGCATCGCACAGGACAACATTTTCCTCTGTGCTGAGTTCTGTTTTGACCTTTAAGGTCATGGCTGGGACAGTCGCTTCTTGACTGGTGAACTCAACGTACAAGGTGGTGCCATCCAAAATTAGATTTCCCCTCTCCACCCTTCCAATGGATATGTTCCTTTGAAGACACAGAGAAAGACACACAGGGGTGGGTGGTGTGGTTGCAGAGAGAGACCGATTTTACAAACAAACCCTCTATTATTTATTTAAGCAACACATCCTACTACTAATTCATGGTTCCCAAATCTTCTTAAACATCAAATTGAAGGACTTTCAATGTTTTCCACACATAAACTTTACTTGGGTGGGCCACACAGGTACATTAAAGGGTGGTCCAATCACAATACAGGTTCAACTTTGTGATGCCTGTCAGCCATCTGTGATAGACGATGGCATCGTCTATCAGCCCAACCCTATACTATAACGATCAAACTGCATGCACAGTATTGGAAAAAGTATTTTGTGGGCAATTTGTTACTATATTTTTTTCTTTGGTTTCATACCGTGTAAAGATTCTGGACGGACGTGGGGGTGGAGGTCCAGTATGGCCAGTGGAAGCTGCTGGAAATCTAAAATTTGCTGCTGATTGCACTGCGGGTTGAGCTGCAAAATGAATTGATTAACAGATTAGATGTCAACTGTTAAATATATAATAAATTGATAATTGATTAATGTCTTGAAAAAAATATAAGTTTTATGATATCAGCCTCTCATTTGTGAATATGTTCTGGTTACTTTTCTCCGGTCTCACAGTAAACACAATATCTTTGGGTTGTGGACAAAACAAGATCTTTGAAGACTTGATGTTGTGACATTTTTCACTATTTATGTACATTTTATAGACCAAACAACTACTTGATTAATAAAGAAAATAATCGTTATTCGAAGCCCTACTTGGTTGGCTGGGTGGTTGAGAGGTAGGGCCCTCCTCATCTCCCATGACCTCGCATCGGCTGCCAATTGATACTTCATCCAGGTAGCCACCAGGGCTGGGCAGCACCACATCCCCGCCGTCCAATATTAAATAAATACTGGATGGAATCAGCTGAAACAGTTACAATACAGTTAAAAGATTTTTAGAAGGTTGTTGTCACCTATATAATTTTTTAATGTCACACACATGCGTGCACACCTGTTCCTAGTCCTTAACTAACCTTTCTGTCCTTCACTTCTGTATACAACACAGGCACACAAATACACACAGTATGTTTCCCAGACAATTGCTGAGTCGTAACATATAAGGATTTTGAATCAGCTGGCAGGTAAACTTTGGGGATATGATCTGAACTTTGGTACAAAATGTAGGCTAGTAAACATTTCCTGTGATTGGTCATGATATGTCGGGTTATATTAAGTAGGCATATGAAGTAGGCAATAGGAAGAATAGAGCTTGTTAATGAATGTATGCTTAATACACACGAATGTTAGAGAAAGCACACCAAAAACTGCAGACCAAGTGCCCAGGATGCAGGGAGCAATAAAATCTAACTAAACATTAGTAGTAGTAGTTATAGTCTTCATTAGAGTTATAGTATAGGCTACAGACAAGATAGTTTCAAAGTTTGGTGGGTTCATGCCAATACACACATAACCAGAAAAGGCTTAGAACAAAAACTTAGCGTAATTCAATGAGGCTAGTATAATGCGAGAAGAGTACAGTGGAGGCACATTGGAATTCATTTGGTGCATTTTCATATGACCACAATTTTTCAGTCCGCCAAACTGCTGGTGGGAGTGACCCGCCACCACTGAGATCCACTCGCATTTGGCGGGTGTTTATGTCGAGTCCTGTTTAACCCTCTGGGCTTCTTCGTTTAGGGGTTACACTTAGCTTACTCCCGGTCAAAAAAGACCGAAGCCTTAAAATTTAACTTTTTTCCCCCCAGGAAAACCAATGAAATATATTTTTGTTCAATAATATTTTTTTTATTATTATTTAGAATTTTTAAAGATTTTTTTGATACTTTGCATTAATTATATAATTTTATGAGCTATTTTTTTCATTAGAATTAATATATATATTTTTAATTTTTTTCAATAAATGCAACATTTCACATAAAAATAGAGTGCAGGCCTAAAAAAAAAAAAAGTCAAGTGAGAAGAGCGTCATCTACTTTTAATAATATATAAATGTGTGAAATGTCCTGTAACCGCCTGTAGCTTCCTATATAAATACATAGAAATGCTTTTTGATTCCTATTGTTGTTTTAGACATGATTTCTCTATCTTATTCGTTTTTTTATTTAGATATATATTTAGATATTCTAAAATACTTTTAAATTTAAAAAAAAAAAAATAAGTATCAGGTTTTGCATTATGATTACAATCAAACAATAACATTTGGTTAGCAGGGTAACACAATGCAAACATTTTTGTTACTCAGTATTTGATAATTAAAAAAACGAACAAAATAAGTGTGCGTGTGTGCGCGCATGCATTTGAGCAAGTTTTTTTTTCATTTATTGATTTTATTTTGCATATTCTAAAAATGTGCTGTTGCAGTCTTACCAGTTTATCTGTGGGGGGGGGGGCATTTTTGACCGGTAGGAAGCACATCCACACGAAGCCAGAGCTTTCCCTATCCGTTGTTTTTTTTTCCTCGTTCTAAAAAAATATTCCGTAAACACGGCGGCGTCTCTTAAAATATCTGCGTACGTACACACGAAACCACTGAAACCGACTCATACATTCCAGACCAGTATGTGGCGCTGTAATTCTGCCATAGAGATACACTAAAATGCTAGAAGAAGACTTAGAGCATGGCATGCGCATAAACCTTGTGCGATGTAGGCTATATACATAGACAGTAAAAGAAATACTATAAAATAATATTAAAAGCACGGTAGCTTCTTCTTTTCTTTTTTACCAAGAACTTTATTGAACAACCATAAATGGCCTGGTACAAAATAGGGAGTCACGATATTCGATTAGTTAGCGGACTCAGAAAGCTTGCCACAAAGAACCGGCAAAAGTATGAATGTGTCAAATATAGCAAGGAGACATTTTAATTGTTTATTAATAAACTGTTTTCTGTGTCAGTCTTGACTGAAAAGATGAAGTTGACGATACTGACTCGCCACCTTCGCAGTAGGCTATATTGTGAACGTGCCTGGAGTAGGCTAATGCACTTCATACGGAGAGTTATCTTTCTTTTCGTTTTGAATTGTTGTTCGATGTTGTTTAAAAGTAGACATTTCAAGCTTTCTATATATTTCTGAGATGAGCTCCAGTTCACGAGCAATGCAAGTTATATCGCGCCGGCGCGTCCATGTCCTGATTATATAAATCCAGGCAACTGGTTGATGAAACATTGATTAAAATTAATAATCAAATTATACAAAACGAAATTCACTTTAAAGAAAGCCTTCATACAAAACAAAACTTAATGTGGTCAAAATGAGGTCTCCCGATAGCTATATTGCGCATCTTACTCATGCATGCGGTTCACTTTTTATAATCAACATAGATTAAATTAAAAAATAACATATTATTTAAACTTAAATATTAAACTAAATACATTTTCTTTAATGGCTAAAACACGTAGGCCTACAGTAGCCTACAGAGAAATGTAGTGTCGGAGTGGAATTTGAGCGAGCGCCGTACAGTGAGTATGTGGGGCAGGGTGCTTTTTTAAAATAATAATCAAATACTTCCCATCGATCGTCGAATATTATTTTTGCTTGAAATGCCATCCCTACAAAATGTCTTAATCAAGTTTCATCCCATTCCGATGATGCAAAAAAATTAAACATTTCAAAACGTAACAGTTTACGCTCATTTTTGACCGAAGAAGCTCAGAGGGTTAAATATTGCCACTCAGTCATAGAGTCAATCTTCAAAGTTACATTGTTAAAGTTTTCAGAGTTAATTACTCTTTAGGCCTACTTTACATTTTATCCAGGCAAGCGAAAAACATGCTTCCAGCTGCACCCCAATAGGCTACAGTAAAGTTTTTAAAAAATAAAAGTTGTACAAACCTTGAATATACGGGCAATATTGCTCACAGAGAGATCAACATGCCGAATGTTAACTGTTTTATCGCTACGCCAAAGGGTCACTCTCTCCTGATGGAACATTTTGAATTTCGGTGGAAAAGGCGCGCAATACAGTCTTTTTATAGTTTTTATCCTGACAAAGTTTCTGCCTCCGTTGATCAGGGTTGGTTAAAATTTAGGTTTTGGTTTAGATGAGCCAATCATAGGCAGAGTAAGGCGCAGAACAACGCGAAATTGGTGTCCATCAAGTGTGCGCGCGCTTATTCAAATTGTTTCCTAGGTGACGATGCCCATCTCCACATGGCCATGGCCATTTCACAGAAATACACCTAGAACCAGACCAACACTGAAGACAGAAGAAGAGAAAGTTATATTTGGATTTACAGGTAGATATTTGGAATGTACAGCGTCATCTATATAGGCTACCTTATGTATAATAACGTTACCGAATTTACCATTTTGCCGAAGATTACTTTAACCTTAACTTAACTAACCCAGTAACGTTAGCTGTTAACAATAGTTTTATTTTCTTTATATTAAGATAACATTTGCCATGCTAAAAATAATCATAATTAAATGGATAGGTTTAGGAACACAATAATTACTCATAAGACTATGTTGGTAACACTTTACAATACTGTTTCTTACTTACCGCATAACTAAGGAATTACTGAAGAATTAATAGGTAATTCTTCATTAACACTTAAGTCACTACTGTTAACTAAGGAAGATATGTTAACTAATCAGTATGTAATAGAATTTTATGATTGTGTATCAGTTCAGTATCAGTTAGTTAATAAATAACTAATTAATTATGTTATACCTCCTGAAGAACTACTATTAATTATGGTTCAAGAAAAATAACTATGAAGTAACTACTAATGAACAGTCATACACAGTAGTTACTACAATAATCCGTTTTATTTTAGCAGTGGAGTGGTGATGAAGTACACAAATCAAGTGCTTGAGTAAAAGTACAGATACCCCAATAAAATATTACTAATATTATAAAATTATAATTAGGCCATTTTCAAAATTACCTTAGTAAAAGTACAAAGTTAATTAATTTTTAAAGTACTTTAAAAGTAAAAAGTTTTAGTCATTCTTCAGCTCTAATAAGAAAGATAAGTGCAGACATTTACCTATAGGACATATTGATTTGCAAATAACTTTTTATTTCATTAGCAAAACTTATCATAATGTACATTACATTCATAGTGTTTTTTTTTAGTTTGATTTGAGTCAGAAGTATGTGGTAATTCTTTATTAATTATTAATAGGTTACATATATTTTTACTTTAGAATACTGTTCCAGGTTCTAAGTAATTCCTGAAGAATTATCTAATAATTATTTATTAATTACTAATAAGTTCCCTATATTTTCAGTTTCCCCCAGTCGGTGCCTCAAATACATGACTTTACTCAATGGTGTTCTATGCTGAGGAAAACAGACACACAGTACTGTATACAATATAAAACTAATCTGAGTTTAGTTATGGCAAAGCACTTGTGTATGGTTCCTTTCTGAAGTTGATTTCTTACAGAACACACTCACAAAACTTTAACATTATATGTATTTGTTAAAATTGCTACTTCTATGAATAACATTAGTTAATAAGAAAGGTCACAACTCAATGTACTTTTCTATGACTGTTCATTTGTTACTTCTTAGTTATTTTTCTTGAATCTTAATTAGTAGATAATTAGTAGTAGTTCTCCAGGAGGTATGACAGAATTCATTAGTTATTGATTTACTAACTGTTACTTAACACAATCATAAAATTCTATTACATACTGATTAGTTAACATATCTTACTTAGTTAACAGCTGTGAAGAAGTAGTTAATGAAGAATGACCTATTAGTTCTTCAATAATTCCCTATTAGTTATGCAGTAAGTAAGAAACAATATTTTAAAGTGTTACCACTATGTTGTATGTTAGACATAGGCTAATGTTAGATAAAATGGACTTACTGTTGTAAGTTAATGTTACCTGACATGTAACTCAACACTAACTTAACATGAAACCGACAAATGTTTGATGCTGTGTAGTTTAAATTACTTCAATTTCATGGTCATTGTACAAGATATTTGTCACGATTTGGTCTTGTCTCTGTCACGTTTTGGTTTGTTCATGTCATGTTCCATGTCTGTCATGTGATTTCCTGTTTGTCATGTGATCCTGTCATTTCTTGTCATTGGTTGATCGTCTGTTCATTGTTCACAGGTGTCCCTTGTCTTGTCATTAGTCTTTGTATTTAAGCCCTCATGTTTGCCATGTGTCTTTGTCAAGTATTGTTTCCTGTAACCACTGTTGTGTAAGTCTTTGTCCACGGTTTTGTTTCATGCCATGTCATGCTTTTGTTTTATGTTTAAATCTTGTTATGTTTAGAAAAAAATACTGCACTGGGTTCTTGCTACAACTTGCCTCCAGTAGATCCCTTACAATATTACAGTTCCTACTAGTGACTGTAGTAACGTTACACGCTTCCTTCCCGCCTTGTTATTTTTATAACGTTAAGTTACGTACCGTATATGCGTGTGCACCATGTTGTTCTTGTTATTGTGTGTGTGTGTCTGTGCATGGCCGTGTATGTGTGTTAGTAGGCTCCCGAAGTAATGTTAGTCTAATTTAGCCTTCAGTTGTTATGGCCATATATTGTCTTGTGTGTGTTCTATGGTGCTGCTCTCTGTCCTGTGCTACCAATTTAGTGTTTTTGCTCCAATGATCGAACTGAGGTACAACTCTTTCATGGCTGTGCTCCACTGACTCTAATGCAAAAGGAGTCGTTTTCTAGCTTTTTCTTGTATTTTTCCAAGATATGGTTCAAACACTGTTCCTGGGGCACTTGTAGTAATTACAGTCGCTACCCAGAGAGGTTGAAAGGATAAGTACAATTTATTCCCTTTCAAAAACCTAAAATAAATCCAGAAAAATAAACGCTGTGGGTTTTACCATAATGTAATGTTAGTTAGCTAACGCTAGCTAACTTCCTACTGAATGTGACGTTATATAACCCGACTGTTACACTTTGTAATGATTGTAGTAGTGAATAGAGACGGGCTTTAGCTTCCATCTTTGTTTTTTCACGTCTGTTTCAGTCTGTTTTGAGTCAGCCTGAATACAACCTTCTGCTTCTTTCTGTGATGCCTTTTCCAAACATTAGCCAATATTTACCCAGGGAGTGCAGTAACTTAATAGATTGTGGCAAGCCATGATAAAACTCCCACACATTGGACAGTTTGTCGGCCTTAGCAACTGTAACTAAGGGGGCGTGACTTACCGAAGGGTCTTCAGCTTTTTAAGGCACAGTGCATCAGGCATGGAGACTCATCCTTGCTTTGTGTGAGTTTCCTGTCGCTCCTCTTTCTTTCTCTATCCCACGTTCCCTCTATACCCCCTAAAAGCCTACATAAACTGTCTGAGTTTTCCAGAACAAAAGTGGGTACCCAAGAGTTTATCATTGACTCAGGATGCAATTCAATTTTTTTCAATTCAATTCAATTTTATTTATATATCGCCAAATCACAACAACAGATATCTCACAGCGTTTTTCAGAAAAGAGCAGGTCTAGACCATACTCTGTGATGTTATTTACAGAAACCCAACAATTCCCAACCAAGAGCAAGCACTAGGCGACACAGGCAAGGAAAAACTTCCTTTTAAGAGGCAGAAACCTCGAGCAGAACCATGGCTCAGGGTGGGCGGCCATCTGCCTCGACCGGTTGGGGGTGAGAGAGAGAGACAGACAGACAGAGACAGAGAAAGAGACAGACAGAGAAGAGAGAGCCAGAGAGAGACACGGAGAGAGAGCCAGAGAGAGGGAGCGGAGGAAGGAGGGGAGGGATGGGGAAGAGCAGCCTACACAATGTACAGACAGTAACGGCAATGTTGCCATAGACAGAGTGAGTAATGGTACAGATATCCAGAGTAATGGTACAGATATCCAAAGTAATGTCCATGATAATAATCGTAATGTTAATGATAATAATAACAGTAATAATAGCAATAGGACTAGTAACAATCATTGTAAGCAGGGGTTGTCGAGCAGGAACATGGGGCAGCAGGTGACTCGCAACCACAGATCCAGACTCCACAGCTCCAGAGACAGAAACACCTGCAGGAAGTGATAGGAGGAGAAAGGAGAGGGACGAGAAAGCACAAGACTACGGGAAAGGGAAGAAGTTGAGTTAGTGAAATGCATTAATGGGATGAGGTTGCATACAGATGGAGAGAAGGAGGAGGAGAGAGTAGCTCAGTGCATCATGGGAAGTCCCCCCGCAGTCTAGGCCTATAGCAGCATAACTAAGGGATGGTTCAGGACTCACCTGAGTCAGCCCTAACTATAAGCTTTATCCAAGAGGAAAGTCTTAAGCCTACTCTTAAATGTGGAGATGGTTTCTGCCTCCTGAATAAATGTTTTGTAAATATGAGAGTATGTAGCACCATCAGCACCACTTATCCTAAGTTATATATTTTTACTTTTCATTATTTCAGGGTGCAAAACAAGTACATCTGCTGCTCACAAGATGGCACTTGAAAGTTATTTGGAGACAATAAAAAACATGAGGCTGCAAGGAAGAACTTATGAGGACATTTCTTATACCCTCGTCTCCATGGGCTTGGAAAAGGGTGGTTCCATACATAATTTAAAAAAATTCTGTCTCAGATATAATCTAAAGCAGAAGGAAGTAGTGTCCAACACTCAGCTAGAAGCTGCAGTAGTGCAAGCTGTTCAAGAGGTGAGTTAAGATAAAGGGTATATATAACACGCAAAATCTACCTACTTGTCATGCAGGGTATGTTAGTATTTATCTACCATGACCCATTAAGAGCTTTTGACACTGTCTGTTCAGTAGCCTAGTTACTAAGTATTTTCCTGTGGCTGATACTACTAAATTTAAAAATATTGATATGAACTAATGAGCTTAACAACAACTTGTATTTTGATGTTATCAGACAGGACCAACGTATGGTCGGCGGATGATGGCTGGGTATCTAGCCAGCAAAGGCGTACATGCCTCTCAACAACGTGTTGCAGCTGCACTACGTGTTGTCCAGCCGCCATACCACAGGGCACGCAGTCAAGTATGTTTTCACAGAAATTCCTCATGCCTTACTTTGCTCTTAATTGTGAAATCCTGTGGTTTATTTTAAATTTTATCCTTGATCACATTTCTTTCTTTCTCTCTCACTCACATAATTTCTGTGTATTTTTGTGATAGACAGTAAAGCAGAAATGGGTTAGTAAACCAGGACTTCTTCAAAACAATGTCCATTATATCATTTGTAGTTTGTATGCTAAATATCAATTTAATTAATTTCTATTTTAAGGGACACAAAAGGTTTTAGGTTACCCAGAATGCAATTTAGCCTAAAATTATATATATATATTTGCTTCTGAAAATCAAATTAAAATGGATATTGGGTCAAAATATATTTATAAAATGGGTCCAAATATATTTGGAATCAGGTTTGCAGTCATGTTTTGTTTATATGACTTTTAAGTATCCCATTGTAAATTGTACCAATCAACCTTGCTGCTGGTATGCCAAAGCAATGGTGTCCACTATCCAGTGAGACAGTCTTTGCTTGGAGAGAGCCTTTCCCTTCAGCTTCCCACCATAACAGACAAAGAGCTGGTCTGAGGTCCTGAAACACTGCGTTCTGTCTACATAGGCGCGGAGAGTGCGTATTGGACAGAGCAGTGCCAAGGCTGGGTCTGCCTCCTCCAGGGGCAGCGCTTGCAGGTTCACCACCTGGTCCCGGAAGGGAGTGGTGGGAACCTTGGGCACATATCCAAGCCGGGGTCTCAGGATCACGTGAGAGTAGGCCGGCCCGAATTCCAGGCACGCTTCGTCAACAGAGAATGCGTGCAGGTCCCCTACCCTCTTGATGGAGGCCAGTGCAACCAGGAGCGCTGTCTTCATTGACAGGAACTTAAGTTCGACTGGTTGTAAAGGCTTAAGGGGAGCACTCTGCAGGGCAATTAGAACCACCACGAGGTCCCAAGAGGGAACGAGAGAAGGGCGAGGAGGATTCAGTCTCCTCGCTCCTCTCAGGAACCTGACGATCAGGTCGTGCCCTCCTACGGACTGACCTTCTACCAAGTCATGGTGTGCGGCGATAGCGGCAACATAAACTTTGAGGGTGGAGGGAGACAGCCTTCGCTCCAACCCATCTTGAAGGAAGGAAAGCACGACACCGATCGAACATCTCCGGGGGTCTTCTCGGCGAGAAGAGCACCAGCTGACGAAGAGGTTCCACTTCAATGCATAGGCGTGTCTCGTGAACGACGCTCAGCGGAAGTGATGGTAGCCACCACCGCAGGTGGTAGGGTACTCAAACCTGCCTCGTCCCGTCCAGGAGCCACACGTGGAGGCTCCAAGATCGGGATGAGGGTGCCATAGGTTGCCTCGTCCCTGAGAAAGGAAGTCCTTCCTCAGAGGGATTGGCCAAGGAGGTGCTGTCGCGAGGAGTACTAGTTCGGAGAACCAGGTCCGGGTGGGCCAGTACGGCGCAACCAGAAGGACCTGCTCCTCGTCCTCCTTGACCTTGCACAAGGTCTGCGCAAGAAGGCTCACTGGGGGAAACGCATACTTGCGGCCCCGCGGCCAGCTGTGCGCCAGTGCATCCGTGCCGAGCGTGCCCTCGGTCAGGGAATAATACAGGACGCAATGGGTCGAGTCGTGAGAGGCAAACAGATCTATCTGTGCGTCCCCGAACTGGTCCCAAATCAGCTGAACCGACTGGGGATGGAGTCGCCATTCTCCAGGGAGGGGCTGAAGCCGTGAGAGCTCGCCAGCTGCACAGTTCAGGGCTCCGGGAATATAAACGGCTCGAAGCGACCTTAGATGCTTCTGACTCCATAAGAGGAGGTGGCGGGCGAGTTGCGACATACGGCGGGAGCATAGACCACCTAGATGGTTGATGTACGCTACAGTGGCGGTATTGTCTGATCGGACTAGTACGTGTTGACCCCTGAGCAAAGCCCAAAGCGGTGCAGGGCAAGGCGTACTGCCAGCAACTCGAGGCATTTGACATGCCATATGCGCTGGGGTCCTGTCCAGGAGCCCGCGGGAGCATGTCCATTGCACATGGCGCCCCAGCCCGTGGAGGCATCTGTTGAGACAACAACATGCCGGGAAGCTCGTTCCAGGGGCACTCCAGCCCGTATAAACCTGATGTTCGACCACGGGGTGAAGTACTGACGGCAGGTCGGAGTAACTGCTACTCGGAGGGTGCCGTGTTGCCATGCCCACTTCGGGACTCGGTCGCGAAGCCAAAGCTGAAGCGGTTTTGTTGTGAATTCTCTCCCTTTAAGTGTTAAGTTGACTGTGTGTGACGCTTTAAGTTGCGCTGTACGCAAATAATGCAGCGCAGCGTTCTCAGTACGCACGGAGTCAGTGTAATTGCCTATTCACTAAGCTACTTCAGCTGAGCGATCATATCGCGTGAACACATTCATATGTTCAGTGTTTATGTGCAAGATAAAGTTTGTGACAAAGTAAGTTTTCCTTTATGTATATTGTTAATAACATATTGTTACACTATATCCCAACTGCGCTAAGTTAGACCATGTTTGTGATGTAGTTGATGTTTAGCGATCTTTCTAAGAGTAATTTCATCCTGCTTAACGAGCAGATTAGCCCGCTAGCATCGCGGCTCGTATTGTTCATGTTTAGTTATTACCTTTAAGTGCATTCCTCCGTGGGATAATATCCTTCACTAGTTATTATACTATTAATGAGACGGTCCAATTTCTACAATCTATATTTTGGTGTTTTTGTCAATTTCATTGCACTATGCAGTTTGTTATTGAAGACTCATACTAATAGATTTCTACATTTATATTTCATGTATCAGTGCACTTTACAGATATGTTTATATTTGGGTTTGCAATCTCTTAAATTGTTGAATATGCTTAGACAGTGAGTATTTATTTCTGTTATATTATTTATTTCAGAAACTACCTCAAGTACACTATTATGTGTATGGTCACTCTTGTGCAATAAACAGCTAAACTCTATCTGATGACTCCGACTCCCTGACCAGAGTTCTGCAGCGGTCAATAATATAATCCACCAGTTTTCAGTGGGAAAATCCCCAATAAATGGTCCTTCGAGCCGGATCTATTGACTACTGCAGTGATGTCATCGGAACAGCGATCAACCTCTCTCCCTCATGCTGAGACGTCAGACAGACCCTCACGGCATCGTCGCACACCCAAGCATCTAGAGGAGTATCTCCTTGACTACAGCCATCACCGACCTGCCCTTTCCTCCCCACCTACATCAGAGGTGTCAGCGGAGCAGAGAGGAGCAGCAGCTGCAGTGGGCATAATTAGTCAATCACGACCAGCCTCCAGCCAGGGTGAGCATCCAGCCACAAGCTACACAGACATATTAAGTATGAGTTCACTGAGGGAATTAATGAAGTCTATCTCCGAGAAGGAAAGAGATGAGGCTGCTGATATGGCTGTGCTTCAGAGCAAACTCAAGCAGTATGAGAAACGACAGCATCGGCGTCAGGAGCTGATGAAACATATCACATCATTCCTGAGGGAAGAAGGGGATGAGGAGGTGCAAAGTGTAAAGCTTGCCACACCACTGATGAGATCACCTCCAGAAAACTCACCTCATCCGACCCCTTTATCAAGTCATTCCTCCTATTCATCACAGTCACCTGACATTGAGTTACATACCAAAGAACAAAGACATGTGAGTGCCACACAAATAAATGTAAGCACACCTACTGCAGAGGCAGAGCACTTTAACCCTGGTTTTGTACCAATACAGCCAGTCACTTCACTCCCTTTGTACTCGCCAATGTCAACTGGTACGTTACCTGTCGCCGTGCGCCAACACCAACATGCTACAAGAGCAGACACTTTGCCACTACCGCTTAATACACAGTTTTGCCCTTATGACGAGGCTGGATCTGCCTTTCAGCCTCAGGTGCAGCCACAGCTAGTAGCTCCCACCCCAACTTACCAGCATCCCAGAGTGCCTTACATCTATACAGCAGTAGCACCTTCTCCACGACAACCTGACAAGGCTCCACTTGCATCCAGTTTTTCAGTTCCTCACTATACTACAATGCCTCCAGTAGTGTCAGTGCCTCAAACCCTGCACAGTGCTTCAGTTCCTGCCATGAACATTCCTGCTCTCGCAGGCACTTCTCTACATCCATTGAGCCAGCCACTGAAGCGATCAGAATACTTGGTGCCTCACCGCCCTTTGCATGCTGCCCCCCAGCCAAAGATTCCTGATTTTGTAAATGACAACGAAAGGGAATTCGCTAACCTGAAGTTAGCATTCTCACCCAGTCTCACCCAGTTCAGACTCTTCAGAGACGGTATGCACATCTAAGAGGAGTTCCGTTACAGCCATTTCACAAGGTACGTCCATTGGTGCTCATAGGTTCAGACCAAGTTCACCTTATTACTGCTAAGGAGCCTATTCGTCAAGGCACCAAAGGGGGACCCGTGGCAGTTTGTACAGCTCTCGGCTGGGCACTTCAAGGGGCGGAAATGAGTACCACAGGCCAAGAACCAGTGCAGCAATGTTTCTTCATCTCCACGGACCACCCAGACGATCTTCTCTACAGAAATGTGGAGAGGTTATGGCAACTGGATGTGCTGCCCTTTCGTAACGAGAAACTGGTTGTCCGGTCTAGGCTAGACAAAGAGGCTATGCAGTTGCTTGAGTCTCAAACGCAGCGAGTCAATGTCAAGGGAGTACAGCGTTATACCACCCCTCTTCTGTGGAACCCAAGTGCTCCAGAACTTAAGGGCTCAATGCATCTGTCCTTGCAAATCTGAGGAGCACTGAAAGGAGACTCCAGAAGGACCCTGAAAAGGCTTCAATCTATTCAGGAGAGATTGCCAAACTCATCGAGGCAGGTTACGTAGTCAAGCTCAACCAAATGGAAGCGACACAAACAGAGGCATGGTACCTGCCCCATCATCTCGTGAGTCATAACAATAAGCAACGACTGGTGTTCGACTGTTCTTTCAGATACCATGGCCTGTCCTTGAACGATCAGCTCCTCCCAGGTCCTACACTTGGACCATCGCTGTTAGGAGTACTCCTGAGATTCAGACAGCATACTGTAGCAGTAAGCTCAGATATCAAGGGCATGTTCCATCAGGTCCGTCTATTGCCGAAAGACAGGCCCTTTCTTCGTTTCATTTGGAGAGATCTGCAGAGTGAAAACCCTCCAGATGTATACGAGTGGCAGGTTCTTCCATTCGGCACAACAAGCAGTCCATGCTGTGCCATCTTTGCTCTGCAACACCATACTTGCAATTCCGAAGCCAAATATCCAGGGCTACAACAGCTAGTCCACCAAAGCTTCTACGTGGATAACTGCCTGACAAGCTTCCCTACTGTCCCAGCAGCCAAGGAAACTGTGGATCAGTTACGCAGCATGTTAGCAGAAGGAGGGTTCGACCTCAGACAGTGGGCTAGCAGTCATCCAGTGGTGGTAGCTCATCTTCCGACGGAAGCCCGGTCATCAGCCACAGAGCAGTGGTTAGTGCAAAACCGCATTGATCTTATGGAGCCCACATTAGGCCTCAGGTGGAATTGTGCAGCTGATACCTTTGGCTACCATTATCGGCTCATTGAGCATGCAGAACTGACAATGAGAGCTGCTTATCAGGTGTTGGCGTCCCAATATGATCCACTGGGGTTCATACTACTATTTACCACCCGAGCAAAGGTGATCATCCAACAGTTGTGGGCTAAAAAGAGAGACTGGGATGACCCAGATCTACCACCAAACCTTCAGGCCGCCTGGACCAACTGGGAAAGCGAGCTTAAACAACTCATCGCAGTTTCCATTCCTCGCTGTTACACGCCAGCCTCCACAACTGCAGCAGAACAGCACAGATCCCTTCATGTGTTCTGCGACGCCTCTGAAAGAGCGTACGGGGCAGTGGCATATTTGGCCATTCAAACCAGCAGTGACATTCATGTTTCCTTCATAATGGCCAGATCACGGGTTGCTCCTAAGAGGCAGCAGTCTGTACCTCGCCTGGAGCTTTGCGCTGCCTTAGCTGGAGCTCAGCTGGCCAAACTGGTGAGGGATGAGCTGACACTCTCCATCAATCAGACAATTCTGTGGACAGACTCCATGACTGTGCTAGAGTGGATTCAGTCAGACTCTTGCCGGTACAAGGTGTTTGTTGGGACACGAGTCACAGTGATCCAAGAATTAACAGACCACAGCTCATGGAGGTATGTTAATACGCAGGATAACCCAGCTGATGACATAACGAGAGGTAAAACCCTCCTAAGTTTGGCCGAGCCCAGTCGATGGAGTCAAGGGCCTCCATTCTTGAAACAGAGCCCAGAGCACTGGCCTAAAAGACCTAAAATTGCACAGTCAGAAGTAGTATCCGAATTGAAAGGCCTAACCTGCTACTCCGTAATGGCGGTTGAAACAGAGTCCAACCTCCCCGATGTTACGCAATTCAAGACCTGGCGAGAGTTGGTGGGGGCAACTCTACAAGCCTGTCAAGGGGCGGCCGCATCGAACAGTGTGATAACGACTAACAGAGAGGCGGAAGCTGTCCTGCTGAGGGCATGTCAAGCTCAGAGCTTCCCGGAAGAGGTAGCTGCCCTTCGGGCACAGAAATTGATTCCCGTGCACAGTCGATTAGTCAACCTCGCTCCAGAGTGGGACCCCCTGACCAACATGATACGAGTTGGAGGGCGTCTAAGGAGGCTTGCAAACTCAGACCCAGAACAAATCCACCCCATTTTACTGGACCCAAGACATGCAGTAACAAAGCTCCTTATTCAAGAATTCAATGAGCGTCTGTTACATCCGGGAGCTGAAAGAGTCTACGCTGAGATACGGAGGCAGTACTGGATTCTCAGAGGACGCCAGGCTATCAAGCACCATCAACTTCATTGTCAGTCCTGTCAGCGCTGGAGAGCGCAGCCAAAGGTACCTCAAATGGCAGATTTGCCACCAGAACGCCTCCGTCTACTCTGTCCACCCTTTTATTCAACGGGTGTTGACTGCTTTGGCCCATACCTGGTCAAAATAGGAAGGCGGAATGAGAAACGCTGGGGCCTGATCTTCAAATGTCTCACAACCAGGGCAGTTCACATCGAGCTTCTTAATTCAATGGATGTCGATGCCTTCCTTCTAGCACTCCGCCGGCTCATAGCCAGAAGAGGTCAACGCCGTGAGATCCGTTCAGATTGTGGCACTAACTTCCGCGGGGCAGAAAGAGAGCTACGGGAAGCCTTCTTTAGCATGGAGTCAGAACTCCAAATCCGTCTTGCAGACCACCAAATTGAGTTCAAGTTCAACCCGCCCAGCGCTCCACATTTCGGCGGAATATGGGAGCGTGAGGTCCGCTCTATAAAAAATGCTCTCCAGGTAGCCGTTGGGAACCAAGCAATCACAGAGGATGTTCTGTCCACAATCCTAGTGGAAGTGGAGGGGATTCTCAATTCGAAACCTCTGGGATATGCCTCAACAGATGTGGCCGATATCGATCCAATTACTCCTAACCTTCTCCTTATGGGGCGGCGGGATGTGTCACAGGTCGGGGGTGCAAGCGCCAGTGGGCCGCCCACCCCCCTCAAACCGGACACCGCCCGAGGAGCGTGCCGTGGAACACATGAGGCAGAGACAAGGATTAAAATTAATAGGTCTTTATTTTATATTAAAAACAATCTTAAAAGTCTCTGGCACATTCTCTCCTTCGGAACACTCTTCTTCTGCATTCTCTTCGGGGCTCAGACAGAGAGAGATGCACACACATGAACGTGCCTCCAGTTTCAGACAGAGAGAGGAATGAACATAATTCACAGCTTCCGCGTTCTCGTCTTCAGCGTTCTCTTCGGGCTCAGACAGAGAGAGATGCAAACATGGATGAACGTAACAGCAGTTTCAGACAGAGAGGAATGAACATAATTCACAGCTTCCGCGTTCTCTTCTTCAGCGTTCTCTTCGGGGCTCAGACAGAGAGAGAGGTATAAACATGGATGAGCATAACAGCAGTTTCAGACAGAGAGAGGAATGAACATAATTCACAGCTTCCGCGTTCTCGTCTTCAGCGTTCACTTCGGGGCTCAGACAGAGAGAAATGCACACACATGAACGTAACAGCAGTTTCAGACAGAGAGAGGAATGAACATAATTCACAGCTTCCGCGTTCTCTTCTTCAGCGTTCTCTTCGGGGCTCAGACAGAGAGAGATACACATACATGAACGTAACAGCAGTTTCAGACAGAGAGAGGAATGAACATAATTCACAGCTTCCGCGTTCCCCTCTTCAGCGTTCTCTTCGGGGCTCAGACAGAGAGAAATGCACACACATGAACGTAACAGCAGTTTCAGACAGAGAGAGGAATGAACATAATTCACAGCTTCCGCGTTCTCGTCTTCAGCGTTCTCTTCGGGGCTCAGACAGAGAGAGGAATGAACATAATTCACAGCTTCCGCGTTCCCCTCTTCAGCGTTCTCTTCGGGGCTCAGACAGAGAGAAATGCACACACATGAACGTAACAGCAGTTTCAGACAGAGAGAGGAATGAACATAATTCACAGCTTCCGCGTTCTCGTCTTCAGCGTTCTCTTCGGGGCTCAGACAGAGAGAGGAATGAACATAATTCACAGCTTCCGCGTTCTCGTCTTCAGCGTTCTCTTCGGGGCTCAGACAGAGAGAAATGCACACACATGGACGTACCTCTAGTTTCAGACAGAGAGAGGAATGAACATAATTCACAGCTTCCGCGTTCTCTTCTTCAGCGTTCTCTTCGGGGCTCAGACAGAGAGAGATGCACACATGCTAGGACTGCGAGTGAACAGCAGTAACACCATTCCCACACTCGCATATTTCACCAATACACTGCAAGATTTCCCACGTGCTCACAATAGAACTGCAATCCAACAGACTCACTGTGCAATCAGGCTTACACCCGCAATCCTGCGGAAATCTCCTCTCTCTCGCTCCTTCCCGTTCTCTCTCGTTCTCTCTCGCTCCCTCACTGCTTCGGCCTCGGCCTCGGCCTCACACCGGCTGCGTGCACCGACTGCGTGCACCCCCTGCTTCTCCACCCTGTTCCTCTCCTTCAACTGCTCCATTTATATCCTCTGAAAACACACACTCTCGTTCGCCACCGTAATCAACTCATTTCATTCAGCTGTCAACAATTTCTCCGTGTTCTCCCGCTAGGTCGGCCATGACGGTACACCGGAACCGGCCTGATGTTACGCCGGAAGCGCTCCCCCCGGGGGACCATGCACCGAATTTTAGTTCCGGCCTAGTCACCCGGTGACAGATGCATCTCTCCCTCAGGTGGCATATGCTCCAGGAGATATGGGGCGGCGGAGGTGGCGTCACTGTCAAAACATGGCGGACCAATTCTGGTTACAGTTCACCAGAAACTACTTGCCTACGCTTCAGTCCAGGCAGAAGTGGCATAAAGCTTCAGAAAACCTGGAGGTCGACTCTGTTGTACTGATTGTGGATCCGCAACTCCCAAGAGCTCAGTGGCCCATAGGCAGAGTTCGGAAGACATTGCCAGGCAGTGACGGATGTGTGCGAACTGTTGAAGTTGTCATTGACGGTAAAGGTTACATTAGACCAGTTGCGCGCTTGATACAGTTGCCTGCTCTAGAAGGTAACACTAAAGACAGTTAGAGAATTCTCTTGATAACCCATTTGCTGCTCAATTGTGGGGGCGGCTGTTGTGAATTCTCTCCCTTTAAGTGTTAAGTTGACTGTGTGTGACGCTTTAAGTTGCGCTGTATGCAAATAACGCAGCGCAGCGTTCTCAGTACGCACGGAGTCAGTGTAATTGCCTATTCACTAAGCTACTTCAGCTGAGCGATCATATCGCGTGAACACATTCATATGTTCAGTGTTTATGTGCAAGATAAAGTTTGTGACAAAGTAAGTTTTCCTTTATGTATATTGTTAATAACATATTGTTACACTATATCCCAACTGCGCTAAGTTAGACCATGTTTGTGATGTAGTTGATGTTTAGCGATCTTTCTAAGAGTAATTTGATCCTGCTTAATGAGCGGATTAGCCCGCTAGCATCGCGGCTCATATTGTTCATGTTTAGTTATTACCTTTAAGTGCATTCCTCCGTGGGATAATATCCTTCACTAGTTATTATACTATTAATGAGACGGTCCAATTTCTACAATCTATATTTTGGTGTTTTTGTCAATTTCATTGCACTATGCAGTTTGTTATTGAAGACTCATACTAATAGATTTCTACATTTATATTTCATGTATCAGTGCACTTTACAGATATGTTTATATTTGGGTTTGCAATCTCTTAAATTGTTGAATATGCTTAGACAGTGAGTATTTATTTCTGTTATATTATTTATTTCAGAAACTACCTCAAGTACACTATTATGTGTATGGTCACTCTTGTGCAATAAACAGCTAAACTCTATCTGATGACTCCGACTCCCTGACCAGAGTTCTGCAGCGGTCAATAATATAATCCACCAGTTTTCAGTGGGAAAATCCCCAATAGGTTTCATATGGAGCGATCCGAGCGGCGTTGCCGCGGCTGCAGGTGCCATATGCCCCAGGAGCCTCTGAAAAACTTCAGTGGAACCGCACTCTTGCGCTTGAAAGTCTCAGGCAAGTCAGCAATGGCTGAGTGGAGAAGGTGACCAAGTCAATACTGAGTAAAGAGATCCTCTGCACGGGGCAAAGTTACTCTTTTCCCAATTGACCCGAAGGCCCAGACGAGCTAGGTGCCGGAGCACTGGGTCCTTGTGTTCGTAAACCTGGTCTCGAGAGTGAGCTAGGACAGTTAGTCGCCGAGTTAGTTCAGGATGCGAACCCCGTGTTCCCATGGAGGAACAAGGGCTGCCTCGACAACCTTTGAGAAGGCGCGAGGAGACAGGGCTAGCCCGAATGGGAGAACAGCGTACTGATATGTGCGCGCCCTGACAGCAAACCGTAGGTATGGTCTGAGTCGAAGGAGAACCAGGGTGCGTACAGATTTTTACCATTAAATTTCCATGACTTTTCCATGACTTTTCCATGACTTAAGGTAAATATTCATGACTTAATGTTCCATAAAACATCTGTGTATACATGTGAAATAAGAATAAAATCCATGTTCAAATTTACCACACAATATCTTGAATAAAATAAATGAACAAGCAATGCGGTTTAATACAAAATAAATATTTATTTAAAAAATGCTGACACAGTAACACAATAAAAAATTAATGTCAAACCCTGACAACTCCTTAGACATTTATTAACAAAAATCCATAGGAGGCTATTAACAAATCAATGGGAGACATCAATGTAAAACCGAAACAATAAATAAATTAAAGTGTCCAGCAACATACATAACCTGTTTGTTATGTATGCATTTGTTGTGATTTGGCTGCTACCTTGGCCAGGTCTCTCTTGTAAAAGAGATTCTGAATCTCAATGGGACCTCCTGGTTAAATAAAGGTATAATAATAATAAAAAAACTTTGCCATTAACTTTAACTGAAGAAAATTTAACTTCACTGGATAACCATTTTTAACAACATCTGTATTTGAATTCTCCATTCCCCAAAAACAATCAACAGCGTTTATTTTTTCATTTCTGCTAGCTTCTCGTCAATCTGTTTTCCAATTTTCTGCAGAGATGCTTTCTTTTCTTTTGCAGTTCTGCGGAAACTGTTGGATTTGGTGATAAAGGTGAGATTGCTTGAGGATTCTGCCTTTTCAGCATATTCATCTGCTGATTTCTCAAGAGCACAAATATCTGCCTCCATTCTAGCCCTCTTCTTTTTCAAATCATCTAGATCATCTGTGAGGGCCTTCCTCTTCAAGTCAACAGCTTGCTGTTCTTTCTTTTTCTTCTCCTCTTCCAAGTAGCCATGGTACTTCTGCCTGGCTCCTGCAGCCGAAAGAAGCAGCTCTTTTGTGATCTCCACCTTGGTTATGCCCCCTACAGATCTGACATGGTCAACAATGAGCCTCTGAGCCACCAGAGACCTCTCCCTCTGATTCTCAACGATTAACTCTTTGTTGATCGAAAAGCCTCTTTCAACACTGGCCTGTCCATGTGACAATACAAGCAGAATCTTCACACTGTAAAAAATTCACCCGTAAATTTACAGTAAAGAACTGGCAGCTGTGGTTCCAGCCCTTTACCGTAATTTAACGGTTTCAACAATGCTGTAATTTTACAGTAAAGTACTGGCAGCTGTGGTTCCAGCCCTTTACCGTAATTTTACGGTTTCAACAATGCTGTAATTTCACAGTAAAGTACTGGCAGCTGTGGTTCCAGCCCTTTACCGTAATTTTACAGTTTTTAATTTTAAGGCTGTGCTGTAATTTCACAAAGTACTGGCAGCATAAAGTTAGAATATAAATACTGTTTTTTATTTACTCTATTGTCTAATATCTATTAACATCCCTATATGTAGCATAATGTATACAGACATTCCAAACAGACTTTTTACTCAATGGAAAAAATAAAGACAAAATAGATTATGTATTAGTACATTGTTTGCCATTTATTTAAAACAGGTAACAGGTTTTAACAATACATTAACAGTATTTAAGGAAAAAAAGTCACAGAAAATACATTTTAAAATTCAATGAGAGGAACCAGTAGGCAAATACAGAAACATTACAAAAAAAAAAAAAAAAAAAAAAAAAAAAACGAACAAACAAAACACTAAAACCAGCCAAAATGTCACATCAGCAACCAGGCCAGAGATTAAGTCTGGGTCTGAGAGGAAAACATTGAGAACCAATGGATGAAAAATCCTTGATAGAGGCAAAAAAAAAACACTGCCAAAATATCCCAAACCTGCTTTTGAACGATCTGGCCTGAGAGGAAGTCCAGATCTGAGAGGACATAATCACGAGAACCAATGGGTGAAGAAATGTAGGAAGAGGCAAAAAACAGCCAACACGTCCCACATCAGCTTTTGACAGATCTGGTCTGAGAGGAAATCCAGGTCTGAGAGTAAAGAAAATCAAGAAAATCTTAGTGCTAAAATCACATTGCAAAAAGTGATCACATACTCTGCAAACACTTTAAAGAAACATAAAATGATCATGTTAATGTACTTAACTAATCTTAATTCTTTTGTCACTTAAAAAACAACACCACAATCGTAACATTAATTCACAAGACCACCGTGGATGAATCAATGTCTTCTAAATCTGAAGCCAAACGATAGATGTGTGTAATAAAAATATTAATCGTTTTAACTCATTTTATTTTTGTGAAAGAAAAACAAAAATAAAATAAATACTAAATGAACTATAAATCATTACTTACGATCTACTGTCATAAGAGTGTTCACCAGGGACATGGTGATGTGACAGAGAATTGTGAAGCTCATGTGTCGGTCATCCTTGCTTCTGTGTTACTTCTGGAATATCAAATGCAAAAATGGTAACGTTACTGCATGATTGTGCACAAAGTTTGCAAGTAAGTTATACATGGCGTGAAACTCACCAAAGATTAGGGCAGCTGAGCTGTCTCAGTAAAACATTTACATCAAGTGAAGGATTCCTAGGAAAAAAGAAGAAAATAATTATTTCGAAATCTTTAACCAAGCAAAGAAAATCGACGTCAGAGCACGGAGAACATTGAGTAAAATGCCTCAGCTGTTGATAACTGTCTGTCTGCAAAAACGTGTTTCGCGCCGCAAAGAATATCCGTCTCTGCCTCGTCTTTCAAACACAACCTCTTTGACTTAATACTATAACGTTAGGCCTAACTTACATGTGAATCTCACAAAAACGCAGGTACTTGCATCACTAAATCGAAAAAAAAAAACATATCTAATTTGCTTTGGGAATTTTATATTATTTGCATGGAAACTAAACAAATTGACCACTACATTTTAATTACAACATTGGATCTGGATATTTCGAGTTGTTTTGTAATTATTCTCCATCTTATGTGCATGATATTATGCGAATTGATGCATCTGGTAAGATTCGCACCGTGTAACGTTAACTTTACTGAATCACAAATTCATATAAATCGAGTTAAGGGTTAGGATACTACAAAAGAAAGCCCAACTAATTTCTAAATGGTAACAACTTTAGCCAAGCAAAGAATTTGCAGTAATAATCGCATAGATTTAGTAATCGGAGCATTCATTAGCAGCTAGGTGAAATGTCTTCACCGTCGAGCTCTGTCTTCAAAACGCGATTCGCGCTCAGTAAGCAGTTAAAAGCAGTTTCTTGCAGTCCATCCTAATCTCTAGTCTTTGCCTTTCTGATACGTTTTTGGAAGACTTGAGTTGGTTGAGAGTGACTTGTGCTGCAAATCCAATATCAATCTGAGAACTATCCTTGTGCAGACCGCTGTCCTGAAAAGGGACCTGGAGGAGCTTTAGTGTAGATGTGGCCTCTTGCAAGTGCTTTTCCTTCAGAAATCGTCCCATGAGGCCTGCCAAAAAAAAAATGTAAAAATTATTTTTTAAATTAGGGGTTTTATTATTCAGTTTGATCAATTGCAAATTTACAAACAAATAAAATGTTCTAAATTATCTTTTGAGCTTAACACTTTTATTTTGTAAACATTAAATATCAATTAATCTATTGGACTTCAAGGAGGAACATTACAATAACTGTGTAACAGACAAATGAAATATAGTCTAAACAATTACCATTCACATTACTTTAAATAATCATATATTTTATATTTCTTTTTTTATTTATTTCTATGACCGAGTATTTAAAGTAATTTCTGGTGTTATAAGGGAAAAAGCGACAAAAAAATTAAAACACTTTACCAGTAGGTGTCGCTCAAGTAAAAAAAATAATAAAAAAACTTCACTAGACTTTACATTTAATTCATTCCATTGTCCCGGGCCGTGTAGCGCATTTCAATACACAAAACGTGCTATTCTTTTTTCCACCTAATTAAACTTATGCAATATCTTGCACTAGAAAAGTTGTGACATGAAAAACGACAGAAAAAAAATGCCATTTTATATAATTGCGTGCGTTTCTAATTACTGCAATGTGTACAATAAAACATTAGCAATCACACAATCCATGTTTATCCTTACCTTTAATCAGTTTGTACATGTCATCTCATCAGAAAGGAAAGGCAGCATGGGCTGTTAAATATCTCGACTTTCACTGGAAAGAGAGGACCAGCACATCGCATCTTCACCTCATCAAACGACTTCACTTTTGGATTGAGAAGTTCACCTCTCTCAACCATGTCAATGTATTTTTTGACATGTGGCCAGAGCAGCAATCCTCTTTCTGACACATTGACATTTTCAATCCACCGATGCTTGCAAAACTTGAGCATGGGTGTGTCACATCCGGTTGCCGTCACAAAATCTTCGTGACGAGCAGGGCAATCATGAAACAGCCAATACAGGCTAGAGAGTCCGTGTTCGACTTCCCATCCAGCGGATTTACATCCATGTCTGAACGCATTGTGTAGTATGTGCAACCCGCACGAACCTATGTTGATTAGTGACTTCCCCACATCATTCTGCACTTGCTTCTGGAGATTTTCAAATACTTTCCAATTCACGTTCGGCCCGTCCATTGAGATTTGGACAAGATTTTTTATTCCGATCTCAGAAAGCAAGTTGTTGATTTTTTCAGCGATGTCTTGAGCTGACGAATGGCCCAAAAACTCTGAGCCGATGTATTTAGTCTTCACCTCGGACCCGTCCCATAGCCTGACATGCATGTCTAACTGTTTAGCCTGTAAATAGTGATTCAGGCTTTCATCAAATAACATTACATATACTCGTTGCTTTGATAAACTACCCAAAGTCAGTTTCTTAAAATAAGGAGCCAGTCCAAAAGTAGGCTACACATATACGAGCACTTGCGTTCACCGCATGTACATCTTGCAGCTATCTGACTGTCGGGGAACATGACCTGAAAAAGCTGGCTTATGTCTTCACAAGACTTGTAAGAATAGTGAGAATTAGCCACTTTTAGCGCCCACAGTACCTCTGCAGTTAAGGTTTCGTTTCTGGACACAGCACTCAAAATGGTCCCTTGCTTTGTGGTGGAGGAGAGGGAAGCTCTGCAGCTGGCAGACGGTGTCACGTCATTAAATTTCCATTTTAAAAAGGTAAAAATGTGTAAATATAAAATAATATAATAATAATAAAATAACTGAAACAAAGAGTGGACCATTTTTAAGTAAAATGTTTCCTCTAGATTCAACAGCACTTTATGAATGAACTTTGAGAAGTTAGTGTACTCTAAATAAGGGCATAAATCAGTGCACTGACCAAGACTTGGTAGACATCACCACCTCATCTTCAATCAAAACATCCAGTGAGTTTAAAGACAACGTTCCTCCTCAACAGCAATGATGGTGACTGCTACACCTGGTCAAACTCCTTACATTTCTCCTTACAAACTCCTTTTTCTAAATGCATTGAAAAAAAAAGTGTTAGTGTATGTCACCACATACCATAAAAACGACCCTTGTGAGGACAGACATTTAAATTTTCATAAATTAAAATAAAGACATGAAGGATCAGAGTAGTGTTTATTCAGTAGGGTTTGGGCCCATTTAAAACCCTGTAGTATACTTTTTTTTACTACACGTCTTCCAGAGATGTTTGTCAGAAGGATTTTATTGGGAAAAAATGTCAGGGGTTTATCAGTTGAATGTTCTAGAGCTTAAAAAAAAAAAAATCATTAATAAAATGTAATTTGGCATCAGTCGATTCTTTATTACAAAGTAGAAAGTAAAGTGGTACTTAAAAGGGATAGTTCACCCCAAAATGAAAATTATGTCGTCATCATTTACTCACTATCACATCATACCAAACACAAGAATCTTGTTCAGCTTTGGAACAAATTATTATTATTATTATTTTATATATATGTCATGGACAATCCATCAAAAGTCTATAGACAATCAATATTTAGCTTCAAGAAGTACATAAAGATATCTAATCCATATGAATAAAGCAGTTTTATACAAGCCTTCCAATGGATAAAATATGACAAAGTATGAAATATATTATTTATTTATTTTTCTTAAGATGAACAAAATTATGGTTTTGGAACATGAGGGTGAGTAAATCATGACAATTTTCATTTTATTTTTAGGTGCACTATCCAAGTCATGCATTTATTCTAATGACATAATGATTTATGCTAAAAGGATAAAGTATTTCTAAGTAAATATAATGTAGTCCTGACATGTGTCTTGTGTGTCTTGAAATCATCAGCTGACTCTTCCTTTGAGATAGTAGACATGTCAGGATCGTAGTTCTAATGACATCAATGCCATTTTTACACTTGAAGGCAAAACACAAAATTATGGTAATGTTACACAATTAAGCAACAACTTAATTGACTTTTTTGAGTTTATTTTTATGATTCATAAGACAACTTTAAATGACTGCAAACCTAGCATTAGCAATTACCTGACACCTTTACAAAATCCAAGGCAAACTTCAGGATAAGTGGAAATATAACACAAATTATATATATTTTTTATCCATATTAAGAAAGTATACTATAGCTAGAATATTCAAGACTTCACTGGTATTCTTCTGAAGTAATACAAAGTTACTCTGAATCATAGACCGACTGAAATATAATATGGCCTAGGGTATTAAAGGTGCCATTAGGGTCTAAATAAAAAATGGTGGCATCAAACATCATTAGTCCTTGGATGTCATGATGTTATTCATGTGGTGCAAGAAACAATATGGTTTGATGTTAGTTGAGGTTTGCGTAATCTTTCGTTTAGGCAGTGTATGCATGAGTTGATCAAACATTTAAATTTCATTCTAAAAATATTGCATTTTTTCAAAGCTTTTTTTTTGCCATTTGTGCTGCAAGACATCTCTAAAACTGAACGATGTACAAACAATGTATTTAAATAACTGGTCATAATATGTGACAATTTACATCTCGTATAACACTAAAAACAATCAGTTTGTTCAATGTGAATTTTACTTACTTCGTTTTAGGCTCATAGTATTGCATCATCTTGTTGACATTGATATCACACCATCCCTCAAGTTGCCTTTACTCTGAAAAAAAGTATGAAAACAACCTTGTTAGTGTGGGTTTCAAATTAGAAAACGTGAGAAGCAAATAACAGTCTAAAATGTTAACTAATGTTAGCAAAACAGCCATAATCATCGGTCCTCGAGCCTCACCGAGACTTCGGCTGCTTTAGTAAACTTAATGAAATAAGCATCACATGGATATGCTTGATAAAATTGACAAAACAGGTCATAAAACGATTAACAAAAAGTTTAAACATTGTAATGTAGTGAATGGGTGGGTTTGCGTTAAGTTAACTTACCTGTTGTTTACGTGGTGTGAATGACGGTTAGAGATGTGGAAGATGGTCCGTATGTCAGCCGTCTCTGTTTTAAAATAATAATAAAAAATGCCGGAACTTGTTTGTCCGTGTCCAATTGTGAGAAAGCACACAAAATATTTATTAATTTCCCACTGACAAACTGTGGCGTAAAACACTGCATATTTAACACTTGCTGCTGATAAGTTAACTGTCTTTGATGTAAGTTAACTTAGCTGCTAATGGCGCGTTGGCTCCGCTTCTTTGCTAGCTAACGTTAACGTTACGTACATTAGCGTTACTGGGATGGTTGACCTTCAGATAGAGAAGTACGACAATAGACCATTTACGCAAAAAACGGAAATACGTCAAGGAAGCGTAAACCCATTTCCGGTGTAAGCTTTGTTGACGGAGAAATGGCAGCTACCGTTAGAGTGTTTTCGACTAGCCTGACTTGTCTTCCGAAGTTCACCAGCGCCGATGTGGTGAAGAGTGTGGAGATACATTCGTCCACTTAAGGGAACAAACTGGACAAGGGATATAAATTCTTCCACGAAGAGTTTATCCACAATTACCAAGGTAAGAAATCAAGAAATTGCTATAGCTAGCGTTAACCATATCACCGGTTATAACTCTGTTAACGTTAACTGTAAAGTAAGTAACGTTAATGGTAAATCTTAGGTGTTGTGAATTTGTAATATAAGGTATAACACATCGCAGTGAATATGTCATGTGTATGTTTAAGTGAGAGGGTATGAGATAACATAACAACCAGTAATTTGGTGAAGCTGTAACGTTACTAGGTAAATGTTACTGACATTGTGTTGTGACTTAACGTTAACGTTACGAAGTAAAGTTGTGTACTTCTATGTGAGATAACACGTCATATTTTCTTGTTGCATGCGGTTATAGTATCAAATATACTCCAGGGACAGGTTATAGTGAGAGGTAGATGCTTCAGGTCAATGAGGAAGAGCGAGGAGCCTCACAAACTGGAGGTTTGACTATAGACAGAATGCCGGTTGGCAAAAGTTCAAAAAGTTGCCCGTTCTGGCGTGTTTACTCTTCTTGCTGCGGTTGCGGCACTTCCTTCCCTTACTATTTATTTACTGAAAGTTATAGTATCATGTTATAATGAACATTGATGTGACAGCAGTATGTCTTCAGTGTAACCTATTTAATTTGTTATTGTGTCTAGATATCACTGGAGGCAGAAAGTGCCAACCTGAAAGCTTTCACCTGCAGTTGTGCGGCTGGTAAAGGATTCTGCAAACACATTGTTGCCATCCTGTACCAGACCGCACATTATTCACAGCTGGGTCTGCAGGCTGTTCCACCCTCCCTTGCCTGCACAAGTGGCTTGCAAAGATGGCACAGACCAAGAACACAGGTGGGTTTGTGATAAACATGTCATTATGATTTAAGAACCGATGCGTATCTAAACAACTGTAAATTATTATAAAAACACCCCCAGTAGTGACTACAGACTAAGGCTGCACAATATATGAAGAGTTCAGATGCAAAAGCCTCTAAGGCCCCATTTACACTGCATGGTTCAAGTGACCCAAATCCGATTTTTTCCTCTCATGTGGCACAGATCGGATATGACCCATGAACGTGTAAGCAGGAAAAAAACGCATGGATTCCGATTTTCTCAGATCGGATTCAGGCTTCACTCATATGTGGTATTAAATCGGATATGAATCGGATACGTGCATTTGCGCGTGCCATGTAAGCAGACAAATCGGATATTCCCCAGTAAATGCGAGTTGTATGTCATTAAAAAGTGACGTCAACTCAGGTGGACACCGCCAGCTGAGATCACATGACTTATTATAGGCGCGATGGAGGACGAATTAAGGATACACACAGTGGAGCAATGCGGAGGTTTCATGTCTTTTGAGTGTTTGCGGCGAAGAGATAGTGCAGGCAAAAATGCAGGGTAATGTTACAGAAATAAATCCGTGTTTGAAGACATTTCACGAGATATGGGGAGGCACGGTTTTAAGCGCTCGTGGCTACACAGTAAGATAAAAAGCTTAATGACTTGAAAATGAAAAATAAAAATATTGTGGAAAGCAAAACACTGGATAATTTTATTCGCATCTGCATCCATTGTATTTCGTGCTGTTTTACTTCCTTTTCCGGGTCAGAACGTCTACATTTGGTAGTTTCAGCAGTGTATAGTGTAAATGCAAAAATCGGATACGGGTCACTTTTAAAAGATGATGTAAGCGGGTCGGCAAAAAAATCGGATATAGTCAGAAAATCGGATTTGGGCATCAAGACCTGCCGTGTAAATGCAGCCTAAGTGCCATCTGAAATTTTCTTCTAGAATGATCATTTTTATCAAGCTAGTATATTTAAGTTCAATAATTTCACTCAAATTACAATTAATAGGTAATGTTCATTGTCATTTAACTGAAATTACTGAACTTAAATATACGAGCTTGATAAAAATGATCATTCTAGAAGAAAATTTCAGATGGCACTTAGAGGCTTTTGCATCTGAACTCTTCATATCAACATTATTGAAATATCGCAAATGTATATATCGCGTATGCATATCGCACCGGCTTGCAATAACTGGGGTCATGCACAAAAGACAAAGAGAAAATCACACTGCTCTTGGCTGAATAACTTTTGTAGCTTTAATAGGAATTAGTACACTATATTTAATTCATACAGTGAAAACTAGCAGTGTTTTATTTTTACATTTGATTAGGTTTACTTAACAAAAGAAACTTAATGTAGGCCTTCCTGAAACCCTAAACATGAACCCAGTTGTTTACACTGATGTTAAAATAACACTTACTTCTATGCTACAGTAAAACACTGCTGTTCACTTTCAGAAGTTGTAGAGATGTTTTTCTTGCCACAAAAAGAATGTGAAACACGTATGTAGGTTATATAATTTAAAGATAATTTAAGTTTATTTTAAACACTTTAAGCATTATCGTATCACATAGTGAATATCGCATTATTTAATGAGTTATCGCATATTCATTTTTCTTCAACATCGTGCAGCCCTACTACAGACTGTAACTGCTTTTTGTCTTTTACTTTTTTTTAAGGGAATCCATCCTGAACCTGTTAGTGAGCTGGTGGTGCAAAAGCCCAAAACAGTGGGTCAGAGCGGTCTGAGGTCCACATTGTACAAGGCATATACAGGTGATTAATTTGTTAACTGTTTGATTGTTGCTTTGTGAGAGTAATTTTTTTTTTTTTTTTATGTTATGTTATGACTAACATCATTATGGTTACCGCAGATACAATAAATAAAATGTAAATGTAGTTAAGCACTCATGTCTAACTTTTCTTTTGTGTGACCAATAATCTTGTGTATCTCTTTGCTCTTTTGTCTAGGACCACTGCCAGATCCATATATGATGGCATCTGGAAGCAAATTAAGCCAGGTGCAGCCCCAGCCTCTCATGGCTGTTGTATTGGATGGGATTTCTGAGATGGAGCTGACGCCATCTAAATTTGGGCCTGTCCCTCGTGGATCCCCCATGTCCTATCACTGTCCACCCATGAAGTCCAGTGACCTCATCCTACACCACATGGCTCCAGAATTTCCGTCCCTTCCTCTGATGCAGCACACTTTCCCCAGGTTGCATTTCGTGCCGACATAACATCAGTTAATGCATCTCCAGTCTCTTGAAGTTTCACCGCAGCTGTCCTGCGAGATAGAAAAAGAAACTCAGCAGCAGTCCAAATGTCCTGCGTGGACACAGCTACGGCGACCAAGGCTGACTGCCAATCGTTTTTGGGATGCTTGTTGTAGTAAGGCGTGTCGTGAAGAGCAGGAGTCTGCAGCAATTCAGATGATCAGAGGCTCCACAAAGCAAACAGCTGCAATGAAGCGTGGTCTGCTGGTGGAGCCTGAAGTGCTGGCAAACTATGCTGAACTGATGCGAGTTAATGTGCTACCAGCAGGATTCGTCATTCACCCTGGCGCACCACATCTCGGGGCCAGTCCAGACGGTCGAGTGTATGACCCTTCAGAGTCGCCTCCTTTTGGCCTGGTTGAGGTGAAGAGCAGCACAAAAAATGATCCATCTCAGGTTGCTCACCTCAAGGTGCAGGAAGGCCACGCCAGTCTGAGGCGTTCACATAAATACTACTGGCAGGTTCAGGGCCAACTGGCAATCACAGGACTGACATGGTGTGACTTTGTTACCGATACCTTATCAAATTTAACTGTGGAAAGAATTTGGCGTGATGACTCATTCATAGCAGAAATGAAAGAGAAATTAGATGTATATTTTTATGGCACATACATGAATGCATACCTTGAATTCCAGTAATCTTGTCTTTACCAATCAGTTTTGCCTTCTGTCTTACTGTTGAACTGTAATGTTATTTTTTTTTTATTGTAAATGTTTGTTATTTATTGAATAAGTTATTAATCAGTTGATGTTACACATACATACCAAAAAATTAAAGGATGCATCATTTTGACCAAAAGTGTTTTAATCGTTCATCTAATGTTTTAGTGAAATCAGTCACATTTCAACAGAACAATATTAATATAACAATTATATTTAATTTAAAGTTTAAGAATATGTGGGAACAATTATTTACACATTATTTACATACAAAACATTAATTCATTCACTCTTCAAAACAAAAAGGTCCTTGATAATTTGCTAAAACACAACAGTTAAGCCAGATCTGATTCACACTGCCAATCAGTGTGAGCGGCACAGGAGAGTCCCAGATGTGAAAGGACTTTACCCTACCGATCACTCTCTCCACTATAATTCGGAGGCGGGCAATGGCTTGGGTTTGTTCCGTTTCCTCTTTGCTGAATTGAGCTGAACGCTTAAAAGGTGGAATGATGAGCTTAGCTCCAACGTCAGAGAGGAGGTCTTGAATGAGGAACCCTTTGTCCGCCATGATGTCGTCTCCTGGCTCCAGCAAGGGAAGGACTCCACTGATCCTGGTGATCTCCTTATCTGAGATGCACCCAGTGTACAGGGGTGAGACGAATGTCACCAAACCATTGGGAGCAACTCCAATCAGGCCTTTCAATGTCGTCCTGTTTTTGTAGCTCGAAAATGTTTCTGACTGTAAGGTCAGGGATGAGGCTGTCTCCAGGGCAATTTCTGTGCATTCCAGTATCACTCTGACGTTAGGACAGTACCTCTGGAATTTAAGGGGCATAGTAGACTTAACCTTTTCCCTGCTTATCCAGATGGGAAGTGAGCTCAGCATCATAAAAAGATAATTGGCCCAGGTGATTGTAACCCTGCTGACCCTGGCAATGCTCACATTGAACATGTCAGCAATGAGCTGCTCCTTCATGCCAACAGCAACCCGCTTTGAGTACATCAAGAACTCATCTATTAAAGGCATGATGCGTGGTGGGCTGGGATCTTGGCAGCCTTCCTCACCTGCCCTCTTTGCTTTGGTCCAGTACACCAGTCTAAGGGCAGATGGTGCAATCGACTCCCAAAAAATTCTAAAAACACTCTCGGATGGAAATTTAGTGTAGAAGCGAATTTGGTCGTCCGATGAACAGTATCGGCTGAAGAGAGTAGGGGGTGGTAGGTCAGTTTTATGTAACATGGCTTCTAAGTCATGGATGTAATCCAAAGCCTCATCCAAAGCACCTGTAAAGATAAAGAAATTAAAAATCAGTCTTAACATATTTATGCTACCTTTCAACACAACACAGAACAGTAATCATGTCAACTCTTAAATTACATCACTGCAGAAAGAAATGTCATTCAGAGCCCCCTACAGCTAGACAGCATGAGACTGTTACAGATGTAGGCAAACGTTAGTTAAATAAAAATATGTGTGTGTTTGTAATGTTGAGAGAAGAACTCAACTGCAAATAACAAATCCAATCACTGTGTGCACCGCATGTCCTGATTCTGCCGAGTTAGACGCGTTCCTGGGTCAACAAGGGAGGTGCTTATGTAAAATTGATCAACCAATCAGATTCATCACGTGACATCATCCAGATTGAGCGCCACTTTTTGAGTTTCTCAGGCTTCAACGTCTCTACTTCATTTCACAGAGGTAAGTGCAATTTCTATAACATGTATAATTCCAAATGCTTGTCCGTATCTACTCAGTGTATTGTATTCATTTTAATTTAATTATTAACGCTAACATGAACTAAACTGCTCATATAAGGTGCAAATCGCCATTCGGACCGCGATCGTTTCGTCATCCGACCCGGTATGGTGTTTTCCCCGTGATCGTATCGTCGGATCTTTTCTCCCGTTGATGTATATCAATTTTCCCCTGCATTCGTTTAGCAGACCCTCATACTAATCCTTTTGCAAAAGAAAAACAAAACACTTTAGCGGATGGGACCAAATAGGCTACCAATGCGGGTTATTCAATCAAAATAATATCAATACATAGCCCAGCTAGCAAAAATTGTGCGGGCCGAGAGCGGCCCGATTAAGGCTAAAACACTCGGCCGATCCTCGGCATGAATCTAGGTCCGATTGCTCTGCGAGCACTCGGTTTTAACGCGGTCCGATTAAGGCATAAACACTCGGCCGAGCGCTCGGTTTTAATGCGGCCCGATTGCGGAACCCCGAGTGAGAGGACGTAACGCTCCCCTCCAATCCCGTTCCTTGTTTTGGCTTATTTAAACTATTGATTTTTCATTCATGTCAGTTTAATAATAAAATAGCTGAGCAGCCGTTATTTATGCAAGATAAACTTAAATAAAACAGCACAAGGAAGACAGGTTTCATGTTTAATGCATTTTTTTATTGGACCACACTTCTCTCCCCTCTGATGAATGAAGGACACTACTTAAATTAACAAAGTCAGCTCATCACACACACGTCTGGTTCGCTATCTTTGTGGGGACTCTCCATAGGCATAATGATTTTTATACTGTACAAAATGTATATTCTGTCCCCTTACACTAACCCTACCCCTTAACCAACCCATCACACACAACTTTCTGCATTTTTACATTTTCAAAAAACATTACTTAGTATGATTTAAAAGCCGTTTTCCTCATGGGGACCACTGGCTGGTCCCCACAATGTAGGTGATCTCAGGTTTTACTATACTTGTGGGGACATTTGGTCCCCATGTAATATAAACAAGGGCACACACACATTAATAACAGATATTGAAATATCACAGCATTAATGTAAAATCAAGGAGTTCAAAATACTAATTTCCAATATCAAATTTTTAACTTTAAAACATTTAATCCCACTGCGTTTTTGAGGTCTATGTTGTCTGCCTGTTCGCCCTCTGGCTTCGGCCACCATCCCTATCAGAGGCTGCAGCCACCTGGTGATGAGGAGCTCCATTTCCTTTTCTGTAGAGTCTTTGGTCAGGGCATTCCGGCGGACTGCATCTGAGAAAAACACAAGATAGAAGAGGGCAGCATGACCATGTGATGTTACTCTGCAACCACCAAAACTTAATTTGGATGCAAGGCTCTCCTCTACACTTACATTTCTTTTTAATTTAAAAAGTTTAGGAGCACAGTCAAACATTTAGGAGCACCTGATGTGACCTGATCTGAAAAATGACAAATTAACCTTCCCATTATAAGGTGATTTATATTTGACGGGTTCGTACAGACTCTGTCATTATGAAATTCCAGGACTTTCAAGGACGTAAAGCACTACTTTTTTGGATTTCACGGACTTCAATCAGCACTTATCAAACAATATCTTATTTTTATTTTTTTACTCAAATTACATATGGTATCTGATGTTTCACTTCATAGAGATCAATCCATTGACCAGCGCTGTCAGGCATGGGAAATTAGCCTGGCTGCGCCCTCCTACGCACATCCGCTCAATTTCATTTTCCTTCAGTACTACGTCTGGGACTGCTGTATATTCTTAGGTTTCCAGAAATCAATTTTTTGTAGGACCAATCAGCGAAAAGAGGGAGGGGCTGAGAACGATGATGGTTGACAAATGAAACTTTTGAGGAAAAATACAATAGGGAGATGTTACATACAGCACAATTTTTAAGAAACAAACATCAAAATTCAAGACCTTTTAAAGTCTTTTTAAGGTATTATTTCCAAATTAATAAATTCAACGCTTTTAAGGCTTTTTAAGGCCCCGCGAGAACCCTGTTAGTTATTTAAGGAATATAGCATGAGTGAGAGTGGGGACTGACTTTTAGGAATGATCTGATTAATGTATAAATTAACTCACCAGATTTTTCCTCTCCTCTGGATTCTTTAAAGGAGAACTCCTTTAATGTCTCCTCCAAACATTGTAGCTCCTCAATAGTTGAAAGTGGCGGGAGCCCAAAATGTGTTGGGTCTGGCGTGAAGTCTGGAACTGCTTGACTGCTGGAGATTTTTTTGGAAATGCACCAGGATGAGCAACTGCTGCTCTGATAGAATCGAGCTGAATGAGGATCTCCTTGGCAATTGCTGTAAGACAAGAAAAAGCAGGCATAGCAGATTAGTAGCAAAACATTATATGTAGATATGTCAGAGTAAACCGAGAAAGATCACTTTGTAGAATTCCTACCTGTAGGCACAGCCTCTCGAGAAGACCAGTTCTGTGTGTCATGTACTTGTGGGGTGTTCTAAAATAAAAAAGCCACAAATATGTTACAAGACATGTAAATTTACATTACAGTAAGATATTGCACGTTGTGCATTGGAAGCACTTATTTTAACAGATGTCTGTTTTGTATAGCTAACTCTGTAAAACAGAAAGCAAACTTTTATATATATATATATATATATATATATATATATATTCATTTTAACAGAAGTTGTAACGTTAGCATATTCCTTTTGTAAAGCTACAGAACATGTTTGATTCATCAATGTTTTGTAAGTTTGAGCCATGTGTTTATTAAGGTCTGAAATAAAACTGAAAACTTAAATAAATATTCCCAGCACTTTCTGTGATGTAGTATGCTTGCTTAGCATAGGAAGTAATAAGAAATTACTCTTTACATTAAGGGAGATTAAGTGAGAACAGGGTGTTTGGGGAATCACTTTTTTCCATCGCATACAATTGCATAAATATTCCACATATTCCGTCGCATTTTTTAAGAAAACGTGCCGCATAATTAAGGATTTTTGCCCGCAACAAATCACAAAAAAACTCTGCATTTTTCTGGAAGGACAGGTTAAATGTTACTATAGTGCATACGTTACTTCAGTTTGCACCATAAAACTACAACTATAGGCCAATTCACACCGCACAGACAAACGCCAGCAAACATGTTATGAAAAATAAGCCAACAGCCAACGACAAATTCGAGCACCCACGGAAAAACACGAGATATTGCCCATTCATTTTAACCAATACAAGTAAAAGATTGCAGCTTTCAGACACGACTTTCTTCTCGATATTGTTAAATGTCGAAAGTGCATCTGTTACAGGCCCCGCGCAAAAGGCCATTAAATGCATTTCACCACCACATCATGTCACAGCGTTCACAAAATGGCGGACGGTCTGCACATATTCAATATCTTCACAACCCAGAACATTAATACACAAAATATTTGCAGCATGAACATACATCGGAATTACAGGACTCGTCTGCATATTAACTTGTTATCATACCTGTAAAAACAGGAGCAAACGTGTCAGAGTAATCATACTGCGAGGGCGCCGGCGCAATACTGCTCCTCTATAAGAGTCCTCAGTTCATTTTCATAATAAGAGTCCCGATCTCACTCAGCAACAGACAATGACCCAGCTTTCAGCATGACTTATACCAAAGTCTCACATCATTCCTCTATTACAATTTACATAAGTAAAATAAACATTTTCTTACAGGATCAAAATGTGTATACTTTTTGACAATGTTTGTTGCCAGTCTGTGCGGTGGGCCTTAATCCAGCTAAAATGTTGTTCCACTTTATTTTCTTCCACAGATCAAAGACTGTGCTCGTAAATATTATTCACGTAAATTGCATTCAATAAAAATGGCGTCTAATGTACTAATTCTGGCTGCAAAGAAGAGCTAACAGCCCAGCTAACGTTAGCCAATGTTAGCTTCGTTCGCGCCATAAAAATCGGAGCCACTTTCATATTAACCTAACTTGCACTACTTAGACATGATAAACAATTATTGTCCTAATTAATAATTCTTAACTGAATTCTGAATTCTTTCTTTTCGTTTCATCTGGAGGGAAGCATGTCAAAGGACCACGAACAAAGTTTAAACGGATCGATAATAATCAACATTTAATCAGCAACAGTTCGAAATGTAGAGTTAATATAAGAAGTTAAGGGAACTCGATTGAACCTATGCTCGGCGTGAAATATTGATGCTTGAAATTGAACACAAGACTTACCTCAATAGTTCACCGTAATGGCGCAGAATCGAGAAGGGATGATTCCAAGTCAGGCGTGGAGTTTTATTTCACCCAAAGTTGTGCACACGTCACTCCAGTGATGAGCTGAGCATGCGTGCTGGCGCTTGCTGCAGTAACTAACCGGCTAAACTAAAATCGGCTTCATACTGGTAAACGGGTCTGAGCCGACCGAGCGCCCAGAGTTTACAGCCGTCGACCGCTGTCAATGGTGGTAAATATTTGAAATAGGCAATAAAATGAAGTGACTTTGCCTAATTGCGGTTGCCACTACTCAGCCAATGCCGCGACTGCGATCACCATGACTGCTGTGTAGGGATGGGCGTATCGATCCTGTGGTATCGATAGATCGATATACTCACGCTACTCATTTGGCATCGATTTCCTTAAAAAAATATCGATATAAACTAAAAAATTATAATTGGGGGTGTATGTATCACTTTCAGCTGTTTTAGATTACTTCCTTGAATTACTATGTGCCGGCACACGTACCCCTGGCTGTACCTGGCGGCGTATTGAGCTGGCCCATGTCACGTGACAGGAGACAAGCGAATGAGCGACACAGCCGACGATACACACACACACAGTCCAGCACGAAAGCCGGAGGCGGAGGGAAAGAAGAGTATGATATGGCAGACAAAAAACGAAGCGTGGTGTTATTTTTTTTTTATAAAAAAGTTTCCCACAGCAGCAACACAAGTAATTTTCCAAGTTCATTTTCTCAGGGAACAACTGTCGTTGTTATGCTGGTTTATAGGATAATAAATCCTAGTTTATTATGATCTTTATGAGTCTTGTTTTTGCTTCAGTGAAGTGTTACATGTTTACTTCTACAAAAGAGGCTCGAAACATAAAATTGTTATGATGTATTAGTTTTTTTTTTGTTTTTTTTTAGCTTTTTCTACCAAGATTGGTCTTTTCTCTTTTTGAGAAATAAGAAAAGTGGAAATGTGTCTTATTCATATTTAATTTAATTTCTTTCTTTCATATTTACACTACCGTTCAAAAGTTTGGGGTCGGTACGATTTTAAATACTTTTAAAACTCTTCTGCTAACCATGGCTGCGCTTATTTGATTAAAAATACAACAAAAATCAGTTATAGTATTAAATATTATTCCAGTGTAAATCAGATGTTTTCTGTGTGAATATAGTAAAGTGTAATTTATTCCTGTGATCAAAGCTGAATTTTCAGCATCACCAGTGTCAGTGTCTTCAGTGTCAAATGATCCTTCACAAATCAGTATAATATGAGGATTTGATGCTCAAGAAACATTTATTATTATTATCAATGTTGAAACAGTTGTTGGTCTGTCAGTTGTACAGTTTTTTTTTTTTTTTGATTCTTTGATGAATAGGGTTAGGGTTTGAATCTTTTGTAACATTATAAATGTCTTTACTGTCACTTTCGATCAAATTAATTATTCCTTGATAAATAAAAGTATTGATTTCTTTCCTCCAAAAAATAAAAATAAAATTCTCACTGACCCAAACTTTTGAACGGTATAGTGTATGTTATTTACATTTTTATTTTATTATGTATTGACCATAATACATTTTGTTTAAATGGTCTGTATTTGTCTTGTGAATTGTTTTTACTGACAAAAATTGCCAATAAGAAATTAATGGTATCGGTATCGGTATCGATATCGATGAAAATGCAAGAAAAAGTATCGGTATCGTATCGAATCCTAAAAGTGTGGTATCGCCCATCCCTACTGCTGTGCGAGTGATGTCACCTAGCGCGCATGCATGTTTAAAATACATAAAGTAAAGAATGATCTTCATGACAACTAAATATTTTTGCTATGGTTATAAATATTAAAGAATGTTCTGTGTAAAACGACACTTATTATTATTATTACTGCAAAAAATATTAATATTTTGTTTTGGACAAGCATCAGATACGGTCAGGAATTTACGTCAATTTTAAAATAATTTTTATGTTAATTATTGCTTCATTAAAACCATCATTGATTTAATCTGAGTCATTTCCAGAAGTGGTCCAGATCATGCAGGCAGAGCCGGGTTACCAGTTATGGTGAACATGAATCGGCCCAGTGCTTTACAGCCGTAACAAAAATGCATGTGCCAGAGCGAGCTGCGGGCCACACTCGGCCCGGTTAACACACGCCGATGCCGAGTCTGAGCCGCAGGCGCCGCGGGGCAGCCGAGCTCGGGCCGATTATACATGCTATCTGGGAGCCTATCTAATATAAGACAAACTGTAATCTATCACTGTATTTAAATAATCATAATAATAGGCTAATACATTATCGAGTAGGCCTATAAGACAAACTGTAGCCTTATCTATGTAATAATAATGAAATATATTTTGTTGACCCAGGGACATCATATTTTTATGTTGACCCAGGGACATCATTCTTTATAACTGATCTAATATAAGACAAACAATAATCAATCACTGTATTTAAATAATAATAATAATATAATATCTAGTAGAAGACAAACTGTAATATTTCACTATATTATATTAATAATAATAATTAAATATCTTTTGTTGACCCAGGAACATGATATTTTTATGTTGACCCAGGGACATCATTCTTTATAACTGATCTAATATAAGACAAACAATAATCAATCACTGTATTTAAATAATAATAATAATATAATATCTAGTAGAAGACAAACTGTAATCTATGTAATAATAATAATTAAATATCTTTTGTTGACCCAGGAACATCATATTTTTATGTTGACTCAGGGACATCATTCTTTATAACTGATCTAATAAGACAGACAGTAATCAATCACTGTATAATAATAATAATATAATATCTAGTATAAGACAAACTGTAATCTATGTAATAATAATAATTAAATATGTTGACCCAGGGACATCATTCCTTATTACTCATCTAATATAAGACAAACAATAATCAATCACTGTATTGAAATAATAATAATAATAATATAATATCTAGTAGAAGACAAACTGTAATATTTCACTATATTATATTAATAATAATAATTAAATATCTTTTGTTGACCCAGGAACATAATATTTTTATGTTGACTCAGGGACATCATTCTTTATAACTGATCTAATAAGACAGACAGTAATCAATCACTGTATTTAAATAATAATAATAATATAATATCTAGTATAAGACAAACTGTAATATATGTAATAATAATAATTAAATATCTTGTGTTGACCCAGGGACATCATTCCTTATTACTCATCTCAAATAAGACAAACAATAATCAATCACTGTATTTAAATGATAATAATAATAATGATATAATATCTAGTATAAGACTGTCACGCTGGGGCAAGGAATGAAGTGGAGAGAGAATCCATGTGCAGGTCTTATTTAATGAAACAAAAACGTTTAACATAAACTGAAACTCAGGGCAGGAACACGGAACAGCGAGACAGTAACATCAACGACTGACAATGAACAACTAAACTACAGGGGTATAAATACAGGGGAAAACAAGCTAGACAAGATAACAAGGGGGCGTGGTTAACGAGAAACACCTGGAGGAGACTAATCAAACTAATGGGGGAACTAAAAACATGTGACGAGACAGGGGAACACAGACTTGAATTATGACAAAGACAAACTGTAATCTATGTAATAATAATAATTAAATACCTTGTGTTGACCCAGGAACATCGTATTTTTATGTTGACCCAGGGACATCATTCCTTATTACTCATCTAATATAAGACAAACAATAATCAATCACTGTATTTAAATAATAATATAATATCTAGTATAAGACAAACTGTAATATTTCACTATTATATTAATAATAATAATTAAATATCTTTTGTTGACCCAGGAACATAATATTTTTATGTTGACTCAGGGACATCATTCTTTATAACTGATCTAATAAGACAGAATCAATATCTTGTGTTGACCCAGGGACATCATTCCTTATTACTCATCTAAAATAAGACAAACAATAATCAATCACTGTATTTAAATAATCATAAAAATACAATATATTTTGTTGACCCAGGGGCATCATTCCTCTTAGCTCATTCAATAAGTTTTCTCTCATTTGAAGATGATCACAGGATGAAACCAATTTAAATTTCTTAATGTTAACATTAAATTTCTTCTTTGTACAGATCATCTATGGAGAAAGATAAAGGGTAAATATTCATTAAAATATTGTCTGTCTGTATATAAACCAGAAATTTTACTTAATGTAACATTTGTACAAAAAATTGTTTTTTAATTTTTTCCTTTGAGGTCCTTCCGTGTACCCTTATTGACGAAAGAGTCACTTGCAACACTAGATGATGGAATGTGGCTGAATGACATTGTCATGGACATTGCACTGAGGTAATTATTTTGCAGCTTCATAAAATTGCAAATCATAATATTATTAGCACTAATTTTCAACAAAATCTTTCTAGGTCTGTTCATGAAGAATTAGGACGTCATATAAGGCGGAAATCTTTGATCTACCCAGTGCATTTTTACACTAAATTAAAAACCAGGTAGGAGTTACTGATATTTTAAGAAAGATAAAGGGATCATTAAATGAATTTGAATTTCACAGCCAGTTTCTCTTTATATATTTTTAGATGTTCATGCTACAGTGTCTAGCCTTGCATGGCCTTTGAAGAAGCAATGTAGTGTCATAGTTACATGTTAAATCCTATTATTGAAGAATTATTGTAACCACATGATTTATCATGTCATCTATGCAATTTTAGTGGATTTTCTGGTGTCATCAACTGGACAAAACATGAGGACATTTTTTCGAAAGGACTATCTTTTGATAGTCGAGAATGTTCTTAGGTGAGAACTTTATTTATTTACTGGTTGTTATGACTTATTACACAGCTCTGTGTAAAGCTCAAATATGACTGGCCAGTCGCACCTTCTAACAGTCTGTTGATTCTCAGTAACAACGCATATTGGGGTTTATTATGCAATAACCAGTCTAATGAACTTTTTATGTTACATATTAGATGTCCATTTAAACATTTATAATAAAGGAAGTGATTGTGCCCCTTAAAATAGTAGCACTGTGAATGGCACATATGCAATTATCAAAACTTATTTTACTTATAATCAGAAATCACTGGAGACTCATGATTGTGTGCTTCCCTGGGAATGAAGAAGTGGAACACATCAAAAGGGGACGAAAATTGGTGCAAAAAAGGAGATAAATATGTATTTAGCATTTGGGTAATTATATTTGGCGCTGTTGCCCCTACAATGAAATAATGCTGCTACTTTTAGTCCATTAACAAACATTTATATTATTAGATTTCTCTGTGTTAAATCAGTTGTGTTGTACTGTGACGATCTGCGGCTGGAGTGCCCGCTTGAGCCTCTGGGGGGCACTCCTTCCTAGTTTATGGTTTCCTTTATGTTTCACCCTGGACTTATTATGGTTGATTTTATGCACCTGTGTTTGATTATCTTGTTTAGCGCACCTGTCTTAAGCCTGAGTTTTCCCTTTGTTCTTTGCTGAGTATTGTACGTGTCACACTGCATCCTGAGCGTTTTGCTAGTTCCTAGTTTCCTAGTATTCCTAGTCTCCTTGTTTCCTGGTTTCCTGACTGCCTGCTCGTTCCTAGTTTACCCGTTTGCCTGACCCTTGCATGTTTGCTGATCTGGACTGCTTACCTGGTTTTGACTCCTGCCTGTTTCCCTGTACCTGTCTGTGGATCTTCCTCTGAATAAAGCCTGCGTTTGGATCACCACTGTCTGTTTCCACGTGCAGTTCATGACAGAATACTCAGCCACCACTGATCCAGCGGCTGAGAGGAACACGGACCTCGTCATGGATCCCACAGCGCAGATCGTAAGTCTCCGTCAAGGAGAACGTCCTCTCAAGGATTTTGTGACAGATTTTTTGAAGCTCGCTCGTCTGTCCCGCTTGAATGATTTCTGCTTGATGATGTTCTTTCGGGGAGGACTGTCGGAACCGCTCGGCTCTGCTATACCATTTCCGTGTTCAAGCTGGACTCTAAACCAATATATTGACCTGGCCCTTTCCATGAGCGGTTCGGCTTTTACTGTGGATTTTTTGAAACTTTTGCTTCACAAAGGACCCGACGATTCGCCACTTTACAAGGTACCCACTGAATCCACGCATCAATTGTCTCCCGGTGAACCAGCGCATCACACGTGCTGCGCCGAGTCAAGTGAGTCAAGCGCCGAGTCTACTGAGTCAAGTGAGTCTTCCAAGTCAAGTGAATCTAGCCCTGAGCCAAGTTCCAAGTCAAGTGAATCAAGCCCCGAATCAAGTCCCGAGTCAAGTGCCGAGCCGAGTGAATCAAGTGAGTCATGTGCTGAATCAAGTGCCGAGTCAAGTGAGTCCAGTGCCGAGTCAAGAGCCGAATCAAGTCCCAAGCCGAGTGAATCAAGTGAGTCATGTGCTGAGTCAAGTCCCGAGTCAAGTGAGTCAAGTGCCGAATCAAGTCCCGAGTCAAGTGCCGAGTCAAGTGAATCAAATGAGTCTAGCCAAGTGAGTGAATCCAGTCAAGTCAGTGAATCAAGTCAAGTGAGACGCCGCAGGAGGAGAAGGAGGATTCGTTCGGTTCGCCAGGCTCCGGTAAGCGTTCCCAGTCTCCTCGCCCTGCCGGCCCCGCCTCTGCGCCTCGCCCTGCCGGCCCCGCCTCTGCGCCTCGCCCTGCCGGCCCCGCCTCTGCGCCTCGCCCTGCCGGCCCCGCCTCTGCGCCTCGCCCTGCCGGCCCCGCCTCTGCGCCTCGCCCTGCCGGCCCCGCCTCTGCGCCTCGCCCTGCCGGCCCCGCCTCTGCGCCTCGCCCTGCCGGCCCCATCTCTGCGCCTCGCCTTGCCTGCGCCCTGCAAGCACCTTCCTCCTGTGGATTTCCCCAAGTATTTTTTGGGGGGGGGCAGGAGGTACCCTGTGAGGGCCATGGAGACGACGTCGACATGGACCTCACCCTCGTCCGAGTCTCCTCCGCCCTGGCTCCCTTCCGGGTGTGCCCCGCCCTGGCTCCCTTCCGAGTGTGCTCCGCCCTGGCTCCCTTCCGAGTGTGCTCCGCCCTGGCTCCCTTCCGAGTGTGCTCCGCCCTGGCTCCCTTCCGAGTGTGCTCCGCCCTGGCTCCCTTCCGAGTGTGCTCCGCCCTGGCTCCCTTCCGAGTGTGCTCCGCCCTGGCTCCCTTCCGAGTGTGCTCCGCCCTGGCTCCCTTCCGAGTGTGCTCCGCCCTGGTCGTCGGCACGCCCTGCTCCGCCCTGGTCGCCCACGCTCCACGGCCCAGGCCCGCCTTGCCTGTGTCCTGGTCCCGTTCCCCTGCACGGGCCTGGCCCTCCATCCCATCCCCCGTCGACCTCCCTCCGGAGCTCTTAGGAGCGTCTGGAAGCCGCTCCTTAGAGGGGGGGCTATGTGACGATCTGCGGCTGGAGTGCCCGCTTGAGCCTCTGGGGGGCACTCCTTCCTAGTTTATGGTTTCCTTTATGTTTCACCCTGGACTTATTATGGTTGATTTTATGCACCTGTGTTTGATTATCTTGTTTAGCGCACCTGTCTTAAGCCTGAGTTTTCCCTTTGTTCTTTGCTGAGTATTGTACGTGTCACACTGCATCCTGAGCGTTTTGCTAGTTCCTAGTTTCCTAGTATTCCTAGTCTCCTTGTTTCCTGGTTTCCTGACTGCCTGCTCGTTCCTAGTTTACCCGTTTGCCTGACCCTTGCATGTTTGCTGATCTGGACTGCTTACCTGGTTTTGACTCCTGCCTGTTTCCCTGTACCTGTCTGTGGATCTTCCTCTGAATAAAGCCTGCGTTTGGATCACCACTGTCTGTTTCCACGTGCAGTTCATGACATGTACTTTAGGCCTTGCATTTTAATGCTAGACTCCCAGTCTGAGCAAGTGAGTGACAGCATGGATGTGTTCCAAAACATTCGAAGGTTGGTTCTGTTGTATATTGGCCCATATTTTTATGTAAATACAACACAAAATTAAAAATTTTACTCATCCTCAATTTGTTTTAAACATGCATGACTTTCTTCTATAGAACACAAAGGAGGACTTTGAAATGGTTACCTGGGATTAGTCATTATCATACAGTGACGATTATAAGTACCGTATGTTAGCTTTTGAACTCCATATAGCATGAAAAAGGACCACAGGGTTAGTTGAAAGTAGTAGTCATTACACATTTATTATTCTAAAGCTTCTTAAATACACTAAGTTTGTAACAGTAAGACAGTAAAATTTAAATTCAATTTGATACCAGCAAACTTGAAAAGTGGATAATGGTTAGTGAACAATAATCTTAGTTTCCTAGCTGTCCTGTTAATATATAAAGTGATAAAAAAAAAGTGCCTTAAAGTCTTCTGTTTGGCTAAAAAAATAATTAGACTGTGGTCCACAGACACTTTCATTACAGTATAGGGCTGTCACAGAGATAGATGCAATTTCAGGATTGTTCATTCTCTATTTATAAAGCTTGAAATAATTCTGTTTTAGATTGACAATTGTCATTGACTGTAAACTGACTGAGAAGGACAATGCTCAAAGATTACAATCTTCTCGTGTTCAGTTCGGCAGAAGAAGGTCATTTGAAGTACATGAGGCTGATTAAATGATTGATAGATTTATAGATTGATAGATTTTTCATTTTAGGGTGACCTATCTCTTTAAGACATGAGCAAGCATAATGTTGCAAAACAAGTACGAGACATGCTTTAACAAAAAGTTCAATAAAATGTCATAGGGCTAACATTTAATAAGGTTGTTTTTGTATTTCAGTTAGTTAACAGAAATGTGGAAAAACACAGGAAAAAAGCCCCGTATTTTTTCTGGAGATTCTATGCCAGCCCTGAAAGTGCGGGTACCCAGACAGCATGGTGGACCTGCGCCTGTACCCATCCCAACGAGATGAAATGGATAAATACTTGAAATGTTCCGATCCAATCTGACTTGTAATGCTGCCCGAATCATATACTGTTCCTTCGTTGGCCAGAGGAGAACTGGCCCCCTGACTGAGTCTGGTTTCTCCCAAGGTTTTTTTCTCCATTCTGTCACCTGATGGAGTTTCGGTTCCTTGCCACTGTTGCCTTGGCTTTTGGCTTGCTTAGTTGGGGACATTTGACATTTAATATTTAATAATATTATTGATCTAGCTTACTTAAGGTGGACATTGACACAATTTTCTTTTAGAAACAAACTTTGTTGTATTATTTTCATGTTATCACTGTGAAGCTGCTTTGATACAATCTGTATTGTAAAAAGCGCTATATAAATAAAGGTGACTTGACTTGACTTGACAGCAAGGAAACACCTCTGTACATCTGGTGTGTTTCCGAGAAGTAGGCCTATCGTTAGCCAACTATTTAGAAACATTTCACTACTGACAGGATTCTATCTGTGCATGCGATCTGAGTGGAACATGATAAGCCGTTGACAAGCACGGTTGCGTGCCTAAACGGCTATATACACAAAAAAATATAAAAATGCCAAGTCGAGTATATTCATGTAAACATCCAGTATGTAAGCATGTGACTCATTCCAGAATTGCGGGTGCATTTCAAGTAGAGAAAGAAAACAAAAAATAGGATTTTTTCTTCTGTTAAACTTTTTTATTTTCATAAAATGCACTTCACATTCAACATTTTCAATATTTGCTGATCTTAAACTTGTAAGATTTAAAATATACTGAATATCAATGTACAGTGTACATTGATATTGACGTCGGCTCGAAATTGGTCTATAGGATTTATTTATTAGTTAATATTAAATATAAATTTTTTTCCTAAATAAAGCATTAATTTTAGAGATAGTTTAATATAATTTGTGTTATTATTCAAAACTGATTCAAAAAAGTTTTTTTGTTTTTTTTTAAATAAAAGAAGGTTTATCTGGGAGACTCAAAATGTACCCCCAATTCTAGAATGACTCATACACACACACACACACACACACACACACACACTTCGGACTCGACTGAAGGGGATCTCACTCGAATTCATACATATTTTATGAGTTGCCGTACGTTTCGTATTCGTATTCGTTTCCTATGCATTTAAATGTTAATACAATATATCTTGCATGTATTTCTAATCTTACAGTTAAATCCGGCCTCTAATTCATAACCGCCAGAGGAGAACTGGCCCCCGACTGAGCCTGGGTTCTCCCAAGTTTTTTTTTTTCTCCATTAGGTCACCTGATGGAGTTTTAGGTCACCATTAGGTCACCTGATGGAGTTTTTCGGTTCCTTGCCACTGTTGCCTTTGGCTTGCTCAGTTGGGAATATTCATTTTAATTTAATCAATCAATAATACTATTGATAAGCATTACCACACGTGGACGTTTTATTATTATTTTAATTTAATTCTGTGAAGCTGCTTTGAAACAATCTGTGGTTGTGAAAAGCACAATACAAATATAATGAACTCAGTATTAGACTCAGTATTAGAGTGGATTTATTCCGATTTTACCAGAATTTACATTTAAAAACGTTTTATAAGTCTGGATACAATTACGGTTGATCCACGATGGCTGTTAATTCTTCGTAACATTACTCCTGACAGCACACCTGACAATTTAGCTGTTTCTGAAAGTACTCCCAGCATTGACTCGTATCCTCTGTTTAGACCTAAATCCCTATTTACTCCTATGATATCGAATCCATCACTTGTCGCCTTCTGTAAGAAAGTGGATTTTGATGTGCAAACATTTTTTGATACTCGGTCCAGACCCACACAAAAATAGAATTTGACGATAAGTGAACGCAAGGCTCTGAAGGAGCTCTCTGTGATTGATGACATAATTATCCACCCTGCTGATAAGGGTGGGGCTGTAGTGGTCCTGCCTAAAGTCATGTATATCCTTGAGGCGACAAGACAATTAGAAACCAAGCACTATGAAAGAATTGTTAGTAATCCTTTGTCTGAACTGACCGTTACTTTTCATAATATTTTAACTCATGCCAAAAATTCAGAAAGGATTACTGCGAGTGAAATGAAATATATGACAGTTGAACACCCGTCCTTGGCTACATTTTATTTACTTCCGAAAGTACATAAACCCCCTTTTGATAACCCCCCTGGGTGACCCATTATCTCGTGTAATGGTACACTTACTGAACCAGCGTCCAAGTTTGTTGATTTTTTTTATCAAGCCTTTTGTTAGGACTCTTCCTTCTTTCATTGAAGATACTGTGGATGTTCTAAACAGTTTATCCTATTTAGGTAATGTTGAATCCCAATATTTAATTAGCATGGATGTTGATGTATATACCAACATTTACCACGAGGAGGGTCTACACGCCTTGAAACACTTTATTTCTGATAGAAATGACACCAGACCTCCTTCTCATTTTATTGTACAACTCACTGAGTTTATTATTCACAATAATGTCTTTGTGTTTATTGACAAGCTGTACAAACATTAGATTGGTGTTCCAATGGGTTGTTGTTTCTCACCCAATTATGCTTGTCTGTATTTGGGGTTATGGGAGAAGTTGTATGTCCTCAACTCGGCTAATCCTTTTTATCATTGTATAACATGGTATGGTCGCTACATTGATGATTTACTATTTATTTTTAAAGGTACTGACACTCAGGTGATTTTTTAGACCTAACCATCTCTATTGATCCAGAAGGGAAGTTACATACCACGATTTTCAGGAAAAAGACCTCCAGAAACACCATCCTTAGGGCTGACTCCTTCCATCCTCCATATCTCATTGATAATGTAACTTTCGGCCAATTCCAGCGGTTACGCCGTATATGTGACGATAATGTTGATTTTGAAAAACAGGCAGATATTATGTCGGAACGTTTTATTAAAAGAGCCTACAAACCAGAAATCATCGCTCATGCACGTTCCAGAGCTCAATCCCTGTATCGTTCTGATACCTTGATTAAGAAGGGATGTAAAACAGATACTCAATCCCGCCCCTTCTTTGTTACACAATATAGTAGGGTTGCTAGACAGATAAAAAGGATAATTCAGGATAACTGGGCCATTATCAATTCTGATCCTACCCTCCAACAGGTCTTTCCTCAACCGCCTTTGTTTTCTTACAGAAGGTCCCAGACTCTTCGTGATAAGTTGGTACATAGTTATCTTCCCCCTGAGAAGAAGAAAAGTTGGCTTAAGAGACCAATTGGGTTATACTGTTGTAAGAATTGTCCCCATTGTAGTAATATCATTCCCTCGAAAACTTTTGTGGATTTTAAATCTAATAGAACATTCAAGATAAAAGACTTTATAAACTGTAACACTACATTTATTATTTATCGTTTATCTTGCCCATGTAAGAATGTGTTTTATGTAGGTCGCACTAAAAGACGTCTACGTGATCATTTGGCGGAGCATAACTATGCTATTCGTATCAGTAGCCCCGACTATCAGATGGCCCAACACTTCCTACATATGCACAATAAGAATGATTCTCTACTAAAAATAGAGGTCTTGGAGCATGTCAAACCTTTGGATAGAGGTGGTGAAAGGATCCGCAAACTCAACCAGCGCGAGTCATTTTGGATTCATCAGCTGGATGCGCTCCGTTATCCAGGTCTGAACGAGGACATAGAGTTTAAATGTTTTTTATGATATGGTTTTTGTCTTATACTTTATTTTATATATATTTTTTTTTGTTCAATAAATGATATTTGTCTTATTTTTCTTACTCTTATTTTTCTCTCCAGATAACCTACGTTGAGGGAGATTTCTTTGGAGATATTTTTCTTCATTGTTTATTTGTTAGTTTCACCTGCTTTAGTACTCATTATGTTGGTTTCCCTTATCTTGTTAGACCTGATTGCCTTATTGGGTTAATTGATTGTATTAGGCCTTATTAGGTTAATTGAATTCCTTCTGATTATATGTGGGACTTCATTTATAATCTGGTGTCATTCTCATATTTTGTGTTACTTTGCCCTGAAGAAGACCACTTGTTGGTCGAAACATGTTGGCTTGTGTACTTTTAATGATTTAAGCCATATTTAATAAAGCCTTTTTAACTTTATCCTTCTCCTCATTTATAACTTGACTGAGTGCCTGGGACCTGCTTTTGGTTTCTTTACAATACAAATATACTTGGCTTGACTTGACATGTCACTAAGAACTTGTTTTTTCACCTCCACGAATGAGACGAGTGTCGTTCATTATGTCGCCTTGTTGAGGTAAATTGTAGTTCCCTATCAAGGCTACGGAACTTCGACATTACGGATGTCGTATATGGGAACTCCTCCCCTTCTTCACTTCTGCTGAAATCTTATAGGCTAACGCCAGCTGGGCTGGCCAATTGACGTAAAATATGCAAATACTGAAACACTGTTGCAGTAATAATGCAGATGCAGCGCCAATTTCCTCAGAATCTCTCTCTTCACGCTCAAATCGTGTGCTAGAAAGCTGATACTCCAAACTACTACTTACAAGGATTTTCGCCATCGTCGAAGGTGCGCCGAAGATTCGCTACTGTCTTCTGCATCCGATGGCGACTATTTGCAACTTGCTCGGGCCCCATCGTGCCCCCGGACACGCACCTGTTCTGCATCGCGTGCATGGGGCTGGCCCATGCCGAGTCGGCCCTCAAGGATGTCGGGTCTTCCGAGCACTGTGCGGACATGTCCCTACGAGCTCTCAAGGCCAGGCGGGATGAAGCTTGTGCAGCAGCGGGGATCGAGCCGCTGGTGGGCCCCCCCCCCCAACCGCGGAGTCGAGGTGCGACCCCCGGTGAGTTTCCCCGACGCCACTTTTCACCCCCCCTCGCGAGGGTCGCGGACTTCGTGTCTTTCGGGGCGAGTGAGGAAGAGGACTCCATGTCTCTGTCTGCCTCCGAGAACGAATGGGGTGCAGAGCAGGCCGCCCCGGAGCTGGCGGCTTCGGAGCAAGAAACCCCGGCGGACCTGCAGGACGAACTCTTTCGAATCCTCTCTAAGGCCGTCGAGGAACTGGATCTATCTTGGAAGGCCCCGGATGAACCGTCCAAGAGCAAACTCGACATGTGGTTCCTGCAATCGAGCCGAAGGCAATCTGCGTTGCACGCCATGGCCGTTCTTAAGGTTATGCAGGCGAAGCTGCTGAAGTCTCTGGATGGCGCCGCCTCTGTCGACGCTGACGCCATCCGGGATCTTCGTTCGGCCACGGACTTCGCGCTCTTAGCCACGAAGCGCTCGGCCCAGGCGATAGGCCGTTCGATGGGATTCATGGTGGTCCTCCACAGACACCTGTGGCTCACCCTATCGGACGTGCAGGAGGCTGACAGGAACGCTGGACAGGACTGCAGGACTGCTGAACGCACCGATCTCCCCAGCAGACCTGTTCGGAGTTGCCGTCGAGAAGGTCACCGAGCGCTACTCTGAGACCCAAAAGAAGGCTAAGGCGATGAGCCACGTCATTCCTCACAGGGCGCCGCCGCCTCCACCGCAGCCTCGCTCTCGCTCGTCTTCCGCCTCGGGCCGCCAACCTCAAGCTGCTGTCAGACAGCAGTCAGCACCTCGCCCGGAGCCGGATGCTCGCAGAGGACGGAGCGGCCAGTGGCAGGGTGCGGGTAAGAAGAGGACGGCTTAGAGGAGCAGGAAAGTCGCCGCGTCTCCAGCGAGGCCGAAAAAGTCGTCCTGACCGCCCGGGCAAGAGGGGAAGAGAGCGCCAGGCTGGCCCCTCCCTCCAAGCGCCGCGCTCTACAGCACTTAGTCCCTCGGCATTCCACGAGCGACATGTGCAATTGTGTTGTGAATGTTGTTTCATGTGCATTATGTTCAATAAAGCAAACTACCATTTCACAAACAGAGCTTTTTTCCCCTCTTGCACCACACACTGTGTTACCCGCCCTGCCCGCGAGCAGCGCAGAGTCACGGTTGCGAGGTGTTCATTCCCAGCCCACAAACAGCGGCGATGACCGCAGGTTTAGATCAGCCCACACTGAGTCACTTTCAGGCAGCGTGGGAAGCTATTCCGGGCATTTCGCGGTGGGTGTTAAATTTAATTCACGGGTACACACTTCAGTTCAAACGCAGACCACCCCGCTTCCGCGGCGTAATCCAGTCATTAACTTTGCCCCAAAGCGCTCATGTACTGAGGCAGGAAGTGTGCAACTTGCTTGAGAAGAAAGCGATAGAATCAGTTCCCCCGAGCAAGCGGGAGAGCGGGTTTTACAGCCGCTTCTTTGTAGTGCCGAAGAAAGGAGGATGTCTCCGCCCCATACTGGATCTGAGACCCATCAACAGAGCGCTCCACAAGCGTGCCTTCAGGATGACTACTCTAAAGCAAATCCTGGCGCAAATTCGCCCCGGGGATTGGTTTGCTTCATTGGATTTAAAGGACGCGTACTTTCATATCCAGATAGTAAAGTGTCACAGGCGATTCCTGAGATTCGCGTTTGAGAATTCGGTGTACCAATACACAGTGCTTCAGTTCGGACTAGCCCTCGTGCCCCAAACTTTTTTGAAATGTGTGGACGCGGCGGTTTCACCCCTCAGGTCGAGCGGGATGCGCGTCTTGAACTATCTGGACGACTGGCTGGTTCTCGCCCAATCGAAAGAGACGCTGATCGGCCATGTGGAACCTCTCCTTCGACACTTGGAGACGCTCGGTTTGAGGGTGAACGTTCAGAAAAGTGTGCTCTCACCGAGCCAGACCACCACATTCTTGGGAGTGCACTTGGATTCGGTGAGAATGGGAGTGCGCCTCTCGCCCGAGCGGCTCTGAGCTCTTCTCTCGGTCTCTTCAGACCTGGCAAGCTCGTCCCACTGAAGGAATTTCAGAGGCTATTGGGACGGATGGCAGCGGCTTCGTCGGTGTGTCACCTAGGGCTGCTGCATATGAGACGGCTTCAACACTGTCTGAAAGCGTGCGTCCCTTCGAGTGCATGGTATTCCGGCCACAAGCGCAGTATGGTCACTTGTGGCTGCGTATGCGCTCTGGCTCCGTGGAAGAACCCGGAGCTTTTCAGATCGGGTGTCCCTCTGGGCATCGTGACACGGCGTGTGGAGGTCCTGACGGACGCATCGACCACCGGATGGGGAGCGGTCTGCTTGGGCAAGCCCGCTTCGGTTAGGGCTAACCCTAACCCGAATGTTTGCCTCTATGCTTTTCCTCCGGTGGAAATTCTGCCCATGGTGTTGTGCAAAATCAGGGAGGAGAGGGCGGCGGTGAATCTGGTAGCCCCATACTGGCCGAACCAACCATGGTTTGCGGACTTGGTGGAGTTACTGGCAGGGCGGCCATGGGAGATTCCACTGAGGAAGGACCTGCTATCTCAGGCGAGCGGATCAATCTGGCATCCCAGCCCCGGGCTGTGGAGCCTCCATGTGTGGCCGATGCAGGGTCGCTGAGCGGGCTGGACGTGCTGCACTCGCGAGCCTTGAGCACCATCGCGGAAGCGCGAGCCCCGTTCACCAGGCGTCTGTATGCCCTGAAGTGGGGAGTTTTTTTCAAAAATATGTCAGGACGTCGGCATCGACCCAGGGAGTTGTTCTGTGTCGGATATTCTGCTCTTCCTTCAGTACAGGATGGACGAGGGGAGCTTTCCATCCACTCTGAAGGTGTATGTGGCCGCTATCGCCGCGTTTAATCCCCCTGTTGACGGGCAGTCTATCGGCAAACATGCGTCGGTGATCGGGTTCCTCAAGGGAGCCAGGAGGTTATGCCCCGCACGGCCGCCTTCGGTGCCGCCGTGGGATTTGGTTTTGGAGGCTTTGTCACGACCGCCTTTCGAGCCCCTGGCTTCGATCGCCATTAAGGAGTTTTCTGTAAAAACGGCTCTGCTTCTCGCGCTTACATCGGCGAAGCAGGTTGGGGATTTACAGGCTTTCTCTGTAAGTGAAGATTGTATTCGCTTTGGACCGGGAAACTGTAATGTGACTCTCAGGCCAAGGCTGGGTTATATCCCTAAGTTGCTCAATACCCCTTTTAAAGCGCAGATTGCCTGCCCTGTCCGTCGAGCCATCAACCTCTCAGGTTACGGATGCTCAGAGTGCCGTTTGCCCAGTCAGAGCGCTCCGGGAATATATTTTTCGCTTGGCCGCTTTTTGACAAACGGACCAGGTGTTTGTGTGCTTTGATGGATGCAACAGGGGACGGCGGGTCTCTAAGCAGAAGCTTGCTCACTGGATTGTGGACACTATTGTTTTGGCTTATGATTGCCTGAATGCGCCCTTAACATCAAGACCCATTCGACGAGGGCGATCGAAATTGTAGTAATTTCATCATAAATGCATTTAATTAAATAATTTAATTAGATCAGTCATTTTTTTTACCGGGGTAAAGTAAGGAAAACTATAATTTACTTCAACAAGGACATAATGAACGACACTCGTCTCATTCGTGGAGATGGAAAATCAAGTTCTTTGTGACATGCAAGATTTATTGTATAAAGATTTAAATTATGCAAAAGAAAAGGTATGTTTTTTGTTTTTGTCAATTTTAAGTTTTAATTTAAAATGTTTGCGATGTTAACATAAGTACATGTTTAAATGTTTTGTTACTTGCTCGAGCAACTTAATATATCTAGCCTATACAGACTAAAATTAATGCATTGAATTAATAGGCCTACGTGTTTTAAATCTATTGGGTTTAAACTTGAATATGTCTGTGAAAGAGTGACCTATACTGTGTACAAATAGAATCGAAATGCTGAAAAAAATTTAATATTATTTTATAAAAGATGCTGATAATAGAAATAGTGATTTAAAATAAAAAAATGTGAATAAATGTTGTGGTACAGCCGCGGATCAGTTGCGGACTACAAACGCAGCATATGTGAAAGCACTATAGCGCGTGCTGCTCCTGTACCGTATACGCACCGCATGGAGTATGCCTATGTGTGAAATGGAGTAGCCTATGTGTGAAATGGGCGTTACAAAACTGTTTTCCACATTGATAATAATTGTTTATTGATCAGCAAATCAGCATATTAGAATGATTTCTGAAGCATCTGAAACATTTCTAAAATTATAACATCTTGTAGGCCTATAGGCTAGCCTACTCTTAAAAATAAAGCTTTTTTCTGTAAAATAAATTTATTTTTCACTTAAAAATAAAGCTTCGTTCAGTAGGCCTAATGCCAGATAGAAGAAGTATTTTTGTTCAGTCAACAGTTCTTACCTTACCAGTTCCAACCTTTTTTTCTTATATTAACATTAAAAATATATATATATATTTTTTTCCACTACCCTTTTTTTTAATAGAAAGGTTCCATGGATGTTAAAGTTTCTTCATAAACCATCGATTCCAACGAATAACTTTTATTTTTTAAGAGTGTAGCGCTACTCAGGGGCGCAACTACCTTGTGTCAGAGGGGTATGCAGCAACAATTTTTGCGCCCCCTCCCCCACCCCCCCCCCCCCAAATAAATAAACAAATAAATAAATAAGTGTGCCATGTAATACGTGAGTAGGAATGAGTGAGAGCTAACAGATAAAATAAGTGCAAAATTGTCATTTATTAATACAATTAAACTATAGCTACTCCACCGTGATGAACCCCCCTAAAAAAAAACATAAGCTCCATTGGAACAGCAATACCAGTGTTTCTCACAGGATTTTAGGTAAAACTGTGGTAGGTGGACCTCTGTTTCTCTAGGGGGGTTCGGGGGCATGCCCCCCGTAAGAAAATTTTCTGTTCTTTAATGTTAAATTCAGCAGTCTGGTGCACTTTGAGAGTTCAAAATTAAAAGCTCCAACCCATATTCAGGGTGCAAATTAAACAAAGAAAAATTCAAACCTCTTTTAGTTAGTGTCTGTCTACATTACACTACTACATAATAATAGTTATAATATTAATCCCATGATAGTAATAGCCATATATTGTAAAACAAATGCACTGAAAAATAAAGAAAACTTTCATATTTAGTTTTGTACTAATTTCTATACTTGAAAGATATAAGCACATGATGACATGTTTCATGGGCCGGTGTGTCAGAAAAAAACTAACGCTGACTTTTTTTGCCCAATGCATTACACCGGCTCTAACCCAGCGCCGCCAATTAAGCACAAAAAAACGAATGGGCCGCCGATGTTCGAGTTTTATGGGCCGTTAAGACAAAAAAAAAAAAAAAAAAGTTTGAGAGTACGAAAAAGCACGTCGGCCCACCGGGAATCTCCCGGTACGTCCCGATGGCCAAAGAGATATAGATAGCCTACATGCCTGGATGTCACACTTTAAATCCTACCTGTTGGCTTTCAGCATGCACTTATTTAGCTGCTGTCACATCAATTGACATGCCATCTCATTTTCCCTCCTTCTTTTTCTATTTTTAGCCCCCCAGCATTTTGTTTTATCCATCTTTTTCGACGACAAGTCACTAGGCTACTCGTACCTACTCGCTCAGCGCTCACGGCGCCCCCACCCGCTCGCGATATTATTACCCCGCCCCCCTTCTCCATGAGGGCGCCTACTCTAGTCTAGCCTGTTAGTCCTCTAAAATTTTATATAACATAGAATAAATGCAGAAATGATTTAGAAACGCACAACAGCAGCTACATATAGAAAGTACAATATATATATATTTTTTTTTTTGTTAATTAAATTTAAATTAAAACAATTTTACCATCGCTTTGGCGCCCCTCATGGTGCTGTGCCCCTATGCGCCGCATATAGCGCATACCCACTTTTTGCGCCACTGGCGCTACTGACAGCCCACTGCGCAAAGTTTCCTCCAGATGACGTACAACCCGAATTCCGGAAAAGTTGGGACGTTTTTTAAATTTGAATAAAATATAAACTATACGACTTTCAAATCACATGAGCCAATATTTTATTCACAATAGAACATAGATAACATAACAAATGTTTAAACTGAGAAAATTTACACTTTTTTCAATAAATGAGCCCATTTCAAATTTGATGCCTGCTACAGGTCTCAAAATAGTTGGGACGGGGGCACGTTTACCATGGTGTAACATCTCCTCTTCTTTTCAAAACAGTTTGAAGACGTCTGGGCATCGAGTTTATGAGTGTCTGGAGTTTTGGTGTTGGAATTTGGTCCCATTCTAGCCTTATATAGGTTTCCAGCTGCTGAAGTGTTCGTGGTCGTCTTTGACGCATTTTTCGTTTAATGATGCGCCAAATGTTCTCTATAGGTGAAAGATCTGGACTGCAGGCAGGCCAATTCAACACCCGGACTCTTCTACGATGTAGCCATGCAGCTGTAATAGCTGCAGTATGTGGTTTTGCATTGTCCTGCTGAAATACACAAGGCCTTCCCTGAAATAGACGTCGTCTGGAGGGGAGCATATGTTGCTCTAAAACCTTTATATAGCTTTCAGCATTCATAGTGCCTTCCAAAACATGCAAGCTGCCCATACCTGCCCTTATACACCCCCATACCATACCTGCACTTATACACCCCCATACCATCAGAGATGCTGGCTTTTGAACTGAACGCTGATAACACGATGGAAGGTCTCCCTCTTCTTTTGCCCGGAGGACACGGCGTCCGTGATTTCCAACAAGAATGTCAAATTTGGACTCGTCGGACCATAGAATACTTTTCCACTTTGAAATAGTCCATTTTAAATGAGCCTTGGCCCACAGGACACGACGGCGCTTCTGGACCATGTTCACATATGGCTTCCTTTTTGCATGATAGAGCTTTAGTTGGCATCTGGAGATGGCACGGCGGATTGTGTTTACCAACAGTGGTTTCTGGAAGTATTCCTGGGCCCATTTAGTAATGTCATTCACACAATCATGCCGATGAGTGATGCAGTGTCGTCTGAGGGCCCGAAGACCACGGGCATCCAATAAAGGTCTTCGGCCTTGTCCCTTACGCACAGAGATTTCTCCAGTTTCTCCGAATCTTTTGATGATGTTGTGCACTGTAGATGATGAGATTTGCAAAGCCTTTGCAATTTGACGTTGAGGAACATTGTTTTTAAAGTGTTCCACAATCTTTTTACGCACTCTTTCACAGATTGGAGAGCCTCTGCCCATCTTTACTTCTGAGAGACTCTACCTCTCTAAGACATCCCTTTTATAGCTAATCATGTTACAGACCTGATATAAATGAACTTAATTAGTTGATAGATGTTCTCCCACCTGAATCTATGTTCTATTGTGAATAAAATATTGGCTCATGTGATTTGAAAGTCTTATAGTTTTCATTTTATTCAAATTTAAAAAACGTCCCAACTTTTCCGGAATTCGGGTTGTAGTTTCAACGGTGTGCTTGTCCGTCCTATGTCGGTATCAGGAGGGTGCAGACTGTGACGCCAATCAACGTATTTTTCCGACGTCTACCGAACTTCCTGTATGGACTTCCACAGGACTTCTGTTTAAGGGCTAAATGTAGTCCAGATATGGTCGTTATGGACGTCTCATTTTGGTTCCCTATGGGTGCAGACTGTAAAGCCAGACGACGTCTTTTTTTGTCGTCTAATGATCGTCCTGTACTAACGACCAGAGGACCTCTGTGTAAGGGCTAATTGTACTCCAAATGTGGTCATTGTGGACGTCCCATTTTGATACCTTAAAGGTGCAGACTGTGACGCCAAACAACGTCTTATTTAGTCGTCCAACAAACGTCCTGTATTAACGTCCATATAATTTCTGTATAAGGGCTAATTATACTCCAAATGTGGTCATTGTGGACGTCACATTTTGATACCTTAAAGGTGCAGACTGTGCAGATTATTTAGTCGTCCAACAAACGTCCTGTATTAACGTCCAGAGGACCTGTGCAGACAGTGCTTTTATACTGTACTGTTCATAACCTTTGTCTCATTTTAACTGTTCCAGTTCATTTTTCTGTAGCTTCATTTGATTGCTTTCTTTTCCACCACATAACTGGAAACACATTCCAATGTAGCCTAATCCATCCATTTCCAGTTCAAACCTGCCTATGAGCCAAATGCTACAGGGAAATTAACTGGTACAGAAAACAGGCCCTCCACCCTCTGGAAAGGGATAGGCATACAGTTGTGCACAGAGGTTTAAGAAATCAATTCAATCCCCACTCATTTTTATTTTTTGTAAATCACTGTATGATCTGTACAATTTCAGTTAAACACAACTATCACACAAGTGCTAAACAAGACGCAAATGTTGAGTGACTGAGTAACTGACTGCTGTGTGTGTGTGTGTGTCATTATATATATATATATATATATATATATATATATATATATGAAGACAAGAGTTCAGATGCAAAAGCCTCTAAGTGCCATTTTAAATTTTCTTGTAGAATGATAATTTTTATCAAGCTTGTGTCACGGGTGACAAAATCGCTCGGCAAGCGGAACCCCCTTGAGAGTCCTAGGTTTCCCAGGGGAAGGTATTGTGTGTAACACGCCCCACTCCGGTGATGTAAACATGCCCGCACTGATTAGCGCTAATGCATTGCAGGTGCGAGAGAGAGAGAAGCGGCGCTCACACAGGCTTCCTGTTACGCAAGCCAGGATAAAAAGGGACCATTCAGAGAGTGTTGAGCGGTGTTCAGTGGGTTTGAAGTGCTCAGTGAGTTGGAAGTGTTTGAAGAGCCTAAAGGGTTGACTTGGAGCAGTGTTGGATACAAGCTTCCTCAGGAAAACCGTTGGGGTGTGGAGGTCGCCCATTCGAGTTTGCTGGATCAGAGTGATCGTTTGTGGGAAGTCTGCTGGACTGAGCTATCGTCTGGATTGGTGCTGTGGAAGGAGAGAGAAGAGATAAGTGAACTGATTTCATCTTATGAGTATTTAAATTGCTGGAAGAGGATGCAGTAAATGTGGATCTGATTGTTGGAAGAGCTATGTGTTTCAGAGTGTGTTGAGGAGGAATTGAAAGAGAAATCCCTCGTGGAGCGAGCACAACAAACGGAGTGGGGCCTCTGACCAGCCTTAACGTGTGAGTGAATTGCAGTGCTTTTGCCTTATTGATACACATTGATTTGTGGCTGTGGAATTGAAGTGAACACAAGTGTGCTGTGCCTTTGCTGAGAAGTGGCCCTAGCCCCATTTACACGTTTGTGGAAAGTTACTATATCTGCTCCCCATTGGAAGTCCAGTGTGATACAGCTGCACTGAAGAGGGTACTCTGTACTGTGAAGGTCCTTAATTGTTATTTACTGTTTGAGCCCAGAAGCCTACCGCATCACTGGAGAAACGATCTTTTAACCCACTGTCTCCTTACTGTGAATTGAAGAGAGTACTGTGCAGATCCTCACCTGTTCCACTTACTGTTGAGTTCAGAGGCATGCAGCATCACTGGTAAAGTACCCTGTTTAATCCATCGTCTTCCTGCTGTACATTGAAGAGAGTATTTTGTACTGTGAAGATCCTCACCTGTTCTACTTACCGTTTGAGTCCAGAAGGACGCAGCATCATGGGCGAAGTAAACCTTTAACTCACTGTCTTCCTCCTGTGGACCGAAGAGTACCGTGCACTGTGAAGAATCCTTACCTGCTATACTTATTGCCCGAGTTCGGAAGTCTGCAGCACTGCTGGGAAAAAGTAAGCTTTCAAACCATTGTTCCATTACGGTGCGCCGATGAGAGTTCTCGGTACTGTGAATATCCTTACCTGTTCTACTTACTGTTTGAGTCCAGAAGCATGCAGCATCGCTGGTGAAGCCGTCTAGTGATCCACTGGCTCGCCCCCCTGTGAACCGAAGGGAGAGCTGTGTACTGTGAATAACCCTTACCTGTTATTCTCACTATCTGAGTCTGGAAGTCTGCAGCACCGCTGGTGAACGGAGTCCCTAAACTGCCGCCCAGGGGACACAGTGACAGTTGCGACACGCCCGCCCGTGGCAGAAGGATATCTAGAGGACAGTGAAGGCTATCCAATTGATGCCCCTTGTTTTATTGTTCAATAAAGATTGTTCCTCCTTTGAAACTTACCTGTGTCTCCGTAGTCCTCTGTTGTGTGCCTGTGGTGTCGGCTCCTCACGGTGGTGGCTCAGTAAGAGAGGGGGGGGTGGTTGGTCATCCGAGCATTCCTCCCCTCGACCTGTGTGACACATGTATATTTAAGTTCAGTAATTTCACTTAAATGACAAGGTAATCTTCATTGCCATTTAAGTGAAATTACTGAACTTAAATATACAAGCTTGATAAAAATTATCATTCTACAAGAAAATTTCAAATGGCACTTAGAGGCTTTTGCATCTGAACTCTTGTCTTCATATATATATATATATATATATGCGTGTGTACATGATCAGTGACTATGTGGAGTAGTGAACCCTCCACTTCTTTGTGGTGCGTGTTTAAGGTGTTCTGAGGTGAAAGTTCTAATGGAGTCCTCCGTAGCAGTTTGGTCGAACTTCATAACTCCATCTGCACAAGTACAAAAACACACATAATTACTATCATTCAAAGGCACTCTGCAGTCATACATCAAGTCCCTCATTCTTTTTTTATCTGGCCTTACATTGTAGTGCTCTGTATATTTTTTGTGTTTCCGAAAGGCCTCTTGCCGTTCTCTTTCATAGGTTCACTCAACGCTGCGGAAAGCGCAGTGGGATATCCTCTGGATGTGCCGATTGCCTGAAGCCCTATAGAATCACGCCAATTCATTGGCTGATGGCGCTCGCGCAAAGCTGGCTCCGCCCCGACGCTCTTACGTCGTAGCATGATGACGTAATGATGCGCGCGCCATCCTCTCAGATTTCTCTGCCTTCACGAAGCGGTCACATCTTGCCCTTCGTTCGGTTTTTCTGAGCCCGAATTCTTCTAATTCAACCACAGCTTTCGTCTCGACACTTCAGCGACTGGTATAAGTGGAACTCTGTTCTCCTTACAGTGAAGTGTCATGGATTATCGACGCTGCTCTCCGCCATGCATTCGTTTTATCTCGAACGACGACCCTCACAGTAAGTGTGTTAAATGTATGGGTTTTTCGCATGCGCGTGAGGCTGTATTAGGATTGTCAAAATGTAAATTTTGTGACAATCTCCTTCTCAAAACCCTCCGCTCTAGACTCGCGGTTTTGAGAAGGAGTCATTCGTTCCCCCCCGTCGCGCTCCCGAGACTGCTGAGGCCTCTCGTGGATCCGCGGCCTGGGGCTCGGATGTTGAGCTCGAGGATATTGAGTACGAGCAGACGGGCCTCGCCCTTTCTCTCCCTCCCTCTCCCGAGCACGCACGTGGCGCGGTTGAATTCGCGCATGATTATTTATGCCCCAGCCCGGGAGCCCGCGAATCGGTTTCTTTCGGTCTGGATGACGTAATTTACACTGCAGCTTCCGACTCCGAGGATTTCGGGCCTACTTTGACTGATGACGTTATCCCGCCTAGCGGCCAGGACGCGCGGCCTACTCCGGCCTACACTGAGCTTATTGACGTGCTGTCGCGCGCTACAGAGAAGCTCCCTATTGACTGGCCTGATGAGCCCCGCGAGTCTCAATCGTCCAAACTCGACGAGAGGTTCCTACGTGGCCCTAATTCTAGGCCAGAGCGAAGAAAGCTGCCCTTTTTCAGCGATCTGCATCACGAGATCTCCAGATCCTGGAAGCAGCCTTTCTCCGCACGCCTAACTAATGCGGCAGCCGCTGACTTCACCAACCTTGTGGGTTTTGTGGAGCAGGGTTATTCCGCTATTCCAGCGGTCGAGGACACGTTGGCTAACCACCTCGCCCCGTCGTCTGCACCGTCCTGGAAGTCACGTCCCCTTCTTCCTTCCAAGGCTTGTAGGACTACTTCCTCCCTTATTGGGAAGTCTTACATGGCGGCTGGTCAAGCAGGCATGGCCCTGCATACCATGGCCATCCTTCAAGCCTACCAAGCGGACGTCTTGAAGGACATGGATGAAGGAGAGGGACTGACGCCCGAAGCTGTCAAAGAGCTTCGCAAAGCCACAGATCTGGCCCTAAGAGCCACCAAACACACTGCTCGGGCTGTAGGTCGCTCTATGGCGGGCTCTGTTGCTGCAGAGCGCCACCTCTGGTTGAATCTCATGGAGATCCGAGACAAGGATAAGAGTTTCCTCCTGGATGCCCCTATCTCCCACTCAGGTCTTTTCGGGGAGGCGGTCAACGCGGTGGTTGAGAAGTTCCGTGCCGCTAAGTCCCAGTCGGCCGCGTTCAGGCAGTTTATGCCCAGGAGGGTTAGAGCCCCCTCTTCCTTCAGAGACTCCAACCCTCCCCCTTCTCAAACCCGAGAACGCTCTGCTCATAGGGCTGAATTCCCTACTAGCAGGAGTGACCCGGCTCACCACCCACCAACTACGGTCTGGGGAGCCCGAGGTCGTCCGTTTCCCCGCCAGCGCCCTCACAAGCGCCTTCAGCTGAAGCTGTCCAACAAATCGGCCGCACCAGCCTCCTCGAGCCATTCCTGACCCGCAGGTCAGAAGGAGGAGAGCCTCACCAGATCTACGAGGTTGGGACAGACCGTGCAAGCGTTTCTGCCCTCCTCCAACCGGCTCTCCTCATCTAACCCTGTCACCTTCGCCACCCAGCGTGTTTCGAAGTGCAGGTCCTGTTTCACACTCTTCACCCAGTCCGGCGCAGGAGGAAGGAGACGCGTCTTGCTTTCTCCCCTCGCTCCCGGTGCACGTTACACCCGCCAATCGCTTCCTCGGAGGCACAGTTCGTTTTCCTCTGGAGCAGGCGGACCCAGTTACTTCTATCCAGGTGGTGGTACCCACCAGTACGTGTCAGGACGCCAAGCGCTCTCCTCCACGGTCAAACACGCCTCCCCATGGGAACCAGCGCGACACTCTACCTCAGGTATGTCCCTTGCACTGCAACACTCCTCCCCCTCTATCACATTTCGTTCAAGAATGGGAGCGTTTACCAGGGGTATCGCCTTGGATCCTTCGCACAGTTCGGCTCGGCTACACGCTTCAGTTTTGTCGCAACCCCCCCTGCTTCAACGGGGTCTTTCCTACTGTAGTCGACAGCGCCGCTCAGGCTTCTGTACTACAACAGGAGATTTCATCCCTTCTGCTGAAGGGGGCGATAGAAGAGATTCCTTCGGGGGAAGTCGAACAGGGCTTCTACAGCCGTTACTTCCTGGTCCCGAAGAAGGGAGGCGGCCTGCGGCCGATACTAGATCTTCGCCGGTTGAATTTCTCTCTTTACAAAGGGAAATTCAAAATGTTGACGCTGAAGGCCATCATATCTCATATCCAGCTGGGGGACTGGTTTGTGACAGTAGACCTCAAGGATGCTTATTTTCACATCCAGGTCGTACGGCGACACAGGAAGTTTCTCAGGTTCGCCTTTGGAGAAAAAGCGTACCAGTACAGGGTCCTCCCCTTTGGCCTCGCTCTAGCGCCAAGGACGTTCACAAAGTGTATGGATGCTGCTCTGGCCCCGCTGCGGCTCCAGGGCATCCATATACTCAACTACCTGGACGATTGGCTCCTTTTAGCCCACTCCAGAGAGTTGGTGACTCAACACAGGGACATTGTCCTCCGTCATATTCAGTCTCTCGGTTTGAGGTTGAATACGGAGAAGAGCGTTCTTACTCCAGCTCAGAGCACGGTTTTCTTGGGGGTACGCATGGACTCGTTTGGCTCCTGCACGGATTTCCAGTCTGGTGACATGTCTGTCCCGCTTTGCGCTAGGCTAGCATGTTTCCGTGAGCACCTGCCGCAGACTTCTGGGCCTTATGGCCGCGGCCTCCCCTGTTCTACCTCTAGGGCTACTCCACATGAGACCTTTTCTGTGGTGGATGAAGCTCTCAGGGGCTCGGCCCACGGGGCCAGCCCTTCGCCTATTGAAGGTGCCGCGCAGTTGCTTTCGCGCCCTGTCAATCTGGCGGGACCCCCTCTTCCTTCAGAAAGGAGTTGGTATGGGTGCGGTATTCCGTCGCCAGATGGTTACGACGGATGCCTCTCTGACCGGCTGGGGAGCGGTTTTCGAGGGCAGGCCAGCGTGTGGGGTTTGGACTGGCGAGACCCTCTCGTGGCACATAAACAGCTTGGAGCTGAGGGCTGTCTTCCTGGCTCTTTGCCACTTTCTCCCTTTCCTCGAAGGACACCATGTCATTGTCAGAACGGACAATATGGCAGTAGTGTCCCATGTAAACAGACAGGGGGGTTCACGATCGCGCACCCTAGACAGGCATGCGCGTCACCTTCTCCTGTGGTCCCAGGACAAGTTCCTCTCTCTGAGAGCAGTTCATGTCCCAGGGATTCTGAACCTCGCAGCAGATTTCCTGTCGAGGCAGAAGCTCAGGTCTGGGGAATGGATGTTGAACCGCCAGACGGTGGCCCTGATCTGGGAGGTGTTCGGGAAAGCGGAAGTGGACCTCTTTGCATCTCAGGAGTCGTCCCAATGCCCGCTTTGGTTCTCTCTGAGCCCTCCAGCTCCGTTGGGGATAGATGCGTTCGCCCACCCTTGGCCGAGGCAGAAACTCTATGCCTTCCCGCCCATCAAGCTGATCCAGGCGGTTCTGTCCAGAGTGAGGGAGAGCGGAGTCCGCCTCCTTCTGGTAGCCCCATTCTGGCCGTCCCAGCCATGGTTTTCGGAGCTGATCCCTCTGTTGGAATCCTCCCCCTGGGAGATCCCGGTCAGGGAGGACCTGCTTTCCCAGCTTCAGGGCAGGATATGGCATCCTCGCCCCGACATTTGGAAGCTGTACGTTTGGCCTATCAGAGGCCGTTAGCTTTAAGCTTTGATCTCCCAACCGACGTTCAGGAGACCATTGCGAGTGCTAGAGCCCCTTTGACGAGGAGGCTATATTCCTCCAAGTGGAGGGTGTTCGAGGCATGGTGCTTAGCACATGATAGGAACCCAGTTAGCTGCCCAGTAGGCTCAGTGCTGGAATTCCTGCAGGAAAAGTTTGCTACCGGAGCGGCTGCTACCACTCTCAGAGTATATGTCGCAGCTATAGCCGCTCATAGAGAATCAGATGAGATTCCCTTGGGGAAACTGAGGTTAGTTTCGGCCTTCATGCGTGGGGTTAGGCGCCTGAAACCGGCTCGCCCCCCTAGTGGGACCTGTCAGTCGTCCTGGAGGGTTTGACAGAGGCTCCCTTCGAGCCCTTGGAGTCAGCCCCTGAGCGGATTCTGACTCTTAAGGTTGCTCTTTTGTTAGCTTTATCTTCACTAAAGCGGATGGGGGATTTGCAGGCTCTCTCTATTAGTGAGTCATGCTTGGACTTCGCTCCTGGCCTGGTTAGAGTTACCTTGAGGCCGAGGTCGGGGTATGTACCCAAGGTTCTTTCCACGGCGTTCTGCTCTCAGGTTGTTAACCTTAACGCTTTCCACCCTCCTCCTTTTGCCTCTGAGGAAGAAAGGAAACTTAACTTGCTCTGCCCGGTCCGTTCTTTGAAGTTGTATGTAGACCGCTCAGGCGGTTGGAGGAAATCAAACTTTGCTCTTTGTATGTTTTGGTGCTGGCCGCCGTGGGCTTGCAGCATCAAAGCAGAGGATTTCCCACTGGGTAACGGACGCTATTTCGCTGGCTTACAAGGTGCGTGGTTTGCCTTCACCTCTTAGCATCAGAGCGCATTCCACCAGAAGTGTGGCTTCCTCTCAAGCTCTCTTTAGAGGGGCCCTCTTGGAGGACATTTGTGTGGCGGCAGGTTGGTCCTCTCCGCACACCTTTGTGAGGTTCTATAATTAAGATCTTGACATGACTCCAGGTTCCCAGGTTCTGTCTGCTTGAACCGATCATGGTTATTAATATTATTTGGTCTGGTACCAGTTATGGCAGCGCTTAGCTTGGCGAGTTTGGTATTTCGTTCCCACTGCGCTTTCCGCAGCGTTGAGTGAACCTATGAAAGAGAACGTCTCTGGTTACTTACGTAACCTATGTTCTCTGAATAGGGAACGAGACGCTGCGTTCGCTGCCAAGCTCCTCGCGCTGCCGACAGTTTTTCTTTTCGGCAGAGAAATCTGAGGAGAGGATGGCGCGCGCGTTCATCATGCTACGACGTAAGAGCGTCGGGGCGGAGCCAGCTTTGCCATCAGCCAATGAATTGGCGTGATTCTATAGGGCTTCAGGCAATCGGCACATCCAGAGGATATCCCACTGCGCTTTCCGCAGCGTCTCGTTCCCTATTCAGAGAACATAGGTTACGTAAGTAACCAGAGACGTTTTGCCCCCTCCCCTTCATATTAAAAGATGCCATTACGGCATTAGAGAAGAGTCTAAAGGAAAATAATTTACATTTAGAAATCAATAGGAGAAAGTATGTTCTGTGGCCACAAACACATACACAAATAATATTCTGTATACACACAGTCATGTCAGTCAGGGGGGTTTACGCCATGGAGGTATTAATATAACTGGAGACAGTGAGAAGCTCCTACCCCTCCTTGCTTTAAGCAAGTTCTTATGTCAGCGAGTATGTCTAGGACTTTTTTCTGGTACACTGAAATCAATAAAAACAAATGAAGATCACAATCAGTCATCTCCAAAGTTATGGGAACAGCAAGGCAAATTTCTTTCATTTTGTTGTACATTGAAGACATTTGGGTTTAAGATAAAAATACGAATGTGAGACTAAAGATCAGAATGCCAGCTTTCAATTCCTGGTATTTACAGTACACCTTGATCTGTTAAACAACTTATATCACCCCTTGTATGGGAACATGTGACTGGTGGTTCTAGTTGCCCACATGTTTACTTTTAGGTTGATTGTTAGAACATTAAATAGTGCTGCATGACTAGTGTTTATTTTAGCCTTGAGTTTTACCTATACAGTTTGCATTTTTATGACCAACATTATGTTTTGTGATGTTAGTGGGTCACTGGCATAAAACAGTTGCAAGCAAGGGTTTGCAAACATTCTGTTCTGTTATTGTTATGTTATCATATTTTAGTTTTCTTTATGGCAAAGGCAGTGGCAGACCACAAAAAACACGGCATTAGTCAGTTTAAAGTATTGCCATACAGAGAACCTAGCCCATAGTGGCCTTGGAATGTGGGATTTTTAAAGTGCAATCACGGCCAGATCATTGGGCAACCAACGACGGCCAAAATAAAACCCCACCAAATGTACAAAACATGTAGCGGAATGATGTTAGTTGCTACTTGTTAATTTTGGGTGCCGTGCGAAAGTTGTTTTCAAAAGTAGGCTAACTATGGCCAATGTTTATCTAACACTAGCTAGTGGAGATTCACTCCCTCCCCCACAACAGGTTTAAGTAGGCTAGTTTAAGACAATAACGCTAAAACAGCTCAAATTAGTAAAGCATAATTTAACATAAACTTCACTAAGTTGACCGAACCTACCTTGAAAACAAGGATTTTTCAGATTTAGGCCTATCTCTTGCTTAAAGTTGCTGTCGTTCACTTTTCCTGTGGTGTTTCCTGTGGAACTACCATACTGCAGCCGGGACTTCCTGTTTCATGTATACATATGCGGACCAATTCCGGAAGTCATCACGACGTGCAAACTACTTTTGCTTTAGACCTAGGCTACTAATTAATCACGTTGAAAAACAATGTTATTATTTAACATTAAAAAAATGCATTCACGAAGCTAAGCATGTCAATGATTAATGCCTCAGTCAATCAAACATTTCCCTACATTCATTGTTCATGTCAATTTCCTGCACCTGTCTTAGACGTCCACATGGCGTCACAGTCTGCACCTTCAGGGAACCAAAATCTGACTTCCAAACATGACGTAGAAAATACCACATTTGGAGGTAACTTTGCAAACCTAGATCATGTCGATTTCCTGCACCTGTCTTAGACGTCCACATAACATCCAGAAAATTACCTATTCCGGCGTTCAAATATTGAACATTATATTGACGTCCAGGTGGGGTCATAGTTAGATGTCCAAATAGCGGACCTAGATTGCACGTTGCATAAAGGTCAAAAATTGGTCTTGGACCGACTGACGCAATATAGACATGATCTGCCTGTCCAATAGACGTCTGATGTTTAGTGGGAGAGAGATCATGAACCAGATTTGTATTTGATAATTACATTATGAGACAAGACATGATCAAATGATCAGCAGACATACTGAATCTGGACATAAAAAAGTGTCACAAGGTGACGAACCAGCAGCGGAACTATATATTCCACGGAGGAATGTCTCCACCCGGGGCGCTTTCAACGGAACACCCAGCCAGCCTGGTATGCATCGCTACCATGGCAACAGCAGCCGCTAATGACAGAGTGACAGCAGGTGCGGCGCATCAAGGGCTGTTTGATGATTGGGACACACAGCGCTTTGAAACAGATAAAAACCAAGCTTTGGGAGACCAAGGAGTCGAGTTCTGTTCAGTTCAGTTCAGTGCAGTGTTCTGTGTTCGGGGTTCGGGTGCTGTGTCCTGACTTTGTTCCGTCGAGGTGGGCTGAGAGTTTCTGTGGGACAAATCGGCTGGTGAGATCGACTCGCGGAAAGGAATCCGCTACGAAGGATTGGGTGGTGTGGAACAGAGAAGCAGAGGAGAAGTCGCCTTGGAAATATCAAGTCCCCTTCTTGGGTAGAGATAAGTGCAAACCTTTTACTGGCCGTACGGTATGTGATTTATGCACAAAGACACTGTATATGAAGAGAAGCGATCTAGGAAAAGGAGTCTAGACACCGTAATGAGAAGACAGCTGTTGTGATGCATGATTGAGGTCGCTATATATTCTTCCGTCTTACTGTCCCCGCTGTTCAGAACAAGGAGGTGGGCTGTGGCCTTATATTTCACAGAGTGGTTGAGAGTGACGTGTGTTGATGCTGTGCCCCACCATGTGTGTTTGAAGTGAAGTTACTGCATGCTTACTATACCGAATTCTGTCACGTGCCCATCGGCCTTGCCCTGTGTTGCAGTTTGGAGTTGCTGAGGAAGAGATTAAGTGACGGTGGAATTTAAAGCTTGCTGTGTTCTGATTCATCATTGATGCTGTTCTGGAGAACGGAGGAAATCCAGTTATCTGCTGTTCTGAGTGTCCCCCATCTAAAGCCACTTGCATTCTGTTCCATCATCGCTGTTGTGGAGAGCGGAGGAAACCCAGGTATCTGTTGTTCTGAGTGCTGTACATTCTAAGCCTGCTGTGTGCTGATTCATCTTTGATGCTGTCCTGGAGAACGGAGGAAATCCAGTTATCTGCTGTTCTGAGTGTCCCCCCATCTAAAGCCACTTGCATTCTGTTCCATCATCACTGTTGTGGAGAGTGGAGGAAACCCAGGTATCTGTTGTTCTGAGTGTTGTACATTCCAAGCCTGCTGTGTTCTGATTCATCATTGATGCTGTTCTGGAGAACGGAGGAAATCCAGTTATCTGCTGTTCTGGGTGTCCCCCATCTAAAGCCGCTTGCATTCTGTTCCATCATCACTGTTGTGGAGAGCGGAGGAAACCCAGGTATCTGTTGTTCTGAGTGTCGTACATTCTAAGCCTGCTGTGTGCTGATTCATCATTGATGCTGTCCTGGAGAACGGAGGAAATCCAGTTATCTGTTGTTCTGAGTGTTGTACATTCCAAGCCTGCTGTGTTCTGATTCATCATTGATGCTGTCCTGGAGAACGGAGGAAATCCAGTTATCTGCTGTTCTGAGTGTCCCCCACCTAAAGCCGCTTGCATTCTGTGTTATCAACACTGCCGTGGAGAGCGAAGGAAATCCAGTGTTTGCTGTTCGGGGTGTTACCCCTAAGGCCTGCTGACTCCAGGAGCTGGTCGATTGTCCGGACTTGCTGATCTGACCACCCAGTCAACCTTCTCGCCAGCCCTCCGAAACTTTCCGTTACCCGTTGTATGGGGAAGAACCTACTGTACTTGGAGTGCCCACTTGCTGTCCGGTCGACGTCTTTCACCGTCGTGAGCTTCTGTATCCGCTTTACTGGGAGGAACCAATTGTACTCGGAGTACCTACTGGCTGTCCAGTCGACGCCCCTTTCACAGCCGTAAGCTTTCTGCACCTACTGTACAGGGAAGAGCCAACCGTACTCGAAACACTCACCTGCTGTCTAGTCGACGCCTTTCTACAGCTGTAAGCTCCCTGCATCCCCTGTATAGGGAAGAACCAACCATACTCGAAATACTCACCTGCTGGCTGGTGGACGCCGTTCTACAGCCGTAAGTTGCTGCACCTGCTATACTGGGAAGAACCAACCGTACTCAAAGTACCCACCTGCTGTCTAGTCGACGCCTTTCCACAGCTGTAAGCTCTCTGCACCCACCGTCTAGGGAAGAACCAACCGTACCTGGAGTACCTACTTGCTGTCCAGTCGACGCCCCTCTTCACCGCTGTAAACTTCCTGCACTTGAGAGATCGAGAAGATTACATTCTGCTTAGAGCCCGAGAAGGATAAGCCGTGCTTAGAGTACTTACCTGCTGTCCAATCCACGTCCCCTCCATAGCCGAGAGCCTTGGCATCCGAAAAGTCTGAGGGGTTGAGTGGACCCAGTCCTCGCCTGTTGTCCGGCCGACGTCCCGGCGGCCACTGGATGCTGAGGAGGAAGGAGGAGTTTTAATTAGGATCTACAAATTCTTTTAATCAATAAAGTCTGTTACATTTTTACTTCCTTGTCCGCCTGGTTTCTGGTTTGCTCCTCAGTGGTACATTCTAAAGGGAGGGAGTAGACACAGTCGACCCTCCCGACCTGTGACAGATTATTGGCGTAGTCGGCAGGGTACCACTGAGTTGAGCCACCAGAAGCCGTTATGGCAGATGAAGAGGCACCGGGAGCACGAAGACAAGCCATGCCCATATTCATGGGAGCCCCGTGGGCCCAGAAGTACCAAGGTCCGGGATCGGAGATGAGTCTGTCGACGTGGAGGGCCCAGGTCGAATATCTAGTCGGGCTCCAAGGTTTGGACGCCCCTCAGGGAGTGCAGTTCATCTTAAATTCCTTGGAAGGAGAAGCACTGAGGGAAGTGCGAGCAGCGCCAGAAGCGAACCGTACCACGGCTCAAGCTATCTTTGACTTCCTTTCGGGGCAATACGGCGATACCACTCCCGTAGCCGTTCTGCGAACACAGTTCTTCAACTGCAAACAAGGGCCGCGACAGACTATCCGGGTATTCACGCTACAGCTAAGAGAGCAGTTCGCTAGGCTAAGAGGAAGGCAAGACCATGGTCTAGGGGGTGATGAGAGTCTGCTGCGAGACCAATTCCTCCTGGGGCTGCGGGAAGGCCCCGTACGCCAAAGCCTGCGAATACAAGTCCGCCGGAACCCGGACTCGTCTTTTGACGAACTGAGGCAAGAGGCTTTGGCCTTGGAACGGGACCACACGGTAGAGCCCTCAACGTGCATGGCTGCGAGTGCACCCGTCGACCTCCCACGCCCGGTTGAAGCTGAATGGAGACGTGCGTTGCGAGAGGAGTTGAAAAAGGACGTCCGGGAACAGCTGACCGAGCTATCCAATTCCTTTAGAGAAGAGCTCCGGCGTGAACGTTCCAGTCCATTGCTCCGGGAGCGGACCTATTCAGCTGGGAGCCGATTTCCAGAACGTCGCCCAGCTATGCCAATGGGGCCACGGTTCAAGTGGGACGAACAGGGACGCCCCATCTGTCATGGTTGTGGAGAGCCGGGTCACTACCTCCGCCAGTGCCGCTCCCGCCGGGGATCACAGGAGGATTTTTAGAGCTGCCGGCCACTGTGGGTCAAGTGGCCGGGACTCCCATGGTAGACCCCCTATTGGTTACGAAGTCCAGAGCATGTTTGGTTGGGCATTGCCCCATTGTAGTGGCCCAGGTCAACGGCTTGGAAGTACAGTGCCTGTTAGACACTGGGTCACAAGTTACGCTGTTCTCTGAGAGCCTGTCACGAGAGCTATTTAAGGGCCAGGACTGTCCCACCTCGGAAGCCCCCTGGTTGACGCTACGGGGAGCCAACGGTCTGGACATCCCATACGTGGGATACCTGGTGACTGACTTGAAGATCCATGGAGTTGTTGTCCCCCAGAAGGGGGTGGTGATCGTTCGTGACGCCTGCCTAGGCACCCATCGCGCATTGTTGGGCATGAACGTTATAGCAGAATGTTGGGAGGAACTGTTCCGAAGTGGACTAAAGCAGACGGCCTCGACCTCGGAAAGCCAAGAGTGGGACCGGATTAAGGCCGATTGTCGGCGGGTTCGCCTTGCCGAGACGCGAGGAGATCGAGAGGGCACTGGGAGGACGGCTTGCCGATACGCGTTGTCCATTCCCGCTCAGAGTGAGGCTGTGGTTTGGGCCAGGCTCCCCTCTCAACTCTATGGCCCGGGAGAGTGGGTATTGGTGGAACCCCATCTGGACGGTCCAAAACTAGAGGTAGCTCGGGGGCTAGCCACAGCACGGCGGGGGAGGATTTCTGTGAAGGTACGGAACGTGAATGCATTCCCCGTCCTGTTGCATCGTCATCAGTGTCTGGCCCGAGTGACAGCGGTGTGCCCGCAACAAGTGAGAGAGCCGGGTGAAGTGCAGTTTAGCCGGGTAAGCCCCTCCGTAGTGGAAGTCGCCCTGACCCGAACTGGACCGCCGGTGGGTAGTAAGGGGGGAGGAATTGCCAAACCACCTCCAGGGAGGATCACTACGCGGTGAAGGACTGGGAGAGGAACAGACTGGGCAGCTTCAGGATTTCCTGCTCAAATGGCAGCACTTGTTCTCGACTCATGACGAGGACTATGGCCGGACGGACATTGTAAAACATCAGATTCCGACCGGGGACGCCGCCCCGAGTAGAGAACGTTATCGACCAGTGCCACCGACCCTGTATTCTGAGGTCCGCACCCTCCTGCGAGGGATGCTGGACAAGGGAATTATCCGGGAAAGTAGTAGCCCTTGGGCAGCCCCTATCGTGCTGGTGCGCAAGAAGAATGGTTCCTGGAGATTCTGTGTGGATTACCGTAAGCTGAACCAGGTGACTAAGCGGGATGCTTTCCCCTTGCCCCGAGTAGAGGACTCACTCACCAGTCTTACACAGTCTGCATGGTATTCTACTCTCGACTTGGCCAGTGGGTACTGGCAGGTGCAGGTGGACGAGCGGGACAGGGAGAAGACAGCCTTCACGACCCCTTTCGGACTATATGAGTGGGAACGGATGCCGTTTGGCCTTTGCAACGCCCCAGCCACGTTCCAGCGGCTTATGCAGCGGTGCCTGGGAGGGCAGTTGACGGAAACCACACTGGTCTACCTCGATGATGTCATCGTCTATTCGCCGGACTTTGAGTCTCACCTCCAACACCTGGAGCAAGCTTTCCGCGCCCTGGACAAATACGGGCTAAAACTGCAACCTGACAAGTGTCAGCTTTTCCGGAAAGAGGTGAAGTTTCTGGGCCATGTGGTGAGTGCAGCTGGGATCGCTGTGGACCCGGAGAAGGTGTCGGCTGTACAAGGGTGGGAGGCGCCGAAGACTGTGCGACAGGTCAGATCTTTCCTGGGCTTTGTCGGATATTACCGGCGGTTCATTCAGGACTTCTCTAAAATCGCCAAGCCCATTAACCAGCTGCTTGGGGGCACGGGACGTTCGAGGGGCCGGGGATCTCCCGCGGTTCAGTGGGACCAGGCATGTGAGGCTGCATTCCGGAGGCTCAAACAGGAACTACTGCAGGCCCCGATTCTGGCCTATGCAGACTTCTCCCAGCCTTTCATCTTGTACACTGACGCCAGCCATCTCGGCCTTGGTGCCGTACTAGCCCAGAAACAGCAGGGGAAGGAGAGGGTGATTGCATACGCCAGCCGAAGCTTACATCCGACAGAGAGGAACGATGCTAACTATAGCTCCTTCAAACTTGAGTTGCTGGCCATGAAGTGGGCAATGAGCGAAAAGTTCAAGGACTCAAGGAGTAGACCCAGTCGACCCTCCCGACCTGTGACAAAAGCATTTATTTATGTTTTCCTTTTCTTGCTCTATAGAAGATACTATTCTATTAAGATTCTATTACAGTTTTTCTCAATTGCTAAAACACAATTTCTGAAACCTTGCTCCATTTTCTGAAAACATTTTCAAGCACTATTTACAAAACCTCTGACTCCTCTCGTAAAATGAAACTTTCGCCTCAAAACATTATGACCTGTGTTCAAAATCAAACACTGCTCTCAAATCATAAACAAAGTGATCAAAATTATATACACTATCAAGCAGTCAGTAAACAAGACACCAACAAAAAGAAAACACATTGGTCAAAACATATAGTTCTCAGAGAGAAGTACATTTTTAATCTCAAAACAAATTTCATATTTTTCCGTCATTGTATACGAGATAGGTCTGACTGCAGAACCGCAGAACCATTACGTCATAACAGTCTGAGGACGACAGCGCCAGCCCGACAGTCTGAGGGCTGAAGTGGGCGCGGCAAGGCATTACGCTACTTCCGTGTTTTGGAACGTTTTAAAGTTTAAAAAATGCCCCATTAAATGATGCTTACGTTTTTTTTTAGTTTTTTTTATTAAGTTTTCGCAAATTATATATTTCTAAAAAACATTTGCGAAAAAAGGCATCAAATCATTAGTGTCGCAGACAGGAGGGGCCCCCCCACCTCACTACATTGGACTATTCCATTATCTCACTTTCTGCGTGCGAAAGTGACAAGGCTTTAATGCATCTTGATTATCTGTAAGAAATATATAACACTATCAAAAACCATAGCATAATACAGATCTGTATGAATGAAATTTGCCAAATAACTTACTGGCCAGCAGGAAGACGGCTCATGCTGTTATAGTTAACCTTTCACAAAGTCATCATAAAAACATTAATTAAAGCAGTGTTTCTCAACTAGCAATCTATTCAGTCAGCATATTTGTGTTTGATCTGTGTGAATTACAGAAATATAAGACTTACTAGACCTACTTTTTTTCTATATTCCTTTGCACAAAACTCTTCAGAAAGTGCCATTTAATGGTTTATTAAAAAAAAATTGATGGATGCTGATGAGACGGGCGCGTTCACAGAAAATCTGGTGCACGCGCACTGACGAGCATGAACTCGGTGGGAGGGTATTCGTTGATTGTGGGGGAGGGGCATGAGAGTTGTAAACATTCAAATTGTTGCCTAGTCCACTCAATCTGCCAGACTTGCCGACGGCAGCTTTAACATATAGGATGTCCTGTTACTTTATCCTCTAGGCCTACAGTAAAATACCTGGGTGTCATACTAGACTGCAACCTGTCTTTTGAAAATCATATTTCATGTTACAAAAACAGCCTTTTTCCACCTTAGAAACATTGCTAAGCTATGTAATATGCTATCAGTCTCTGATGCAGAAAAGTTAGTTCATGCATTCATGACCTCGAGACTAGATTACTGTAATGCTTTATTAGCTGGTTATCCTGCATCCTCAATAAACAAGCTACAGTTAGTCCAAAATGCAGCCGCTAGAGTTCTTACTAGATCAAGAAAATATGATCATATAACACCGATTTTATCATCACTCATTGGTTACCTATAAAGTTCCGTATTAATTATAAGGTATTGCTACTGACTTATGAAGCCCTAAACGACTTAGCTCCTGTCTATTTATTGGATCTTCAATCGCCCATAATCCATTGCGCTCTTTAAGATCACTATTTGGAAACATTAAGCACTTTTTATTTACACGCTGTTTAATGTTTGATGATCACATTATTTTACATTTGAGTAAGCAATCTTCTATCTTTCAGCTTCTTCTTCTCTAGTGTTTTGATCCGGAGATTCTGTAAACTCCAATGGACACTACCAGTGGGCTAGCCTACACAACAATTCAGATACGCAGAATTAGAAACATATCTGTTTTATATCAATATTTTAATCAATATTTTCAAACATTATAAGTTCCATAATGAAAAACTATGTTAAAAAAGTATATTTAATAGGCTACTCGATCAAAAGAGTTAACCCACTACAAGCCAAGTATACTTTGAATACTTAATTAGCTATACTTTTAAGTATATCTCGATCAAAAGATTGAGTACAAGTACAGGCCAAATATATTTGGACTTTTCTCTCAGTATAAAGTACACTTAAGTGTAATTTTAAGTATATTTATGAGAACTACATAAAGTATATTTTTGAGAAGTATATCAAATGTAGACTGAAAGTATGATTTCTTATTTTTTAGTTGAAAAGAAGTATAATAATGGTACACTTGAATAAACTTATTTTTCTTAACGGCGTGGACGTTTTATTATATTTAATACTGTGTGAAGCTGCTTTGATACAATCTGTACTGTGAAAAGCGCTATACAAATATAGGCTACTTGACTTGACTTGACTTAAAATTAAGTAGCCTATAGGTTATGCCATAATCTAATGATTTACCATATTACAAAACTGAATAATTACATATTAGATATTGCATTTAAATAATTGCTTAAACAAGTTGCTATTTTGAGGAGCTTGCACTAATATTATCTCAGCTTGCGCGTTGAGAAAAAAAATCATGTTTTGTCCCGTTTTCCTTTTTCCTATAGTCTTTGCAGGTGACTGTAAAAGAGAGTATAGGCTAATAGTCTCAAATCAATAGCCAATCTCGTCCTATTGTATTTTGGAGGAAAACAAATATGATTAAATTGCAGTTGCAGATATATATCCTAGTGGCGGCGGGATATTAGAGAGCGCAGAGCAGATGCAGATCGAGTCAGAAGCGTGTGTGTGTGTGTACATTTAACGAGGATCTTCAAAAAGAGTTTATCAAGTATGCACAATAAGTTGTGAATAAAATAACTCAGTCTTATCGCGCCGAATGAATGCCGCCTCAAAAATTCCCAAATAAAAAAATAAAATGTTATTTTTTAAAGGAAGAAATAATCATTCATAAAATTAGAAAACGAAAAGTAAAGGAAAAATAAAAAAGTATAGGCAGAATACACCCAAAACAATCGTCCTCTCCTCGTGATCACCTTAACACGCACCCCAACACTCCCAGCAGAGAGAGAGAGAGAGAGAGAGAGAGAGAGAGAGAGAGAGAGAGAGAGAGAGAGACTGATATAAATATTATTAAACATTTGTATTGCTATGTTTATTTTCATGTATAAAAAAATTACATTGTAAAATGTAATTTTTATAATTATTTATTTATTTGTTTGTATTGTGAATTGAATGCTTTGGCAATGTAAAGATTTTTCACCATGCCAATAAAGCTATTTGAAGAGAGAGAGAGAGAGAGAGAGAGAGAGAGAGAGAGAGAGAGAGAGAGAGAGAGAGAGAGAGAGAGAGAGAGAGAGAGAGAGAGAGAGAGAGAGAGAGAGAGAGAGAGAGAGAGAGAGAGATTTTTGATTTTCAAAACCCTTTTATTACAATTTACACAACAACTATTATTACAATCTGCCAAACAACATCATTAATTTAAGACCAATAGAAAATCTTAAAAGATAGAAAACAGCAACTCTTCTTCAACAATTTCACAAAGGACCTTATTTAAACACCATGGCTGCGTCCGAAATCGCGTACTATGTGAGTAGGTACTACATTTAAATAAGAACGTACTTCGCGACCGTTAAAAAAGTACGTTCTATATAGTATGAATACGGGTAGTATGAATGGAGTCCGGACGTACTACATGCGCCATGTTGGAATTGTCACGTGACATACGCTGTCATAACAGCGCGGAAATTTAAAGAGCCCATTCCACTGACTGCACCAACTTCGCGCTGTTTTTAGTTCTGCTTTCTGTTTTCATCGGCGTCGGTCAGCTGCTCACAGATCACGCCTTCATCGAGAGCTTTTGCGGAGTTTCTCAAATAACGTAAGTAACATTTATTTACCTAATAAATTTTACTTCAGAAAACACACACACAAACCTATGAACAATGACAGATGTTGATTTTTGGCAAGGAAAAAAACAATTTATTTGCTTGTGATATTACCATCGATGAATAAACATGAATGAATCAATAGATACATGCATGTGTGTCTGTGTGTACCTGTTACCTCTATTGATTCATTCATTGATGGTAGGCTAATAGCACAAGCGGTGTGCCTGTTTGCTTGTGTATGTATGTGTGTGTGTATATATATATATATATATATATATATATATATATATATATATATATATATATATATACATATACATGTATGTTAGGGTGTATTCACACCTGCCTTGTTTGGTTCGATTGAATCGAACTCTAGTTCGTTTCCCCCCTTGGTGCGGACCTTTTGGGCAGGTGTGAATACAGCAATCGAACTCGGGTGCGGACCAAACAACCGAACCGAGACCCAGCTGAAGAGGTGATTTCGGTACGGTTCCAAACGAACTCTGGTACGGTTCGTTTACGGTGTGAACATGAACCGACCCAATTGCAAGAAAGCACTGCGCCTTTGAGTTAAAAGGCTTCCGTAGTCGGAGATTTTGGCATAATGGTTTGTGTTATTGTTGTTCAAGTGCGAAAGAGAATTCCATTCCGGCGCGCTGTCTGGCCACACGATACTGTTGCGCGTCTTTCTGCGTGTCGTGTGTGCGTCATTGGAATGGAGTGAATGAGTGTGTGCATCAGGACATTCACATACAGCGCGTTCTCTTTAGTCTAATCGCGCATAGATGCAAAAAAAGCTTTTGCAGTTCATATAATGTAACGATAGTTAAGGATGACGCTGCATTAAACTGGACAAACTTAAATCGCAAGCGTTAACATTGACAGCACTTGTTAGCAGTAGCCTATATACAATAAGAATCTCATTATTTGAATGTGTGAACATAGCCCCTCTCTATGAATCAAAACTTTATACCTTATCCGTCTTCTGCGCAGTTTCTTCATATTGCGTTTGTAGCACACGTGTCAAATAATATTGCACTTGTTACTAGTTTCAACCATAGGCCAGTAGGTTCGACTATGGAGGTGTAATAAAGACAAAACTGGTTAAATAATAAAGTAAATCTTTATATTTAAATGAATGACTGGAGTAATTGTTGATATTCAAAAGAAAGAAAAACAAAACAAAACAAATTGTCAGTTCTTTTTGTTCAATGTAAAACCACAGTTATAGTGATTCACTTCAATTCACAATAAGTGAACAATTTCACTTGACTCTTTTGTTTGTTCAATCAGTTTGGGTTCACCCTCTAGGCTATAAAGATTCCTAGAATACTACACTTTCAATATAAAATAGAACCCCATAAACATTGATAAATGTTCACAATTGAAAAGTTTGACAGTTCACTAAATCAAGTTCAAACATAAAATAAAATGTACAAAATGCAAAAACAACAGTTCAGAAGAAAACAATTCACATAGGTCAGTTCAAAAGACTCATTTGAACTGTTCAGTTCAAAAGGTTGAGTTGGAAAAGTTCACTTCAAATTCGTTAGAGGATCCGATTCAAAAGATCCGATTCAAAAGATCTGATTCAAAAGACTCAGTTCAGAAAATCCACAGTTCGTTAGAATCGCGGAAAAGTGATTCAACAGTTCCAGAGAAGATCTTTTTGCACAGAGAAACAAAATACTCTGAGCAGTCTTTCAAAAATAAAACTCAGTCCCGTTTAGGAAAAACTAGCAGGCAATCAGAACATTCCTACCCAATTCCACGGGTGTTGGATTAACTCAAATCTCGCATCAAGCATTAACGTTCATCTCGCTGGGAAGGCTCGCCATCTTAGGTCGTAATGCTGAAAAGAATTCAGTTCCAGCGTAGCACAAAAAACCTGACCTGCATGTGCAACAGGCAGCAATTAGTTCACAGCACATTAAATTCACAGCTTTTAGTTTAACAGCAGTAAATTAGATTAAATAGTAACACTCGTTATCCTGTTCAGCATATAACAGCTACATGTCCATCGAAATTCGACAGCTTAGATAACATTATGCAACTTAAACATCATAAAATCACTCGTTCAATAACGAACATGAACATCACAAACTCATATACACATATTTTAAACATTACATCACTTTTTGCTCGTTAAACATCAGATCTTATCAGCATTTCATACTGACGAAAAAAATACGTTTTCACTCTCTCTCTCAATTTAACACATCAATACACAATTAATCACATTTATGAAAGTTTACACATTTCAAAATGTGTACTCACCAAATCCAAAGAAATTAGATCATATAAATGTCTCCTATTCAGTCCTCTCTGACGATTTTAACTTGTACACAAAGTTATGCTGCTGCTCGTCTCACAGTCACGCAGAGAAAAGAAAATGGATTCGCCCATACAGCACTAACGTGGTGGGGCGGGACTTCAACATAAACCTCACGTAATTGGACAAATCAATAAAATGTCAATCATCACACTGACATGCATTTCTTTTTGATTTTATATTTTTCTTACACTTTTTTACTAATTCTGATTAGTTTATTATTTTAACAATTCTCTAATTAATTCCTTTTTATAATTCATTAGCAAAATTATACAGGGTTACATTCTCCCCTCTTAAAGGTAAGCAAGTCTCTTTGCGTTTTGTCCTTTACTTGACCCTTCAGTAACTTTTAGGCAGCACTAAGTCAGTTTTAGGTAAATCAGCAAGATTCATTGAATTAACGACTGCCTCACTCAATGACTGGAACAAGTTTTGGACTACTGAGGTAAGGGGATTACCCAACTGTGGGTAATGGAATTTCTTTGGAGGTTTTGGGACCCTGTTTGATCTTCTTAGGTTTTGATCTGCACTTGATCTTGCATATGCATTAACTTGTTCTGTTTCTTCTTCCAGATCATGAGCATCCGGGGACATATCTTTTTCCTCCTCATCACCAGCTGGATCGGATGATGGTAAGTATCCTCCTTCAATTCCATTTCCTGTTGGTACAGTTTCTGGTACTTCAGGATCTGTAGGTTCATACATTTCTGTCACCTCTCCTAAACTCTCATCCAATGGAAGAATGTAAGCTGGACTGTTCACAGGCTGGGGTAATTCTGTTTCATGAGGTAAATCTGGTTCCTGAGGTAAGTCAGATCTCAGAGGCAAGTCTTTTTCTTTTCCATCAGCCACTTTTGACTTTGTGGTGTCATATGCATAGGTAATCTTTGTTTTTCCAGTAGGAATTCTACTGAATATGCAAATTTCATCCTCTGAATCCGATTGTTCCTCATTTAACAGTTCTCTCTGTCTTTGGCTTCGTGTCTTAGGCTTGGAGATGTTTACTTGATCAGGAACACTCTCCTCAGAAACACTCTCCTCAGAAGAAGTAAGGAAACCACAAGGTAATAGTAGATCCCTGTGCAACACTCGTAGAGGAACATCCTTATCTTGTGGACGAACTTTATAAACTGGCAGGTCTCCTACTCGTTCCACTACTATATGGATAGTAGACTCCCACTTGTCTGCGAGTTTATGTTTTCCCCTGATTCGGACGTTCCTCACTAGAACTTTATCTCCCACTTCAAGAGTTGACTCTTTCACTCGTTTGTCGAATCTGTTTTTATTCCTCATTGCAGACTTTGAAGCGTTTTGAGTGGCAATTCGGTAACTCTCTTCAAGTCGGGCTTTGAGACTTTGGACATATTTGGAATGTGACTCATGGACAGGTTTTTCCACGGGCAGCCCAAAGGCTAAATCCACCGGTAGTCTGGGTCGCCTCCCAAACATGAGCTCATAGGGCGTGAATCCCGTTGTCTCATTTTTCGTGCAATTGTAGGCATGCACTAACGGTTTCACAAAGTCATGCCAATGCGACTTATCCTGTTCCTTCAAGGTACCCAACATGTTTAGAAGCGTCCTATTAAAGCGCTCGACGGGATTACCGCGAGGATGATAGGGAGTTGTCCGTACTTTGTGAATTTTTGCCATCTCGCAAAGCTCTTTGATAAGTTTAGATTCAAAGTCGGCTCCTTGATCGCTTAGTATCCTCTCCGGGAAACCGTAGTGGACAATGAATCCATCCCAGAGGCACTTAGCCACAGTCCTGGCTTTCTGGTTGTTGGTGGGTATGGCAACTGCATACTTGGTGTAATGATCCGTCATGACAAGTACATTCTGGACATTACTTCGGTCTGGCTCAATGGAAAGAAAGTCTATACAGAGCAACTCAAGGGCCCGTGTAACCTGGATGTTGACCAAGGGGGCAGATTTCTCTGGCAAAGCTTTCCGCTTCACGCACCGTTCGCAGGTCTTAACCTTCCTCTCAACATCAGCACTCATCTTTGGCCAATAAAAGCGAGAACGGACAAGGTCGAGAGTGCGATCTACTCCCATGTGGCCCATCTGATCGTGCAGGCTCTCCAGCACCATTGCACGGAACTTAACAGGTAACACCAACTGGTAAGTTGTTTGATCGTCCAACTGTCGTCGTCTGTACAGAACTCCATCCCTCAATTCCAAGCGGTTCCACTCCCTCAACAACAAGGAAAAGTCTGGACATTCATACCTCACCGTCCGGCATGGCATCTGGCCTTCTTCTAAGTGGCTAATGACTTGGTTCAAGACAACATCTTCCCTTTGTTCACGTTGCAGGTCTATACCAGTTAAACAGGGGACTGCAGACTCATCTTCAGTCAGGTCTTGAGCAAAACAATTAGGAATAACCTCCTGTTCCATTGCCAAGGACTCCACTAGAGCAACAGAAGTTCCACATCCTTGCTGAACCAGATGCTTGTCCCACACAGCTTGTACAACAGCACAGTCCATGACAACACATTTATCTCCACCCAGATGCTTGTCGGCGAATTGCTGTATCCGTTCCAGTTCCTTTTGTGATACCATGTCATTGATCAGCTCACCATGGGGACGTCTTGATAATCCATCAGCATCTTGGTTTTGCTTTCCTGCTCTATAGGTCAGATCGAAAGAGAATGTGGCTAATGCTGATAGCCAACGATAACTTATGGCATCAAGCTTCGCGGAGGTTAGGATGTAAGTAAGAGGATTACTGTCGGTTATGACAGAGAAGTGATTGCCATACAAGTAGTCAGAGAATTTCTCGGTCACTGCCCACTTCAAAGCAAGAAACTCCAACTTATGGGCGGGGTATCGAGACTCACTTCTAGAAAGACCTCTACTGGCGAAAGCTATGGCTTTTTTTTCTCCATTTTGCTCCTGATATAATGCGGCGCCAAGACCTATGGTGCTTGCATCTGTGTGGAGGATGTAAGGTAAGGTCGGGTCTGCAAAACCAAGCACAGGAGCACTGGTAAGTTTGGAGATAATGGTGTTGAATGCTTCATCACAAGCCGTTGTCCATCGGCTCCCAAATGACTCTTTTGGGTTAAAATAGCTTCCTTTCAGCTCACTGTTCATGGTCTTACGATTCAGTGGGGCATAACCAGCAGTTAATTCATTTAGGGGTTTCACTATCTTGGAATAATCGCGGATGAACCGTCGATAGTATCCCGAAAATCCCAAGAATGATCTTAGCTCTTTTAAGTTCTTTGGTTTTGGCCAGGTCTTAAGAGCACTGATCTTTTCAGGATCCGTCGAGACTCCTGTCTCCGATATGATATGGCCTAGGTACCGGACTGAAGTCTGGAAGAATTTGCATTTTTCTGGGGATAATTTCAACCCATACTCTCCTAGTCTTCGCAGTACTTTTAGAAGCCGTTCTTCATGTTCCTCAGGGGTCTGGGAAAACACTATTAAATCATCAAGGAACACCAAGACCTCGGTGAGATGTAGATCCTCCATGCACCTTTCCATCAAGCGTTGGAAGGTACTTGGTGCATTGGTAATTCCTTGAGGCATCCGATTAAATTCCCAAAATCCTAAGGGACAAGAGAAAGCGGTTTTGTATTTGTCAGACTCCTCCATTTCTATCTGGTAATAACCAGACTTCAAGTCCAGAACTGAGAACCATCGAGAACCCGTTAAGGCAGAGAAAGACTCTTCGAGGTTAGGCAAAGCATAGGAATCTTTCACAGTTTGTGAATTTAGCTTCCTGTAGTCCACACATAGTCTCACGTCGCCATTCTTCTTTCGTACGACTACGATTGGGGACGCAAACGGAGACTCAGATTCCCGGATCACTCCTGACTCTTTTAACTCTTGCAAATGCCGTCTGACAGCAGCCAGGTCATGAGGGTGGATAGGGCGTGCCCTTTGCTTACAAGGGGTTTCGTCAAACAGCTTGATGTGATGCTTGACCTTGGATGTTCGACCAAAATCAAGGTCATGTTGCGCAAAGACATCAGACATATCACTGAGCTTCTTACTGATTCTATCCTTCCACTCTTTGGGCAACGGTGAGTCCCCAAAGTCAAAGGTAATCCCTGCTTCGGAACAGCTTTGACCAGCAGGTACAGATCCCACCTTGCGTTCTTGAGGGATGATACTCTCGATGGCATGCACTTCAGCAACCACAGCATTTGGCTGCAGTACTACATCCCGATGCGACTCATTCCGTAGCTGGACAGTCAACTTTTGCGTGGGGAATGGTGGCGCTTGAACTACACCTCTTGAAAAAAGAATACCTCCAGGGAGGAAGGAGTTTGATGGGGGCTCCAGAAGAACACATTCTTTAGTGGATAAGCAATTCACATTTGTTTTTCCACAGAGAGCAACGGTCTGCTGTGCCGGAATCACTACGGGCTCCTTGCTTTGTAGTCTCACCAATCCAAGGCATCCATTGGCATTCTGTTTATGCCGTAATTGCAGAGTTTTGAGCACAGCACTGTACCCGTATCGTGGAGAATGGTGTTCAAGGATATTCAAGTTAGAACATTCAGCATACAAAGAATCAAGCGTATTCATCCCGATTAAGACTTGAGATTGTTTTTCTGGTTTGAAGTCAGGAACGACTAGTGCCAGTGTGGAAATTTCAACCTCAGATCCGACCATGTCCTCTGGAAAAGTTATTGGAATTTCGACATATCCTTTGTATGGAACTGGCTGACCATTTGCTCCACTGACCTCAAGCAGAAGATTCAGGGGCTTGATGGGATGATTAATCAAGCAAGCTTGGTAAACGGACCAAGGAACTGTGGTCACCTGCGACCCTGTGTCAAGTAAGCAATGACATTCAGTTCCTGAGATTTTCACTTGCGCTGTACACTTGGATCCGACCAGACGCTGAATACGAAATTTGTGGTGTGGGCCTGAATTTATTCTGGGGGGACAACTTTTAAGTTCACTAGCTCCAGTTTGTCCCGCAACTGGAACTGTTAGGCGTTTAAAGAAGCTGCACCAACGTGACTGTTCTCTTGATCCCACTCTTGTTGCTTCAACCGCAGTTCGTTCCTTTTCTTTTCAACTAGCCTGGGGTTCGGAGAATTTTCGCAGGTAACAGAGATGTGGCCATCTTCACCACATCTGAAACAGTAACCAGGGCGTGGTCTGGATTTCGTGACAGGACCACCGGTTGACTTAGACGGTTGTTTAGCAATAAACTCAGGAGTGCTAGGAGAGGGTGAAGTCTTATGCTTGGGTTTGACAGTCTTTCTGGACTTCGGGAGGGTCAGTGAAGTTAACTGCTCCTTTAGCTCAGCAATTTGCTTCTTCAATTCAGCGGTCTCAGACAACAACTTTGACTCATGAGGAAGTTTGTTTGAAATGGCAGCATCTTGGCTATAAGCATGAGCAGATCTAGGGGATGGCTGCGGTTTCTGCTTAGAAGCACTGATGTGGGTTCTCATGCGCAACCATTTCTGTGCACTCTTGTCTTCTCTGGTTCTAAGGGAACGCAGTAAGTCTTGGAAATCGATAGGGTCATCTCTACGAGTTTCGAGACGAAGCTCAGAAATAAGGATGTCATCCCAGCAGCCTCTGCAAAACTGCCGTAGGAGATGATGGTTGGCCTCAGACGATTTAATCCCACCTCCTCTGACTGCCTTGCTCAAAGCAACTTGAAGCCTTTGGAGATAGCTAGATGCTTTCTCTCCATCATTCTGAAATGTGTTCATGAATTTTGAGAACAACTCATCACCATCATCGATCGCACCATAAGCTGCATCAAGCACATTAAGGTAAGCTCTGGGAGAAACACGGGGCCCTAAAGACTTGACAATATCAGTGGCAGGAGGTAAGAGACTCTCCATAATTCTCCTTACCCTTTGTAAGTCAGACACAGAAGGGTCATCAAAGAGTAATTCAACATTACAACGCCAAGTGTCGTAATCAGATTCATGATTGGGCTGGGGAATTCTCCCTGAAAAAGGACGGAGCCTAACTACAGCAGTGGATGGAATTGCTGCAGCGACTTCACTCTTTACTATATGCTCCACAATAACTTTCTGCACCTCGGCAGGATTGAGCTGAACGTGACTCATGGTGCCTGACAGCTGTTTTTCAGACCTTGGTAAGTCATCTTGATCAAAAGTTGGCTCATTGTGAATGGAACAAGGACTCTGGACATTCCTCTTGGATGCATTCTGCTCTTTAATGGAATTGAGCTCATCAAGCGCAGGCTCATCTGCATCCACCTCATCTGGAATTAAGGAGCTTGAGATCTGCGAGAGTTCCTCTCGTAGCAAAGCATTGAAGGATTTTCCACTTTGCTTAGCAATGGTTTTCAGGGTGGATAAGTAAGAGGTTGTGGCACCAAAACTCTCCTCACAAGAGTAGACACTGCTCAGGGCTCTTATCTGGTAAGTTAAGCTTGGGTCGTCTTTATCTGTGTAGTTAAGAGGTAGCAAGTGACTTATTGATTCAATAGCTGATCCAAAGTTGTACTCTACAATGGTGTGGTCATGATACTTGGACTCAGGATCGTTAATGGGAAGGACTCTTGCGATGGTACCATGACGTTTTAGAAGATCAAGGACCTCTTCATCCTCAAGAGTGTTAATTGTCCCACTAACTAGAAGAGCATTTAAAATTTTGACACTTTCCTTCTGTACTATTTCCATGTTTTCAAAGTCAATTTACTTGCCACACTAATAAACTGATTTGAATGTCTCTTTTGTCGATTTTTCTTTTTGGATGTAAAGTATAAATAAAGCTATTAATTACACCTCCTGGCTGGCTCGCCACTTTTTATGTAGCACACGTGTCAAATAATATTGCACTTGTTACTAGTTTCAACCATAGGCCAGTAGGTTCGACTATGGAGGTGTAATAAAGACAAAACTGGTTAAATAATAAAGTAAATCTTTATATTTAAATGAATGACTGGAGTAATTGTTGATATTCAAAAGAAAGAAAAACAAAACAAAACAAATTGTCAGTTCTTTTTGTTCAATGTAAAACCACAGTTATAGTGATTCACTTCAATTCACAATAAGTGAACAATTTCACTTGACTCTTTTGTTTGTTCAATCAGTTTGGGTTCACCCTCTAGGCTATAAAGATTCCTAGAATACTACACTTTCAATATAAAATAGAACCCCATAAACATTGATAAATGTTCACAATTGAAAAGTTTGACAGTTCACTAAATCAAGTTCAAACATAAAATAAAATGTACAAAATGCAAAAACAACAGTTCAGAAGAAAACAATTCACATAGGTCAGTTCAAAAGACTCATTTGAACTGTTCAGTTCAAAAGGTTGAGTTGGAAAAGTTCACTTCAAATTCGTTAGAGGATCCGATTCAAAAGATCCGATTCAAAAGATCTGATTCAAAAGACTCAGTTCAGAAAATCCACAGTTCGTTAGAATCGCGGAAAAGTGATTCAACAGTTCCAGAGAAGATCTTTTTGCACAGAGAAACAAAATACTCTGAGCAGTCTTTCAAAAATAAAACTCAGTCCCGTTTAGGAAAAACTAGCAGGCAATCAGAACATTCCTACCCAATTCCACGGGTGTTGGATTAACTCAAATCTCGCATCAAGCATTAACGTTCATCTCGCTGGGAAGGCTCGCCATCTTAGGTCGTAATGCTGAAAAGAACGCAGTTCCAGCGTAGCACAAAAAACCTGACCTGCATGTGCAACAGGCAGCAATTAGTTCACAGCACATTAAATTCACAGCTTTTAGTTTAACAGCAGTAAATTAGATTAAATAGTAACACTCGTTATCCTGTTCAGCATATAACAGCTACATGTCCATCGAAATTCGACAGCTTAGATAACATTATGCAACTTAAACATCATAAAATCACTCGTTCAATAACGAACATGAACATCACAAACTCATATACACATATTTTAAACATTACATCACTTTTTGCTCGTTAAACATCAGATCTTATCAGCATTTCATACTGACGAAAAAAATACGTTTTCACTCTCTCTCTCAATTTAACACATCAATACACAATTAATCACATTTATGAAAGTTTACACATTTCAAAATGTGTACTCACCAAATCCAAAGAAATTAGATCATATAAATGTCTCCTATTCAGTCCTCTCTGACGATTTTAACTTGTACACAAAGTTATGCTGCTGCTCGTCTCACAGTCACGCAGAGAAAAGAAAATGGATTCGCCCATACAGCACTAACGTGGTGGGGCGGGACTTCAACATAAACCTCACGTAATTGGACAAATCAATAAAATGTCAATCATCACACTGACATGCATTTCTTTTTGATTTTATATTTTTCTTACACTTTTTTACTAATTCTGATTAGTTTATTATTTTAACAATTCTCTAATTAATTCCTTTTTATAATTCATTAGCAAAATTATACAGGGTTACACGTTTGTACAGAATAACACAAAATTAGTAAAAGAACAAATATTGCAGTACGAAATATCTCCATGCTGAACCTTTTTTGCACTTCCTGATTTCCCTACTTGAGAATCCTTGTCCAATGAATGGACGACCTTAGCACACGTGTGGTTTTGTTGACAAATTTTGGTTCACTTGCAAAAAGAGCAGTGTGAAAGCGAACCGTACCAAAAAAAAAAAAAAAAAAAATTATTTGGTCCGGACCAAAGAAAGTGAACTATCGGACTTTCCTGGTGTGAATACACCCTTAGATTTTATGGTAATAGGTTCTTTTCATTGCCATACAGTGAAATTACTGAACACAAATATACAAGCTTGTTAAAAATTATAATTCATTTAAACTACTACATCTGAAGTCAAATATATAATGTTATATATATATATATATATATATACACATTTGACTTCAGATGTAAAGTGACATCTTAAAATTTCTTCTAGAATTATAGTTTTTATCAAGCTTGTATATTATGATATATATATACACACAGACATATATTCAAATACATCATGCATAAGAAATGGATCATATACATATAAATACATACATATTATATTTATAAATAAGCCAACACAGGAAACAAGTGTCTTGTTGATTCAAATTGTATTTTATATTAAAACTATATAAATGTTTACAGATTGTGAGCCCTACAACCTACTGCCACCTGAATGCTGCTGTGCCAATTCTTTGGCTGTATTTTGAAGATGGAGCTGACCGGGACCGGGGCGTAGGTCAGCTCCATCTTCAAAATACAGCCAAAGAATTGGCACAGCAGCCTCCGACTTTCACGGCAGTCCATCCAGTCCCTGATTGCTGCAGTGAAACCAGATTGCGACCATGGGTGGGAAAAGGACGTTGAGGTGCTGGTGTTCCTTTACTGGCTGGCCCATGCAGCATCGTACCGGGTCGTGCCACTCGCCTTTGACATCCCGAAGTCTACTGTGCACGACATTGTGCACAGAATGAGCAAGGCAGTCATCAGCATTTTGAGACAAGTTATCGCTTTCCCCAGCGTAGATGACCTGGAGGCAGTGGGAGCAGGTTTTACCCAGCTGGCAGGGTCTCCAGCTTTCAGTGTAGTAGCTGGTGTATCACATCCGCATCAAACCACTAGCAAGTGACGTCCAGTGCTACTTCAACCGGAAAGCTGTTTAATTCTTTCCAGCTGCAGGCCATCACTGACCACCAGGGGAAGTTCCTCGACATTTTTGTTGGGTATCCTGGGTCGGTGCACGATGCCAGGGTGCTGAAGAACAGCCCTGTGTACACTGGCCGGCTGTTTCCTCCTGCAGGAAAGTGCATCCTTGGAGATGGTGGGTATCCTTGCCTCGTCTTGTACACATGCGTTGAAAAAAAACCATATTGAATCATTTTAAAGTGATGCCCTACAAATGAGATTGCTATTATCAAAGTCCCTTTAGATCTTTTTAGAAACCTGTGAAAGTTACCTTACTGAAGCTGCTAAAGTTAATTGTCTTTCCTCATGACACCACCATAATAAAAATGTTTTAATACTTTTCCTTTTGGTGGTGCTTTAAGCTCTATTATACTACTTTATGCCTAAGTTATGTGATTTTGTTTTAAGCTTTGTATTCTGTATCCATTTAAAAGTTAATACACAAAAATAAAGCAAATACATTTTAAAGGTGTCTGAAGTGTGTGGGTATTTCTCTACAGTGCGGCATTCATAGTCAGACAATATATTTTTCAGATATACCTGGAATTTGCTTGTAAAACATATAATTCGTTAAAAGATTGCATTACAGGGCCAAACATGAGCATGATTCAACCATGACAGAATTCTTATTTTGGGGTGAACTATAAAAAGAATAAAAAATAACGGTAACACTTTACTTGAAGGGGTGTGCATAAGACTGACATGACACCTTCATAATAATGACATGACACATGTTTGTTTATGACAACTCATTAAGTGTCATTTGCTCAATTATTAAATTTTTAATGCAAATATGACATTTTTTGAGACAAACTTGACACTGACAGGTTATGATGTAGGCCTATTGGTTTATGTCAAGTTGTCATGACAAAGACATCTCAAACTGTCATATTTGCATTAAAAATGTCAAAATTGAGCGAATGACACTTAGTGACAGTTGTCATAAACATGCATAAAACCACCTTAATATTAATGACATGTGTCATGTCATGATTATAAAGGTGTCATGTCAGTCTTATGCACACCCCTTCAAGTAAAGTGTTACCAAAATAACTTACTTTATATTTTTGTTTAAGGTTTTGCCCTCTAGGCTCTGCTCTGTGATAAAAACTCTGCAATAAATGCACAGAAATCAAGCATAAAAGAAATGCAGTAAGAGCTTGAGTCGAAATGTTTACATCTAAGTTACAAATAACTTACCATTGAATCTACATATTCTTAATCTACCATTTTGCCCCTGCAAAATCAACACAGGATTTAACATGTGATGAACTATGGTCAATCTATTAATGTTACATTGACAAGTTGAGGTAAGTTACACTTGTTAACAGTAGTTTGCTATGTAGCCAACACATATTTCATAATAACAACACTGGTAAAGGAGAAATAAAATCGTTTTAAAATAAAAAAAATAAAAGTTGTGTAACTATCTCATTAAACTGCGAAACAACGAACGTCTTTGTGATTTAGCTAACGTTAGCTGACAGGCATTGATTAGCTCGTTCTGTTCGGTAATAATGATAATGATAAAAAGTGTCATTTTACAGCCAATTCAGAAAATTGTACCCGCGATTTACATTATTTAAACGTTTAACACGTCAATCGTTTACTTATATGATGTTAAACAAACACAATTTAACCACAAATAAACAAAAAGTGTTTTATATAGTACTTACACTTGAAAACTCCCGCGTCTCCGGTTTCCGGCATTTTCAAATATAATGGCGACAACTCCTCTCCCGTGGCATCATGGGATAGCAAAGTGTCCATCGTATGCGCACTTCAGAATCTCGCCGGAAGTAGTAGGTCATCCGGGTACTTTTCGCATACTGTTTTTCGAATTCTATGATTTCGGACATACTACTCTGCTTGCGTACTGTTTTTCGCATACTATATAGTATGGAAGTACGCGATTTCGGACGCAGCCCATCTTACCTCAAACGATAAAAAATCATGCATTAATCGATAATAATGATAATCAATCAAAATCCTAGATTTGACTAATTTTACAAAAATTGCTACCAAACTGTTGCAAACATTTTGCTCAATTTTTTCTTTTCTTGTGGTATAAATCGCCATTTTTGCCTGACCTAACAAGAAATTCAACAATTGACATCTATGACGAAATTTCTTCACATATTTAAATCCACAAATAAACACTTTCATTGAAAAAACCTCATCAAAAGAACCAAAAAATTCTCTCAATATCTCAAATAAAGGTTTTAACCTCACACAGTGCATAAAATCATGAAAAATAGTCTCTTTCTCCAAACAAAAAGGGCAGCCTTCAGTCACTTCAGAATTGATCAAGGAGACGAAAGCATTTACTGCAATGGCACCATGTAACACTCTCCACTGTAAATCCCCAGTTTTTTTGACCAATGGTGACTTATACAAGGCTCTCCATTCTGGCTTTTCATCGACAGCAAGATTAAGTATATTTCGCCATGGTGTATCACACTTGTTATCTAAAGATTTCTTATTAAAAGCTTTTACACAAACCTTGTACAATTCTTTTCCAAGTACAACATTTGAACCCACAATCATTATTTCTTTACAATCTAAAAGCATGCTGCTGTGTTCTCCCAAAATGGGAGAAATACCCAACTTGGGAAAAGGGTCTTTACAGTCAGGGTTTATTAACCCGTGTGAGTAATGATCCAGCAGTTCTGTCTCTTCCTCAGTAAGGGCCGATCTCCACTTTTCAAGTGCTTTTGCTACTATACGGCATGATTTGAGTCCTAAATGCTCAGCAATCGCGGTCACATTCCTAAAAGCTGGTCCCGCTATTTGATGTAGATGATCAATTTCTGTCAACTTGGCGTTACACAAAGTCCTTTCTGGTATGGAAAAAGAAAACTCACGTGATAAGTCCAAACGTGAGCCACCGACCAATGGTTCTCGAAGTAACCAAAACAGAGAAGCAGCATTGCTTTCCCTGCTTTTCTTAAACAGAGACCAGACTTTTAATAAGTTACGATAAAAAACTGGAGAATTAGATAGTTTCAATCTTTGAGAGTCCAACCAGAATAAAGTTTTGTCCAATCCTAGCCCTTCGATATTCCGGAGGATCGCACAGGCAGCCGCCATCCAACTGGACTCCGAGGAGCACTTTAAAAGTCTCTGTACGTATTGCAGACGAAATGCAGCCGTTCGGCTCTGCAAGTGTATCAAACCAAGTCCTCCTTCGTCTTTTGATTGATACAACACACTTTTTGATACCCAGTGCATTCTGTCCCAGAAGAAATCGATTAACATTGCCTGGATTTTCATCAGTACATCTACTGGGGGATCTATACAGGCTAGGCGGTGCAAAAGTGCAGAGGCAACCAGATTGTTTATAATCAAAATTCTACCTTTATAGGAAATTTTAGGGAGTAAAAACCTCCACTTATCCAGTCGCCCTTTGACCTTTTCAACAGTGCCTTCAAAATTCTTTTTTACAACATTTTCATTTCCTACAAAGACTCCCAAATACTTAAAACCATCTCTTGTCCAGTTTAGTCCATCAGGAACTCTTGGTTCACCTTTTGGCCATTTTCCAACCAATATGGCTTCACTTTTTTTCCAGTTAACCTTTGCTGAAGAAAGAGTTTTGAAATCATCTAAAATCTTCAACATCACATTGATATCATTGGGTTCACCGATTATGACAATGACATCATCAGCGTATGCTGATAACTTAAAAACAGTAGTACAATTTGGCATACACAGTCCACACACATCAGATCTTAGTTTGTTTAACAGGGGTTCTATGGCTAAGGTGTATAACATACCTGACAGCGCACAGCCTTGTCTAACACCCCTGTACACACTGAACGGAGAGCATAAGTCACCATTAATCTTTAATATACTCTCAACGCCACAATACATCATTTTAATCATTTCAATAAACTCTGAACTAAAACCAAAGGCTTTTAAAACACTCCATAAATAAATATGCTCGACTCTGTCGAAAGCCTTCTCTTGATCGATTGATATCATACCAAAATCTACGTCAAAGATCTTTCCACAGTCAAAAATATCTCTGATAAAAGAAACATTATCAAAGATTCTCCTTCCTGGTACGCAATATGACTGATCTGGATGAACAATCGATTCAATGACTTCCCCCAATCTGATTGCCAAAGCTTTAGACAATATTTTGTAGTCGTTACATAATAAACTTACTGGTCTCCAATTTTTGATGTCGTTTAAATCGCCTTTTTTAGGCAATAAAGTAATAATTGCTCTACGGCAGCTTCTTGGCAGTTGTCCATTTGCCAGACTCTCATTAAAAACTGTTACTAATTCTGGACCCATTTCTACCCAAAACGATTTATAAAATTCAGTTGTAATGCCATCAATACCTGGTGCTTTTCCATTTCCCATTTTTTTAAGGGCATTTTCGAGCTCAACTAAACTCAAAGTTTTACTAATTTCCTCATTTGCATTTTTAGTTATTTGAGGTAAATTTTCAAAAAAATTCAAATTACCATCTTGCTCTTCGGAAATTTCACTTTTGTACAACTCTTTATAAAAATGTACAGCTCTCTTCCTAATATCCGAGGGATTTGTCAACAAAATCCCTTCTTCCGACTGCAAGGCATGAATGAACTTTTTCTGACCATTCTTTTTTTCTAGACTGAAAAAGAATTTTGAAGGAGCATCCATTAATTCTGCACTTTGAAAGCGGGATCTAGTGATAGCACCTTGTGTTGTACAACCTAGGATGTCAGATAACAAATTCTTTTTCTTTTTTATGTGCTCTATATAGGTGGCATCTTTTGTGGACTCTGCAAGCTCTTGTAGCTTCATCAACTCTTCTTCTAACATACTCATTGAGCTATTTTTCTCTTGTGGCGTTGTGAGTATATTGTTGACACAATTGTTTGATTTGTATTTTTACAAAATCCCACCACTGCTGCAATGTTAAGAAGGACGATTTCATAGCTTTAGCATTTGTCCAGAACTCTTTAAAAACTTCTCTAAAAAAAGTGTCAGATAATAAATTATTGTTGAAATGCCAATAAGCACTTTTTGATTTGACAAAACTTTTTGTTACAACACATTTTATCAAACTGTGATCGGAAAAACAAACCGGAATTATTAAACATTCTCTAAACATGCTTAATTGATGCTTAAAACCATAGAATCGATCAAGCCTTGCCAGCGATAACTGATTATCATGAGCGTGAGCCCAATACTGTCTCTGTATACCATGGAAATTCCTCCATATATCAATTATGCTATGAGACTTTTTCATTTGAATTAGCCTCTTTCTGGATTGCATGTGTGGTTCAACATGATTTCGATCTATAACATTTTCAGTACAATTAAAATCCCCTCCTAACATTAAAAAATCATCATTGTTACACTCATTTAAAACATCATCCAGAGTGTTCAAAAATACCATTCTTTCCAATGCCAATGTTGGAGCGTATACACAGACAAAAACAAAAGAACTATTTTCAAATACAGCTTTAATCCTCAGCAACCTTCCTTTAATTTTTTCCTCCACACTATAGGAATATGGAGTAAAATCTTTAGAAAATAGCACTGCAACTCCACCACTCAAAGAGGTATGATGGCTTAAAATCACTAATCCATCAAATTCTTTTACCCATTCTACAGCGTTTGATACATCAGTATGTGTCTCTACAAACAACACATCAATTTTCTTATATTTCATTAATTCAAAAACTTGAGCTCTCTTCTTAAAATCTCTTGCTCCGTTAACATTCAAGGAAGCAAAATGTATTTCCCCCATAAAGGATAAAGAAAGAGAGCAAAAGAAATAAAGCCATAAAAGATGCATAAATTTACCCATTCTGGCTGTTTTCACTGGGCTCGCCTGACTGACTACTTAATTTCGTAATAATTTTCTTAAGACGGTAAACCTCTTGATTAGTGAAACAACTTTCACTTCTAAAAATCTTTACCTTCTCAATGAACTGTATTATGTCAGGAAAATACTCCTCTAGTTTTACTTTTTTCACATTTTTCGTCACTTTCAAAAATGACTTAATATCCACAACAGTGTATGTTCGACTAGAGAAACCACTTTGGGGCAGACTAGCAGTGACACTACATTCTGAAATGTCACTTTCGCTCTCAGTGTCAGTCTGGCTCATGTGAATGCCATCTATTCTTTTTGCTTTTTTATCAGCAGGGCCATCCAACAACTTCCTTTTTTGGGGGATTTTAAAACAACATTCTTCATCTCCCAACACGGAATCACCATCTTCTGGATTTACCATAGCCTCATCTTCACTGTTACTGCCATCATCTGACTCACGAACTGCTTGTTCTATCCTCTGGGAACGTATAACCTCTTCCTCCCCAGCTGCAGCTACACTGACTTTTTCAACAATTTCTGAATTTTCCACACTCTCAGAAACCTTCTCTACCATTTTTTGGGCAACCGACGCCCTACTTGGACCCGGTATCTCCTCAACAACTGTAGCGATTTCCTCTTGCACTTCAATTGCACTTTCTGAAGCAACAGTTGATGCAGTTTTATTTACGTTTTCCTCTCTTTTTGGACAACCACGAATAAGGTGACCATTTTCACCGCAACCAAAGCACCTCATTGTATTAGTTGTAGCATATATCACATAATTAAATTCTTCATGTCGGAAATTTAGAGTCAGATCAAGTTCCTCAACGTTATCTTTCAGTACCATATAAACATAACGCCTGAAAGACACCACATGTTTCAACAACGATGACTTACTTCCAATTAAAATCATCTTAATGGGAGAGACCAGTTTCCCATACCTCGAGAGCATTCCAACTAGAACTTCGTTCTTGATGAATGGTGGCACGTTAGATAAAGTTACTCTCTTAGAGGGCGTAGAAAGAGGTAGCACTGAGGTAAAAATACCACCAATCTCTACACCACTCTCCACCAACAAGTTCGCTAATTCGATCGTCTTAACAAACAAAACAATCGCGTTGTTCATTCGCGACGCCGATAACACATTCTCATGACCAACTACTGCACTCACCGCTAAACTACACTCCTCTATACTTGCAGTAACATCGATTTTCACACCGTGACGCCTCGTTAGAAACTCCAAACTTTCCGCACCGGGAGCTGCCATTCTCCCAGTACACCGACTGGGAGTCAAACTCACCCAAACTAACCACCTTCCTCGCCAATATTCCCTTAAAAACCCAATATAAATACTAAAAACAATTACCAAAGATAGAAAAGGGTAGAAAAAGTTTTTCAAACACTCGTACCTTACACCGCCGTCACACACTCTCCATCCACGCACCTCACTCACTCAACGCATGCGCGCACACACACAGAGAGAGAGAGAGAGAGAGAGAGAGAGAGAGAGAGAGAGAGAATATGGTATTCAGAAGCGTCTGACAAAATATAAACCTTGGCTTTGACTACTTTTCTTTAAGGGATGCCCAATACGAGAGCTAGTTTCGATGCTTCCTCCACGCCTACTGTCAGACAAAAATAATAAAAACCGCAGTGCAGATTCATGTGTGATGATCAATAATCATAACGCCTGAGATTCAACATGGCTCGCGCGCCCCAGACAGCAAAATGTATTTGGGCCAGATTTGGGCCAGGTCTTCATTAGCATTTGGCGCAGATCCGCTAAACGGACCTGGGCCGGGCTCATTCTTTCCAACGGCCCAATACCGGAACAGGTTGGAATTACGGATCAGAGACAGATCTGGGCCAGCACTGGCCCAGTACAGTTATTAATGCCATGACATGTGGTGCAGATCTGGCCCAGATCCGTGACTCATATTTTACATCTGGGGCTCATCTGGCCCTGGTCTGTGATTCATATTTAGGCTATCAGACAATTAAGGCACAAACACCCAGACAATTTGTACTTTTCAAAAAACTTTTTTATTTTAAACTCATTTATTGCTCATAAGTTAAAGACATGCGATTCTTCCTCACTGCTCCTGTAAGACATACAAAAAGCACACAAAGCAAAGAAACAAAGAGTAAATATTAGATTCAATATTCAAAGATTCTTTATTACATGACATTATAGTAAAATGCTTGCACAAATAAATAATAATAAATGTGACTAAAGTGGTGTGGAGTGAGTAGTATTAAGGTAAGAGAGAATAAAAATATAAAAACTCGAGAGCACGTAGATGTGAATTTGAGAACTTGTACAATAAATATTACTTGTACGTGAACATTTACACTCACAGCTCCAATGTGAAAACCTGTAAAATTAAAATCTAAAGTTGAATGTTGAAAAATTTTGTAACACGAACTGGAGGTAAGCAACAGTAATTTGCAGGTAGTTTGATAGCTAACGTATCGACATATCATATATGTCGCACTCTACAGCCGGTATAATACAGTGAGAATTGATATGGTACTGACGTCGAACTAGTTTAATGTATTTGGACGTGGGAAGTCATTAATTTGTTATTGTTGCATGCAGACTGCAGTAGCTAGCAGCGGTCGCCGCTGGTAACGTTAGTGGGTAGCGCTATGGCTAACGTTATACGATTTTGCAGCTAACACACAATAGAGACGATATTCAGCAATTTTGGTGAATAGTAAGCAAATATTACAGATTCAGCTTTAAAGCCTATGTTCACATTAGTTGTGGATGTTTAAAAGAACCTATACTACCAGCTAACCGCCTGCTATACTACCCAGCTTATCTGACACGTCAGGTTGTCAGAATGTCAGTGTTTCGTTTTTAAACTTTTATTTTTAATATAATTGTGTAACAGACTAACATGAAATCAGCACCAGTTTACTTTTATAATGTACTTACTAAATTATACTTGTATAATGCACTTACCAATTAGCAAAGACGGTGCAGGCTGCAGTCTTCACTCTTGTCAGCGGGTTTATGCGGAGTGGCGCCCGCGCGTCTGGTCTGCGCAGCTCGCGCGGATCCGGTCCACACCCGCCGGGCGGACTCAATTCAGTTGTGGCGCGTATGGTCTGCGCAGCTGTCCCGGATCGGCGCCGCACCCGCCGGACGGACTGTCACAGTCGAAGCTACAGACAAGTCTGGCGCAGAGTTGGTGCAGATCTGCATATTGAGTGCGACTGCTGCGCGAATCTACTGATTCGAAAACGGACCTGGCACAGATGTAAATGCTGTCTGGGGCTGCTCCTTTATCTGTTAACTCTGTCTGGTGTTTTCGCCGGACGGTATTTTAATGAGAATGAGCCCTGCTTCAAACCCCACCCGAGGAGACACCTACAAGGAGTGAAGTATGACAGACCATCATTTTTCTAATCATTTTCCAGCTGAAAAATCTTGTGAGTATTCACTCTAATTGCTAGTTCAGGTTTGGCTGAAGGCTGCAGTTTGTCCGGTCAGAACAATGATGTCTCACTCAGGTTATATTCCAAATCGTAGGTTTATTAAATGTGCATAGATGTGTGGTTCTGTGAATACAAAATAAAGATATAAATATATATAAATGTATATAAATCACAAACAACTTATTTGGTAAAATACTGACGAATAGCGGTGAAATATAACACAATACAATCTCTATGATGATCTACTTGAAAAAGTGGGAATGGATGTGTGTGCGCTAACGCTGTACACGAGCTGTGCACGAGCTGTGCATGAGCTGTGCATGCGAGCATGGCTACTGCTACATGTGCGGTCGAACCGAGATGTAAACAACTGAGCGCATACGCGCGACCTGAGATACAACCGTGCATTGGTGATAAGGAATAAATATAACTAGAATACGTATAACATCAATATACATGGAATGGCAGTAATGTCACAGCAGTAGAATATAATTAAGTAAACAACCTTAAATGTAAACACAGCTACAGGCGGATTAGCATGCGCTGAGAACGTTCAACAATTATGTGATTACTTACAGTGTGATGCACGCACACGCACAATCGATAAATCTCCTTCGATTTGGGCTAATGCACTATTTCACTCTACAAACTATATACAGTATTCAGCCGATCTCCATTTCCCTTTATTATCCGTCTACTCTCTTCCCCTTCACTTCGCGAACTCCGGTGGAAAGTTTGGAACAGTCCATTTCTCGCTGAATGACAGGGGTGACTGGGAGAGTCCATGTGCCCAAGGGGAGCACTTTCTACAGCCGCCCCCAAATTCACAGTGTGAATTTGCCAACTTTAAGTGACTTTGCTACATTAAATCTAAAGCTAGTCGGGAAGAGAGGGCAGACAAATAATTTTGGCTACAGGTCGGGTGTAAGTTTTGCCGTTAACCTGTATTTCCGCAGATCTGACTCTCTTGTCCAACCCAGGAAAGACCTGAACAATTATCCCTACGGGCCAAAGAGCGCGGGGCAGTTGTTGGTCCACGATCATGACTGTGTCACCGACTTGCAGGTCAGCTTCTTCAGTCCTCCATTTCTGTCTGATTTGGAGGTTGGGTAGGTAGTGCTGAATAAAGTGCCTCCAAAAGTGGTCAGCCAAGAGCTGGCTATGTCTCCATCTCTTACGGCTCAGGAGTTCAGAGTTTTGGTATACCACTTGCGGTAATGAGGCATCTCGCCGCCCCATCAACAAGATGTTTGGAGTAACTGGATCTGGATCCGCGATGTCCGAAGAAGTGTAGCCAATGGGTTTGGAGTTGAGGATTCCTTCTATTTCTATGAAGACAGTTCTCAGCACTTCTTCTGTGACTGTCTGGCTGCCAATGGTGACGTGAAGTGCAGCCTTTAAAGAACGAATTTCTCTCTCCCAACATCCACCGAAATGGGGTGAACTGGGTGGATTAAAGATGAATCTTATTTGTTGGCTGGCGAGTTGGGCTTGAAGCTCAGGGTGAAGGGCGATGAATGACTCTTTCAGTTCCCTTTCTCCTCCTTTAAAGTTGGTGCCTTGGTCAGACAGGAGCTCAAATGGTTTACCACGCCTGGAGATGAATCGTCGTAAAGCCATCAAGAAGGAATCTGTGTCAATGCTGGTGAGTATGTCAATGTGGACTGCACGGGAAGTCATGCATTTGAAGATGATTCCCCATCTTTTCTCATTCCTGCGTCCCACCTTTATAGTGTAAGGTCCAAAGCAGTCCACACCTGTTGAATAGAAGACAGGTTGATGGATCCTCAATCTGGCAGGTGGGAGGTCCGCCATTCTTGGTGGATGTGGTTGACCCCGCCATCTCTGACACTCTGCACATTGTCGTTGATGGTTTCTGACTGCAGCCCGTCCCCGTATCACCCAGTATTTCCTCCGAAGTTCAGCAAACACCCTATCTGGTCCTGGGTGATGTAGCCGATCATCATAGTCCTTGATTACCAGTTTGGTAGTTGGATGAGACGAGTCGAGGACAATAGGATGTATTGTATCTTCCTCTAGCTGGCTGATCTGACGGAGACGACCGCCAACGCGCATGAGTTTGGTGTCCTCATCAAATTCCGGGGCTAAGCACAGCAAGCGACTATTTTTTGGCAAGGATTTACCTGCTCTGAGGAAGGACAGTTCGTCTGGAAATGAGTCAGTTTGGCTCTGATGGAGTACTGCAATTTCTGCCTCTTTGTAGTCATCTGCTGTTGGGATATCGGTGGCCGCCCTGTTGGCATGCTGGATGTAAGCCTTCAGTAACTCTGGAAGTGTATGGTATTTCTGTGGATCGGGAGTAGGTGGAGTCGAGATTGATAGGCCAATGAAGATTGGCTTTCTCAGTTCACTGTCCTGATCAATGGTCGTAAATGGTGGCATCTCCGGCCAGTGGTCAGTTGTCTGTCTGAGGAATTTTGGCCCCTTATTCCATCTGCTTTCCTGGCCTATGTCACACAGCAGTTTTCCCTTTGTGATGTCATCGGCAGGGTTCTCCTTTGATGGCACGTATCTCCAGTTATCAGACTCCGTGAGTTCTTGGATTTCTGCCACTCTGGTGCCTACGAACACTTTAAAACGACATGAGTGTGACAGCAGCCAGGTAAGGACAGTTGTGGAGTCAGACCACAGAGTAACACTGTGGATGGGCAAAGTTAGCTCTGTCTTCAGAACTTTTGCGAGTTGTGCACCTGTGAGTGCTGCACATAACTCCAACCGTGGAATGGTTTGCTGCTTTTTTGGGGCTACCCGAGATCTACTGGTTACAAAGGCTACTTCCACTCTACCTTCCAGGTTTTCAGTTCGTAAGTAGGCCACGGAACCGTAGGCTCGCTCTGAGGCGTCACAGAAAATGTGGATCTGCCTCATGCTGGTAAGCTGATCCAGTTCTTTACTGCAGTAAGCCCTCGGCAAAACAACGTGCTGTAAGCCATCCAGCTCACTCTCCCATGCTTTCCACAAGTTCAACAGATTCTCAGGCAGACGGGGATCGTCCCACTCTCTTTTCTTGTCCCATAAATTCTGTACGATCACCTTGGCCCGTGTTGTGAATGGCACAATATAGCCTATGGGGTCATACTGGCTAGCGAGGATATGATATATGCTCCGCATAGTTGGAAGTGGGTGGTCTGTCCGCCGCTGCTTATAGGAGAGTGTGTCTGATGAGCAATGCCAGTGTAACCCAAGAGTTGACTCTTGTGCATCTTGGTGACCTTCGCTGAGCCACTGGATGCTGCTTTGAGATCGAGCCTCAACTGGCAGGTGGCTGATGACCGATGGATCATTGCTCGCCCACTGTCTTAGGTCAAAGCCTCCGGAAGATAAGAGACTGCGGAGTCTGTCTACAAGACCTTTCGCTGTCTCACTTGAGGTGAAGCTCTGAAGGCAGTTGTCAACATAGAAAGATTTCTCTACTGAGAACTGTGTGTCTTCAGACTCACTGTGATCCAGGACGTGCTTCTGTAACGCGTATGTTGCGCAGCAAGGACTGCACGTTGTTCCGAATGGAAGTACTTGCCATTCATACACGTCTGGTGCCTTGTCTCTCTGAAGATTTCTCCAAATAAATCTCAGTAGTGGTTTGTCCTCAGGCAAAAGGCGCACCTGGTGGAACATCCCACGAATGTCACTACTAATGGCGATGGAATGTTCTCTGAATCGCAGAAGAACTGACAGAAGAGAAGGACTGAGTGGTGGACCAGGGAGCAAGTACTCGTTCAGGTTGTGGCCTTGGTAAGCAAACGAACAGTTGAAGACAACCCTTTTCTTTCCATTATGCTCCACCAAATGATGTGGAATGTACCAGCTCTCTTTGGAACAGTCCACCTGCTCAGGAGTGAGTTTTGTAATGTAGCCAGCTTGCTGTAACCTGACTATCTCCTCTTGGTAGGCCGCCGCTTGATCAGGATTCTTGTTCAGCCGATTCTCTATTCCCCTTAATTGTGGCAGGACAGCTTCTTTGGGTGCATGTAGACATGGCATATCTTTGGCACGTAGAAGAGGGGTCGCATAGCGCTGGATTCTGTTAACATCCACCCTCACGGTTTTGTCCTGGAGAAGTTGGATGGACTCTTTGTCTTGTCTAGACCTTGTCAGTACCTTCTCATTTTGATATGGAAGAATGTCCATTTTCCACAGTTTCTCCACATTCGCATAAAGGTCGTTAGTGGGCCGTAAGCTGGTGAAAAGACATTGCTGTGGGGAAAGTCTGCTGGTTAGTTCTTGTGCTGGTCCCTGTAGTGTCCATCCTAGGCGTGTTCTCACAGCAGCAGGGCCACCAGGTGGACCCAGTCTGACTGGTTCTATGGGTGTGATGAGGTGAGGGCAGTCAGAACCAATGAGAACTACTGGTTTCACTTTGTGAAGGTGCTGTAGTGGCAGGCCTGCAAGATGCTTGTACTTCTTCTGGAGTACCTTGACGGGATGCGTGTGCTCTGCTAAACCCAGGCTGTTGGCTGTGAATGCGCTCCGTATCATGAAAGCCTTACGAGGATTAGCCACTGAAGACACAGTAAAGGTCACAGCCGCCCCGTGAAGGGTCTGTGTATCTTGCCTGACTGTACGGAGAACTAAGTCCTCTGGCTGACCCTTCAGATTCAACTTCTGCACAGCTTCATGTAGGATGATGGTCCGCTCTGACCCATCATCGAGGATTGCATATGCCTCCATGGATTTGTTGCCGTTTCGGAGCAGAACTTTAGCCACCTTCAGCAGAATTTTATTGTCACAGGTTGGACGATCCACATACAAGACTGCACTGGCTGGAACCGATTCTTCTGTGGCTCTGCTCTGGTCATTTACATCATGTAAGGCCAGCAAGTGCTTTCTGTTACAAGATGGACAGAGGGCTTTCAGTGTGCAATTGGCAGCATGATGACCACGCCCACAGCGCCAGCATCTATTTTGGCCTTTAATCCAATTCACCTTCTGCTCTTTGTTGAGTAACTTAAAGTTCTCACAGCTGCTCAGGAAATGTCTGTTGTTGTCGCAGTATGGACAGTAAACATTCACCCCCTCTCTCTTAGCAGCAATTGGTTTGGGTGGATAAACTGGTGATGCTGGGCTGGCCTTTGGTTTCTCTGTACCAAGGAGGATGGTAGTGGGTTTGCGGGGCTGTCTAGAGTCTCTCCTCACCTCCCTCCTCGGCACTGTCGAAACTCTAGACTGACTGGTATAGTCAGTGTGGTCATCCTGAACTTGTAACTCGTACTCAAGCCAGTCCGCAAAGTCCAATAATGTGGGGATAGTGACATGAAGAGGATGAGTGTACCTCTTGAAACTGGACCTGAGATCATGTGGCAGTTTGCTCATCAGTCTGGACACATGTGATCCACACTCCAACTCGACATTGCCTTTCTGACCCAGCTGTTCCAACATACTGACCAGGGAACGCACTTGGAGTCCGAACATGCGAAACGTTTTCACATCTCCACTTCGAATGTTTGGTCCATCCATCAGTTCTGCAATGCGTTGTAAGGCTAGCTGATGTGGCTGGCCATACATTTTATTGAGGGCTCTCATGGTGTTTGTGAAAGGAAAGTTTGAGTTACTGTATGAGTCTGCCACAAGTAGGGCTTCCTCCAACTTAAGATGGTCAGTGAGGATCTGATATTTGAATCGCTCTGTTGCATCCTCAGGCAAAATGTTCTCCAATGCTATTCTCAGTCGAGAGAACTCCCTAGAATCAGGGGATGTTAGGAAGGGAATGGTTGGAGCAGGGCCTCGGTACATTTTCTCCTGCATTGATGAAGGCTGATAAAACTCTTGTCTGTGGCCTGGATGCGGAGGTGGTATACTGTTATATGCTGTGGTCTTGAACTCTGACTGATAAGCTGGAATGTGTTGGGAGGAACGAGCGTACCTGGGTTGAGGTGGGTCGCTGTAACGCACTTGTGATGGTACTCTATCAGGTATTGAGGAGGAAATGTCCATGTTTCTGAAATCCTCAGCTAATCCAAGGTGCTCATCTACTGTAGCTGGGCACAGCTCCCTAATGGCCGTAGGCGGCGTTGGGGGGGTTTTCCGTGGGGCTGGAGTAGGACGGAACCGTTGTGGAGTCTCAGGGCTCACCACAGGAGGAAAGGGACCTGGAGATAGCACTGGTAAAGTCACTGGCCTGGAGGGGGCTCCCCTGTCTGCCTTAAGACTTTGAAGTTCGTGATGTAACATGGCATTCTGTTGTCGCATCTCCTGTAATGCTGAAATAATCTCCGGAAGCTGGCTGGTTTGTAGCCGCAAGTCAGCGTTCTCGCGTTTCATCACCTTCAGCATGGCTGTAAGCTCTACTTCCTCTTCTCCTCGCCCATCGGATCTTTCACTTTGCCATTCATCTCTCAGTGTCCACTTATCCTGATCTAACTCTTGACTGACGGGAGAAGACGATCGGGTCTGTGCTACCATACTTGGTGACTGGAATCTGCTATGGCTGAAGTCTGGGAATGGCTGTCGATGTGGCAATGGCTCACCAAGCTCATAATCCACTAAATGAGTCGGTGGGTTGATCTGTCTTCGTGGACGCACGACAGGCGCTTCTCTCTCGGGTTGAGACATCTCTGTAGCAATTCACCAATCCGGCTCGAAGGACCATGAAAAATCTTGTGAGTATTCACTCTAATTGCTAGTTCAGGTTTGGCTGAAGGCTGCAGTTTGTCCGGTCAGAACAATGATGTCTCACTCAGGTTATATTCCAAATCGTAGGTTTATTAAATGTGCATAGATGTGTGGTTCTGTGAATACAAAATAAAGATATAAATATATATAAATGTATATAAATCACAAACAACTTATTTGGTAAAATACTGACGAATAGCGGTGAAATATAACACAATACAATCTCTATGATGATCTACTTGAAAAAGTGGGAATGGATGTGTGTGCGCTAACGCTGTACACGAGCTGTGCACGAGCTGTGCATGAGCTGTGCATGCGAGCATGGCTACTGCTACATGTGCGGTCGAACCGAGATGTAAACAACTGAGCGCATACGCGCGACCTGAGATACAACCGTGCATTGGTGATAAGGAATAAATATAACTAGAATACGTATAACATCAATATACATGGAATGGCAGTAATGTCACAGCAGTAGAATATAATTAAGTAAACAACCTTAAATGTAAACACAGCTACAGGCGGATTAGCATGCGCTGAGAACGTTCAACAATTATGTGATTACTTACAGTGTGATGCACGCACACGCACAATCGATAAATCTCCTTCGATTTGGGCTAATGCACTATTTCACTCTACAAACTATATACAGTATTCAGCCGATCTCCATTTCCCTTTATTATCCGTCTACTCTCTTCCCCTTCACTTCGCGAACTCCGGTGGAAAGTTTGGAACAGTCCATTTCTCGCTGAATGACAGGGGTGACTGGGAGAGTCCATGTGCCCAAGGGGAGCACTTTCTACACCAGCTAAATGCATGAATCAGTTTTACCATTATTTGGACATATTTGTTAAGTTATCGGCTCAGTTGTCACCCAGTGTACAGTCTGCTCACGTCATGGCAATTCGGCACATGAAATTAAAAGGTGAAAAGGTATGGCATCATGGTGGGATGACCGTTTGACACCGGTTTCTTTTATAATTATAAATGTAATGCCATTCCCCTCAAGGTTCATTTCTCATTTGGTTGTTAAATGAGGAGTTTTTTTTTTTTTTTTTTACTGGATTATCCTTGCTTGCTGTGAATGTCCTTTCAGTGTATAGATAGAGTATATAATGTATGTAGATGGTTGAACAACTTTTTCTTGAATTCTTCAGGACTGGACCACGTCCTTATGAATTTATGGATTTAAAAGACATCCCCAAAGAATGGGACTGGAGAAACATAAACGGCGTCAACTACGCCAGCACCACACGCAACCAACACATACCCCAGTACTGCGGCTCATGCTGGGCACATGGAAGTACTAGTGCGTTTGCAGGTGAGAGAAAATGTATTGATGAATTATTGAAAAATAAAATTCTAAAATTGCCGTTTTTGTCAGCCTATGTGACTTGATTTTTTTTTTTTTTTTTTTACATTTTTTAGATCGTATCAACATCAAGCGAAAATCGGCATGGCCATCTGCCTATCTCTCTGTCCAGAATGTGATTGACTGTGGCGATGCGGGTTCCTGCCATGGTGGAGATCATTCTGGCGTTTGGGAATATGCAAACACTAAAGGCATTCCTGATGAAACCTGCAACAACTACCAGGCCAAGGATCAGGGTAAAAAACTGTTCTGGTTGAGCATCTTGCTTAATTAGATATGCAGTCAGTGCTTGCAGTTATAATTTAATGTGCATTTCTGTTCCTGTTTCTGTTTTTGTCTTTTCTTTTTTTTAGATTGTACCCCCTTTAATCAGTGTGGAACCTGCACAACCTTTGGCGTGTGCAATGATATAAATAAGTACACTGTCTGGAAAGTTGGAGACTAGGCAACTTCAGTGGGCTGGAACAGATGAAAGCTGAGATCTATTCTGGAGGGCCCATCAGGTATACAGACTGGATTTGTACGATTAGGTTAAATATTTGAACCAACTTTAAGATATTTTTGACACTTTGCCTTTGTAGTTGTGGGATCATGGCAACAAACAAGCTTGATGCGTATACTGGTGGCTTGTATTCGGAGTATGTAGAGAATCCCAGTATAAACCACATCGTATCTGTTGCTGGTTGGGGCGTCGATGAGACTGGAGTGGAGTACTGGGTCGTCCGTAATTCTTGGGGAGAGCCATGGGTAAGCAAAACCTTAAAAGTTATGCTGGTGAATCCCTACACACAAGTTAGATGTTGAATGAATGTCCTACTCTTTTGTCATTTAGGGAGAGAAAGGTTGGCTCAGAATTGTCACCAGTGCATACAAGGGCGGCACTGGGAGCCAGAACAACCTCGCCATCGAGGAGGACTGCATGTACGGAGACCCCATCATACCCGAGAACTACCTGTATGCATCACATGATGAACTATAAAAACATTGACAGCCAATAAGGATCTATCCGACTTTAAAAAGCTTAAGCACTTAAAATGGCAGACAACATATAACCACAATGTGCGCTTAAACATAACTTTATCGTCCGTTTGGTGTGGATGTTAAAATAGTTATCATTAGTTACACATTTCATTCAAAAAATAATTTTCATCAGATCCAGGCAAACAGATGCTTCTTTCCAAAGAAATGTTTTATGGAAATAAGCTATTTTTTTCAAGGTTTTGTAATGATTTTTTAAAACAAATTTGTAACCATGATTGACTTATGTTGATCATAATCTTTATTTCTCGCTGACTCACTCAATATAAAATGACAGTTACTCCTAAAGATTATGATGTCTGGGTTAAAAAGCTTTTCCTCAGCTCTCTCTATGAATCTCGCTGATTTAGTTTCCCTCTCTATAATAATCTATGTGTTTTCTTTGTTTCAAGGTGATTTAAAAGATATAAATAAACATACTCCAAATAAGAAATATGTGTAATGTGTTACTATTTGGGTCCATGTACGTTTTGATAGTTTGTTTTCCAATTTGAAACGAAAAGCAGAAATAGACGGTGGGCCGAGGGGAGATTTCGTGTTTTCAGACGATCTGTGGTGATGGATAACCCAGTTTTTTATATGTAACCGCTACGCTTTTCAACAAAGCAAATAAAAATTGTTTCCACTCACATACTTTGCACATTACTATAATATCGGTAACTTTCTCCGGGTTATTTTCCCGGCGAATAGAGCAGGCAGCTACGTGTGGGGTCCGACATGCGTGACGTATTTGTTGCCTTCATCCAAGGTCCGTGTACGTTTTGATAGTTTGTTTTTTCGTTTGAACCACAAAACAAAATAACGAGAAACCACTTTTTTTTCGTTTATCGTTTCAAACCAAAAACAAAGAAACGGTAAAAAAAGAGCCGTTCTCCCGTTTTTGGTTCTAAATCCAAAAACGAAAAATGACAAAACCAAAATCAAATAACGGTCCGATTTTGTTTTTTTGAAATTCCTTTTTCCATTTTTCCGTTTGAAGATCTACATTAAAACATAGACAGGTTGGCCACGTGACCCGGAAGTAATAGTAAATATGGCCTATCAAAATAAAAGCCAAGCTTTTAGAACGGTCATAATATGCAGCACTAACCTTATACCAGAGTAACGTTAGAAGAAGAAGAAAAATCAATTAATAAATAGGCTTATAAACCTGGACCAGAATAAATATGTTAGCAACAGTATTAGTATTATAGTTTATTACAGCTATTTAATATCGTGCCTATCCAGACATCACCAGTCACGTTTAATGAGCGCATTGTTTGGCTCAATACAGTTGGTATATAGGTTAACCTAAGAACTTTTTGTGTGAGCAGAGTTACTGTTAGCGCTATATTACATAATTAAATGTATATTTGTTGTTTCCACCGTAATGGACAGCGAACTGACAGCGATTGAATGAATACTTGTCAACGTGAATTCCCACGTGACGTCATGCGTAGGCCTAATAATGAGGGAGATTGGGATTCCGCTGTTCCGCCATCAAAATATCAGTCCCTATCTCGTCTTTGCCATTCGATTGACACCCTCATAAAACTTGTGTTGGTCCTCAAATATAATTTTATCCTAACGCATCATATCTATTTTCAAAAAGCCCAAGGACACGCTGTTACCTCGCTCACGTTATACAGTGTTAATATATGTATTGAACAGGCTAGTAATAGACTAATAGTGATAGTAGTTTGTTAATAATACAATCAAAAACGACATATGTGAAGGTTCTCAGTCCTCTAATAATCCAACGAAGTTTAAAATCAATATTCATGCGCTGGTTTAAAAAGGGATATGTATCGATAGTAGAAATTGATCAGCAACGCTGCTATTGGCTGTTCAGCGTGGCCAGAGAGCGCGCAGTTTTTCTCCGCATCAGAGCAAGAGCTGTCGAAGTTTATGCGGAATTTTAATGTTTAATACAAAACGCCAGGAAACACCTTAAAGTCTGCAAAAGCCGGAGAGGGCTGGCAAAAAGTAGCAGACAATTTAAATCCGTTAGAAGTGGCCATGTTAGATGTTTTTAGAACTTATTAGTTTATATTTTTGTATTTTAATAATTGCATTATTTGTTCATTGTAGCTAATGTCAGTCACCACACTAGAACATGGGAACAAATAAAAGTGAAGTACAAAAATATTCTACATAATGGCAATTTTTAGCCTATACTTAGCCTTATTAGTCTCTTTTAAAAAGGCACTGTTAAATATGTTCTGTTTATAAAAGCAACCATGAAAAAGCATGAGAAATAATAAAGAAAATAAACGATCTTAGTAGCCTACAGTCAAATATTTTTTGCTGTATTAAATTAAGGCCTAATCCAAATGGCTGGTATAGTCATTTTAACTGTTAAATCTTGATTAATAATGAATTGCTTTCACCTGCGAAAGTGAAAACTTAATGTACAAATATTTTGCCATGAGTTATGGATCACATTTATGCAAACAGTTTGTGCTTTTGTTAAAGCCCGACTCCGATGAGTCTAAAATTAGTGCGTTTCCAACAAATTAATAATGTAAACGACAACCTCACGAGTCATAAGGAAGAAAAAAAATCTCTCAGAAAGTATACTAGCGCTGCACTGGACTTCCCGTGTCAGCTCCGTTTATGAAGCCGCAGTCTAATCCTGTTAACATGAAATAAGCAAGCTCGCGAGCAGGTTTAAGATTGCGCACCTGCTGCTATGAGAGCAAGCCCAGGAAGAGCGTCGAAGAACCAAACTATCCAAGATCATGACAAATTGCCAACAATCAAACCCAGCTAAGTGAGTTAGCGACGTACAAATGGGCATAGGTCCCCAATTTAAAATGAGGCGGAGGTGGTAAAATCCTAACAAGTCAAGTCAAGTCAAGTCACATTTATTTATATAGCGCTTTTCACAATACAGATTGCATCAAAGCAGCTTCACAGTGATAACATGAAAGTAGTACAACACAGTTCAATAATATTGTTGAATATTAAATATTAAATATCCCCAACTAAGCAAGCCAAAAGCAAGGCGACTGTGGAACCAAAACACTATAGGGGGGTCCGGGGGCATGCCCCACGGGAGAATTTTTTTTACATTTTAAAGATAAATTCATTAATCTGGTGCACTTTGAGTCACTCGAATCTGTTGTTAAAAATAAATAATCCAGCCGCCAACCACCCATTCTTTGATTTAGAGGCTATTTGCATCTGATCATCATTATTACAATTTTTCAAATTCTCAGTGTTAAGCATGATATGTAGGCTAACATTTCACACTGAAGTAGGCTGATTTAAAATTAACATTTATTTAAATTAAAAGTTCTTCTTTAGGCAAAATTACATTTCCTATAAGCGGAGGCTTTACTCCCTTCAAACTTAAATTGTTAATGTTTCATTACATCACTTTTTGAAAACACTCTTATCGGAATAATTTTTGTACCTTTATAAAGGGCATTTCCCCCCTAATTTTATTAAATGTATGCTCTAAATTTCTTTTAAAATTCTTACATTTTACCAATAGTAGCCTACATTCAATTAAAATAATAAGACACTATAGGCTCAAATGACATTATTTAGTATGCCTACCCTATATTGTTTCTTAACTATAATTAATATGTTATAAATAACTGGGCGAGCCTCAACAGCGCAACTTTGTTACCATCCGTTCATTAGGTAGGGCTATTATCAACTAATCGCGACTTACATTAAATGAAATAAAACAGAATCTTCCTCGCGTTTTCGGTGATTCCCTGGTTATTTTTTATATTATATTTTATATCACTTTTCCCTTAAAACAAACACAAAACACACACGTGTCCCGGACAAGCGTTATAATTTCAAGCACTGATACGTTTTCTTTGATTGCTTTCCCTGAGGACAGTTGTTGAAAAGGAAAGTAAATGTGTGACGCGCGTTCATTGCGTTTTACCGTGATGAGAGTTCCATGTCTTTATTAAACTCACCACATTTGATTATAATGATTTATCTGTCATCCACCCTCGATTGAATGAAATTTTTTTTATTGGGCTACTTGGCCCGCTTGACCCGTGTATTATGAAAGGTGTTTGAAGGCCAAACAATTGGATAACAATAGCTTGAAAAAAGTCTGATGTCCATCTACAGAAGCCAATAATAATAAAAATAGGATTATTTTAGTTATTTAGGCTACACACTTGTCATGTTTTATATTACATATTATGACCGTTCTTAAAGCTTGGCTTTTATTTTGATAGGCCATATTTACTATTACTTCCGGGTCACGTGGCCAACCAGTCTATTGTTTTAATGTAGATCTTCAAACGGAAAAATGGAAAAAGGAATTTCAAAAAAACAAAATCGGACCGTTATTTGATTTTGGTTTTGTCATTTTTCGTTTTTGGATTCAGAACCAAAAACGGGAGAACGGCTCTTTTTTTACCGTTTCTTTGTTTTTGGTTTGAAACGATAAACGAAAAAAAGGTGGTTTCTCGTTATTTTGTTTTGTGGTTCAAACGAAAAAACAAACTATCAAAACGTACACGGACCATCCAATTGCGTGCGTGGGAAGGTGTCGGTGTTGGCAGAGAAAGTATAATATGGGATAATTCCTTATTTGTTTTTTCGTTTTTTCAAAAAAACGAAAAACGAGATTTCGGCTTGATTTTTCGTTTTTTAGTTCACAGGCAAAAACGAATAAATGACTTTAAAATTCGTTTTCTACATGTGGGCGGTCCTGAGACGCCCCCTTCCGCCGATTGGTCAAGCAAATCTGAGCATGTGACGTCATCAGTCGTCGCTCAGGGGTGCGTTTCCCAAAAGCATCGTAAGCCTAAGTTGATCGTAAAAACGCTCGTACGACTGATCTTAATATTATGGTCTGTTTCCCAAAAGCATCGTAACTTAAGTAGCACTTGAAAATCTTCGTAGAACTACGAGTGCTCTGGAGTAATCGTACATCCCCAAGTGCATCGTAAGAAGACAGATTTATGAGGTCTCCTGCAGGACAACCGGCAGATTACACTTTTTATCTATAGATTTAACAGATTACACTGCAACGTGAGTATAATATAAGGTTTTGATTGTACTTTATTGTACACTTTATTGTACTCGTGTTTTGTTTAAATGAATTTATAAATGAAATAATTAAAAATGGAAATACAAAAATATTTAAAAAAATAGAAATACACATCTAAATTAAACGAATGAACAAAAAAAATCATAAAAGAAGTAATGTGGGAAATATGCTTTAAAGACTGGGCAAAATAGGGATGAATTCAAAAATATCTGTCAATGACTTGCTGACGTGCACGAAAACCAGCCATGTATTGGGCATTTCTTGCGGACCTCCTTCCCTGATCTTTGAACACGGTTGCAGTTACTTTGCAATGTCCTCCCAGATGTTTTGTTTTTTCCTTATTTGTATGGTGTCCTTTAAATCTGTTAAAAATAAAATCTTTGTTTCGCTCTATCTCCTCTCCTCTAAAATTACATTAATTTTTATCTTTTTGAAAGTTATCTTCTTTTTTTTTTTTTTTTTTTCAGCCATTTTGTCAGTGCCTCCGCCTGTATCTACTTTATATAGGCTAGACTTGTCTTGATTTCTAATCCACAACAAATGACGATTATTAGGTTAAATGTTCAGAATACGATTCCATATAAGGTTATATTTCAGCACTTCGCGAATGGACAGCGACGCTTAAGTAGCACGTAGAACGCGTTCTCGCGCGTTCATGTTAAGTGCATTTTTGGGAAACGCGCGTGGAATTGCGGCGAGCGTTCGTAACCTTGCACGTAGAGAGCGCTCTTAAGAGCTAAGATACATCGTTATCGGGAAACCCGGCCCAGGTCTGTTCAACAAAATAATAGTCCTCTACTATCGCTACCGATTCTTAAACGGTTCTTCTGTGCAACTTTACCGTTTCACAGAAATCTTTACATCAGAAATATTAAATATTAGTCTGCCACCAGCCCGTGTTATTTAGCTGTGCTGAGTTAAGCGGGATAGGCTCTGACCAATGCAGTTATCTCGTTAAATATGGTAGTAATGATATAGGGGTAGGAGTATATAAGTTTTACTTCTTCCTACCTCCTTTTGTGCATGTAAATAGAAGTCTTTAAGTTTTTGAAAGTATGGAGTTCTTTACTTTGTTGTTCATTTGTTTTGTTTTTCTATTATTAGTTTTTTTGATTGATTTTAATTTGTTCTTATTTACATGTTCAAATAAATAAATAAATACAAATACAAATACAAATACCAATGTTCAGTCAGCAGTCAGAACTTTTCTTTTAGACAGCTCCGTTTTGACACGGGATTGTGATTGCAAATACTGTAATGCCAATCGGCTGAGGGTGGGTACCGATGATGGTGAAATACATTTTTACTGAAACTGTAATCATAGCCGCGACCCGCGAGAATGATTGACAGGTCGATAGCGGAGGCAATTAAAAGCGCAATAACGTCAGTTAAAAACACAATTAAAAAGTGTTTAATATAAGTGACTTTGTTTGTTTTATTGTTTTTGTTGTTTTTAATCAAATAATTGTGAACCACAAACCAAGCCTTCGTTTTAAAGAGCGATTTCCAAACATATTTTATTTATTTGTTATAATATGGGTATTTTATGTCACCCGTCTTATTAGTTTGATTATAATATTATTGTACTATTTTATTGTTGTTTTTTAATCAACAATATATTATAACAACTTATAAAGATCAAAATCTACAGAAGAGATTAACAAATTACACTGGTGTTGTCATATAAGTTTACTAATCCATGGGAAAATTTCCTCACCGGCACAACCCTATTCTTAATGTTGGCTACATGTTACAGATTTAATGTTGAGCACATAATGTTAAAGGCTTCTTTTTTTTTTTTTTTTTTTTTTTTTAATGCTGAGAACAAGAACATACAAAAAAAAAAAGAAAGCATACGTACATCACATAATATCATCCAAAACAATAATAAAGGAGACAACAACAAAAAAGAAAAATCATACATATAAAATAAAGAAATAAAATAAAAATAAAAAAGGGGAAGTAGGGCCATTACATCACATACAAATGTTCACATGAAGAGATCAAAGGCAGTGCAGATTCTTACAGTCCTTTCAGCTTTCTTGTTAGTGGATACTGAAATCATATTTAGATAATTTTTAATTTCTTTTAAGAAGACAGAGAAGACAGGTTTACAGTTTGAAAATTTGCATTTGTGAATGTAAAATTTGCTTATGAAAAGAATTAAATTAATAACAAAACAGATATTTTCATTTGTGGGGTCTGAGTCAAAATACCCAAATATAATGTTTCTCATATGTATTGAGAAGCCTGGCCAAATCTTATACTTGATAAATACATCAATATCCTTCCAAAGCTTCTGAGTGTGGGGACACGGCCAAAATAAGTGAACCACTGTTTCATCAGAATTTAAACAAAAAGAGCATGTTAGCTCAATGTCAGATTTAAATCTTTGTAAAAATCTCTTAACAGGATAGAACCTGTGTATGAGCTTGAAGGAAATTTCTTTCACTTTATTTGTGAGAAAGAATTTCTGCTGTAAAGACCAGATTTTTTTCCAATTAAGGTTAACAAACAAATTATTCCAAAAGGAAACAACAGGTGGAACAGAAATCAAATCCTTAAGAAATAAAGATCTTATTTTATAGTTTTTAGCTTTCGACTCAGAAAAACAGATTTGACCAACAGAAGTATCACAAGGTTTAGGAAAGGATGCAGTAGATACTGGGGAGGAGTAATTACAGTTTTTAAAAAGCATACATAAACCAGAGGGAATAGCTCCCATTACTGTAGCAAATTCTTTTGGGGTTATTGGTATTTGGTATTCGGAAAGAAATTCTGAATATCTCAACAAAAGACCTTGCTTATTAAATAACTGCTCCACTAAAAATAAACCATTACTGAACCAATTATCATAAAATAGAGACTTATTCTTGAATAAGATGTTCTTATTGTTCCAAATAAAACATCTCTGTGGTGAGAAGTTGTGTTTATAAATTAGAGCCCATGCTAAAAGAACCTGACGATGAAAGTTGGAGAGTTTGATAGGGAGTTTGGAAATATCATAATTACACATTAAGAGAAAATTAATGCCACCAAGTTGTGAAAAAACAAGTTGAGGAAAAACATTCCAAATAGAAGATGGTTTGGTTAGGTACTGATTCAGCCAATTAATTTTAAATGTATTGTTGAGGGAATCAAAATCAATAAAATTCAGACCACCATTATTATAAGAGTTTAATATGACTGATTTTCTCATATAATGAGACTTATTTTTCCATAAGAATTTTATTAAAACCTCATTAACTAATTTAGAAGTGGGCTTATCCACAAAAAGAGACTGAGCTGCATAGGCCAAACGGGACAGACCCTCTGCCTTAGTAAGCAGTGTTCTGCCTTTTAAGGACAGATCCCTTTGTAACCAGCAATTACATTTTTTTTTTTAGTCTTGGTAATAATAGGTTTGAAGTTTTCTGAACACCTACATTCATCTTTAGTAATTTGTATACCTAAATATGTTACTCTATTTTTAACAGTAATATCCTCAATTGATGTAAGAGAGCACTTTTTAATGGGTAGCAATTCACATTTATTAAAATTTAGATTTAATCCAGAGGCTTCAGAAAAGGACTTAAGAAGGATTCAAGAATAAAGCTGTATCGTCCGCTAATTGACTCATTTTTATCTTTGTGTTGCCAATTGTGATTCCCTTTAAAGAACTACCATTAATATGTATGCTAAGGAATTGTGTTGCAATCAGGAATAGGTAAGGGGAAACTGGACATCCTTGTCTAACTCCTCGTTTTAAGAAGAATCGAGGTGAAGTACCATTACTGAGCTTAATTGAGCTGTTTCCATTTATGTAAAGCATTTGGACCATCCTGCAAAAGGAGTCCCCAAAGCCAGTTTTTCGAAGAGCCTGAAATAAAAATTCGTGTTCCAATGTGTCGAAGGCTTTGTAATAATCTAAAAAGAAAATGAAGCCATCACTGTCAATTAATTCTGAATAGTCTAACATATCTAGTACTAACCGTATATTATTAGAAATGTGTCTTTTTTGCATAAATCCTGACTGGGTTTCGTCAATTATCCCGTTCTCATCCCAAGGCGTAATATACTGACTCTTTTGCCAAAGCGTCTATATCCAACCCACATGGCACCCTTTAGCGTCATATGAGACGCAGATATATGGCGCCTCCTAGTGGTCTAACCCTAACACTACCCCAGACCTAAACCTACCCAAAACCGAAGCGTGTTATATTGACGCTAAAGGGTGCCATGTGCGTTGGATATAGACGCTTTGGCAAAAGAGTCAATATATTACGCTTTGGGATGAGAATGCGTTGGTTCAGAACATATTTTAATCTTTTTGCTAGGACTGCAGCTATTATTTTATAATCATTATTTAATAGTGTAATTGGACGCCAATTGTCTATTAGGAGGGGGTCTTTATTTAATTTTGGTATAAGAGTTATTAAACCTTGACATAATGTGGCTGGAAGTAATGCTTTTTCAATACTTTCCTCATACACCTTTAACAAGAATTGTGCTATACTACGATTAAATAGCTTATAAAATTCTGAGCTGAGTCCGTCTGTTCCGGGAGATTTGTTGGCTTTTAAACAGTTAATAGCTTCTTCTATCTCCTTCAATGTAATAGAGGAGTCACAAAAGTTTTTATCTAAATCACTTAACTGGTTTATATTAGGTAATGATTCAAAGAAATCATTCATATGTTTTTTGGACAATTTAGAAGTATACAAATCACTGTAAAATTTGGCACAAAACTTTGAGATACTTTTAGGGTCATCACTAATATTACCGTTAATCATTAGTTTTTGAATTTGGTTGTTTTTAGCTTGCTGTCTTTCCAATCTGAAAAAATACGCAGAGTTTTTTTCACCCTCTTCAATCCATTTTCTGCGTGATCTAATAAATGCCCCTTCAGCTTTATGTTTATATATGTTGTCTAATTTGCACTGTAAGTCAACTAATTCTGCTTTTTCACAATCAAGTAAATCATCCACATTTTTAGATAAAAGATTGGTGATTTTGCATACAACGGAATTTTCATCGGTTTTTTTCTTTTTTGCCAAATCAGTACTAAATTTCCTAAGATATTTGCCAATTTCATATTTAGTAAATTCCCAGTTGCTGCTGTAACTATTCTCCTCTCTTGCTTTATTCCAATTTTTGTGAATTATCTTATTAATTTCATCTTCTACTTCACTGTAGGACAGAATGGAGTTGTTAAGTTTCCAGTAAGTAGAGAATCCGTGCACATTATCAGAGGCAAGAAAATGGGTACGAATGAAGATACTCTTGTGGTCAGAAAATGGTGAAGGCAAAATGTCAGTAGAGGTATTGCATAATTCTTTAGAGATAAGCCACATGTCAATTCGGGACTGGGAGGAGAGAGAGTTATTACTCCATGTGAACATCTTTTGAGAGGGATGTAACACTCTCCAACTATCAACCAAAGAGAATCTTTGCATAAACATTCTCAAATATAAACTAGTATTGTCAGGGAGTTTTGGAGGCCATCTGTCTACGCTGCCATCTAAGGCAACATTAAAATCTCCACCAAAAATAAGCATGGAATTTGGATATTTAGTTAATAATTTTAACACATGTTCCTCTAAACCAGGGATTCCCAAAGTGTGGTGCGCGCACCCCCAGGGGTACGCGAGCTGCCACCAGGGGGTGCGCGAGAGGAAAAATGTAATGGCGGTCTGTTTTGTAAGTGGGATTTTTCCATACAATAAAATAAAAACCATGAACAGTAAACATTTCCTTTGTAATCGCTTTTATTTTAAATAAAAAAACTATAATTTATTAGTTTTTGATAGAAACGTTGAAAACAGCTGCTGTCTTCATCGCACTGCTCTGCACTGCAGCCGTTAACGTGACAAATGTGCTTTTGCGCGTTGGCTGGCGCTGAGCCAGTGCTGTCATATATCACAACCATTGAGTGTTTTCAACCACATAATGTTTATTTTAGGTTTCAGACATTTAAATACACATAAGTACTAGCAAAACAATGATTTTGATTTAGCTGATTTCTATGGAAGCGGCAATATTAATCCTTTTCATTATAATAAGACGACACGTTTTATTCATATCAGATACACATTGTATACGTAGCTTCACATTTTACCCTATTCTTATCCCAGTTCACCGGCCACTTACTTTCATGTATTTCGTGATAAGTGGAGGAATTGACGTCACGTGTTGTAAATCCAACAGATCCGATTCTCTGAACTGTGGCACAAACTAACGATCGTCATGAAGGTGTTTGAACAATAAAACACATCCACTTGCACATATTTGACAATCGGAATATCAGTGTTTCATTCTATAGCTAATACATTTGTGAATATTTTTGATAAAAAAGGAAAAATGACATAAAAGCAGAACATTCATTCAGCGCTGTGTTGTGGTTGCGCTGTGTCACGTGACAAGGAATGACGCGTCACCATGGAAACATTAAAGTGACACGTTCTAAATAACGGTCGCCTTGAAAAACTCACACTGAGGGGTCAGTTAAAATATTTTAAACTTACATGTGAAAGGGTTAAAAGTGGAAGCTTGTGCGTAGCTTTGTTGCATTATATTGAAACTTTGTTGATGTTGTTATTGTCATGCGTGTTCTGGTTATTAGCGCATGATTAAACATGAGTCTTTATAGGGCGATAAAAAAAGCTTTGTTGCATTTTTTTTTTTGAAGTGGGGATTGGGGGTGCGCCAACCCGGTTGGGACATAGAAGGGGGTGCGCAGGAAAAAAAGTTTGGGAACCGCTGCTCTAAACGACTAATAAAGGCTTCATTTTCTTTTTGCTGGTTATAGCCATAAACACAAACAAGAATACACGTCAAGTTTGAAGTTTCAGTAACGAGACAGATATAACGTCCACCTAAGTCACTTACACTAAGTAACACCTTCCCTTTAAACTGATTTTTTAAGATGCATACACCGGCTGAATGTGTTGTACCATGAGACATCCATAAGTCCAGTCCCCATTGTGACCTCCAGAAATTAAGATCATCTACAGTTGAGTGACATTGGAGGAAACAAAAATCTGATTTGAATTGTTTGAGATATAAGAAAATAGCCTTTCGCTTAGTAAAATTTCTTAGCCCTCTAGCATTTAAAGAAACAACAGATAATGACATGAAGTAAAAAAAAAAATAATTGAAGAGAAAGAGAAAAAATAAAAAAATAAATTGAAAAGACCTAGATAAGCAAAACAAGTAACTTGTTGTAAAGAACTTTAAACGGTCAAGAAATGAGCGTTTGGATGAGAACCGCAACTCAAATAAAGATACTGAAATACAGTATGAAATTCCAATTAAGTAATACTTTAAATGAAATTTGAGAACATACTAGTATAAAACCAGATCGATTAGGTCATTATGAGACTATATTGTATTATGCAAGCCAGACAAAACAGAATGTCTGAAGCTAGATCGTCTCTATATATATAAAACTGTAACACGTTCTATCATAGAACTATTTAAACCACGTGAAAAGGCAGCATTTTAAATGTCTTACACAATCAGGGTTGTAGTACCGCCAAACGAGTGTCTTCACTCTTCGGTTGTAACACAGTCTCATCCCAAGAAGTCATATAACTGACGTCTTGGGACGTCTTTTGACCACACGTCAATATCCGCCTTTTTAGGGTACCCTTAAACGTCGGTTAGATGACGTTATCGGATCCTAACTCTACCCCAGACCTAAACCTACCCCTAAACCTACCCCGTCACCTAACTGACGTTAATGGTAAAGCGTCAGTTGTATGACGTCCCAGGATCGTCATAAACCGACGTTTAAGGGTACCCTAAAAAGGCGGATATTGACGTATGGTCAAAAGACGTCCCAAGACGTCAGTTATATGACTTCTTGGCAGACTGATGATAGTCCAGAACTTCGAAGAGTACCAACCAGTCAAGAGGATGGAAGCAATAAAGTCAAAAGACGGTAATAATAAACGAGAAACCCATTAGTCAGGAGGGAATATTTCAGATCCCTCTACAAAAGCTCTTCCACCCACAAAGTGTGCTCGCTTGTTCTCTTTTCTCGCCTTTTCCATGGCACGCCAGACCGCATCGCGTTGAAAACGGGAGGTAAACTGGACGATGATTCCTCTGGGCTTGCTGTCGTTCATCCGTTTGCGACCCAGGCGATGAACGGTGTCCACGGCATCCGGGAGTTTCTCTTTCGCGTCTGGCAGAAGGTGCTGGCAAACGTCGATGACCTTATTTCGGACATCTTCTCGTTCACTTTCAGGTACTCCATGAACTCTGAGACTCCATCGACGTGAGTAAGCCTCAAGGTGCAGAAGCCGTTTCTCCTGTTCATGCGAGTTAAACTCGACTCTTTTGGCTAGTGACTCAGTCGCGCCGATTTTGACTTTCAAATCTTTTACTTCGGCACTCATAAAGTCAATAACATCTTTCACTCCAGAAATCTGCCTGGTATTTTCATTAATCGTTTCTTTCATGCTAGCGATCACAAGTGAGTTTTCCCCTACCATCTTTTCCAAAGCATCCGAACGATTATTAATCAGCCTCGAAAGCTCCCCGAGTTGTGAGAGGATGGCAGTTGTGTCAGCACTCTCGGTCTTGCGTTGTTTGATGGCAGGGGACTTACATGGGGTTTCTGGAAGACAGGGAAATTCTTCCTCACACAGCATGAATTCTGCGGTGTCAGTGTCGTGGTTCATGTAGTCATGCATGTTGTCCATCAGAAGTTCTTGGCGGGCTTGACTTGTCTCATTAACCGTTTTGTTAGCATTAACAGGAGCTTGAGGCCCATTCCTACTTTTTCTTTTCTCAGATTTTCCCATTTTAACAGCCAATGCAACAACTAGTTAAACATGATCTGGTACAAATTATGAGTTCAAGAGCCTTTCTTACTGCATTACAAATCAAAAATAAACAGCTGAGTTTGCAGAGCTCCTCAAAACGTGACTGATCAGAGCGCCATTTTGGATCACCCTCGTTAAAGGCTTCTTAAATACCATTACACTCGGTTGAAGAGTCAAGAAGGATGTTAATTTACAGTGATTTCAATCTGTCCTTAGTTGGTGACCCGGTGTAATTATAATACAGCATAAGCCTAAATAAAAACAAACACAGGAAATTACGCCCGTGGTAATAAACGCAAATAATAATAATTATCATTATTTTTTATTACATTTAGGCTATATAGGCCTATTTAGAAGACGCCTTTATCAAAAAAAAAAAGAAAAGAAAAAAAAGAACAAAGAACAAAGCAATTCGTCAAATGTCAGTCATAATACAAGTTAGACAATAATAATACAGGGCAAAGATTATCACAAATAAACACAAGTTTGTGACGCATATCCAAGTGTGTGTGCGGAGTGTGCACTGCATGGCACGGAGGCGCCCGCGCAAACACTTGTATTTCCCTATCAACACTGGAAACAACTTAAAATAATCGATCATTTCTGGTCATACAGAAAAAAATAATACATCATTCGCAACTACTTTTATTTGTGTAAACTCACAATAACAAGAAAACGTTACAGCGGAGATGGAGATATTATGTTTAGCCGACACTAATTTAAACAGTTTATTAAAGCTGCTGTCCGTAACTTTTTTCAAGTTAAAAATAATCCAAAATAATTATTTAAAAAAAAACATATTCAGCCAGTAGGCTATTCAAAACTATCTGCTTGCCGTAGCTCGATTCAAAACGGTTAGCTTGTAATAATGATTTTATTTCCAGTGGTACTGGTGGATTTCCGCGGGAAATTCGAGCATGTCTTTGCGTCATTACGTCACATCCGTACACATAAAGAAGGAGTTTCGGCTAGCTATACTGCGCGTGAAGATGTTGACGTTGGGGAGAGTAGAGATGCCTTTTCTCGCAGCACTTTACATAATTGAACTTATGGCGGATCCAGAAAGATCCAAACGACAATCATCAGTGTCAACTGGAGATTCACCAGTTATAAAACCCAAAAGACTTCGTACTTCGGATTTAAAGTGGCTAGAGAAAGACAGCAACCGTCTCATGTGAACACAAGGAAGGCAGTGCGTTTGGTGCGTGAACTCCCTGTTTTGAAGGGGTTCAAAACGGAAGAAGAGACGCTTTTTTTCTGCTGGACAAGTAAGACATTTCAATAGTTCAATCGTGTAATAGTACCACAATTGTTTCCTTAATTCACACAGTTGTGGAGTTTCCTTTGTTGTGCCTTTCTCGTTTAGCTATTATGGAGAATATGAATTCTGAACTACAGGTAACCATAAAACACATTAAATATAGTCACGCAAAGCTGATGTTGTTAACATTAACAATTTGAGAACAAAGTATAATTTGCACGGTTCGACATGATAAGCGATCGTTAGATTTAATCAGCGCGATTTACTGCAGTGCAATCAATGCATTTTCCCCGTAGTTGATCTGAACAAAAGTGAATGTTACTTACTTGTTCAGATGACATTTTCCGGTGAAAATTCTTATGTTGGTCATCCTGTACTTCCAGAAAGTAGAATGTGTGATTCTGAATGCCAGTATCCACACCGGCGCTGTGAACGACAGCCGCGACGCGCACTCTCCTCACAACATTGTGTTCATCCGCGCTGTTTCATGCCGATGTACAACTCACGTAAAATTAATAATTCCGCGAATGACTGCAATTGCAGACTTCAAACAGAGATGGCGACAAAGAGGAAAAGCTACGGACTGCAGCTTTAATAAACAATAAAAATCCCTCGTTATTTTTCAGACATATTTATTATGATTAATCATCTCTCTGTATGGTTCCGGAGACATGGCTCTTCTCATTTAGCACTGCGGGAAAAAATATAATTTCCAGGTTCTAATTTGATTTTAGAAAGTAAAATCGAATTTTTTTCCATATTAATTTGCGAATATTTTAAATGTTTAATAAAGGGGCAAAAAGTCATAAACAAAATCTGAAAATACGTCAATATTATTATTATTTTTTTGCGCACAAACACTTGGATATGCGTCAAAATCGTGTGTTTATTTGTGATAATCTTAGCCATGTATTATTATTGTCTAACCTGTATGACTGACATTTGACGAATTGCTTTGTTCCTTTTTTGGATAAAAGCGTCTTATATGTATATCTAAATATGTAGCCTAAATGTAGTAATAACAATGATTATTATTATTATTATTACTTGCGTTTATAACTATCAATGAGTTCACTTAAGACAGTAATATGTTAACCATAAAATAATTTATGAATGTATTATTTTTATTGGCCTATAACCTAACCTTGTGTTTGTGTCATATTTCTTTTTTTATATGTAAAGTCGTTTTTTTAGGGGTAGTGTAGGCCTATAGTAGGCTGTGTTATGTATCCTGATTGACTTTATGATTAGTTAAATTTGTTTTGCACATGCATCGCCACAGAGTTAACCGGACAGCCTCTGTCTCGATACGCGTTATGCGCAGCTCAGTGTGGCCGCTCCAATTTACCTTCAATGAAATCTAACCTTAGTGTAAGTGACAGAATTAAAATATTTTGCTACCTAAAAGTTAAAGATTTTTAATAAAACTCAAGAGATTGTCGATGTGTGAAATTTCATGATTTATGAGTGACGTTAGTTTAGTAGAATTTTCAAAAAAACAGTTGGCTACCTAAAAGTAAAAATTGTTATGATATATTGTTAATTAAAAAACAACAATAAAATAGTACAATAATAAAAAACAACTCGCGTATAATATAATCAAACTAAGACGGGTGACATAAAATACCCATATTATAACAAATAAATAAAATATATTTATAAATCGCTCTTTAAAACGAAGGCTTGGTTTGTGGTTCACAATTATTTGATTAAAAACAACAAAAACAATAAAACATAAAACATATATAAAACAATATAAATATATTAAACACTTTTTTAATTGTGTTTTTAACTGACGTTATTGCGCTTTTAATTGCCTCTATCGTTGTCACGGTGTGGGTTCATGTCTTGTTCCTGTCTGTCTTGTGTTCCCCCCATTATTGTGTATTTGATTTAGTCCTGTCTAGTTTTCCCGCTCCTCGTTTGTGTTCATGTTTTCCACCTGTGTTCGTTAATTTGCCCAGCTGTGTCTTGTTTCACTCACCCGGTCCTCTGTATTTAAGCCCTGTGTTTTAGTTCAGTCCTTGTGAGATCTTATTGTTGTAATGGTTGCTGTGTCCGTGTTCCTGGTCTGAGTTTCTTTTGTTTGTTTTATGAATAAATGTGCTTGCAATTGGATTCACTTTTCGCTTCATTCTTCCCGCATCGTTACAGAAGATCTCACCACAAATGAGTCCAGCAGCACAACTGTTATGTCTCCGCCAAGGAGACCGACCGATTGAGTACTACGTGAGGGACTTTTTTGGAGCTGGCTCACCTGTCTGGTATGGATGATTTGTGCCTAATGATATTTTTTCTTGGAGGTCTTTCTGAGCCGCTCAGCTAACTGATGCCACTGCATGACCCAAATGGGTCTATTGAGCAGTATGTCGACCTAGCCCTTTTTCTGAGCGGTTCGGCATTTACTGTGGGCTTGGCTGATGAAGCAACCTGCCAGCTCACAGTCCAGCCGGAGACCGTCCAGCCGGAGACCGTCCAGCCGGAGACCGTCCAGCCGGAGACCGTCCAGCCGGAGCTTCACGTCAGCCACGTCCAGCCGGAGCTTCACGTCAGCCACGTCCAGCCGGAGCTTCACGTCAGCCACGTCCAGCCGGAGCTTCACGTCAGCCACGTCCAGCCGGAGCTTCACGTCAGCCACGTCCAGCCGGAGCTTCACGTCAGCCACGTCCAGCCGGAGCTTCACGTCAGCCACGTCCAGCCGGAGCTTCACGTCAGCCACGTCCAGCCGGAGCTTCACGTCAGCCACGTCCAGCCAGAGCTTCACGTCAGCCACGTCCAGCCAGAGCTTCACGTCACTTCTGCCGATCCAGAGACTGAGCTTCACGTCACTTCTGCCGATCCAGACACTGAGCTTTACGTCACTTCTGCCGATCCTGATCCTGAGCCTGATCCTGAGCCTGATCCTCTTCCTCTTTTTGAGCCTATGTTTTCAGACAAGATGGCCGACTCCACGCCTGCCGAGCAAGAGGTTGTTCACGTCAGGCCTGCTCAGCCAGAGACTGTCCACGTCCCGTCTGCACAGCCAGAGACTGTCCACGTCCCGTCTGCTCAGCCAGAGACTGTCCACGTCCCGTCTGCCCAGCCAGAGACTGTCCACGTCACGTCTGCCCAGCCAGAGACTGTCCACGTCACGTCTGCCCAGCCAGAGACTGTCCACGTCACGCCTGCCCAGCCAGAGACTGTCCACGTCACGCCTGCCCAGCCAGAGACTGTCCACGTCACGCCTGCCCAGCCAGAGACTGTCCACGTCATGCCTGCCCAGCCAGAGACTGTCCACGTCACGCCTGCCCAGCCAGAGACTGTCCACGTCACGCCTGCCCAGCCAGAGACTGTCCACGTCACGCCTGCCCAGCCAGAGACTGTCCACGTCACGCCTGCCCAGCCAGAGACTGTCCACGTCACGCCTGCCCAGCCAGAGACTGTCCACGTCACGCCTGCCCAGCCAGAGACTGTCCACGTCACGCCTGCCCAGCCAGAGACTGTCCACGTCACGCCTGCCCAGCCAGAGACTGTCCACGTCACGCCTGCCCAGCCAGAGACTGTCCACGTCACGCCTGCCCAGCCAGAGACTGTCCACGTCACGCCTGCCCAGCCAGAGACTGTCCACGTCACGCCTGCCCAGCCAGAGACTGTCCACGTCACGCCTGCCCAGCCAGAGACTGTCCACGTCACGCCTGCCCAGCCAGAGACTGTCCACGTCACGCCTGCCCAGCCAGAGACTGTCCACGTCACGCCTGCCCAGCCAGAGACTGTCCACGTCACGCCTGCCCAGCCAGAGACTGTCCACGTCACGCCTGCCCTGCCAGAGACTGTCCACGTCACGCCTGCCCAGCCAGAGACTGTCCACGTCACGCCTGCCCAGCCAGAGACTGTCCACGTCACGCCTGCCCAGCCAGAGACTGTCCACGTCACGCCTGCCCAGCCAGAGACTGTCCACGTCACGCCTGCCCAGCCAGAGACTGTCCACGTCACGCCTGCCCAGCCAGAGACTGTCCACGTCACGCCTGCCCAGCCAGAGACTGTCCACGTCACGCCTGCCCAGCCAGAGACTGTCCACGTCACGCCTGCCCAGCCAGAGACTGTCCACGTCACGCCTGCCCAGCCAGAGACTGTCCACGTCACGCCTGCCCAGCCAGAGACTGTCCACGTCACGCCTGCCCAGCCAGAGACGGTCCACGTCACGCCTGCCCAGCCAGAGACGGTCCACGTCACGCCTGCCCAGCCAGAGACGGTCCACGTCACGCCTGCCCAGCCAGAGACGGTCCACGTCACGCCTGCCCAGCCAGAGACGGTCCACGTCACGCCTGCCCAGCCAGAGACTGTCCACGTCACGCCTGCCCAGCCAGAGACTGTCCACGTCACGCCTGCCCAGCCAGAGACTGTCCACGTCACGCCTGCCCAGCCAGAGACTGTCCACGTCACGCCTGCCCAGCCAGAGACTGTCCACGTCACGCCTGCCCAGCCAGAGACTGTCCACGTCACGCCTGCCCAGCCAGAGACTGTCCACGTCACGTCTGCCCAGCCAGAGACTGTCCACGTCACGTCTGCCCAGCCAGAGACTGTCCACGTCACGTCTGCCCAGCCAGAGACTGTCCACGTCACGTCTGCCCAGCCAGAGACTGTCCACGTCACGTCTGCCCAGCCAGAGACTGTCCACGTCACGTCTGCACAGCCAGAGACTGTCCACGTCACTTCCTCAGAGCCAGGGTCTACGGACAAGATGTCTGATCCGGAGACTGTTCACGTCACTTCTCCTGAGCCAGTGTGTGTGTTGTCTGTTCCTGTTCCCGAGCCAGAGTCTGTGTTGTCGGTTCCCGAGCCAGTGTGTGTGATGTCTGTCCCCGAACCAGTGTGTGTGATGTCTGTTCCCGAGTCAGTGAGTGTGTTGTCTGTTCCCGAGCCAGTGTGTGTGATGTCTGTCCCCGAACCAGTGTGTGTGATGTCTGTTCCCGAGCTAATGAGTGTGTTGTCTGTTCCTGTTCTCGAGCCAGAGTCTGTGTTGTCTGTTCCCGAGCCAGTGTGTGTGATGTCTGTCCCCGAGCCAGTGTGTGTGATGTCTGTTCCCGAGCCAGTGTGTGTGTTGTCTGTTCCCGAACCAGTGTGTGTGTTGTCTGTTCCCGAGCCAGTGAGTGTGTTGTCTGTTCCCGAGCCAGTGAGTGTGTTGTCTGTTCCTGAGCCCGAGCCAGTGAGTGTGTTGTCTGTTCCCGAGCCAGTGAGTGTGTTGTCTGTTCCCGAGTCAGTGAGTGTGTTGTCTGTTCCTGAGCCCGAGCCAGTGAGTGTGTTGTCTGTTCCTGAGCCCGAGCCAGTGAGTGTGTTGTCTGTTCCTGAGCCCGAGCCAGTGAGTGTGTTGTCTGTTCCCGAGCCAGTGAGTGTGTTGTCTGTTCCCGAGCCAGTGAGTGTGTTGTCTGTTCCCGAGCCAGTGTGTGTGTTGTCTGTTGCCGTGGCCGCCCGAGGGGTCTTCACCGCCGTGGCCGCCCGAGGGGTCTTCACCGCCGTGGCCGCCCGAGGGGTCTTCACCGCCGTGGCCGCCCGAGGGGTCTTCACCGCCGTGGCCGCCCGAGGGGTCTTCACCGCCGTGGCCGCCGCCTGCGCGTCCTGCTCCGCCCACGTTCCATGGCCCATGCCCGCCATTGCAAGGTCCTGGTCCTGTTCCCTGCGTGGACCTGGCCCTCCATCCCTCCCCCAAGACCACTTCACCTCCCTCCTGAACTTTTTTTTTTAATGGGCGTCGGGAGCCGCCCATAGGGGGAGGGCTATGTCACGGTGTGGGTTCATGTCTTGTTCCTGTCTTGTGTTCCCCCCATTATTGTGTATTTGGTTTAGTCCTGTCTAGTTTTCCCGCTCCTCGTTTGTGTTCATGTTTTCCACCTGTGTTCGTTAATTTGCCCAGCTGTGTCTTGTTTCACTCACCCGGTCCTCTGTATTTAAGCCCTGTGTTTTAGTTCAGTCCTTGTGAGATCTTATTGTTGTAATGGTTGCTGTGTCCGTGTTCCTGGTCTGAGTTTCTTTTGTTTGTTTTATGAATAAATGTGCTTGCAATTGGATTCACTTTTCGCTTCATTCTTCCCGCATCGTTACAATCGTCCTGTCAATCATTCTCGCGGGTCGCGGCTATGATTACAGTTTCAGTAAAAATGTATTTCACCATCATCGGTACCCACCCTCAGCCGATTGGCATTACAGTATTTGCAATCACAATCCCGTGTCAAGACGGAGCGTATGCTGTCTAAAAGAAAAGTTGTGACTGCTGACTGAATATTGAGACTCTCCCGCTCGCTGCTGTCAAGCGCAGCTTCACCAAACAGATTTAAAGGCACACTGTGGAACTTTTCAACCTTTATAATATATTACCAAAACCCATTGAGATGGTAAATGGACTTACAATAGGTTGAATGACATGTCTGCCGAAGCCTGAAGGTGTCTGTATCGCTTTTACTAGCACTATGTAGTTTCGGTTAGGAAACCGTGCGCAAAAAGAACTACAAAATTCGACCGCTTTACGGCATACGTCACTTCCCCCACCACCCCAACTTCCTCAAATTCTAACGTGAGAGCTCATCTCGCGTTTGATTGCCGGCGTCTGTATGTTGTTGTCATGGCTGAATCAACAGCTACTCGGAAGAAAGCGAAGAAAGCAAAGATTTTGTCAGAGGAGACCAAAAAAAGAAAAAGGGAGAGTTTTTTTTCTCCTTTCAGCTCATGTATGTTTGTATTTGTGTAAAAAACAAACAAACTGAAGACTACAAATAACGGAAATATGTAGTGAGTTATATCAGTTTTGTTACACGATTTCCCGACTAGGCTACTCGATTTCATCTCCAACCCATTGCAAAGAGATCCTAAAGACGTTAATTGTTTGCTTCAGGCATGGGCGAGGCTAGCCCCTTTTTAGGGGTGCTTCAGCACCCCTAAAAAGGAGCTCAGCACCCCTAAAACTTGGAGTAAGAAATATTGTTATTCAAAAAAATGTGTTCGTCTTTGACAAGGTTAAATAATGTCCAAAACATACTCCGTAGTTTGTGGTTTAAAATGTATGTGTTAAGGATGAAAATGAAAACATCCCCGCTTAGCAAATGGTTTGTCCTCTTCTCTTTTTCTACTTCTCCTCTATAGAGATTGCTAATGTGACGTCACCAGTGACGTATTACCAGTGGTGAACGCAAAGCATTTTGGGGATCCGCGGCACAAACAGAAGGCGCCAGACTTGATTGCATGGAGGGAAGAACGCAGTGTACAAGATTCCGTCTACCTGCTGTGTTGTAAACTGCAGTAGTCGTTCTCACGATAGAAGTGGCATAAAGCTTAAGAACGGAAAATCCTTTTGTCGTTTTCCAGCGTGTAAAAATAATAGTAACTTACAAGCCATGTTTCAGAGGTGACAAAAAGGCGACGAATGGCATGGATAGCAGCAGAGTTTAAAGTGTGACAAAAGCACAATGTTGTGTTTTATTGCGAGTGTACACAAATATAAGTAAACACTTTGCAGTTCTGTTTGAATTATGTCCTGTTATGAACAAAATGACGGAGTATGTTTTTATGTTTCCACTGTTCGATCGCGTCTCTCTCTCTCTCTCTCTCTCTCTCTCTCAAACACACACACACACACACACACACACAGTTCGATCCATAGACTGAAAAAAAGATCGCGCCCGCGCCTCTCTCTCTCGCGGGCACACACACACACACACACTCCAGGATTGCAATCTTGACATGAATTCTGACTGCATGCAGATAGATGAGAGAGAGAGAGCGAGGAGTGTGGTGCTTAAACTTGCGACTTGAAGTTACTGAAAACTTCGTGTGTGTATGCATGCACTAACATTTAATATCATGTAATGTTAGTTGTATATGGGTGCTGGAAGTTGAGCAACAGGTTGACGTCTCCTGACGCTCATAAGGATCCAGTCCCTTGATTTCCTTTATTTTCTCCTCATATTTCGTCTTTGCATTAGGATTTAGTTTTAGGCGGTATGGTCCAACAATGTTATCTTTAGCCCGCTACATTTTGTAGGATTATAATATGTTTTTCACACTACTGTTTTATTTTTTTCATGCCAGAAAGCAAGCCTGCTATGCCAGCCCATGTAAACTGGCCAAACATACCCATAATTCTTTGCGTTCTGATGACGTTGCCGCCCAGTTGGTCACATGTCTTAGCGATCTCTATACCGGGCGGCACCGCTCAGCACGACCGTCATCCAGCGCGAAACACACGCAGAGTGAGAGCGTCACTAGGCCCTTTTTAAACTTCTGCCTAGCCCCCCTAAACATTTGTGATTAAGTGTAGGCTACACACATTCGTATTCGCTTCAGTCTTGTTATAATCAGATTCAGAGTGTTCTTCATCTTCAATCCGCAGCAAGCGCTCTGCACGTCAGAAATAGAGGACAGGGTGTGTGTGTGTGTGTGTGTATGTGTGTGTGTGTGCCATGTGTGTGTTCATCTGAGCCTCATTGGTATTTCATTGCTCGTCAATGTCAGAATATTTGACATGACCAATCAAATCAAAGTAGGCGGGCTTTATGTTCACAGACGCTGCTGAGCGCCAATTTGAGCAGAACGACTGACTCTTCAGTTTACGGTCAGGTGCGAGTTAAGAAAATGTAAGTAGCTAAACTAAACAATTTATATTTGACAGTTTTTTAGGTCATAAATGTTAAAAGAATGACAAAAATAATTAGAAAACTAATACACTTTTGTCTAATTTCGCCATTTAAAGCTGAAAATAGGCCTATATAACGTGTTTATGTCATTGTGAGGGGACAAGAAACATTAACAAAGCCGTTTTCATAGGCACAAGATTAATAATGCATGTGTACATGTTGAGAATTAATATAATACAATTTGTAGCCTTCAGTAAATTAAAGAAGTTCAGCTAGGAGGGGAAGAGACAGAGCAAGATCAGGAGACTGAGAGGAAAAGACAGAGTGATGGAGATGAGGAGAGAGCAGGTTTTAAATCTATTTCTTATCCTTTTTTGGCCTTCAAACGACCTGAAATGCACATATCAGAGAAATAAAAATGTTTAACCCCATAACAACTTCAAATTTATGACCTCTTTGATTATAAAGCCCTGTCTACGGCCCTGTATTAGGCCTAGATGATCAATAATGAATGTGTACATATTGTGAATGAATTTAATAAACTTAGTTACCTAGATTTGGTAGCTTTGTCTGAGAAAATGATTCATAAATTAGTACAAATCAGTTGACCCTATGTTTACTTTCTTCACTGACAGACAAAAATGAAAAGCCTATATCAGTCAAAGCTCAGCTTTAGGAGGGGAAGAGACAGAGCAAGATAAAAACAAAGAGAAAAAGAGTGTGAAGCTGATGAGGTGAGAAAAAAAAACAGCTGCCCGCACATGGTTTTAAAGCTATTGTTATCCAATTTTTTTGGCCTTCAAAACATCTTAAAATGCACATTATGTAGATCAGAGAAATCAAAATTTTCTCGGGGGAGCATGCCCCCCAACCCCCCTATACCTCACATTCGGCACCTCAGTGATTATAAAACCCTGCATGCCATATGCATGTTACTGGATGAATGAATGTAACTAGTTAATAATGAGCATTAGACCATAAACAAACTTTTTTTTTTCATACCCTCATTGGGGGCTGAGCCCCCCTAAAATGAAAATCCTAGAATCGCCCCTGGCTTCAGGTGTGTTTGATTAGGGTTGGAGATGAACTGAGCAGGACAGACGATCGGCAGGAGCAGGATTGGGCAACCCTCGTCAATGCGACTTACCTGATCAGACATTGTTTTCTGCGTATGCTATGTTGTGGCAATAATTCATCAAACAAACATCACTGCGTAAGAGACACTCAGAGTCAAATTATAAAAATAGAAGTATTTATTCTTGCAAGAATAGGAGCAGTCTAATACACAGTTGTTACCCTGTGCAGAAGAGTGACACACCCTCGGACAGACTGAACCAGCTTTTATCCTAGTTTCAAGGCCTTCTTCCCAGTAGTTTTCCATAGGCGTCACTAGTTGGGCCACTAAGCCCCCCTGCACCAAATGGCCTTCTGACATCTAGGTCAGAGGTCCTTGTTCGTCTGTTCTCTGGAGTGTCTCCCCCTTCTGCCTCCCCAGGTACATAAACAGAATCTTCTCTCACTACAAGTGAGAGACACACATGTGACATTCTTTGAATCATCTATATTTTACTAAAGATCAATGAATATCATAAAATCGCCACCACAACTCCCCACTTTTTATCATTCTGATTACCCATAATCACAATAATAAACAAAAAGACTCTGATAACTGATTAATCAAACATTGTAATAATAGTAATAATAAATGCAAGTTCAAGTCATTACATACAAATCACTCTCCTCGAACCTGTGAAGAAAAAGTTTAGAATGAAGAAGCATAAGGCTGTTTTTGTGGGGGAAAGCCCCATAATTATTTAGCAAGCAAGTAAACATTTTTACTGTGCCGGGCTGAACGAGGACTCACTGTTCCTGCGCTCCTGCAAGCAGACCCTCAGTCACATCAGTAAGGAATAAATAGGTATAACACAGTAAGAAAACAAACAGATAAAAATGTAATAAAAATCCCTCAGTTTCAAACCCTGTCCTTGTACGCCACCTCGTAACACGGATGACCGCTGTTTGTAACCTTCTTTAAATCTTTTGCCCTTAATCTTTCTCAGAAAATAAACAAATAGAAGAAAAACAAACAGAACATACATTTAACACATATCCTGTATCCAATTGAACAGACAGCAGGTTTTCACCTGTCTCTGTAATCATTTTCACCCATGAATAACAAAGTTATCAGAATAGCACACACGATCCTAACTCCTATCATTAAGCCTTTTCCATTAATCTACGCCCATCTCCATATTTTATTCACTTCTAATTCAATTTAGTAAGCTCTATTGAACGCACTGTTTAACAAATCTAACCAGATAAGTCTTATAATTTTATCCATTCCTCTAACCAAATTAGTTGTTCAAAATTAACTCTAATATCTCTAGTACGGACACATCAATCAATAGATTTTCTAAATTTACAATCAAATCAATACCTAGTTCGATTCAATCAAACAAAATCATCCAAATCATCACAAAAACAGATTCTTCTGTTAAACTTAAACCATCAGCTGGTTCCTCCAGGTGTGTTGATCATCTCGTTCGCCCCCACGGACGTTCCGTCTTCACCATGTTGACACTTTGCGTGCCGTTGCAATGGTCTTCCCCCGGAGGTGAGGCAGACAGTTTCTAGCACCGTCTTCTTTAAACCTCACTTTATGCTCTATTGGATGGTTGAGGCCTGTTGGAGTTGTCTAAGGTGAGAGGCTTGGACCCAGGTGTCACATTCTCCAACCATTTTCTGATCCTTACAAGGTTTTCCCTTAGATCACGACCGCACCCCCTCTGGAGTGAACCATTTCTTGCCTGCTTTCACCTGTGAATGGAGACCTTAAGTATTTTGTTAGTGACTGCTTGTCTAGCCGCTCGTCCCTTTTGGTGTGACCTGTGGAATTAACAACCTGAAACATATTATCACAGAGTAATTCCTTGCTCAATAGCACAGGGTTCCTCTTTCCCCTGGAAAACACTCAACCCACTTTGCTCATGTCCACAGCACAATATTTATACATTTGGAACAGAATCAGTTCTGTTTGCTGCAATCCATCCTGACATTCTGCAAAAGGAAAAATCTTAAGTTATGCGCTGCGCAGGTGTGGCACCTTTCCGCCACAGTAATAACCCCGGCCAGGATAGTTAGTCAAATTCATCCATAGCTATTATTTTATTAGGCACATTCTGCCCTGTCTCCCAATCCTGCATGCTCTCTGTAAAGAGAAACAAATTTCGAGGTTATTGTCAGATAGTAAAGTACGTAGTTTCTTTTGTCTACTGTTCTCCCGTGGCCTTCGATGCCCTGGCGTTTCCTGTTGAAACAATCTTTGTTATTGGTGTGTGCGGCACACTCACAGACATCAATTTTGTTAGGCAGAAAAATGGCTTCTTTCAGGGCTTTTATCCAATTACCCCTAGTGTTCTCCCAACATTTATTCAGCAAATGTGAACCCCTTAATAAACCATATTTGGCAATTGTTATACCATCTCCCTCTTGATGCACGACACAACTCGAGCATCAATTTAACATAACATTTAACATAGTGTTTTTTATAAAGTTTGCCATCAACACTAACCCAAACGTTGTCCTTCAGCCAAATTTCCTCCAGACATCTTTCTCTGCCTCTGAAACAAAATATTACATTCTACACGTAAAGCCCAAACTCCTCTTCTTATCGAAGTATTTGAAGGGCAACGGCCCTGAGTCTCACAGCGAATCCTGCTTTCAGGCCTGTATTTGGTCTCTCAAGTCAGTCATCTACAAACATTTCCAAAGTCATCAATTGTTTCTATCAGGTCAGGTCGTGCTGTACAGACTTGGTCAATGTCAGTCAATCATTTCTCCCCCTTTGTTCACAATAATCATAAATGTTAAGGGCTCTCTTGATAATTCGAAATTGACTTAGCCAATGTGTCGCTTTGTTGTTGCCGTCAAATCTATAACCTTTTCGTTTATCTCAACCCATGACGGACGGCGATCTACGATTTACAAATTACATCAATACTTAAACTGATCTTCAAATCTACATCATGTATGACTAAAGTATTACTACCAGACGGAGCTTGATGGCCAATCAACTTAAAGCTTGTCCCATGTTCTTTATCATCTTTTCATCAGATCCACTCAGAATTGTCGCCTTCTTTAAAATTTGTCATTTGCCTTAACCCATCTGTAATGATAAACTCATTCCAGATGGTTAATGACACAATATACTCACTATTCAGGCGGAATATTATTACCCCAAACTAATACATACAAGATATAAAGTGCTGTCACCATCACACACACTCACACTAGACACACATATGTTAACTGCTCATTTTCAATGTTTGCTTTTCTTTATATTATTGCTAAAATATTTAAATTTTAAATAAGATTTTAAACTTCACATTTTCTTGTAGCCTTTACCTAATTTTACATGGTCTCTAAACCAGTTTCAAAGCATGTCTTGTTCATTATTCATTTGAATTTAACAAAGTCAGCTGGGTTGTTTTGTTTCATTATCATTATTTTACTTCAGCTTGCTTTAGCAGGCCGATAACAGAAAGACAGACACAGTTACCATCCCTTCCTCCACTCAAGCAGTCTCTCTCACTATAAATAAATAATCTTTCCCACAGCCTCCTGTAATTTAGACGGAATGTAATCTTAAATTCATAACAAGAACCTTTTACCATTAAACTTTATCCAGACTTTTCTCAAATCAAAAGCTGTCTTCATCTTTAGCCACCACCATGTCTAACGACCTTCAGAAGTTAAAACTATGTTATAACATATTAGTTCAAAATCAACACTATAATTTTCCTTGCCCATAAGGCAACCAGTACATAAAAGTTTTGCTACTGTCTCCACAACAACTAATGGCAATCCCCTCCTGGTCTCAGCTGGCCCTTCAAAGCCCATTTCTGTTAGCCCTTTATCTATAATCTCCATCAGGGTGTTTTCCCCTGGCATATTTGCAGACGCTTGTCACAATAAAAACAAGCCATACAACTAATGCGGTTTCTTCTGGCGAGTGGTATATATAGAGGAGCTTTGCTTTATTGGGGAGACAGTGCCGTAACTCGTCACCGCGTCATCTCCCCTTAACGGCATAAGGACGCTGCTGGCCTCACAGCTCCTGCTCAACCCTCATACCTGTCTCACATAACACACCTCCATTCAGGAGTTGCCCAATGACTTTACGTGATCCACTCTGGCTTAGGTTGCCCCCTGTCTGGCCAAAGAAGGTCTTACCCGTCATAGAGATGGTCACTCGTGCCCACTGGTGACCGCTCTTTCCCATCACAGACTGTTTGCTTCAACAGAACTCAGCTGTTTTCTGGAGCTTAGAAAAGCACGTTCAAGAGTCACCAGAGCCATTCCGATTGCCTAATAGTGTTCAGGGAGACAGGTAAATAACAACAGTATTTAATCACTTAAATCCATTAACCATCTTAAAAGCAGAAACCTAGCTGCTTACACTATACTCAGGGAATTTAGATCACAACCGTACATTCAGTGTACTTCATCTGTAGCCGGAGCCATCGGCCCTGCCTCTGTTTCATGGTGGGGACTAAGATCAGACAAAGAAGTTACTGGTCCTAAAATAAACTAAAATGTCACTTCTATCGTTTAAGATCTGCATTATTATTTTAGAGACTTCTTTAAAGTCCTTCAGTTTTACTTTTAAAACATTTAAAATACAAATTGCCCTCTAAATGGCAATGCTTTCTTTTAACATCTCTGTGTCTATGATTCTCAACTGAAACACTGACTGAGAGAGACTCTGAGACATTCAGGACTGGTACACTGCTCTCTCATATACTTCTAACATCAAACTTTTATCTACCATCTTTTAACTCTATCCCAGCTTAAGGCATCTTTGCCAGAAATGACATACGGTTTCAAATAAACATATTATTTATATTTGTCTTTTGCCCACACATCAGGGAATTAAGACATTACAAATTTCCACTCAGATTGAGTCTCTGTCGCACTGGCACTTTCAGGCACAGCACACACACCAAATCCAGATAAGCAAACTGTTTCAGCCAAATCACAAGCTTATCTTTTAAAAACTAAAACATCAGCTCTGTTCTTTTCATGGTCAAAACACTAACAAAACACATTTTACATTTAACAACTGTTAATCCATTATCCTACTGCTTCTGCTTATTTGTTCTTACATAAAAATAATTATTCTAGTTCTTAGTAACGTTTCAAATTTCATCTCAATTTTAGTTGTCAGGTTCTTAATTACCATGGTTTCCACACCTGACTTCAATGTTTTCTCTAGGAGATTATCAATCTCCATTTAGGATTCACACTAACTTTTTCGAGGCTAGCACTCTCTGCTTGATGCATCTGTTGCAATTATTATAAATCATCTGTGAGATTAGTCTCTCTATATAATCTAAACCCTTTTTAAAATGTTTAATTAAAACAATCATCCTTTTAGTTACCTTTACATGTTTTGCAACTCACATTTGTTGGAGTCATTCATTTTGCATCAAACTGTATTCATCAATTCACCTATAAAAATTACTATTATAGATCTTTTCTTCAAAAGGATTCACTTTAAGACTTCAATCTTTTAACCTTGTTTTTTTTTATCTCTTATTTCTCAGACAAAATGTTAATGTCGTCATTTAAACACTGATCTACTTTCAAACCCACATTATTATCAGAAATGTGTCACTATCACATTTTTTAAACCTTCTCGGTGGGCATTTACAGTTACTGACCACAATCAAGACACTCTCTGTCATCTGGTGGGTTCATGTGTCAGCCTCAACTACAGCATCAGACACCTTGACTATTTGATCACTGTGAGCTTCCAGAATCTTTGGACATAGCTGTCTTTACACCTTACTAATTTGGTATTATCATCAACAACACTAATTACAGAACAAGTACATATCTGACATCCGTGAAGCCGGGCTGAATAAGCAAACACTGTTGCTGTACTCCCAGCATAGCTGGACCCTCAGTCACTCCTCAGATATTAGATACAGACATTGTCTACAATCACAAATACCAGGATATACGCATTCGTTTTTTATAAAACTATAATTCCCAATTCCTTTTATAATAAACGAAGATGGATGGTAAATCCATTCCTTTCACTACCCCATTATAGACCCTTTAGGTTCAAAACACAATGATTGTCAAACTAAAACTAAACATCATTTCAATCTTTATTTTACCATTAAAAATATAGAATTGTTCCCCATTTTGCTCAAAACATTCTTCATATCATGTTAATCCCTGTCAATCATACAATGCCTTATTTTATTCTAAAACTGACTTTTCATATCATTTAAACAGTTAATTTGACTTCCATAAATTCTGTCAGACATTTTATTTTCATCACATAGTTTTCTACTATATTTCTTCTCAATCTTTCCCTACATGCCCAGTTCCTTCTGTATCCTCTCCTTTCTTTTCTCAAACATGCCAGTTCCTTCATTATCTAACCAGTACATGATTGTTTACATACAATCCCAACACAAACATATCTCACACACCAACCTCCTTGTTTTTTCCCCAGTTCCTCTATTTCATCAAGTGTCTCACCTACAGTTCCCTCTATTCCACACAGACAGCCTTATTGCTGCTTGCTACTTCAATCCTTATCATATAAATTCAAGTTCTCTAGACATCTAATGTCATGCATCCATTTACTGGATGAAGAAGTAAAAACCTTATTTCTCTCGGCAGTTCGACTTTTTTACCTGCCCCTTTAAGACAACAATCCATTGTTTGTCCACATTGCTTACACACGTTGACCACAGCCATAACAACCTTTTTGTTTCTCACTGCCCTGTTCAACTGATTCTCGCACTACTTTCAGTCCTTCTTGTGCCATGGTATTTTCTCAGTTTTTCCAATATCTAAAACATAAATTTTCCCCCATAATTTTCTCATTTGATAGAAAACCGGTGTATCAAATTTTGCATGCTTACCTTGAGACTTCCCCATATTGGCTGCTTCTCTGTTCTCTGTGGATTTCTCTTCAACGCGCGTTTTCTTTAATCTGTTGGGCGTCCCCAGCAAATCCGATTCTTTTCTTTTAACCCAAATCGGTCGGGTTGCACTATTAGTGCCCTCCTAATTATGGTTTCCAAAAAAAATTCTGGTTCCCCCTAATTAGCCTCAGCACCTAAAAACAATTTGCTCCGTCCGTGGAACAACTCATTTCCAGGTTGCCTATCTGTTTGAAATCTCTTGATCTGTCACAGTTCTCAATTAATCCCAGATTATTTATCTGCTTGAAATCTCTTGACCTGTTACAGACCTCAATTAATCTCAGATTATTTTCTCTCGTATCTGTTTGAAATTCTTTTGATCTATATAGATCTCAATTAATCTCAGATTATGTACCACAGAAAAACAGCTCTCAGCCAATATGGTTCAGTTTCACTCTTCCCCCAATTAAACCGAATTTAAATGACCCTTACCAGAGACGTTGTTTCATGCCACTTGCGGGTTCTTTAGATTCCAGTGGTCGATTCTCCCGGCCCTGATATCGGTCGGCCCCTCTCTCTCAAGTTTACGAGGTAGAGCTGGAACTTACTCAGTCCAGGTGGCCAAACACCGTCCGATCTCAGGTCCAGGAGGCACGTCAAGGAATATCACTTCTGACACCAAAACTGTTGTGGCAATAATTCATCAAACAAACATCACTGCGTAAGAGACACTCAGAGTCAAATTATAAAAATAGAAGTATTTATTCTTGCAAGAATAGGAGCAGTCTAATACACAGTTGTTACCCTGTGCAGAAGAGTGACACACCCTCGGACAGACTGAACCAGCTTTTATCCTAGTTTCAAGGCCTTCTTCCCAGTAGTTTTCCATAGGCGTCACTAGTTGGCCCACTAAGCCCCCCTGCACCAAATGGCCTTCTGACATCTAGGTCAGAGGTCCTTGTTCGTCTGTTCTCTGGAGTGTCTCCCCCTTCTGCCTCCCCAGGTACATAAACAGAATCTTCTCTCACTACAAGTGAGAGACACACATGTGACATTCTTTGAATCATCTATATTTTACTAAAGATCAATGAATATCATAAAATCGCCACCACAGCTACTTTTATTCAATTTGTTTTCTTTATAGGATTTATATTATTAATCTTATATTTATATTATTATTTTGGTCAGTAGTGAATCGATTAACTTTCTCCAACATACAAATCAAATGCCGTCTGCACACACATACACGGGAGGTTGACCGGTTGACTGTTTGTTGACTTTTGCGACAATGCTGCGGCGCTTGTGGCCTCTAGGGGCACTAGACGTGAAAATTTCAGGTCGAGTACACCCTGGTGGCCAAAAGTTCTGCAGTGTCCGGCGCAGTCATTGTTGATATGCTGGAGCACTGTCTATGAGCAGAATGGCGTCTAAGCGATTGTGGTGTTCTGTTCTTGGGTGTAATAACGAACACAGTCATTTTAATGTTCCTAAATCCGAACCGCTGAAGACGCAGTGGCTGAGTTTGTTTTCGAAGGGAATATTCCCCACGAGCAACGTCAATGCTCTCATGTTTGCGCGAATCATTTCACACACCAGACTGCTTTATAAACGAGGATCAGTATAAAGCTGGTTTTGCTAAGAAGCTGCTCCTGTTCCTGCTGAACCTCCAGAAGAACCGAAGTGAGTGTAACGTTTTATTAAACTTTATATTAATATTTATATTAACCCTTGTAAATCGCTAGCTGCACGCTTCACAATGAATGCGTCTAAGGTTTACACTCAGGGTACATTACGGCATGTTTTCAATGTATGACGTTCTCAATATAATTCATAATCCCACGTTTATACTGAACAACGCGTTATGGTTATTGTGTTATTGTGTTACAAACGGTGTACGCACAGAACAGAGAGGCGGGGTGAGCAAAGCTCATTATCATTTAAAGTCATATACACTGAAACGGCGTGCTGAAAACAGAGCTGTTTTTTACCAGGTAAAATAAGTGTTTTCTTACAATACTAATGAGAATTTTTAATTAAAGTATATTACAAACTTTTAATTTAGACCCTAAAGAATCATATTAGCTTGTACAAAAATGGCATTATATGACCCCTTTAAGGTTGGTTCAGCAACTTTTAATGAAGTGGAGGTCAGTTCTTGAAGAAGAGGAGTTGAAAACCATCAAAGACTTTTGTAGAGGTGTCATAAAGCCAAAGGAGGATGACCCTTTCCATATTTTAAGCCTGTCACCTAAAATGGATGAGTATGAATGTCCTTTTTTGGAGAAGAAAGATGTCTGTTTCAGTGCTGGTTCATTTAATGTGAAAGATGTGTATAAAAATTGTGTGAAAGTGTTTAACAGAAAAGTTCTACATAACAGGAGTGATACACCTTGGCGTAATGTCATTGGGCTTAGTAGAGATTTTAGACCACAATGGAGAGCACTATATAAGCCACCGTTACCTAAGAGAGCGGGTGACATGCAGTGGAGAATCTTACATGGAGTCATAGCTGTGAATGCTTTTATTTCTGTAATAAACCCAGAGATTAGTTCTGATTGTCCTTTTTGCTTGCAGAGAGAAACCATTTTTCATGCTTTTATGTTTTGTGATAGATTGAGACCATTATTTATTGTTGTAGAGTCTTTTTTTAAGACTTTTAATGAAAAATTCTCTATGCAAATGTTTATTTGTGGGTTTAAATATGTAAAGAGAAAGGCTTCTGAGTGTCAGTCGTTAAGTTTTGTTTTTGGCCAATCAAAAATGGCAATATGTGAGTAGGAAGAATAAGATCGAAAACATTTCTGGACAAGATGTAATGGTGTTTTTTTTCCAATCTGATCAAGTCCAGAATAATCACAGATTTAAATTTTTTCAAGGCTATGAATGATTTGTCATTGTTTGAAATGAAATGGTGTAGTGGAGAGGTATTATGTTCTGTTCATGAAGGGACACTAATTTTTGCTATTTGTTTGCAGTAAAAGGAGTATTTTTATGATGTTATGTATGAATAGCAGTTTAGAGTTGTTGTTGTTTTTGTGTGGTTTTGTTTTTTGTTTTATAAAATGTAGAATGATGTAGGCCTAATGAAATAATGTTTTATTTTTGATTGTAATAAAATGTGTATTTAAATTCAATTCTCTCTCTCTCTCTGTCATGCAGTAAGATAAAAATACATATCATATTTGTATGGTTATACCTGGCCATAAATTTGCACTTCCTAGGGCAGATCAGAGCTAAACGCTTCTCTTTTAGTGGAAATAAAAAATATAATATCATGTGAAATATTGTAAGTATTTGTGGGTTTTATTAATTAAATTAAATATTAAAAATACATTCTGTATACAAAATGTTTTACAATTACATTCATTTAGACAGTCAGTACAGTCTTAAAATTAAGAAATCAATGTCATTCACACGTTATACTGTTTTTTTATGTTCATTTTTTTATGTTTATTGTTTCAGCATAAAACATGTTTAGTAAAGTGAATTCAATGTGGTGTTCACATCTTCATATAAACACACTGACACAGGCACTGAGGGTTTGAATATTGAGTTTAATATTGAGGAATGAAACAGTTTTCAATAGTTCCTCTATACTTGGCAGCTCATTTTTTGTCTGTTATTATATCAGACAGACTATTTTCCGCATGCGGTTGAATGTTTTCCGAAGGGTTCCAGAGGGTGACTTTTGGATTTAGGGTACTGGACTTCTTTCAGAGTTAGACATTTGTCAATGTCTTTAAACACTCCTCCACACACCTTAATATGAACGTACTCATCTACTCCGACCTTCACCTGAGAGAGAGAGAGAGAGAGAGAGAGAGAGAGAGAGAGAGAGAGAGAGAGAGAGAGAGAGAGAGAGAGAGAGAGAGAGAGAGAGAGAGAGAGAGAGAGAGAGATTTTCACACTTGAATTTTAAGTGATCTCTTCCATGTAAAAGCCTGTTCACATAAAGACCTAAACACATTCATTTTCCATGACAACAATCATATTTCTACGAGTTCTGCTACAGTGACCATTGCAGAGTAAATTTGAGTGTCCAGCAATGCTACAAAGTTGAGAAGTTTTCTCTTATACAAATGCAGAGAAACTTTATACTTGATTCACTTAACCTTTTCAGAGAGGACTGAAAAATTACTGGACACATCACATCCGTTTAGGACACACTGTCACAGTTGGCTTGTTGATATAGGAAACATACAAATTGTGCCAGAAGTATTCCATAAAAAATCCATAAAAACCCCAAAAAATACTCATTTACCTTGACCAGATAGTGTCCACCACACTTTGGCTCAGACCTAAAGGTTTTAGGAATGAAAACATCAAAATGGACTCCAGCCTTCTTCTCTGTGTCTGCCTTCATCTGAATAAACAAATGCACATTTTATATCTATATTATTACTTTAAATAGATTTCGTTTATTGGTCTAGTGAGGTACGTCTATCATTCAGATATCCGAAAACTCATGTGAAATGTTTTGTGACTTTAAGTGAAAAGTAAAACAAAGTAAAAAAGTTCTTTAAAAAATAACAAATAATTTCGCCAACACATTTTACAGCATCAAACTAGATCAGGCTGTGTTTGAATAAAAACTGCATTTACTACAAGAGTGATTTTCAGTCTCCTACCTTAATGCACATGTTCTCCACCTCCTCAGTGGCAGACGCCTCTGTGCTCCATCCTTCAGCGATTGCTGCAGTCATTGTGCTGGTGATCAAAGCTGGATAATAAACGGTAGGCTATTATCAGGCAGTCTGTCTCACAGATTGATTCTGATCCACTATTTATGCTGCCAAAATCTCATGACGTCAGTCGTCATTGTAATTCCATGTCATCACATAAAAGAGACTGAATGAATGAGGAGTGTCACTTTGGGGTGTTGTGTAATATTCAGAAAAACTGTTCTTTTTTCTGTGGAACAGAAGAGAAGATATTCTGAAGAACATTGGGAACCAGTTGACCCAATATTGGTGCCCAGAGTCACACAACTTTGAAACAACATGAGTGCATAGATTTGTTATTTTTGAATGAACTATCCCTTTCAAATTGACCCACAAAAGCATCATGGTTTTCTTTATTTAGTTAACAAAATACAGAGCAATGTTTAACAGTTTAGAGAATCTGAGATAACGTTTTCTATTTGAATATTTTGTAAAATGTAATTTATTCCTGTGATAAAAGCTGAAAGTGCAGCATCATTAGGCTACACCAGTCTTCAAAGAACTGATAAATAAAATAAAGCAAACTTAAAAGAATCAGTATCTTCTACAGATCATACATATATAGAGTAAGAAATAAAAACATTAAAAACTGCTTTTTTTTTGTACAGATACAGTATGTGTGCGGATCATCTGATCATGATCTCCTTAAAGTGCGTATCTATACGACGAATGTTATTTCTCGTGCCATTTACACGCCAAAAATAGTTTTGATACGCAGTTTTTGCGTGCATGATACGCACTTTATGGCGTGTAATACGCACGCACTCCGCACCCCTAATCCTAACCAAGCGTTTTCAGTGCGTAGCATATGCACGCAAAAAAAAAAAAAAAAACATTTTTGGCGTATAAATGGCACGAGAAATAACATTCGTTGTATAGTTACGCACTTTCGTGAGATCGTGTTGGTCTCGTCGCTTAAATGTCATTATCAAATACAAATCTGGTTTTCATGATCTCTGTCAAAAGGAGCGCGACACTCTTAAAAATAAAGGTTCATTATTGGCATCGATGATTCATGAAGAAACTTTAACATCCATGAACCTTTCTATTAACAAAAAGTTATTTATAGTGGAACATGTTCTTTAGATTTTTTTAAAATGTTCTTCACTCTAAAAGAAGTTTATTTTTAAAACTGTTGACTGAACAATATAGTGCCGTTACAAAAAAATTATGAAGCTTTATTAGGCCGTAGTAGGCCTACAAGATGTTATAATTTGAGAAATGTTTCAGATGCTTCAGAAATCATTCTAATATTCTAATATCTGAAATCTAATATGCTAATAAGCATTGTTGAGTATTATCAATGTTGAAAACAGTGTGTACATTTTTTTTTCCAGGATTCTTTTATTCTTTGAAAGTTCAAAAGAACAGCATTTATCTGAAATAGAAATTGTTGGGAAAAGCTTTTTACTGGAAAAGCTTGGTTTAAAGCAGTGCTCTTCTCAAAACTGTGAGTATTTAAGTCTCACCGTCATAATGATGTGCGGGAAACACACTCTGAACCTTATAGCTTCATTTAATTTCATTGTCATCACTTCATTTTATAGAAACTGTTTACACACACATATGTTGTTGTTACCGTAGAATAAATAATCAATGCACAAATTAAACAAACCTGCACAGTATTATCAGTGTGATAAAATAAAAATTGTATGTATTATATGTATCTTTAATAATATTGTGTGTGCAGGGCCCTTATGACACACACACTGCAGTGCTGTAACCTGTGAGGACAACTGTGTGTTACTGTGTTCTGATAGAGAGTGATAGAGCTATGCGATAGAGTTCTGATGTTCAGCAAACCGTTGTGAAAATAGAACTCACAGTTTAAAGAATATTAGGACTGTTTCGACAAATGTGCCAAAGCAATTGAAAAAACTGCAGTAGTTTGGGGGAAAACAGCAAGTTTCTTGCTAAGACTTTTGATAATTTACCGTTTAGGCCTAAAACCAAAGTGAGTGAATAGAATACATCTTATATATAGGCTATATAGGTTTTCTCGTTTTTCAGGAAAAACAAAACAAAAACGTTTTGACATATATCTCTCAACGTATTTTGTGTGGGCTGCGCTTCATTAGATCCAGTTTCCAGATACAGTTTGAAATCCATCAGTCGTGACTGTACATGTCAACCGGTAAATGCAACTCCAAAGAAAAATATTAAACTGAAGATACTGAGATATTGAAAACAGGAATTCTCATAAACAGCCTTTAACTCACATAATCACAGGTTTTGCAGGTTCCCCTTCAGTCGCTCACGTTCGACGTGACGTCGACGTGACGACGTTAGGGGATCACTTCAGGGAGCCCTATCAACTTCGAGTATCTAAGAACAAGCCAATGAACGTTGGCGTGCGTGCACGCGTCACGCGCCCCCGCCCCGCAGCGCGGGTATAAAACAGGAAGCGGCGCGAGCACCCACCGTCTTTCATTTCGGAGCGCGAGTTTCCTGTGACTGTGTGTCTGAGATTCAACGCCTTTGAAGACTCGAGGAAGATCTCTGTTCCAGTGTTGGTGTGACGGCGCGATCAGCGGTGGCCGCGAGCAGTGCAGCTCTCAACTGCTGTTCCCACAGCACTTTTGTTTGTGTGTGTGTGTGTGTGTGTGTCCACACAGTGGCTACCCCTGGGCGCCTCAGCACTGTGAGAGCAATTTCCTTTTTTATTTTTACTAAAAGAGCAACACAAGCGGACCCTGCGTCTTTTTCAAGATGTCATTCCGCTTGTGCGTTTCTGGATGCAGTCGTTCCCTGGCGCCAGCAGATGGCCACAATAGCTGCATCTCGTGTTTGGGCATTCGGCACGCTGAAGCAGCTTTTGTGGATAGTTCATGTTCCCATTGCGGGAATATGACTATCACAGCACTTAGATCGAGACTCGCTTACCTCAAGGGAGGTGCAGTCCCCTCGCCTATGCCCCGATGGAGATGACGACTCGGCTGCGTTGCCCCCTTCGGGGTGTGTAGCGTTGTCCGAGCCGGATCCAGAGTGGGCCGCTATGCTTTCCCGGGCCGCCGAGAAGGTCGGGCTTGCGTGGAATCCTCCACCACGTCCCGAACCTTCTCGGCTGGACGATTGGTTTCTCGGGGCGGGCCGTGCTGGTTCTCAGTGCGCCGCCCCGGTACCTTTCTTTCCGGAGGTGCATGAGGAGCTTTCTAAGACGTGGAAGGCACCGTATAGTGCCCGAAGCCGTCCTAGTGGCTCCTCTCCCCTCGCCACCCTCGACGGCGGGGCAGCTAAGGGGTATGTGGGGATCCCCCCAGTGGAGCGGGCTGTCGCGATGCAGTTGTGTCCGGCGTCCGCCTCCTCCTGGCGGGGTGACCCACGCCTCCCGTCCAAGGCCTGTAAGTTCTCGTCCGGTCTAACGGCGAGGGCTTACAAGGCCTGTGGACAGGCTGCTTCCGCTCTTCATGCCATGGCGCTCTTGCAGGTCCACCAGGCCCAGGCGCTCATGGACATGAACGAGGGTGGTTCTGACCCAGAGCTCTTCCGGGAGCTCCGTGTGGCAACCGACCTCGCCCTCCGGGCGACGAAGGAAACCGCACGTTCAGTCGGTCAGGCGATGTCCACCTTGGTGGTCCAGGAGCGCCACCTTTGGCTCAACCTGGCGGACATGAGGGACACCGATAAGTACCGGTTCCTGGATGCCCCTCTCTCCCAGGTTGGGTTGTTCGGCGACGCGGTCGAGAGCTTTGCCCAGCAGTTCTCGGCCGCACAGAAGCAGACGGAGGCCATCCGACACATCCTGCCCCGGCGGACCTCTGCTGCTACCCCCCGCCCGCCGGCCGCAGCTCCTCCGTCTACTCGTCGCCGAGGTCGGCCTCCTGCGGCGTCCTCCGCTCCCGCTAGGCCCCAGCAGCAGCCATCATCCAGGCCTCAGCGTGCAGCAAGCCGCAGGAAGTCGACCCCGCCCGTCCAGGCCGCTGCCAAGCCAGGAGGCAAGTGCCGGTGCAAGCATCCCTGAGACGGGCGGCCCAGAGGTGGATCAAGTTGCTCTTCAGGAGATGGCGGACGTGCCACTCCTTCCCCCGGTGGAGGGCCGGGTGGAGAATCCTTTGTTTCCTTTTCTTTTTGTTCCGCCACTGACCCACGGGTCAGTGGTACCCACCTTTTCAAAGAAAGAGCAATTTCTGAAACCTCTGGGCCCCAAGAGGGCGCGCTTGGCAGTCGACGACGCTATGCCTTGTCACTCCCGAGCCCCTCTTCCATCGCCAGCGGGCAGCAGTGGCTGTGTCCTGGACGCACTATCGCCTCCGCACACTCACTCTGCCCTCCGACGGAAGCAGGTACGTCTTGCACCACACGTTCAGACCCCACTCCGGGCCGCTATGCCGCCCGAGTCGGGTCCCTGCATTCCGTCACGCTGCCCCACTCCGGGTACGTCTGTGGTGCCGTTGGTCCCGCTTGCTCGGTCTCTGGGAGCTTGGCTAACGCTTCCCAGTCCGTCTCGCTGGCTCATCCGTACTGTCAGACTCGGCTATGCGATTCAGTTCGCCCGGCGCCCCCCTGTTTTCAGGGGCATCCTGTTCACCCGTGTTCTGGCGGACAGTGCCCCTGTTCTCAGAGCGGAGATTGCAGTCCTACTGGCGAAGGACGCAATCGAGCCGGTCCCTCCAGCCGATATGAAGACCGGCTTCTACAGCCCGTACTTCATTGTACCCAAGAAAGGAGGTGGGTTACGGCCAATCTTGGACCTGCGCGTCCTGAATCGGTCCCTTCACAGGCTACCATTCAAGATGCTTACGCAGAAACGCATTTTCAAATGCATCCGTCCCCAAGATTGGTTTGCAGCGATCGACCTGAAGGACGCGTACTTTCATGTCTCGATTCTCCCTCGACACAGACCGTTTCTTCGCTTTGCGTTCGAGGGACGGGCATATCAGTACAAAGTCTTACCCTTCGGGCTGGCCCTGTCGCCCCGCGTCTTCACGAAAGTTGCGGAGGCGGCCATTGCTCCCATGTGCGAGCGTGGTGTTCGCATTCTCAACTATCTCGACGACTGGCTTATTCTCGCCCAGTCGAGAGAGCAGTTGTGCGAACACAGGGATTTGGTGCTCAGTCACCTCAGCCACCTAGGGCTTCGGGTCAACTGGGAGAAGAGCAAACTCACCCCCGGGCAGAGGATCTCTTTTCTCGGTATGGAGTTGGACTCGATCAACATGACAGCGCGTCTCACTGAGGCCCGCGTCCAGTCAGTGTTGAACTGCGTGAGTACGCTCAGACGCAGAACAGCGGCACCACTGAAACTGTTTCAGAGGCTCCTGGGGCATATGGCATCTGCAGCCGCGGTAACGCCGCTCGGATTGCTTCATATGAGACCGCTCCAACACTGGCTTCACGATCGAGTCCCGAGATGGGCGTGGCAGAGCGGTTCGTGCCGGGTTCCAGTAACCCCGCACTGTCGCCAAACTCTCAGCTTGTGGTCGGACCCTTCGTTCCTGCGGGCAGGTGTTCCCCTAGAACAAGTGTCCAGGCACTCTGTGGTCTCCACGGATGCCTCTACCACCGGCTGGGGGGCCACGTACAACGGGCATGCAGCTTCAGGTCTGTGGACGGGGCCTCAACTGCATTGGCACATCAACTGCCTCGAGTTGTTAGCAGTACATCTTGCGCTGGGCCGCTTCAAAACGTCGCTACAAGGCAAGCATGTACTGGTCCGTACGGACAACACTGCGACTGTTGCGTACATCAACCGTCAGGGTGGTCTACGCTCCCGCCGCATGTCACAACTCGCCCGCCATCTCCTCCTTTGGAGTCAGAAGCATCTGAGGTCGCTTCGTGCCGTTTACATTCCGGGCCTGCTCAACCGTGCAGCCGACGAGCTCTCACGGCAGCAGGTGCTACCGGGAGAATGGCGACTCCATCCCCAGGTGGTCCAGCTGATCTTCAGGCGCTTCGGGACCGCACAGATAGATCTGTTTGCCGCCCCGGACACGTCTCACTGCCAGTTGTTCTATTCCCTGACCGAGGGGACCCTCGGCACGGATGCTCTGGCACACAGCTGGCCCCGGGGTCTTCGCAAGTATGCGTTTCCCCCAGTGAGCCTTCTGGCACAGACTTTGTGCAAAGTCAGAGAGGACGAGGAGCAGGTCTTGTTAGTTGCGCCGTATTGGCCCAACCGGACCTGGTTCCCGGAACTAGTGCTCCTCGCGACAGCCCCTCCCTGGCCCATCCCTCTGAGAGAGGACCTGCTCTCTCAGAGACGGGGCACCCTGTGGCACCCGCGTCCAGACCTCTGGAAGCTTCATGTCTGGTCCCTGGACGGGACGCGGAGGTTCTAGGTGACCTACCCCCAGCGGTAGTTGACACCATCACTTCCGCTAGAGCCCCCTCTACGAGGCGCCTCTATGCATTGAAGTGGAACCTATTCGTTGAATGGTGTTCTTCTCACGAGGAGAACCCCCGATCATGCTCGATCAGAGCCGTGCTTTCCTTCCTGCAAGATGGGTTGGAGCGAAGGCTGTCTCCCTCCACCCTTAAAGTGTACGTGGCCGCTATTGCCGCTCATCACGATGCTGTTGATGGTAAGTCCTTGGGGAAGCACGACCTGATCGTTAGGTTCCTGAGGGGAGCGAGGAGACTGAATCCTCCTCGCCCACTCTCTATACCCTCTTGGGATTTGTCTCTGGTCCTTTCGGCTCTTCAGAGTCCACCCTTTGAGCCTCTGCAATCAGCTGAGTTAAAAATCTTGTCCTGTAAGACAGTTCTCCTGGTTGCATTGGCCTCTATCAAGAGGGTAGGGGACCTACATGCATTTTCGGTCGACGAATCGTGCCTGGAATTCGGCCCGGATAACTCTCACGTGATCCTGAGACCCCGGCCCGGATACGTGCCCAAGGTTCCTACCACTCCCTTCCGGGACCAGGTGGTGAACCTGCAAGCGCTGCCTTTGGAGGAGGCAGACCCAGCCCTGGCTTTTCTCTGTCCCGTCCGCGCTCTGCGTTTGTACGTGGACAGAACGCAAAGCCTCAGGACCTCAGATCAGCTCTTCGTCTGTTACGGAGGCCAGCAGAAGGGAAAGGCTGTCTCCAAGCAGAGGATGGCCCACTGGATAGTGGATGCCATCGCCTTGGCTTACGAAGCCCAAGGCGTGCCTTGTCCGCCCGGGTTGAGAGCCCACTCCACTAGGGGTGTCGCTTCTTCTTGGGCGCTAGCACACGGCGCCTCGCTGACAGATATCTGTAGAGCTGCGGGTTGGGCGACACCTAACACGTTCGCTAGGTTCTATAGCCTACGTGTTGAGCCGGTTTCTTCCTGTGTGCTCGCTTCAACCAGCCGGTTTATATTTATATTTATATTTATACACACACATACATACGCGTACACGTACATACATACGGTTTATATTTATGTCTGAATGGAACACAGACCAATCAGTAGCATCAAAACATCCCTGTAATGTCATTTCACTCTCCTTCGTCCAGCACTGAACAGTACATGATGAAGGTTTTAGTTGTTTACTCCTTTGTATATATACAGGAAGAAGTAACACAGAGGAATGATCTGATTTTCCAAAGGCTGGTCTGAGACTAGATTTATAAGCAGATTTTACATTACTGTAACAGTGATCCAGGATATGTGCTCCTCTAGTTGGTTGTTTAACATGCTGATAGTAGTTAGGAAAAACAGTTTTGAAGTTACTCTTATTAAAATCACCGGCTACTATGACCACAGCATTAGCATAGGAGTTCTCAAATTTGTGTACAATATCACTTAGCTCCCGCAAGGCAACCGAAATGTCCACCCGCGGATGTATGTAAACACCACACAGGAGCATTACCGAAAACTCCCGTGGGAGATAAAAGGGGCGGCATTTTAAAATAAGACATTCCAAGTTAGCGTTGCAGGTTTTGTTCACGATGACACAATCCGTGCACCAAAGTTTGTTAATTAAAAAACACACACCTCCACCCTTCGATTTCCCGGTGCGCTCTTTCACCCTGTCCAAACGGTGAACGGAGAAGCCCGGCGGCTGGAAAGAAGAGTCTGGTACGCCACTGTGCAGCCACGTCTCCGTCAGACAGAACACGGAGCAGTCCCGGGCCTCGCGCTGGATCTTAATGCGGCTCAACAGGTCGTCCGTCTTGTTCGGCAGTGATTGGACGTTTGCCAAGTAGATAGACGGCAACGGGATCCGCGACTGACAGCCTCACAAGCAGCCCCCCTCGCTTCCCACGGTGTCTGCGCCTCCGCCGTTGGTCGCCTGTGCTGATACCCCCACTCAGGGGCTCAGATGAGCGGCGAGTGTAGCGACGCCTGCTCCCGGCCTTTTCACTGTGCTCGCGACCTCCGTGTCCCGACTCCTGGCCTCGCTTGCCTCGAATGGGGCACGCTTCAAAATCGGCACACCTCAGATCAATATTAACATATGAGAGTCCACACACTTCCTCGCGAATCCTCAAAAGTTTCTCGCGGCCATAGCTTAAAGTGGCAAGTGCATCAAAGATAAAAACAAACATAAAACAAACAGCACAAATGAGAGCTCTTGCTACGGCGCCCTGCCTCGGCGCCATCTTGGATCATTGTCCATGGCTACTTCCACCATGTCACAAAGCTCTAATCATTTCAAATTGGTTTCTTGAACATGACAATGAGTTCACTGTACTAAAATGGCCTCCACAGTCACCAGATCTCAACCCAATAGAGCATCTTCGGGATGTGGTGGAACGGGAGATTCGCATCATGGATGTGCAGCCGACAAATCTGCGGCAACTGTGTGATGCCATCATGTCAATATGGACCAAACTCCCTGAGGAATGCTTCCAGCACCTTGTTGAATCTATGCCACGAAGAATTGAGGCAGTTCTGAAGGCAAAAGGGGTTCCAACCCGTTACTAGCATAGGGTACCTAATAAAGTGGCCGGTGAGTGTAGTTGTCATGATTAAATTAAATCTAGCTGTCATCTTAAATTGTCATGATTGTGCTTTTTGATAATTTATTCATAATTCATATACTTTGTATTTAAAATTAAATTCATTTCATAGCATTATTCAGTTATTAATAATAAATACATTTATGCCACATTTGAGCAGCATTAAACAGTCTTTGTACATAAACAAATGCCATGCCAGATGTACATGTAGCTTGTTCCACCTTAACTGTGTAAAGACAGCTGATTTGGTAATTTTCCCCATATCCAAATTAAACTACATTGCCAAATGTTTTTTTTTTACTTTCAAGACACTAAAACTGATCAAATATATTTGACTGTGTGTGTGTGTGTGTGTGTGTGTTTAGATTGTCTGGTTGTATGGTGACAGAGAGAGGCTGTTGTTTTCTGGCTTCAGCTCTGAGTTCAAACCCCTCACACCTGAGAGAGCTGGATCTGAGCTACAATCACCCAGGACAATCATTAGTCAATCTGCTCTCTGATCCAAACTACAGACTGGACAAACTCAAGTATGTTCAACACTAACAATCATCCTGTCATGTGTGTTTGGACATGTGTGCATTATAAAGTCATTGGAAACTCTGTACATGATCCCTGCACACATATATACTGCAGAGTAAAATAAGGACGTGTCTTGAACTCTGTGACTGAAGATGATCTTGATTCAGAAGATCAACAGCTGCTTGTGACTCATAGCAGCAGCATCTGAGAAACACACTCATGTCTCTGATCACAAAACATAAATTCAAAGCTTGTTGTTGCTCTAGAAAGTAAATTCTCATTGCTGTCAGAGACATGAAGCAAAAACAGATCCAAGATACAGACAGAGATCAGTCTAAATGAGAAGGAATGATGAAGAATTGACCTCATGATGCTGAATAAAGCAGATCAGTTAGAAGATTAATATCAGTTATTGATTAATACACTTGCACAAATGAAAGGATAAAGACACAAATGATCAGTGAATGTAAAGGTGAGTCTGTAGCTTAAGGCTTCAGGGTCTTATCTAATGATAAAGGCTGTGAATCAGGAACTATATCAAATGCTGGAAGACAAACAGAGGATCTCAAATGATCCTCATCAGAAGAGACATCGACCTGAGTTTGGAGATATAGTTCACTACACTCTAAAAAATGCTGGGTTGTTTTAACCTAATTTTGGGTCAAATATTGACAAACCCAAACCTTGTGTTAAAAATGTAATTTAAAAATTTAACCCAACGACTTGGTTTGTCCATATTTGACCCAAAGTTGGGTTGAAACAACCCAGCAGTTTTCAGAGTGTATATTCCAGGTCTTCTAAAGATATGCGATAACTTTGTGTGACGAACAGAGCAAAATTTAAGTCATTATTAACATGTTCATTATAAGTTCAGTTCAGTCTTACATGAGCATTGAGATGATAGAATAATTTTCAATGTAATTCCCACTTTTATTTTTTTATATAAAATCATTATTATGTAAATTGACTGTGACATCTTGTTTTCATAGTCTGGATCATGGCGGAAAGTTCAGAACTACAAAAGGACTAAAGAAATGTAGGTCACACACTTAGTCTTAATCGTTGTTTTGTTGCGTTATAAAAGTTATAATCTCTCTTCTTGTGTTCAGATGCATGTGATCTCACCCTGGATTTAAACACGGCAAACACTCGTCTCGCTCTGTCTGAGAGGAACAGTAAAATGACACGTGTGGAAGAGGAGCAGCCGTTTCCTGATCGTCCAGAGAGATTTGATGAATGGCCTCAGGTTCTGTGTAGAGAGAGTCTGACTGGACGCTGTTACTGGGAGACTGAATGGAGCAAGTGGGCTGATATATCAGTGACGTATAAAGGAATCTGCAGGAGAGGACACAGTGATGACTGTGGGTTTGGACTCAATGAAAAGTCCTGGAGTCTGAACTGTTTTATTAACAGTTTCACTGTCAGACACAATAATGAGAGTATATCTGCCCATTCACATCCCTCTAACAGAGTAGGAGTGTATCTGGACTGGCCGGCCGGCACTCTGTCCTTCTACAGCGTCTCTAAAACACACACACTCACACACTTACACACATTCAACAGCACATTCACCGAACCTCTCTATGCTGGATTTGGGGTTCATTTAGGTGGTTCAGTGTCTCTGTGTGAGATTAAACCGCTTCCTGTGAGAAACAACTGAGACACAGTTGAGTGAAAGAAACTCACATTATCTCTCTCTTTAACTCACACAGCTGTAAACTCTTTCTCTCTTCAAATCTTAATTTCAGTGTGTATATTGAAACTCACACACATTGACTTCGGTCTAAACGAGACACACCACAGACTTACTTATATTGTGTTATTAAGACATTTGAATGCGGCTAGACAGGAGATTTGTCTTTGAGTCCCTGAGCGCCACATGGAGGAACATTTAGTTTATTACTCACAGGAAATAGTTTATTAGCAACTGCTTGCTCTGTTACTATGGTAACTGAGGGTCAGGTCAGAGGTCATCTTTTAAACACACTTCATTACAAATGAGTTGAAGATGTGGATCAAACTCGTGTCACATTTAGTCTTTGTAGAGACTCAATGATCAGGAGAGTTTGAGAATCTCTCATAGTTGTAGAGTTTGAAAACATTCAATGATCAGCTCATGTCTTGAGCTCAACATTATTATGAGCTGAAATTTTATCATCAAATTATGTATTTTATCCTGTTTCTTCCTAATAATTTGTCATTTAATAGAAAATTATAATTTTCTAACATTTTCTATCAATAAAATTCTATTTTTCAAAAAAAAAAAAAATAGATATAATTTATCCTTCAGTACGGGTCAAAGCTGTTTGATAAGTAATATGTCAAATATGTATAGTAAAGACTCTGGGCGGATCTAATCCGTGGGGAATTTGCATATCATAATCAATAATTGATAATTAATAATTATTCATACATGTTTGGATTAGATCGGTCTTACATGTTAATAAATCTCCCATCGAGGGAAGCCTTTGTAATTTTACCGAAATGCATGCATGTGCATCCCTGCAATTAACCACAAATTAATTGCAGTTAATTACACGGACCACGTTTTACAAGACAGGCAAAATTAATTAGCTCAATTTAGTTATAGAGTTTATGAAAAGTAATTCTGTGGCCACAATAATTAGTTTTCCTGCTCTATAAACAAATACCCTTTTTAGGTATCTTCAATTATGTAAAGCGTGTAGCTTTTGATCGACATTTCATTGACTAGTTTATGAGCAGGGATTCAGTCAACAATGAGTATAAGACTTTTAATATATATTGCATTTAATAATGGCAAAACTACTTATACATTTACTACGTTACAATGATACATGTATTTACAAACATTAAAACACAAACTAAGACGACGCAGGGCGTTTAGACAGTGGATACGCGTAAGTGAGTTGGAGAGAGAGAGAGAGAGATTGATCAGAGAGAGAGAGATTGAGAGGAGTTCGGCAGAATCTCGAAAGATCACAGAGTAGGAACAATTCACCTGAACAGTCTATCCCTTTTTGGACAACATGGAAAAACATGGTAAGCTTCTTAGAAGCTTTGATGAACATGTATACTTGCAAATTGTCTCGTTCTCTGTGATGCTGCATTCCTGCACGCGACCCTTCTCGGCCGCGTGCGCAAGAGGAGGTCCTGTGTTGTACGTGTGCGCGCTCCATGGCTCGCGTGGTCCTGCGTGCGCGCTTGTTTGAAAGGGTTAAAGTCTGTGAGGTGAATTTTCCAGGGAAAGTTCGGCTAAGTTCACTTCCTTTTCGGGAAGCTGAACAAAGTAGGCAAACTTTAACAAGAGAAACAAAAGAAACGATAAATCCCCCCGTAGGGGAGATATGGACGTTACGTGATGTCGGGAAATCGAGAGAACACAAGAGGGCCGGAGAGGAGGAAGGGAAGATCCTTTTATAGTCTCGGGGGAGTTACAACCTCTTCGTGTTGGCTCAGCCAATCAGAAGGTCGGACTCACAGGCGGGAGTTCTGGTTTTATGGCCCTTTGTCTCTAGAGTGTTCGTGGCGTGTGCACGCTGGGGTGGGGGTGTTAGCTGGTGAAGAAACTTATGAAAGATGCTGTTGGCCACTAATGTGTTGTTGCCACTGACATATCAGTATACAGTCCTTTTCACAGTACCAAGACTAAATATGCCACACATCCGATTCTGAGAATTAAAACAAGACCAAGAACGATTTATAACAATTCTGGGAATAGACAGTTATATGTAAAATGCATAATGATAACTTCATAGTCTTTCCAATGTAACATGGACGAACACGCACACATAAAAGACAAATCGTAACGTGAGATTAGATACATGTATCGCATGGTTATGCATAGGAGATATATATATATATATACATATAGGAGTACAAAGGTTTCATTTCTCCCCCAGGACTCAGTCCCTGCACATTCCTTTGAGGTCGTAAACTTGTAAGCTGACACCGTGTTAGCTTGGTTTAAGGGAATGTGGGTGTATGTGTGTGTGTGGGGGTGTTAATTTACTTTCAGGCTTTTTGGGTCTGAAGGCTTTGGGATTTTAGCAAGGACTTCTTTAGTTATTCAGATTCACCCTTCGCCCAGTCCTTACAGTCCCCCTTTTCGTCAGATGATGTCCCTGTGTGGACATCATCGGACGACAATCATAACAATGGACGGATGACAGGTGAATCGTGATGGTCGGGTAGCAGGTGGCTGTTAGTGCTGAGGGCTCAGCTTGATGAGGTTTGATGCAGCCTCCAGTGTGGTACCCTCTTCCTGAGGGTCCCGTAAGCTCGGCTGTAGATGCTTGCATCTCGCAGTTCCAGTTCAGGATCTAGGGTGAAGTCGTGGTCCTTGAAGAAGGATGGGATTTCCAGTTCTGACTGGTACTCTTCACTTGGAAGAGGGTACGATGCCAGGTCGTCATGGTGGAGGGTAGCACCTTTTGGTACTTGGATTCACCTGCTCGGGTTGAGCAAGGTGACACGGGTGGCAGTGTCATTCCGGTCGTACGTGAGTGCGGCGGTGCGCACAGGAGTGTTGACAGGCCACCTGTCACCTACAATCTCGGCTTGGGTCTCGGTGACTTGGGTGCCAGGCTTGGCTTTAGCAGGGCAGCGTGTGTCGCTGATCTGCAGCCCGCAGATTCCGTCAGTGTTGTCTCTGAGGAAAAGTTTGTTAGGGCAGAGATAGTGAGTGTCTTTGATCAATGTGCACACGTGCGGATTAGGAGCTATGGACAGCTTTGGGTCGCTGTCGTGGAAGGCAACCACGTCCGGTGTGCGGATCTTGATGTGAGTGTTACTTTTCAAAATCAGCCATTGACAATGTTCTTGAGCCGGTGGATTCGGCTCGGTCATGATGGGTAAGTTCAGGAGAAAAGTGGGGTGGCACTACCCAGAGAGTAGGCGAGGTGTATTTGCAGAAAGTCAGCTGGCGTGGTGATGGCGGAAGCCAGCACGTTTTCACGAGGCTTAAGGGTATCAGGTGCAGTGGAATTCTACCCATGGCTAGGCTGTCATCAGGGCTGTTACCAGCTGAGTTTGAGCAAAGTCATTCTAGAAGACAGTAAACAGCTGTTTCATGGGGTTTACTGTCAGGGTCAGCAGAACGCTGAATGTTGAAGATTACCACAGTTCCCTTTAGCGTCTTGTCTTGCAGGGACGCACTCTGTGTTGTGAGTTACTCTTTTATCTGTGGAATCTCAGTCTGAATTTTCGGCTACATGCCGCCTCACGTTCACTGCATTCATGCTGGGCATACAAGTGTTAAACAGAGTTCTGACGGCAGTGGCAGCTGAGGTTTGCGTTTGTTGAGTCTCTTGTGGAGTGTGAATGTCAAGTGTCAGGGCGTGGTTGATTACTGTAGGGGTACCCCAGCGCAGAATCAGCTGCAGTCCAGGATTGGACAACAGGTGATGCAGTTGTGCAGTGCAGTGCAGCAGCAGGTGTGCAGTTGAAACACAGCTAGGAGAGCTATGTCGCTGAAAACAAGTTCAGTTCAGCTGGGCACCCCCCCCCCCCCCCCCCCCCCTTTCACAGTTCATAATTCCAGTTCTGGAATCAGGGTGAAATCGTGGGTTTCGTAAAGGATGGGACTTGACTCAAGTTCGGTCGCAGCAGGGTAGCTCGGGTCTCGGAGCAAAGGCTGCTTGATGCTGAATTTTAGCAAAATCATTCTGGCAGGCAGTGAACAGTTGTCTCGCTGGAGTTCACTTGTCTGGTTCCGTAGAATGCTGTGAGCGTTGTGGATCTGTCACGGCTCCTTTCAATTTCTTGATGGTCTGTGAGGAGGCACTCTGTGTTGTGAGTTACCTTTTTGCTGTGGGATTTCAGTTCGTTTTGTTGCTGGACATGCCGGTGTTTGACTGCGTTCTGACAGCAGCGGCTTGTGTGTCCATCTAGCTCTGCTTGTGTGACAGTCGACCATATGCTGCTAGATGTCGGACCTGGTGATGACTGCAGCTGTCCTCTGGTTGGCTGGAGGCACAGGAAGACGTCCACAGCAGCATCCTGTAACAGAGACAGGGGAGAGAGAGAAAAAGGGAGGAAAGATTTCAGCGGCTGTCGGCTGGGACAGTCTGATGCCTTTTGAGGATGCCGATATGCCACTTGCTGCGATGTCCGGGTGCTGCGCTGTGCAGCCCCCATGGTTAGGCTGTCAGTGGAGGAGTTCACCTCCCGCAGCATGTCTGTCATCAGGGCTGTTACCAGCTGAGTTTGAGCAAAGTCATTCTAGAAGACAGTAAACAGCTGTTTCATGGAGTTCACTGTCAGGGTCAGCAGAACGCTGAATGTTGAAGATTGCCACAGTTCCCTTTAGTGTCTTGTCGATGGTCTTGCAGGGACGCACTCTGTGTTGTGAGTGGCTCTTTATCTGTGGGATCTCAGTCTGAATTTCTGCTACATGCCACCTCACGGTGACTAGGTCCACTGCATTGATACTGGACATACCAGTGTTAAACAGAGTTCCGACGGCAGTGGCGGCTTCGAGGGAAGCTCCTAGAAGCCGTTGGGAGTGGTGGTTGTGGCACTTAACAGTCATTTTCTCAAGCTGGTTGAGCATGTGTTCGACATCGGCCTCAGCGTGAGTGAGGGAGTCCTCTGTCCATCGGGCACTTGCTCAGCTGTGTTGTGTTGTTGCACTGGGGTAGTGTGCTCTGTAGACGTTGCGAGGGTCGTGACGAACATACACTCTCTGAGTGTGAGTCCGGCAGAAGAGGAGTCCTGGTTGTTCCCTTCGGACGATGCCTGATGCCGGTCCTGGTGAGATGATGTCCGATTGCGGCGGCCCTCTGGTTGGCTGAAGGCACCGGACGGCGAACACCAACAGCATCCTGGTAAAGTGAAAGGGAGAGAGAGAGAGAAAGGGAGGAAAAATTTTGGCAGGTGTTGTCCTTGGTTAGGACGCCGGTATGCCACTTGCTTCGGTGTCTTGCAAGTGTCTCTGGTGCTGCGGTGTGCAGCACATGGTGCGTGGGCATACATTGGCCTGACCCCCCTTTTGCACTGTGGCACCACAAGCTTTTGCGCAGTGGTGGCATCAGGTGCAGAACGCAGAATGTTGTCTTGTGCACGCAGCATGTGCAAGGTGACTGCAGGTGTCTGGGGCACAGGTTGTCGGTGGGTGCATACTGCGGTCGTGGGCGGTTGGAGGGGTATGAGAGGTGGTTTCTCATAGTGTCCATTGGTTTGTCAAGTCTTTGGTAAGCTGGAAGGTGCAGGGTAGCAAGTTCACATTTACATTTGGTGCTGAGGATGTGCCTTCATGGCTGGCTGCGGGAGTTCTTGTAACCTCTGTGACCTGCCAGTCAGGTTCTCATGACCTGTGTGACTGGAGGGGGATGGGTTCTTGAACTTGAGCACCGACATTAAGTTGCTTGAAGTTTATTAAAGGCTCAAAGCGATCTAACAGATCTTGTCCGATCAGGAGTGGGTGTGTCGGGCACAAAAGGCCAATTGTTGGGTGAATGGGAGCTACCTGTTTTGAGCCAGATGTTGTTTTGGCTGTAGGATTGCACCTTCAGCTCACATGTTTGGGATTTGAGAGTTCGTTCTTGACTCTTAGCTTCTTAGAGTCTTTCAAAGAGTTGGGCTGACATTAACGTGATGTTTGAGCTAGTGTCTGGCAGGCCTGCAAGGCTCAAATCATTGTCTCTGGTGGTGGCTAGGTAGAGTTGTCGTGCCACCCCCTTTTTGATTAGGCTTCCCAGAAGTCTTGGCGTCTGGGCTGGTGTTGTGATTGTTGAGCGGTTAGGGCCGGTCTTGTGTGGGACACCGGACTGTCATGCTCAGGTTGTGCAGCTGTCAGCGGTGGTGTCTGCTTGATGCTGTCACTTTGTGATGTGACAGTAAGCTCTGTGGTCTGATGCTGACGAGCAGTGTTCTGGGTGTCTCTGACGTGGCTGCACTGTTGTTGTCTGATGTGTGCTCAGACTTGTGCTTACCAGTGGCGTGTTGAGAGGGGTACCGATCCGGGCTGGTTGGGCTTGAGTCTCTTGGTGATGGGGGTGCGGCTCGTTCTGGGTCGCCGGCTGGCTTTCAGAACGTTTCAGAGCTCTTGCTCTGGCGCGTTAGATGAGCATCATGACTGTTGTGTTGCCCTTTGCTGGCCTGGAACGGTTTAACTCTCAGTGAAGGTTTTTGTGATGTGTGGGGTGCCCTGTAGAGGCGGCTCTGAGTCGTGCTCGGAGACAGGTTAGTTTGAGGGTTTTTTTACACAGTCTTTTCGGACAAAGTCTTTGCTTAATGTGAGCTTTGTGGGCCCAGTCTCGTAGCTTGGTAGACATACTACGGGGACAGGCCAGGGTGCTTACGGAATAACTCACTGTGGGATGCAGGTTTTGAAGGACCAAAGTTCTGAAATTGGCATCCTTTCCATACCTGGTGGTTTGTCGAAGTCGGTGGAGTTTCAAGTCGGGCTTGCTTGATGTCCACGGCGGTGATAACCCTTGGTCTGATTCTGGATCAGGGAGTTAAGCGATCAAAGCGTATTGCAACAGCTGATAGTCCATTTTGACAGTCTTTGTTTGACGATCTAGGAAGCTGTGCGGCTCACGACTGGACGTAATCCATATCAAGCAGAATCTGTTTCATGCAGTCAGGTTGGTTAGACAGTTTGCAAATGACAGTCTTGTCTGCATGTCGTGGCTTTTCTGGTTAGCTTTGTTAAATCCTTTTGGAGCCATGCCGTTGTTTGTGGCAGTGGTTCCTTGGAAGGTTGGGCTCGGGTTAAGCAGGGGCTTTGTGGCATTCTGGCACACTTGTTGTGAGTGACTAATGCGTGGCCCTAAACTACTAAAGCTTCAGAACTACTGCTTAATAGGTTCGTTAAGTATTTAGCATAAAGCTAAGTGTCTCTTGTGTCCTAATCTTAGCTGTGAATGTTAGGTCTAAGTCTTGTGGTCCGAGGGTATTTCCTGGAAAGGACATAGCCGAGATGAAATAAATGACGTAAGGTGGTTCTTATGACTAGATTATTTCTCTGGACTTAGCTGGTGGTTCACTATGGCTCGACAAAGTGAGCGATAATAGGGAAAAGGACAGCTTTCTTATTTAAATTCTGCTTATTGTCGATCCTCAGAACTCTAGTAGTGCCCTAGTAGTGCCCTAGTAACTTGTCGAAATTATTTGTGTTAAAGGGTCACAAAATGAGTGCACTGGTTGAAATTAAGCCAAAATAACAAATAAGGGTGTCTGTTTCCTTTCTGGGCCCTATGGGAAATGGAACCACACTCGGACAAGAGAGGCAAAGAAATTAAATCATATAGATGACTTAATAGACAAGGGAATAGCTGCTTGCTATTATTATCAAGGTCAAAGGAATGAAATAATTAACGAGAAAAAATAAAATAAAAATTCAAGCAAAAGGAAATAAAATGATCAAAACACGGGAATGATCTGAAGTCGAGAATAATCAGTGGCATTAGTGACTAAACTTTGGATTTGCTTTGATCAACACTCTATAGTGGGTTGTAGCGGTTGTATGTTCAAAACCACATCGTGTGTGTCCCTCCAAAGGTTTAGTTAACATGCCGATGAAAATTCCTATGGTTATATGAAATCTTCTGTAGCTAGTTACGCAGTTTACATGTAGTTAAACTTAAGGTTAATTAACAGGGCATCTGCGAAGTTAGTCTTCAACGGTTAGCAAGGAGTATTCCTAACCCAGTGAAGGTAAACTTTAGCTAATAAGAATTGCAAACACGGAAAATGAATAATTAGAAACCCTAACTGGTGTTGAGGAAAGTATTCTAGAATACTTTGCACTGTGGAACACAAGCGGTGATTAAGGGTTCAAGTAAATGATGCTAACTGCTAACTGTGGAGGTTATTCAGCTTAGCCTACGTTGGATGGGAGCTAGGTTAGGTTCGCTTAGCCTAAGTTAGCTTGATGCTAAGCTAGGTTAGCTTAGCCTAAGTTAGCTTAGTGATGGGTTAGTTTAGCTTAGCCTAAGTTAGCTTGATGCTAGGCTAGGTTAGCTTAGCCACCCAGGCTGGTTTGTTTACAAAAGGGACATTAAGAGTTAACACTTCCTGTGACAAGTTATTGTCATGGGAGCCAGAGCGTGTCAGAGCAATTCAACAGTACCTGAAGAATGCCTGTGTATTTTACATGAATCATGCACGTTTTAACGGGTTAAAAGGAGGCGCCTATACTTTATGGTTTTCAAGAACTTGGTTGCATTAAGTAAAACGCAAATGTATTTTGGCATTTGCTAATTTTCTCATGGAACTCTGTTCTTTACTCTACACGTCTACTTATTTGTTTACAGAGTAAGGAAATAGATTTGCTGCAAGTCAAAGCTTGTCTTTTCTATTTGTTTACAGAGTAAAGAAATAGATTCGCTGCTAAGTCAAAGCTTGTCTAAGCATATATAGTTACGTCTCTCTCATGCATGAATGCTGACTTTTCCGCGAGTTGCTTGTTTTGATCGTTTAGTGGCTTTCTGCTTGTAGATGCAGCTAAAATTTAGGTGAATTACAACAATCTACCAATAAAATTAAGGCCTTTACTTTGTATAAAGGGGAGCGTCACCCAGGTCTACATACATTTAACTCTGTCCTGAGCTTTCTTTGTCAGAAACAGGTTTAGTTATACCGCGATTTGGATTTCTTTATAACCAAAGCAGAATAGATATCGGTACAGATTACAAGCTGCTGAGAGGGTACCTTTGTTACACAGACTTACGCTTTAATGCTGAAGTTCCTGATACCAGTTGGGAATCTAAGGCTTTTTTTTTTTTTTACTTAAAGTAGAGACGTCAATTTCAGCTATTCGTTTTATCTGCATTTAGACAAGCCAGCGATCAAAATGCGTATTGCACGTTGTGTTTTAGTTGGATCGCGATGATCAAGTGCACGCCTGTGGGTTAACAGTAGTTTACAACTCGGGTGATTTTACTACACTCTGTCATCAGGGTAAGGTATGCCCTATTTGGAGCTGGTGTGTTCTGTAACTCTGCACTGTCACGAAACCTAATGTTTAACGGTGCCGATTTAAACAACATCTAGAAACTGTTAGTTTCAAAAGAGTCGTGCATAGTCTGTCGGCCGTTGAGGCTTACATGTCTATCTAAGATTCCTTTAACTTAGTAAAATTCTAATTCTACAAAAGCAGAGTCTCGCAACTCTTTGAGCACACATTTTCATCTACTTTTAAAAGTTCTACGTCCGATGTTGATCAAGGACCTTTTAGCAGAGTCTTGCACGGCGTTCGTGCAGTGTGTCTTCTGGATTTGCAGTTCAGAATAATTTGGGGTTTTAGGAATTCTTACTGAGTGGGCCTTCGCGCATCGTTGAGTGGGCATTGCGTGGGGGCAGGAGAACTATGGTGACTGACGGGTTTTGGAGGAAAAGTTTCTTGAAACTGGCGTCCTCCTCAGTTACAGGTTCGTTGTAAGTTCCACAGCGAACTCGTTCGGAGCCTGGTGGTGATAGCACAGGCCCTCCTGGGTCTGTCCTGCTGGGTGTCGGTGTCATGTGTTCACCGGTTGGAGACCGCAGGTGAAAAGTCAATGTCTTGTAGATTGTCAGAGATGCTGTGGAAGGCGGGCTTTTCCACCCCCTTTTTCAGCTCTTGTGTGTTGGCTGAAACGTGCAGGCCGGTCAGGGGGAACTTGTGGTGTGTGTTTCCCCTTTCCCGTTCATGCTGCAGTCTATAAGAGTGTTGCAACTCTGTGGGTCAAGTTCGTGTTCGGGATCTTGTCTCTGCTGGACGAGATTGTGGATGGTCGCACGGGCCTCTTGCGCGTTTCTTTCGCAGGACGTGGCTTTCGAGTCTCTTTCAGTTCAGTCTCTGCTCTTTGCAAGAGTCTTCGCCTTGTCGGAGTTTCTCGTTTCTGGTTCTTTTCTCTGACTATTCTCTTCAGTCTGTGTAGAAGATAGACAGGGCAGTTTGAAGTCTTTGTACTTCCTTCTGTAGCTCGGGGTCGTTGTCATCCTCGGCTTGCATCCTTAGCGTTGCAACTTCGTGCTCCAGGGCGATGCAGCTCCATTCGTGAAGGCGTGCTTGTGCGATGAGCTGGCAAGTGAGGTTTTGACGTGTCTGGCCTGGTCGTGTCGTGGAAGCTTTGGCTTAGTTTGGGCGCTGTCAAGCTTGTCCACGTCTGAGTCCAGCTGCTCTTGGCTCGGGGCTCTGAGTCACTGGCGACCTGGGGCAGGAATGGAGGTGTCGTGGCTCTCAGCCATTTCTCCAGGTTGTCCCAGCGGGTTGTGGGACTGTAGGACCGGAACATACTGGCTTTACTGTGGGCGAGAGGAACACAACACACACAGAGAGACCAATGCAAGTTCGACTACGTCTAACGAGCTATAATACAGGCTAAGCCTTGTATGAAACTTTTGGTTAACTGATGCAGACAGTTAAACCGTTTGGTGGGACAATTTGGTTAGGTCATCGTGGGTCGTAATGAAGATTTTAGACAGGGCGCTAGCTTAGGGGTCACCTGTCGATGCTAACGACTTGATTGTCAAACTATTCTTCAGCTTTCCTTGGTGTCTCAGATAGGTTCTGTCTCTAGGTGGACTGAAAAGAGCAATGGCAAGATAGCAAGGTTTGAAGTAACATGCATCTAACAAGGATGAGAAGGTCTGTGATGAAATGGCATTAATAGTGACACAGGAAGTGTTACAAGGGAAGAGGAGGCCTAAGCCTGCAGTTTGTGGCTTGGAGAGGAGGGAGCCAAACACTTCAATGACCAGGGGAATCTCTAGATTCTGTGGCCAATACTAAGTGTATGGGTTTAATACCTTTCTAGTTTGCCTGGGGTGAAATGGGGTCATTCTGGTTGGAGTCAGCATCGTGGTTGGTCCCTCTGTCGCCCCCAACACATGACAGCAGTGTCCCGGGCCTTTCGGTGCATCTGTACCGAGGTGCGCCCTCTCCAGCAACTTGACCTTGAACACAACCGGCGGTGCCAGATTGGTGATGTCGTGTTGCGGGGCGCACCAACGGAAAGATACAGGAAAGTCCGAGACCCGCGCTCAGTCATCGCTGGTGACGCAGATCAGATGAACCAGCCTGCCGGACCCCAAGCAGAGATGACTGTCAAATCACCACGGCACGAGAGAGATTTCTACTTGCAAACACAAAAAAGGATGAAGAACAAGTGTACTTCAATGTGAATTAAAGCTCCTTTATCTAAATCAAAATTGAGTGTCTATTTTGGTAGAAAAATCAAAGGCAATGGCTTTACTAAAAATTATGGTATAAACAAAAAGGGAATTATGACAATGTTAATTATCAGAATAACCTAGCCTCCATTCCGGAAAGGGATAAAGTGCAGCAATGAAGAGCACAGGAGGAAGCCAGCCGTAGTAGCGGGTTTGGACCACTATGGATGTGGAGCTTGATTTGAATTGTATTCAAACTGATTTAAACACAATTCAAATTGAGCAAATGCATAGGTGTTGGGTAACCTCTAGATTAGTAAGGATACAGTTGTAATAAAACCAAATCAAAATTATTAAAAATAATTTGAAAAGGAAATATAGAAATAGAGCCACAAAACAATTCCCGACGGGAAATGAGAGACTTAATTCAAATTAACCTTGAAATTTGTTTGCTTCAAACCAAATTTGAAGAAGTGTAGGAAATTAAAGGTTGGCCTTATATTTGATTACGATCACGACTACAGTGAGGTGTCGGTGGTAGTAACCAAAATAAAACCAACTAGGAGAGAGCCATTCAGAACAGAGATGTTAGGTGATGATGACTTAGCAAAGGGGAGGCCACAAGGGGGCGCTTTCCCTCTAAGTGGTCATCAGAAGCTGCCAAGACTTAATTTTGAATTTTAAGTTCAAATGTGGTATGCACCAGATTCAAAACAAGTGCACACAGTCAAGGCAAGGAAAATCATGTTATTAAAACGAGGCTGTAAATTGCACATGCATTGAAAGTTAGAGAAACTCAAAATTCAGTAAGAAAGTAGGATTTTTCTAAGAGAATTTTGAGGAAAGGATGACCTAGCTGTTAGTGTCCACACGATGGCGCTATTGCGCTCACCCGGGGTAAAGCCAGGACACTGTGGTAATTTGATGCTGCAAAGTACTCAAGGCTGCGCCCTAGTGTTTGGCAGCAGAATTACACCCGCCTGCTCCCCTGTGATTTATTTAGAGGGCGTGGAGCGTTACCCCCTCCCTGCTGAATAATCACGAATATTACGGAATTTTAAATCTCGACGGATTTCTTTCCGGTGCTATATTTTACAAACACATTTGGCAGGATTTCTTCGCTGCGCTGTGCAAAAGAAAACAGGAATTGTTCGTCTGCTTTCTGCTCCCATAGGCATAATCAAATAGCACTTATGATTTAGTATGCTTTAGGTTTTACAATTGAGTAGCTAAGTCAATGTTTTTAACCAGGAGTTTATCGTTGATCAAACGATTATAATATCAGGCCTTTTAAGAATAGTGAAAGAGCATCGTTTCACTAACTCTTGTCTTCACTTTTTCCGAAGAACGTCGTTCGGTCAAAAGGAGTTTAACATTAAAAATGTCATAATTCAAAAGAGGTTTATTCGTCTTTTGTAAGACAAATTTAATACTATGAAACTGCAGTTTACTTTTTAGGTTTGCTGAACTGAGACGGCTTTTGCCTTTAATCAGTCAGCCAGTGAGTTCGCATTGCGTTCGCTCACTCCTCGAGGCGCGCATGTAATATTGAATATTACATAAACATTATTAAATAACAATATACACATTAGATTGAAACTGATAGCTCATAAACAAGTTTGAAATGCCCGCATTCTCCACCATTCATGTAAAGACTCTGGGCGGATCTAATCCGTGGGGAATTTGCATATCATAATCAATAATTGATAATTAATAATTATTCATACATGTTTGGATTAGATCGGTCTTACATGTTAATAAATCTCCCATCGAGGGAAGCCTTTGTAATTTTACCGAAATGCATGCATGTGCATCCCTGCAATTAACCACAAATTAATTGCAGTTAATTACACGGACCACGTTTTACAAGACAGGCAAAATTAATTAGCTCAATTTAGTTATAGAGTTTATGAAAAGTAATTCTGTGGCCACAATAATTAGTTTTCCCGCTCTATAAACAAATACCCTTTTTAGGTATCTTCAATTATGTAAAGCGTGTAGCTTTTGATCAACATTTCATTGACTAGTTTATGAGCAGGGATTCAGTCAACAATGAGTATAAGACTTTTAATATATATTGCATTTAATAATGGCAAAACTACTTATACATTTACTACGTTACAATGATACATGTATTTACAAACATTAAAACACAAACTAAGACGACGCAGGGCGTTTAGACAGTGGATACGCGTAAGTGAGTTGGAGAGAGAGAGAGAGAGATTGATCAGAGAGAGAGAGATTGAGAGGAGTTCGGCAGAATCTCGAAAGATCACAGAGTAGGAACAATTCACCTGAACAGTCTATCCCTTTTTGGACAACATGGAAAAACATGGTAAGCTTCTTAGAAGCTTTGATGAACATGTATACTTGCAAATTGTCTCGTTCTCTGTGATGCTGCATTCCTGCACGCGACCCTTCTCGGCCGCGTGCGCAAGAGGAGGTCCTGTGTTGTACGTGTGCGCGCTCCATGGCTCGCGTGGTCCTGCGTGCGCGCTTGTTTGAAAGGGTTAAAGTCTGTGAGGTGAATTTTCCAGGGAAAGTTCGGCTAAGTTCACTTCCTTTTCGGGAAGCTGAACAAAGTAGGCAAACTTTAACAAGAGAAACAAAAGAAACGATAAATCCCCCCGTAGGGGAGATATGGACGTTACGTGATGTCGGGAAATCGAGAGAACACAAGAGGGCCGGAGAGGAGGAAGGGAAGATCCTTTTATAGTCTCGGGGGAGTTACAACCTCTTCGTGTTGGCTCAGCCAATCAGAAGGTCGGACTCACAGGCGGGAGTTCTGGTTTTATGGCCCTTTGTCTCTAGAGTGTTCGTGGCGTGTGCACGCTGGGGTGGGGGTGTTAGCTGGTGAAGAAACTTATGAAAGATGCTGTTGGCCACTAATGTGTTGTTGCCACTGACATATCAGTATACAGTCCTTTTCACAGTACCAAGACTAAATATGCCACACATCCGATTCTGAGAATTAAAACAAGACCAAGAACGATTTATAACAATTCTGGGAATAGACAGTTATATGTAAAATGCATAATGATAACTTCATAGTCTTTCCAATGTAACATGGACGAACACGCACACATAAAAGACAAATCGTAACGTGAGATTAGATACATGTATCGCATGGTTATGCATAGGAGATATATATATATATATATACATATAGGAGTACAAAGGTTTCATTTCTCCCCCAGGACTCAGTCCCTGCACATTCCTTTGAGGTCGTAAACTTGTAAGCTGACACCGTGTTAGCTTGGTTTAAGGCATAGGTTCTCAAAGTGCGGCCCGCGGGCCATTGGCGGCCCGCCGAAACATTTCTGGCGGCCCGCGATAACATCTGTAAAACTGTTAAAACTATTGCTTTGAAAAAATGAATATCTCCGTTTAGTGGTGTTTAGCGGCATCCATAGGCATAAGCGGTAATTACATGGTCCGACCGACCGATCGCACTTGACCTCACTCCCAAGGCCACCAGGAACAGTGGTTGTCTACACAGGAATAGGAATCGTGGCCAACCGAAACCAGCACCACAAATCCCATTGCAATTTAAAAGGGTATGTTGACCAAGTAATCAATATTCAATGTGACTTAATAATAATCTTAACAAAGTCAAGCTTATTAATGGCCGCGTTTCCATTACCTTTCAAAATGTTCGCGGGCGCGAACACTTGCATTTTCCTATCAACAGTGGAAACAACTTAAACTAGTCTATCATTTCTGGTCATACAGAAAATAATAATGCATTATTCGCAACTACTTTTATTTGTGTAAACTCATAACAAGAAAACGTGCTTTTGTAAAATAAAATAAAACAATCAGTAGCCTAGGCTACTACGCGCTTTCATGATCTCCGTGAACTGGAGCGCGAGAACTGAAACAAAATATAGCCTATGTAGGCTAAAGCTTAAAATGTGCACTTTTAAACAAACAAACTCGAATCGAAAGCAAATACCTGATTATGTAATCCGTATGAAAGGTGGATTTCTCTCTAAAAGCGCATCTGCTTAACAGCGGAGATGGAGATATGTTTTTAGCCGACACTTAGAAAACAATAGTTTATTAATAAACAATTAAAATGCCTCGCTGTTTTTTCAGACGCATTTATTATCATTAGCCTATAACTCACATAAATCAGGCTAGATCAGACACGTACAGGCTATATGGCTCTTCTCATTCATCACTGCGGGAAAAATATAAATTCCAGGTTCTAATTTGGCCTTAGAAAACCAGTAAAATCGACATGTTTTCCATATTAATTTGTGAATATTTAAAATGTTTAATAAAGGGGCCAAAAGTAATTTAAACAAAAATCTGAAAAAGTCTGTCGATATTTACTTTTTTCGCGCAGCAGTTGGTGAAGCCAGTTCAAATAAAAATTTTGTTCAACTTTGCGTTTTAAAAAGACAACAACCGTTCATTTTTCGTTTTTCAGTTACGGGTTAAAAAAGATAGATAATAATATGCAAATCTGCAATAATGGAAAACGCGACTGACAAGCAATGATAGAAATGAATGATGATGATGACTTGTTTGGTAAGCTTCTATTTTAAAAGTTTCTTTCTCTCCCCCCTAAAATTTTCACAAGTTTTGCCAGGTTTAGCCTCAGTTATGAATTAAAATGTGTTTATTGCAACTAATGTAAACTGTAGAGATGCAACCTGGTCATTAAAATAATTTCAAATGGGATTTTCTTTTCAGTTTTTTTTTTCTTCGTTTTCTCCCCCGCCACTTTGGCGGCCCTCAGTTCAATGTTGGGTTCCTAAATTGGCCCTCACCTATCAAAACTTTGAGAACCCCTGGTTTAAGGGAATGTGGGTGTATGTGTGTGTGGGGGGGTGTTAATTTACTTTCAGGCTTTTTGGGTCTGAAGGCTTTGGGATTTTAGCAAGGACTTCTTTAGTTATTCAGATTCACCCTTCGCCCAGTCCTTACAGTATACACATAATAAAGACGATTTAGAGGTGAAGTTGCAGGACTTAAAGAATGGTTGATTTGATGGTTTGGTGTTTCAAGGTCAATTGAGTGTGTGAATCCAATTAAGTGTGTAATATGTTCATCTCACAATCAGAGGTCTCTGTCACCCGCTTATTAAAATGGACTCTAATTTGTGACAATTCACTATTTATTCAATAACACTGATAGTGAACTTATGTTCATCACAATCACTGTTAGTGAACTATTATTATCTGAAAAGTATGTGGAGTTTCAAATATATTTGTGTATATATTTTTCAAATAGATTTGAGACCTGATCTAAATATAGCTATATTAGAATGTGTGTACATTGTGATGTGTGAAATAACTCTTGTGCTGCATTAGTTTTTGGTGTGATTTTTGAAGAAGCTTTGGAGTTGTAAACATGCATGTGAAACGGGTACCGTGGCGTCGGCACCCGTGAGGGACAGATTATTCTCCTGTAACACAGGAGAGAAAACGAGGAGACAGTGTGTCAAGTTCAAGCTCTCTGAAGTAATTTATTCACAATATGTTCATTAAAACAAATCTCTGTTTCTCAGAGTCACATTATGCTTCACATATCATATTTTCAATGTCGTCTTAACATTATAATGACTTTCAATGTTCATGTCAATTCACAATCTGCAATAAAATTAACTTTTCAATTTCACATTCATGTTCTCTGACTCTGTATTTTTATATTTCACACTACTATTCATCAAAAAAGAAATACAAAAACCAAAGTAATATACTTCAATTACTTCTCTTAAATGATTAATTACTTCTCTTAAATGATTAATCATTTCCATTCACAGTATTTTACCAGTATTACATTAATACGATGCTGCAAATCACTCTCAGAATTATTAATATACTTCAAATATAACTTTAAACCTTATTTAACACATTAACTATTATCAATCAATCTTCAAACACACATATAGTACGTTAAACAATACTTATTCACCTTTAAAGCTTATAAAATACCTTCATGTGCATTTGTATATGGAAAAATGTATATTTTTAACTGACGCGCGCGCAAACGTTACATGTGCGTTTTCAGTAGGCCGCTAATCGGTCGAGCTTTTCTTTCTTGCTTAAATCAAACTCAAAAACAACCTCTGACGAGCATCACTTCTCTAAAACAATTCACTTATTCTCTAAACACATTTCAGCATGGTTACATTCAACTTTAAAGTGTTTTTATACATTTACCCACCTGTAACACAGGAGAGAAAACGAGGAGACAGTAGCTGTGTCTGAAACCGCTCCCTATCCACTATATAGTGCACTATATCGGGTGTCAGCCATTTTGTAGTGGTGTCCGAATTCTGAGTGAACAACATCATTCCCTACATTCATTCACTACTTTTACCCACAATCCTCTCTGAATTCGAGTGTACATTCGATGTACACTTGCTGAAGCACTATTTCCCACAATCCAATGCGGAGAGAACTGAGCCCATTTAAAAAACTATTTTTTATTAATCATTACTTGAATATAACATATTAAACCATTGAGACAATATTATATGGATGAATTTTAAAATTAAATGAAATTATATTTATAAGGTAAATTATATAGACCTGTATAGCCTACAATTGTTTTATAAAAATATATTATTTAGGCATTAACACAATTTAATGTTTTACTAACAGCCAGGTGTTTTGATCATTTGTGGCATTGTTGTTAACTCGTTAAACTGTAAAGGGAGAGATGATCATTTGGTGGATGATTTAAAAATATCCGTTAATCATCTGTAGGAAAGCGTATTGATTCGAATATAATAACGGTCGCCTGAGGACGCTCGACGACCACGTCATCTGTGAGCGTGAGAGTTACAATTTCAGTCGATGAAACTACAAAGCTGGCACTGAGTATATAAAATAAAGTCATTATGATTGTTATTGTTGTTAATATTATTTTATTAAGTAAGTAACATAAGATAAAAGGAGTTTTATCAGTACGTGTGACGAAGGCTTTTCTGCGACAGCTCCAGCTCTCTGACGCACAGTGTAAACGTCAGTGTCCGAATTCACCCACTTCATTTCGTTCACTCCTTGCAGATATAGTGCACTCAACTGCCATTCACTATATAGGGATTAGTGAATGAGTGAACGAGTGACCGGTTTCGGACACAGCTACACAGTGTGTCAAGTTCAAGCTCTCTGAAGTAATGAAAAACTCACGACTCACACAGCTTAACACCCATCGCTCGACTCTGCCCCTAACGGTCAGGAGTAGCCTTGCACACTTCTCTCTTTTTCTTTTAAAGGAATCACATTAGAATAAAACCCTTCTGAATGTTTCTTTTTCCAAAATAACACAATATTCAAAATAAAACCAATAATTTTGAATACAATTTCAATACTTTTGTGATCGTCACACATGACTGCATACAATGACTGATACCGTCTTTTTACATGTCGCACGCCATGCTACGGGGTGAGAGAACACTATGTAATCATAAAACCATGTCTACATTTGTTATCGTAGAAATAATATAATTTAAAATAATTAAATACAAGTGTTTTTATACAAAGTATATAATTTTAAAATAGTTGAAAAAATATATGATACAATTATATCAAATGTTCAATCAAATGTTTTTTCATAATCTATTAATATAACTGTGGCAAGAAGGACTAGGCGAGGGCCATGAGAGAACGGGACGAGGCCGTTGCCATGATTGTTTATGAGCGTCACCTGTGCACCCCACCGGCCTGGAGTCACACTCAGGAGTTACAGTACCATAGAAGGAGGAGAGACAACAGTGAAGCACGAGAGAGGACCAGGCCTGGACTATTTATTTTATGTTTTGTTTATTTGTGTGCAGCAGTCTTTCTGTGAAGGGCTTCCCCTTTTTACTTTAATTTTGTGTTTGTTTATTTTATAATTAAAGTTGTTAATAGATAAACTCCTCCGTGAGACACAGTGCGGTTTGCAGCTGATGCTCATTATCAATCACGCCACCAGCATCGCCTGTTCTCACGGCTTTCGGCCTCGTCCTGCTTGCAACAACCACTAAAACAGGTAAAAGTACAATAGATTAAGGCCACATCCACACGAAGCCAGAGCTTACCCTATCCGATGTTTTTTTTCCCTCGTTCAAAAAAAAAAGTCCGTAAACACGGCGGCGGAAACCGACTCAAAACGATGTAGTATACATCCCAGACCAGTATGTGGCGCTGTAATTCTGCCATAGAAATACACCTTACGCGCTGTAGGCTACTATATAGACAGTAAAATAAATACTAGGCTATACAATAATATTAGGCACAGTTGCTTCTTTTCTTTTGTTCTTTTTTACCTTTATTGAACAACCATAAATTGCCTGGTACAAAATAGGGAGTCACGATATTCGATTAGTTGGCGGACTCAGAAAGCTTGCCACAAAGAACTGGCAAAAGTAACGAATGTGTCAAATATAGACATTTTAATTGTTTATTAATAAACTAGTGTTTTCTGTGTCATTCTTGACTGAAAAGATGAAGTTGACGATGCTGACTCGCCACTTCGCAGTATTGTGAACGCGCCTATGGAGTAGGCTAATGCACTTTATACGGATTAGGCTATAAGAGAGAGTTATCTGTTTCTTTTCATTTTGAATTGTTTTTCGATGTTGTTTAAACGTAGACATTTCAAGCTTTCTATATATTTCTGAGTTTCGGTTCATTTATGAGACTGGCTCCAGTTCACGAGCAATGCAAGTTATATCGCGCCGGCGCGTCCATGTACTGATTAGCCTACAGGCAATCGGTTGATGAAACATCGATTAAAATTAAGATACAATTATTACAAATCGAAATTCACTTTAAAGAAAGGCTTTGTGTCTTCTGTTTGAGGTCTCTGTGAAAGTTTTAAAACAGTTTTTTAGTGCCGCTTCAGAGCGGTCGCGTCCATAACGGAAAACTGTCACGTCGTGATCACACCTTATAAATTCCCTTCATTCTCTTCTTCAAATGCAACATGAGATACACCCATACATGCCAACCCTCCCGATTTTTCCGGGAGACTCCCGAATTTCAAAGCCCCTCCCGAAAATCTCCCGGACCGACCTTTCTCCCGAATTTCTCCCGATTTCCACCCGGACAACAATATTGCTACACCATCCGTCACTGGGCGCCGTTTCAGACCGAACAATAATAAAAGTTACACCTCGAAGTCAAGCGCGGCGATGGCCCAGTCCCAAATCGCACACTTCATGAGCACTTTCGGTCTTGCGGACTTACAATGGCTGCCGCGTGCGCATGTCCGTTAAGTCCGTGAGACCGCAGTGTGTCCCATTTATCATTTTTAGATCTCAGAAGGGTGCTCGCGAGCGCCCCGAAGTGGTCGATTTGCGCCCTTGATGCGCACTTTTGCCGAGCCAACCCCCCCCCTGTTCCTTTTGAATATCTCCCCTCCCCCTCAAGGTCTCACGGTTGGCAAGTATGGATACACCTGTTGTTTATGAGACTGTCATAATAAAGGAGTCAAATATTGTCATTTAAAGTCCGATGTAAATTAAAAAGTGTTTTACTTGTTAACTATTAGTAAAAATATTTTGATATCTTGAATTAGTGATGTCACCCTCTCTTAAAGGTTGGCATACAATTGTTTAAATTTTTTCCTGTAATTTTTTGTTTTTAATTTTTATATATTTATATATAATATATTTATATTTATATTATTGTCATACTTGATTTTGTTATTATTTATTTACTGTCTCGGTGTTTGCTGTGGTGAAATGTGTTGAACTTAAAAATATTATTTAAAACATAAAATATGTTGAGCAATGTTTTTAGAGGTGTTGAATATTGTTAGGAAATTATTAATCTTTTTTCTTTAATCTTTTTTACTTTTTCAAGGATCTGCTTGAAGATTGGAACAAAATGTTCCTAAAACATAAAGTCCCAAATTGTATTTAAAAAAAAAAAAAAAAAACCTGCAAAGCCTGTGAGTTAAAGGCTGTTTATGAGAATTCCGGTTTTCAATATCCCAGTAGCCTATCTTCAGTTTAATATGTTTCTTTGGAATTGCATTTACCGGTTGACATGTACAGTCACGACTGGTGGATTTCAAACTGTAGCCTGATGAAACATCAAGCGCAGCCAGATATACTACGCACTTTCGTGAGATCGTGTTGGTCTCGTCGCTTAAATGACATTATTAAATACAAATCTGGTTTTCTTGATCTCTGTCAACAGGAGAGCGACACTCTTAAAAATAAAGGTTCATTATTGTCATCGATGATTGATGAAGAAACTTTAACATCCACGAACCTTTCTATTAACACAAAGTTATTTATAGTTGAAAATGTGCTTTAGATTTTTTTTTAAAATTTCTTCACTCGAAAAAAAGGTTCTTGACTGAACAAAAATAGTTCTTCTTTCTGGCATTACAGTAAAAAAAAACACATTATGACGCTTTATTTTTAAGAGTATAAGATGTTATAATTTGCGAAATGTTTCAGATGCTTTAGAGATCATTCTAATATGCTGATCAATAAGCATTTATGATTATTATCAATGTTGAAAACAGTGTGTACATTTTTTTTCCAGGATTCTTTGACAGTTCAAAAGAACAGTATTTATCTGAAATGGAAATTGTTGGGAAAAGCTTTTTACTGGAAAAGCTTGTTTTAAAGGAGTGTTTGAGTCTCACCGTCATAATGATGTGCGGGAAACACACTCTGAACCTTATAGCTCCATTTCATCTCATTGTCATCACTTTATTTTATAGAAATTGTTTACACACAGACATGTTGTTGTTACCGTAGAATATATAATCAATGTACAAATTAAACAAACCTGCACAGTATATCAGTGTGAATCATTGACCGTGACGAACGCAGCATTCATAGAAATAAAAATATAATAATGTTATATGTATCTTTAATAATAGTGTGTGTGCAGGGCCCTTAAATGTCACACACACTGCAGTGCTGTAACCTGTGAGGACAACTGTGTGTTACTGCGTTCTGCACACATGCGATAGAGTTCTGATGTTCAGCAAACCGTTGTGACAAATAAACTCACAGTTTAGAGAATATTAGGACTGTTTCGACAAATGTGCCAAAGCAATTGAGAAAACTGCAGTATAGCTTGGGGGAAAACAGCAAGTTTGCTAAGACGTTTGATAATTTACCGTTTAGGCCTAAAACCAAATTGAATGAATACATCTTATATAGGCTATATAGGTTTTCTCGTTTTTCCAGAAAAACAAAACAAAAACGTTTTGACACATATCCGCCATAAAGTGCGTATATCATATGCACGCAAAAACTGCGTATCAAAAAATGTTTGGCGTGTAAATGACACGAGAAATAACATTCGTCGTATAGATACGCACTTTCAGGAGATCATGATCAGATGATCCGCACACAAACTATATCTGTACAAAAAAACAAAAAAACAAACAAACAGTTTTTAATGATTTTATTTCTTACTCTATAAATGTTAGATCTGTAGAAGATACTGATTCTTTTAAGTTTGCTTTATTTTTGTATTCATCAATTCTTTGAAGACTGGTGTAATGATGCTGCGCTTTCAGCTTTTATCACAGGAATACATTACATTTTACAAAATATTCAAATAGAAAACATGCTATCTCAGATTCTCTAAACTGTTAAACATTGCTCTGTATTTTGTTAACTAAATAAAGAAAAACATGATGCTTTTGTGAGTCAATTTGAAAGGGATAGTTCATTCAAAAATAACAATTCTGTCGCACTCATGTTGTTTCAAAGTTGTGTGACTCTGGGCACCAATATTGGTTCAACTGGTTCCCAATGTTCTTCAGAATATCTTCTTTTCTGTTCCACAGAAGAAAGAACAGTTTTTCTGAATATTACACAACACCCCCAGAGTGACACTCCTCATTCATTCAGTCTCTTTTATGGAATTACATGGAAGTACAATAACGACTGACATCATGAGATTTTGGCAGTATAAATAGAGGATCAGAATCAATCTGAGAGACAGACTGCCTGATAATACTGTTTATTATCCAGCTTTGATCACCAGCACAATGACTGCAGAAATCGCTGAAGGATGGAGCACAGAGGCGTTTGCCACTGACGAGGTGGAGAACATGTGCATTAAGGTAGGAGACTAAAAATCACTCTTGTAGTAAATGCAGTTTTTGTGTTTGTTTCAAACACAGCCTAGTAAAATGATCTAGTTTGATGCTGTAAAATGTGTTGGCGAAATTATTTGTTATTTTTTAAATAACTGTTTTACTTTTCCATTAAAGTCACAAAACATTTCACATGAGTTTTCTGATATCTGAATGACAGACTTACCTCAGTACACCAATAAACGAAATCTTTTTAAAGTAATAATATAGATGAATATGAAATGTGCATTTGTTTATTCAGATGAAGGCAGACATAGAGAAGAAGACTGGAGTCCATTTTGATGTTTTCATTCCTAAAACCTTTAGGTCTGAGCCAAAGTGTGGTGGACACTATCTGGTCAAGGTAAATTAGTATTTTTGGGGGGTTTTATGGATTTTTTTATGGAATACTTCTGGCACAATTTGTATGTTTCCTGTATCAACAAGCCAACTGTGACAGTGTGTCCTAAACGGATGTGATGTGTCCAGTAATTTTTCAGTCCTCTCTGAAAAGGTTAAGTGAATCAAGTACAAAGTTTCTCTGCATTTGTATAAGAGAAAACTTCTCAACTTTGTAGCGTTGCTGGACACGCAATGCTCACTGTAGCAGAACTCGTAGAAATATGATTGCTGTCATGGAAAATGAATGTGTTTATGTGAACAGGCTTTTACATGGAAGAGATAACTTAAAATTCAAGTCTCTCTCTCTCTCTCTCTCTCTCTCTCTCTCTCTCTCTCTCTCTCTCTCTCTCTCTCTCTCTCTCTCTCTCTCTCTCTCTCTCTCTCTCTCTCTCTCTCTCTCTCTCTCTCTCTCTCTCTCTCTCTCTCTCTCCCAGGTGAAGGTCGGAATAGATGAGTACGTTCATATGGTGGTGTGTGTAGTGAATGAAGACATTGACAAATGTCTAACTGTGAAAGGAGTCCAGTACCCTAAATCCAAGAGTCACCCTCTGGAACCCTTCGGAAAACTTCCAACCGCATGTGGAAAATAGTCTGTCTGATATAATATAATAACAGACACAAAATGAGCTGCAAAGTAGAGGAACTATTGAAAACTGTTTCATTTCTCAATATTAAACTCAATATTCAAACCCTCAGTGCCAGTGTCAGTGTGTTTATATGAAAATGTGAACATTTAATTCACTTTACTAAACATGTTATATGCTGAAACAATAAACATAAAATTAACATAAAAAACACAGTATAAAGTGTGAATGACATTGATTTCTTGATTTTACAACTGTACTGACTGTCTAAATGAATGTAATTTTAAAACATTTTGTAATATACAGAATGTATTTTTACACTATTATATGAACTGAAATCTTGTTCATCTCAACTTCACGTCATTACAAACATGTAGTTTCTTTTCTTCACTCAGTGTTCATGAGAGGAGGAGCATTTTGAAAATATAATTAATAGAACCCACAAATACTTACAATATTTCACATGATAATGTATTTTTTATTTCCACTAAAAGAGAAGCGTTTAACTCTGATCTGCCCTATGAAGTGCAAATGTATGGCCAGGTATAACCATAAAAATATGACGTGAGATTTTTTTTTTTTTTTTTTGAGATTTCAAAACTTCTTTATTTTCTCATAACGGAGTTCTCTACAACACAAAAAAACTCTATTTCCAAAACACAGGAAAAACTAAGTAATTTAGCATGTTTTTGATTCTTAACTCAAAAGAGTCCCAAAACACAAACCATTGTCCACAACAGAACATAAAACATTCTTTAAACACCAAATGTTTATGAACTCCTCTACATTATTTGTAGTACTGTAAAAATCAAAATCAACTTTCAATCTAACTTTCACCATTCTAACAAAAACGGTGTTTATATCGAAATCTAAGCACTCGTCAATCTTATTTCTTCTGCTGAGGTAGATGTTAGATGTCAACTGAGGTACAGTTGACATTTAACTCTCCATTTCTGACTGTAACTAAAACCAATAATAAATAAACTCTTAGAAAAATTCTCTCCAAACGACATAAACATTTGTTGTAACATCTGAAAAAAATAGCACAATCTACTACAATCCAGAAAACAATGATAAACTGTTTCCCTCTGCAAACAAAAAGGGCAATCCTCACTTACATTAGGATTAATAACGGAAATAAAAGCATTGACAGCCACAATACCGTGTAGGATTCTCCACTGTAGGTCCCCTACCCTTTTGGTCAATGGTGGTTTGTATATAGCTCTCCCAGAGCCGGCCCGAGCCTTTTAGGGGCCCTAAGCAGAATTTGATTTGGGGGCCCCCTCCCACTATGCGGAGTCACCTGTGCTTGACGATTATTGAAACAAATGTTACGCAATAATGATACATTATAAATTAATACAGTGAGGTTATGTATTAATACAAAATAAATACTTAATAAAAAATAAATGCCTAATTAAATAAAAAAGTTTTAACTTTTACTTTACTCTTTTACTAACTCTTTGAAACTTCTTAAAACAAACTGTCTCAAAATATATAAAATAAATTATTTGCTAAAATAATGACAAAACTGAGAAATCAGAAACATAAAAAGAGCAAGGGTTCAACAATGACAATTATTGTTGAACACTGTACAAATATTATTCTTTTTCAATACTGTCTATACTGTCTCACTACAGTGTAACTGTCCTCAATCTTTTTTATTATTATTATAATAACAACAAAGTCTGTTACTATAATACCGGTTGTACTGGCGCTCGTTGTATGTGTGTATGCAATGTATTTTTCCCCTCGGGGCATGCCGTAGATAGGAATGGGTCGCGCGCACTTGGTACTGGAGTGTCGCGGGTTTTTGGAGTAAGTGATCTGATATGTGGTATAATAAAGTGGAGAAGAGTTCAGACTGCTATGTTTATTATTTATTCAAACTGCTACCCTTAAACGCAGAAGGTTAAGTTCCCCTGCGGCTGTTTTCTCCAACTTAAACCAATACCGTGACTATGCGCAGTTGCGCACGAATTGTCTATGCACGCGCGAGGTGTCTAGATTATGCGCATGATTTAAACGCTGGCAGACACAGCAGCAGTTGTAGGTATATTGATCATGAAATCAGAATGTTCTTGTCTTGAATAATTCATTCAGTCAGTCATATTCATTCATTCATTTATGTCACTTGTTTAAGTCATCTAAAAAAAAGATTTTTTTAAAAAAAACTCGATTGAGGGGGCCCCAAGCAGCCGCTTAGTTCGCTTATGCCTCGGGCCGGCCCTGAGCTCTCCACACCGGTCTGACTTCATTGTCAAGCCCTAGATGAGCTCTCCAAGGAGTGTCAGTCCGCCCACTTAGTTTGCCTTTATTTACAATTTTTACAAACATTTTATACATCGTTTTTCCTCCCATATCATCATGCATTTGTATATGGAAAAATGTATATTTTTAACTGACGCGCTCGCAAACGTTACATGTGCGTTTTCAGTAGGCCGCTATCGGTCGAGCTTTTCTCTCTTGCTTAAATCAAACTCAAAAACAACCTCTGACGAGCATCACTTCTCTAAAACAATTCACTTATTCTCTAAACACATTTCAGCATGGTTACATTCAACTTTAAAGTGTTTTTATACATTTACCCACCTGTAACACAGGAGAGAAAACGAGGAGACAGTAGCTGTGTCTGAAACCGCTCCCTATCCACTATATAGTGCACTATATCGGGTGTCAGCCATTTTGTAGTGGTGTCCGAATTCTGAGTGAACAACTGCCCTGTCCCAAATGGAACCCTAAGCACTCGCGGTCTTCCTCTGAGTCCGCACTTTCGCGACGTAACGCCGCTTTGAATGTCGGGAAGAAGTCTGCTGTGGAGTCCGCATCAGCGCGGGCTCGGCAAAAGTGCGCATCAAGGGCGCAAATCGACCGCAGAGGGGGCGCTCGCGAGCACCCTTCTGAGATCTAAAAATGACAAATGGGACACACTACGGTCTCACGGACTTAACGGACACGCGCACGCGGCAGCCATTGTAAGTCCACAAGACCGAAAGTGCATATGAAGTGTGCCATTTGGGACAGGGCCTAAATCATTCCCTACATTCATTCACTACTTTTACCCACAATCCTCTCTGAATTCGAGTGTACATTCGATGTACACTTGCTGAAGCACTATTTCCCACAATCCAATGCGGAGAGAACTGAGCCCATTTAAAAAACTATTTTTTATTAATCATTACTTGAATATAACATATTAAACCATTGAGACAATATTATATGGATGAATTTTAAAATTAAATGAAATTATATTTATAAGGTAAATTATATAGACCTGTATAGCCTACAATTGTTTTATAAAAATATATTATTTAGGCATTAACACAATTTAATGTTTTACTAACAGCCAGGTGTTTTGATCATTTGTGGCATTGTTGTTAACTCGTTAAACTGTAAAGGGAGAGATGATCATTTGGTGGATGATTTAAAAATATCCGTTAATCATCTGTAGGAAAGCGTATTGATTCGAATATAATAACGGTCGCCTGAGGACGCTCGACGACCACGTCATCTGTGAGCGTGAGAGTTACAATTTCAGTCGATGAAACTACAAAGCTGGCACTGAGGTATATAAAATAAAGTCATTATGATTGTTATTGTTGTTAATATTATTTTATTAAGTAAGTAACATAAGATAAAAAGGAGTTTTATCAGTACGTGTGACGAAGGCTTTTCTGCGACAGCTCCAGCTCTCTGACGCACAGTGTAAACGTCAGTGTCCGAATTCACCCACTTCATTTCGTTCACTCCTTGCAGATATAGTGCACTCAACTGCCATTCACTATATAGGGATTAGTGAATGAGTGAACGAGTGACCGGTTTCGGACACAGCTACACAGTGTGTCAAGTTCAAGCTCTCTGAAGTAATGAAAAACTCACGACTCACACAGCTTAACACCCATCGCTCGACTCTGCCCCTAACGGTCAGGAGTAGCCTTGCACACTTCTCTCTTTTTCTTTTAAAGGAATCACATTAGAATAAAACCCTTCTGAATGTTTCTTTTTCCAAAATAACACAATATTCAAAATAAAACCAATAATTTTGAATACAATTTCAATACTTTTGTGATCGTCACACATGACTGCATACAATGACTGATACCGTCTTTTTACATGTCGCACGCCATGCTACGGGGTGAGAGAACACTATGTAATCATAAAACCATGTCTACATTTGTTATCGTAGAAATAATATAATTTAAAATAATTAAATACAAGTGTTTTTATACAAAGTATATAATTTTAAAATAGTTGAAAAAATATATGATACAATTATATCAAATGTTCAATCAAATGTTTTTTCATAATCTATTAATATAACTGTGGCAAGAAGGACTAGGCGAGGGCCATGAGAGAACGTGACGAGGCCGTTGCCATGATTGTTTATGAGCGTCACCTGTGCACCCCACCGGCCTGGAGTCACACTCAGGAGTTACAGTACCATAGAAGGAGGAGAGACAACAGTGAAGCACGAGAGAGGACCAGGCCTGGACTATTTATTTTATGTTTTGTTTATTTGTGTGCAGCAGTCTTTCTGTGAAGGGCTTCCCCTTTTTACTTTAATTTTGTGTTTGTTTATTTTATAATTAAAGTTGTTAATAGATAAACTCCTCCGTGAGACACAGTGCGGTTTGCAGCTGATGCTCATTATCAATCACGCCACCAGCATCGCCTGTTCTCACGGCTTTCGGCCTCGTCCTGCTTGCAACAACCACTAAAACAGGTAAAAGTACAATAGATTAAGGCCACATCCACACGAAGCCAGAGCTTACCCTATCCGATGTTTTTTTTCCCTCGTTCAAAAAAAAAAGTCCGTAAACACGGCGGCGGAAACCGACTCAAAACGATGTAGTATACATCCCAGACCAGTATGTGGCGCTGTAATTCTGCCATAGAAATACACCTTACGCGCTGTAGGCTACTATATAGACAGTAAAATAAATACTAGGCTATACAATAATATTAGGCACAGTTGCTTCTTTTCTTTTGTTCTTTTTTACCTTTATTGAACAACCATAAATTGCCTGGTACAAAATAGGGAGTCACGATATTCGATTAGTTGGCGGACTCAGAAAGCTTGCCACAAAGAACTGGCAAAAGTAACGAATGTGTCAAATATAGACATTTTAATTGTTTATTAATAAACTAGTGTTTTCTGTGTCATTCTTGACTGAAAAGATGAAGTTGACGATGCTGACTCGCCACTTCGCAGTATTGTGAACGCGCCTATGGAGTAGGCTAATGCACTTTATACGGATTAGGCTATAAGAGAGAGTTATCTGTTTCTTTTCATTTTGAATTGTTTTTCGATGTTGTTTAAACGTAGACATTTCAAGCTTTCTATATATTTCTGAGTTTCGGTTCATTTATGAGACTGGCTCCAGTTCACGAGCAATGCAAGTTATATCGCGCCGGCGCGTCCATGTACTGATTAGCCTACAGGCAATCGGTTGATGAAACATCGATTAAAATTAAGATACAATTATTACAAATCGAAATTCACTTTAAAGAAAGGCTTTGTGTCTTCTGTTTGAGGTCTCTGTGAAAGTTTTAAAACAGTTTTTTAGTGCCGCTTCAGAGCGGTCGCGTCCATAACGGAAAACTGTCACGTCGTGATCACACCTTATAAATTCCCTTCATTCTCTTCTTCAAATGCAACATGAGATACACCCATACATGCCAACCCTCCCGATTTTTCCGGGAGACTCCCGAATTTCAAAGCCCCTCCCGAAAATCTCCCGGACCGACCTTTCTCCCGAATTTCTCCCGATTTCCACCCGGACAACAATATTGCTACACCATCCGTCACTGGGCGCCGTTTCAGACCGAACAATAATAAAAGTTACACCTCGAAGTCAAGCGCGGCGATGGCCCAGTCCCAAATCGCACACTTCATGAGCACTTTCGGTCTTGCGGACTTACAATGGCTGCCGCGTGCGCATGTCCGTTAAGTCCGTGAGACCGCAGTGTGTCCCATTTATCATTTTTAGATCTCAGAAGGGTGCTCGCGAGCGCCCCGAAGTGGTCGATTTGCGCCCTTGATGCGCACTTTTGCCGAGCCAACCCCCCCCCTGTTCCTTTTGAATATCTCCCCTCCCCCTCAAGGTCTCACGGTTGGCAAGTATGGATACACCTGTTGTTTATGAGACTGTCATAATAAAGGAGTCAAATATTGTCATTTAAAGTCCGATGTAAATTAAAAAGTGTTTTACTTGTTAACTATTAGTAAAAATATTTTGATATCTTGAATTAGTGATGTCACCCTCTCTTAAAGGTTGGCATACAATTGTTTAAATTTTTTCCTGTAATTTTTTGTTTTTAATTTTTATATATTTATATATAATATATTTATATTTATATTATTGTCATACTTGATTTTGTTATTATTTATTTACTGTCTCGGTGTTTGCTGTGGTGAAATGTGTTGAACTTAAAAATATTATTTAAAACATAAAATATGTTGAGCAATGTTTTTAGAGGTGTTGAATATTGTTAGGAAATTATTAATCTTTTTTCTTTAATCTTTTTTACTTTTTCAAGGATCTGCTTGAAGATTGGAACAAAATGTTCCTAAAACATAAAGTCCCAAATTGTATTTAAAAAAAAAAAAAAAAAACCTGCAAAGCCTGTGAGTTAAAGGCTGTTTATGAGAATTCCGGTTTTCAATATCCCAGTAGCCTATCTTCAGTTTAATATGTTTCTTTGGAATTGCATTTACCGGTTGACATGTACAGTCACGACTGGTGGATTTCAAACTGTAGCCTGATGAAACATCAAGCGCAGCCAGATATACTACGCACTTTCGTGAGATCGTGTTGGTCTCGTCGCTTAAATGACATTATTAAATACAAATCTGGTTTTCTTGATCTCTGTCAACAGGAGAGCGACACTCTTAAAAATAAAGGTTCATTATTGTCATCGATGATTGATGAAGAAACTTTAACATCCACGAACCTTTCTATTAACACAAAGTTATTTATAGTTGAAAATGTGCTTTAGATTTTTTTTTAAAATTTCTTCACTCGAAAAAAAGGTTCTTGACTGAACAAAAATAGTTCTTCTTTCTGGCATTACAGTAAAAAAAAACACATTATGACGCTTTATTTTTAAGAGTATAAGATGTTATAATTTGCGAAATGTTTCAGATGCTTTAGAGATCATTCTAATATGCTGATCAATAAGCATTTATGATTATTATCAATGTTGAAAACAGTGTGTACATTTTTTTTCCAGGATTCTTTGACAGTTCAAAAGAACAGTATTTATCTGAAATGGAAATTGTTGGGAAAAGCTTTTTACTGGAAAAGCTTGTTTTAAAGGAGTGTTTGAGTCTCACCGTCATAATGATGTGCGGGAAACACACTCTGAACCTTATAGCTCCATTTCATCTCATTGTCATCACTTTATTTTATAGAAATTGTTTACACACAGACATGTTGTTGTTACCGTAGAATATATAATCAATGTACAAATTAAACAAACCTGCACAGTATATCAGTGTGAATCATTGACCGTGACGAACGCAGCATTCATAGAAATAAAAATATAATAATGTTATATGTATCTTTAATAATAGTGTGTGTGCAGGGCCCTTAAATGTCACACACACTGCAGTGCTGTAACCTGTGAGGACAACTGTGTGTTACTGCGTTCTGCACACATGCGATAGAGTTCTGATGTTCAGCAAACCGTTGTGACAAATAAACTCACAGTTTAGAGAATATTAGGACTGTTTCGACAAATGTGCCAAAGCAATTGAGAAAACTGCAGTATAGCTTGGGGGAAAACAGCAAGTTTGCTAAGACGTTTGATAATTTACCGTTTAGGCCTAAAACCAAATTGAATGAATACATCTTATATAGGCTATATAGGTTTTCTCGTTTTTCCAGAAAAACAAAACAAAAACGTTTTGACACATATCCGCCATAAAGTGCGTATATCATATGCACGCAAAAACTGCGTATCAAAAAATGTTTGGCGTGTAAATGACACGAGAAATAACATTCGTCGTATAGATACGCACTTTCAGGAGATCATGATCAGATGATCCGCACACAAACTATATCTGTACAAAAAAACAAAAAAACAAACAAACAGTTTTTAATGATTTTATTTCTTACTCTATAAATGTTAGATCTGTAGAAGATACTGATTCTTTTAAGTTTGCTTTATTTTTGTATTCATCAATTCTTTGAAGACTGGTGTAATGATGCTGCGCTTTCAGCTTTTATCACAGGAATACATTACATTTTACAAAATATTCAAATAGAAAACATGCTATCTCAGATTCTCTAAACTGTTAAACATTGCTCTGTATTTTGTTAACTAAATAAAGAAAAACATGATGCTTTTGTGAGTCAATTTGAAAGGGATAGTTCATTCAAAAATAACAATTCTGTCGCACTCATGTTGTTTCAAAGTTGTGTGACTCTGGGCACCAATATTGGTTCAACTGGTTCCCAATGTTCTTCAGAATATCTTCTTTTCTGTTCCACAGAAGAAAGAACAGTTTTTCTGAATATTACACAACACCCCCAGAGTGACACTCCTCATTCATTCAGTCTCTTTTATGGAATTACATGGAAGTACAATAACGACTGACATCATGAGATTTTGGCAGTATAAATAGAGGATCAGAATCAATCTGAGAGACAGACTGCCTGATAATACTGTTTATTATCCAGCTTTGATCACCAGCACAATGACTGCAGAAATCGCTGAAGGATGGAGCACAGAGGCGTTTGCCACTGACGAGGTGGAGAACATGTGCATTAAGGTAGGAGACTAAAAATCACTCTTGTAGTAAATGCAGTTTTTGTGTTTGTTTCAAACACAGCCTAGTAAAATGATCTAGTTTGATGCTGTAAAATGTGTTGGCGAAATTATTTGTTATTTTTTAAAGAACTGTTTTACTTTTCCATTAAAGTCACAAAACATTTCACATGAGTTTTCTGATATCTGAATGACAGACTTACCTCAGTACACCAATAAACGAAATCTTTTTAAAGTAATAATATAGATGAATATGAAATGTGCATTTGTTTATTCAGATGAAGGCAGACATAGAGAAGAAGACTGGAGTCCATTTTGATGTTTTCATTCCTAAAACCTTTAGGTCTGAGCCAAAGTGTGGTGGACACTATCTGGTCAAGGTAAATTAGTATTTTTGGGGGGTTTTATGGATTTTTTTATGGAATACTTCTGGCACAATTTGTATGTTTCCTGTATCAACAAGCCAACTGTGACAGTGTGTCCTAAACGGATGTGATGTGTCCAGTAATTTTTCAGTCCTCTCTGAAAAGGTTAAGTGAATCAAGTACAAAGTTTCTCTGCATTTGTATAAGAGAAAACTTCTCAACTTTGTAGCGTTGCTGGACACGCAATGCTCACTGTAGCAGAACTCGTAGAAATATGATTGCTGTCATGGAAAATGAATGTGTTTATGTGAACAGGCTTTTACATGGAAGAGATAACTTAAAATTCAAGTCTCTCTCTCTCTCTCTCTCTCTCTCTCTCTCTCTCTCTCTCTCTCTCTCTCTCTCTCTCTCTCTCCCAGGTGAAGGTCGGAATAGATGAGTACGTTCATATGGTGGTGTGTGTAGTGAATGAAGACATTGACAAATGTCTAACTGTGAAAGGAGTCCAGTACCCTAAATCCAAGAGTCACCCTCTGGAACCCTTCGGAAAACTTCCAACCGCATGTGGAAAATAGTCTGTCTGATATAATATAATAACAGACACAAAATGAGCTGCAAAGTAGAGGAACTATTGAAAACTGTTTCATTTCTCAATATTAAACTCAATATTCAAACCCTCAGTGCCAGTGTCAGTGTGTTTATATGAAAATGTGAACACATTTAATTCACTTTACTAAACATGTTATATGCTGAAACAATAAACATAAAATTAACATAAAAAACACAGTATAAAGTGTGAATGACATTGATTTCTTGATTTTACAACTATACTGACTGTCTAAATGAATGTAATTTTAAAACATTTTGTAATATACAGAATGTATTTTTACACTATTATATGAACTGAAATCTTGTTCATCTCAACTTCACGTCATTACAAACATGTAGTTTCTTTTCTTCACTCAGTGTTCATGAGAGGAGGAGCATTTTGAAAATATAATTAATAGAACCCACAAATACTTACAATATTTCACATGATAATGTATTTTTTATTTCCACTAAAAGAGAAGCGTTTAACTCTGATCTGCCCTATGAAGTGCAAATGTATGGCCAGGTATAACCATAAAAATATGACGTGAGATTTTTTTTTTTTTTTTTTGAGATTTCAAAACTTCTTTATTTTCTCATAACGGAGTTCTCTACAACACAAAAAAACTCTATTTCCAAAACACAGGAAAAACTAAGTAATTTAGCATGTTTTTGATTCTTAACTCAAAAGAGTCCCAAAACACAAACCATTGTCCACAACAGAACATAAAACATTCTTTAAACACCAAATGTTTATGAACTCCTCTACATTATTTGTAGTACTGTAAAAATCAAAATCAACTTTCAATCTAACTTTCACCATTCTAACAAAAACGGTGTTTATATCGAAATCTAAGCACTCGTCAATCTTATTTCTTCTGCTGAGGTAGATGTTAGATGTCAACTGAGGTACAGTTGACATTTAACTCTCCATTTCTGACTGTAACTAAAACCAATAATAAATAAACTCTTAGAAAAATTCTCTCCAAACGACATAAACATTTGTTGTAACATCTGAAAAAAATAGCACAATCTACTACAATCCAGAAAACAATGATAAACTGTTTCCCTCTGCAAACAAAAAGGGCAATCCTCACTTACATTAGGATTAATAACGGAAATAAAAGCATTGACAGCCACAATACCGTGTAGGATTCTCCACTGTAGGTCCCCTACCCTTTTGGTCAATGGTGGTTTGTATATAGCTCTCCCAGAGCCGGCCCGAGCCTTTTAGGGGCCCTAAGCAGAATTTGATTTGGGGGCCCCCTCCCACTATGCGGAGTCACCTGTGCTTGACGATTATTGAAACAAATGTTACGCAATAATGATACATTATAAATTAATACAGTGAGGTTATGTATTAATACAAAATAAATACTTAATAAAAAATAAATGCCTAATTAAATAAAAAAGTTTTAACTTTTACTTTACTCTTTTACTAACTCTTTGAAACTTCTTAAAACAAACTGTCTCAAAATATATAAAATAAATTATTTGCTAAAATAATGACAAAACTGAGAAATCAGAAACATAAAAAGAGCAAGGGTTCAACAATGACAATTATTGTTGAACACTGTACAAATATTATTCTTTTTCAATACTGTCTATACTGTCTCACTACAGTGTAACTGTCCTCAATCTTTTTTATTATTATTATAATAACAACAAAGTCTGTTACTATAATACCGGTTGTACTGGCGCTCGTTGTATGTGTGTATGCAATGTATTTTTCCCCTCGGGGCATGCCGTAGATAGGAATGGGTCGCGCGCACTTGGTACTGGAGTGTCGCGGGTTTTTGGAGTAAGTGATCTGATATGTGGTATAATAAAGTGGAGAAGAGTTCAGACTGCTATGTTTATTATTTATTCAAACTGCTACCCTTAAACGCAGAAGGTTAAGTTCCCCTGCGGCTGTTTTCTCCAACTTAAACCAATACCGTGACTATGCGCAGTTGCGCACGAATTGTCTATGCACGCGCGAGGTGTCTAGATTATGCGCATGATTTAAACGCTGGCAGACACAGCAGCAGTTGTAGGTATATTGATCATGAAATCAGAATTTTCTTGTCTTGAATAATTCATTCAGTCAGTCATATTCATTCATTCATTTATGTCACTTGTTTAAGTCATCTAAAAAAAAGATTTTTTTAAAAAAAACTCGATTGAGGGGGCCCCAAGCAGCCGCTTAGTTCGCTTATGCCTCGGGCCGGCCCTGAGCTCTCCACACCGGTCTGACTTCATTGTCAAGCCCTAGATGAGCTCTCCAAGGAGTGTCAGTCCGCCCACTTAGTTTGCCTTTATTTACAATTTTTACAAACATTTTATACATCGTTTTTCCTCCCATATCATCATGCATTTGTATATGGAAAAATGTATATTTTTAACTGACGCGCTCGCAAACGTTACATGTGCGTTTTCAGTAGGCCGCTATCGGTCGAGCTTTTCTCTCTTGCTTAAATCAAACTCAAAAACAACCTCTGACGAGCATCACTTCTCTAAAACAATTCACTTATTCTCTAAACACATTTCAGCATGGTTACATTCAACTTTAAAGTGTTTTTATACATTTACCCACCTGTAACACAGGAGAGAAAACGAGGAGACAGTAGCTGTGTCTGAAACCGCTCCCTATCCACTATATAGTGCACTATATCGGGTGTCAGCCATTTTGTAGTGGTGTCCGAATTCTGAGTGAACAACATCATTCCCTACATTCATTCACTACTTTTACCCACAATCCTCTCTGAATTCGAGTGTACATTCGATGTACACTTGCTGAAGCACTATTTCCCACAATCCAATGCGGAGAGAACTGAGCCCATTTAAAAAACTATTTTTTATTAATCATTACTTGAATATAACATATTAAACCATTGAGACAATATTATATGGATGAATTTTAAAATTAAATGAAATTATATTTATAAGGTAAATTATATAGACCTGTATAGCCTACAATTGTTTTATAAAAATATATTATTTAGGCATTAACACAATTTAATGTTTTACTAACAGCCAGGTGTTTTGATCATTTGTGGCATTGTTGTTAACTCGTTAAACTGTAAAGGGAGAGATGATCATTTGGTGGATGATTTAAAAATATCCGTTAATCATCTGTAGGAAAGCGTATTGATTCGAATATAATAACGGTCGCCTGAGGACGCTCGACGACCACGTCATCTGTGAGCGTGAGAGTTACAATTTCAGTCGATGAAACTACAAAGCTGGCACTGAGGTATATAAAATAAAGTCATTATGATTGTTATTGTTGTTAATATTATTTTATTAAGTAAGTAACATAAGATAAAAAGGAGTTTTATCAGTACGTGTGACGAAGGCTTTTCTGCGACAGCTCCAGCTCTCTGACGCACAGTGTAAACGTCAGTGTCCGAATTCACCCACTTCATTTCGTTCACTCCTTGCAGATATAGTGCACTCAACTGCCATTCACTATATAGGGATTAGTGAATGAGTGAACGAGTGACCGGTTTCGGACACAGCTACACAGTGTGTCAAGTTCAAGCTCTCTGAAGTAATGAAAAACTCACGACTCACACAGCTTAACACCCATCGCTCGACTCTGCCCCTAACGGTCAGGAGTAGCCTTGCACACTTCTCTCTTTTTCTTTTAAAGGAATCACATTAGAATAAAACCCTTCTGAATGTTTCTTTTTCCAAAATAACACAATATTCAAAATAAAACCAATAATTTTGAATACAATTTCAATACTTTTGTGATCGTCACACATGACTGCATACAATGACTGATACCGTCTTTTTACATGTCGCACGCCATGCTACGGGGTGAGAGAACACTATGTAATCATAAAACCATGTCTACATTTGTTATCGTAGAAATAATATAATTTAAAATAATTAAATACAAGTGTTTTTATACAAAGTATATAATTTTAAAATAGTTGAAAAAATATATGATACAATTATATCAAATGTTCAATCAAATGTTTTTTCATAATCTATTAATATAACTGTGGCAAGAAGGACTAGGCGAGGGCCATGAGAGAACGGGACGAGGCCGTTGCCATGATTGTTTATGAGCGTCACCTGTGCACCCCACCGGCCTGGAGTCACACTCAGGAGTTACAGTACCATAGAAGGAGGAGAGACAACAGTGAAGCACGAGAGAGGACCAGGCCTGGACTATTTATTTTATGTTTTGTTTATTTGTGTGCAGCAGTCTTTCTGTGAAGGGCTTCCCCTTTTTACTTTAATTTTGTGTTTGTTTATTTTATAATTAAAGTTGTTAATAGATAAACTCCTCCGTGAGACACAGTGCGGTTTGCAGCTGATGCTCATTATCAATCACGCCACCAGCATCGCCTGTTCTCACGGCTTTCGGCCTCGTCCTGCTTGCAACAACCACTAAAACAGGTAAAAGTACAATAGATTAAGGCCACATCCACACGAAGCCAGAGCTTACCCTATCCGATGTTTTTTTTCCCTCGTTCAAAAAAAAAAGTCCGTAAACACGGCGGCGGAAACCGACTCAAAACGATGTAGTATACATCCCAGACCAGTATGTGGCGCTGTAATTCTGCCATAGAAATACACCTTACGCGCTGTAGGCTACTATATAGACAGTAAAATAAATACTAGGCTATACAATAATATTAGGCACAGTTGCTTCTTTTCTTTTGTTCTTTTTTACCTTTATTGAACAACCATAAATTGCCTGGTACAAAATAGGGAGTCACGATATTCGATTAGTTGGCGGACTCAGAAAGCTTGCCACAAAGAACTGGCAAAAGTAACGAATGTGTCAAATATAGACATTTTAATTGTTTATTAATAAACTAGTGTTTTCTGTGTCATTCTTGACTGAAAAGATGAAGTTGACGATGCTGACTCGCCACTTCGCAGTATTGTGAACGCGCCTATGGAGTAGGCTAATGCACTTTATACGGATTAGGCTATAAGAGAGAGTTATCTGTTTCTTTTCATTTTGAATTGTTTTTCGATGTTGTTTAAACGTAGACATTTCAAGCTTTCTATATATTTCTGAGTTTCGGTTCATTTATGAGACTGGCTCCAGTTCACGAGCAATGCAAGTTATATCGCGCCGGCGCGTCCATGTACTGATTAGCCTACAGGCAATCGGTTGATGAAACATCGATTAAAATTAAGATACAATTATTACAAATCGAAATTCACTTTAAAGAAAGGCTTTGTGTCTTCTGTTTGAGGTCTCTGTGAAAGTTTTAAAACAGTTTTTTAGTGCCGCTTCAGAGCGGTCGCGTCCATAACGGAAAACTGTCACGTCGTGATCACACCTTATAAATTCCCTTCATTCTCTTCTTCAAATGCAACATGAGATACACCCATACATGCCAACCCTCCCGATTTTTCCGGGAGACTCCCGAATTTCAAAGCCCCTCCCGAAAATCTCCCGGACCGACCTTTCTCCCGAATTTCTCCCGATTTCCACCCGGACAACAATATTGCTACACCATCCGTCACTGGGCGCCGTTTCAGACCGAACAATAATAAAAGTTACACCTCGAAGTCAAGCGCGGCGATGGCCCAGTCCCAAATCGCACACTTCATGAGCACTTTCGGTCTTGCGGACTTACAATGGCTGCCGCGTGCGCATGTCCGTTAAGTCCGTGAGACCGCAGTGTGTCCCATTTATCATTTTTAGATCTCAGAAGGGTGCTCGCGAGCGCCCCGAAGTGGTCGATTTGCGCCCTTGATGCGCACTTTTGCCGAGCCAACCCCCCCCCTGTTCCTTTTGAATATCTCCCCTCCCCCTCAAGGTCTCACGGTTGGCAAGTATGGATACACCTGTTGTTTATGAGACTGTCATAATAAAGGAGTCAAATATTGTCATTTAAAGTCCGATGTAAATTAAAAAGTGTTTTACTTGTTAACTATTAGTAAAAATATTTTGATATCTTGAATTAGTGATGTCACCCTCTCTTAAAGGTTGGCATACAATTGTTTAAATTTTTTCCTGTAATTTTTTGTTTTTAATTTTTATATATTTATATATAATATATTTATATTTATATTATTGTCATACTTGATTTTGTTATTATTTATTTACTGTCTCGGTGTTTGCTGTGGTGAAATGTGTTGAACTTAAAAATATTATTTAAAACATAAAATATGTTGAGCAATGTTTTTAGAGGTGTTGAATATTGTTAGGAAATTATTAATCTTTTTTCTTTAATCTTTTTTACTTTTTCAAGGATCTGCTTGAAGATTGGAACAAAATGTTCCTAAAACATAAAGTCCCAAATTGTATTTAAAAAAAAAAAAAAAAAACCTGCAAAGCCTGTGAGTTAAAGGCTGTTTATGAGAATTCCGGTTTTCAATATCCCAGTAGCCTATCTTCAGTTTAATATGTTTCTTTGGAATTGCATTTACCGGTTGACATGTACAGTCACGACTGGTGGATTTCAAACTGTAGCCTGATGAAACATCAAGCGCAGCCAGATATACTACGCACTTTCGTGAGATCGTGTTGGTCTCGTCGCTTAAATGACATTATTAAATACAAATCTGGTTTTCTTGATCTCTGTCAACAGGAGAGCGACACTCTTAAAAATAAAGGTTCATTATTGTCATCGATGATTGATGAAGAAACTTTAACATCCACGAACCTTTCTATTAACACAAAGTTATTTATAGTTGAAAATGTGCTTTAGATTTTTTTTTAAATTTCTTCACTCGAAAAAAAGGTTCTTGACTGAACAAAAATAGTTCTTCTTTCTGGCATTACAGTAAAAAAAAACACATTATGACGCTTTATTTTTAAGAGTATAAGATGTTATAATTTGCGAAATGTTTCAGATGCTTTAGAGATCATTCTAATATGCTGATCAATAAGCATTTATGATTATTATCAATGTTGAAAACAGTGTGTACATTTTTTTTCCAGGATTCTTTGACAGTTCAAAAGAACAGTATTTATCTGAAATGGAAATTGTTGGGAAAAGCTTTTTACTGGAAAAGCTTGTTTTAAAGGAGTGTTTGAGTCTCACCGTCATAATGATGTGCGGGAAACACACTCTGAACCTTATAGCTCCATTTCATCTCATTGTCATCACTTTATTTTATAGAAATTGTTTACACACAGACATGTTGTTGTTACCGTAGAATATATAATCAATGTACAAATTAAACAAACCTGCACAGTATATCAGTGTGAATCATTGACCGTGACGAACGCAGCATTCATAGAAATAAAAATATAATAATGTTATATGTATCTTTAATAATAGTGTGTGTGCAGGGCCCTTAAATGTCACACACACTGCAGTGCTGTAACCTGTGAGGACAACTGTGTGTTACTGCGTTCTGCACACATGCGATAGAGTTCTGATGTTCAGCAAACCGTTGTGACAAATAAACTCACAGTTTAGAGAATATTAGGACTGTTTCGACAAATGTGCCAAAGCAATTGAGAAAACTGCAGTATAGCTTGGGGGAAAACAGCAAGTTTGCTAAGACGTTTGATAATTTACCGTTTAGGCCTAAAACCAAATTGAATGAATACATCTTATATAGGCTATATAGGTTTTCTCGTTTTTCCAGAAAAACAAAACAAAAACGTTTTGACACATATCCGCCATAAAGTGCGTATATCATATGCACGCAAAAACTGCGTATCAAAAAATGTTTGGCGTGTAAATGACACGAGAAATAACATTCGTCGTATAGATACGCACTTTCAGGAGATCATGATCAGATGATCCGCACACAAACTATATCTGTACAAAAAAAACAAAAAAACAAACAAACAGTTTTTAATGATTTTATTTCTTACTCTATAAATGTTAGATCTGTAGAAGATACTGATTCTTTTAAGTTTGCTTTATTTTTGTATTCATCAATTCTTTGAAGACTGGTGTAATGATGCTGCGCTTTCAGCTTTTATCACAGGAATACATTACATTTTACAAAATATTCAAATAGAAAACATGCTATCTCAGATTCTCTAAACTGTTAAACATTGCTCTGTATTTTGTTAACTAAATAAAGAAAAACATGATGCTTTTGTGAGTCAATTTGAAAGGGATAGTTCATTCAAAAATAACAATTCTGTCGCACTCATGTTGTTTCAAAGTTGTGTGACTCTGGGCACCAATATTGGTTCAACTGGTTCCCAATGTTCTTCAGAATATCTTCTTTTCTGTTCCACAGAAGAAAGAACAGTTTTTCTGAATATTACACAACACCCCCAGAGTGACACTCCTCATTCATTCAGTCTCTTTTATGGAATTACATGGAAGTACAATAACGACTGACATCATGAGATTTTGGCAGTATAAATAGAGGATCAGAATCAATCTGAGAGACAGACTGCCTGATAATACTGTTTATTATCCAGCTTTGATCACCAGCACAATGACTGCAGAAATCGCTGAAGGATGGAGCACAGAGGCGTTTGCCACTGACGAGGTGGAGAACATGTGCATTAAGGTAGGAGACTAAAAATCACTCTTGTAGTAAATGCAGTTTTTGTGTTTGTTTCAAACACAGCCTAGTAAAATGATCTAGTTTGATGCTGTAAAATGTGTTGGCGAAATTATTTGTTATTTTTTAAAGAACTGTTTTACTTTTCCATTAAAGTCACAAAACATTTCACATGAGTTTTCTGATATCTGAATGACAGACTTACCTCAGTACACCAATAAACGAAATCTTTTTAAAGTAATAATATAGATGAATATGAAATGTGCATTTGTTTATTCAGATGAAGGCAGACATAGAGAAGAAGACTGGAGTCCATTTTGATGTTTTCATTCCTAAAACCTTTAGGTCTGAGCCAAAGTGTGGTGGACACTATCTGGTCAAGGTAAATTAGTATTTTTGGGGGGTTTTATGGATTTTTTTATGGAATACTTCTGGCACAATTTGTATGTTTCCTGTATCAACAAGCCAACTGTGACAGTGTGTCCTAAACGGATGTGATGTGTCCAGTAATTTTTCAGTCCTCTCTGAAAAGGTTAAGTGAATCAAGTACAAAGTTTCTCTGCATTTGTATAAGAGAAAACTTCTCAACTTTGTAGCGTTGCTGGACACGCAATGCTCACTGTAGCAGAACTCGTAGAAATATGATTGCTGTCATGGAAAATGAATGTGTTTATGTGAACAGGCTTTTACATGGAAGAGATAACTTAAAATTCAAGTCTCTCTCTCTCTCTCTCTCTCTCTCTCTCTCTCTCTCTCTCTCTCTCTCTCTCTCTCTCTCTCTCTCTCTCTCTCTCCAGGTGAAGGTCGGAATAGATGAGTACGTTCATATGGTGGTGTGTGTAGTGAATGAAGACATTGACAAATGTCTAACTGTGAAAGGAGTCCAGTACCCTAAATCCAAGAGTCACCCTCTGGAACCCTTCGGAAAACTTCCAACCGCATGTGGAAAATAGTCTGTCTGATATAATATAATAACAGACACAAAATGAGCTGCAAAGTAGAGGAACTATTGAAAACTGTTTCATTTCTCAATATTAAACTCAATATTCAAACCCTCAGTGCCAGTGTCAGTGTGTTTATATGAAAATGTGAACACATTTAATTCACTTTACTAAACATGTTATATGCTGAAACAATAAACATAAAATTAACATAAAAAACACAGTATAAAGTGTGAATGACATTGATTTCTTGATTTTACAACTGTACTGACTGTCTAAATGAATGTAATTTTAAAACATTTTGTAATATACAGAATGTATTTTTACACTATTATATGAACTGAAATCTTGTTCATCTCAACTTCACGTCATTACAAACATGTAGTTTCTTTTCTTCACTCAGTGTTCATGAGAGGAGGAGCATTTTGAAAATATAATTAATAGAACCCACAAATACTTACAATATTTCACATGATAATGTATTTTTTATTTCCACTAAAAGAGAAGCGTTTAACTCTGATCTGCCCTATGAAGTGCAAATGTATGGCCAGGTATAACCATAAAAATATGACGTGAGATTTTTTTTTTTTTTTTTGAGATTTCAAAACTTCTTTATTTTCTCATAACGGAGTTCTCTACAACACAAAAAAACTCTATTTCCAAAACACAGGAAAAACTAAGTAATTTAGCATGTTTTTGATTCTTAACTCAAAAGAGTCCCAAAACACAAACCATTGTCCACAACAGAACATAAAACATTCTTTAAACACCAAATGTTTATGAACTCCTCTACATTATTTGTAGTACTGTAAAAATCAAAATCAACTTTCAATCTAACTTTCACCATTCTAACAAAAACGGTGTTTATATCGAAATCTAAGCACTCGTCAATCTTATTTCTTCTGCTGAGGTAGATGTTAGATGTCAACTGAGGTACAGTTGACATTTAACTCTCCATTTCTGACTGTAACTAAAACCAATAATAAATAAACTCTTAGAAAAATTCTCTCCAAACGACATAAACATTTGTTGTAACATCTGAAAAAAATAGCACAATCTACTACAATCCAGAAAACAATGATAAACTGTTTCCCTCTGCAAACAAAAAGGGCAATCCTCACTTACATTAGGATTAATAACGGAAATAAAAGCATTGACAGCCACAATACCGTGTAGGATTCTCCACTGTAGGTCCCCTACCCTTTTGGTCAATGGTGGTTTGTATATAGCTCTCCCAGAGCCGGCCCGAGCCTTTTAGGGGCCCTAAGCAGAATTTGATTTGGGGGCCCCCTCCCACTATGCGGAGTCACCTGTGCTTGACGATTATTGAAACAAATGTTACGCAATAATGATACATTATAAATTAATACAGTGAGGTTATGTATTAATACAAAATAAATACTTAATAAAAAATAAATGCCTAATTAAATAAAAAAGTTTTAACTTTTACTTTACTCTTTTACTAACTCTTTGAAACTTCTTAAAACAAACTGTCTCAAAATATATAAAATAAATTATTTGCTAAAATAATGACAAAACTGAGAAATCAGAAACATAAAAAGAGCAAGGGTTCAACAATGACAATTATTGTTGAACACTGTACAAATATTATTCTTTTTCAATACTGTCTATACTGTCTCACTACAGTGTAACTGTCCTCAATCTTTTTTATTATTATTATAATAACAACAAAGTCTGTTACTATAATACCGGTTGTACTGGCGCTCGTTGTATGTGTGTATGCAATGTATTTTTCCCCTCGGGGCATGCCGTAGATAGGAATGGGTCGCGCGCACTTGGTACTGGAGTGTCGCGGGTTTTTGGAGTAAGTGATCTGATATGTGGTATAATAAAGTGGAGAAGAGTTCAGACTGCTATGTTTATTATTTATTCAAACTGCTACCCTTAAACGCAGAAGGTTAAGTTCCCCTGCGGCTGTTTTCTCCAACTTAAACCAATAGATGTTATTCGATCTGCGTCATCAATGTTTGCGGCGGCCATATTGTTGACATAGAAACCACGGCAACTGTCAGTCTGTCAATTGACAAGCGAGGCAGCGTCGGTATTATCCATGGTATTATCACTGTATTTTTTATTTTTAAACAGCGTGATGGTGTGTTGTGTAATACACGGCTGTTCTAACAACAGCAATAAGAACCCCGGAGTTAGTTTTTATGATTGCGATAAGTTACCGACTGTCAGAAAGCGTGAAGGGAAGGAGACAGAGTTGAGCCAGCGCAGGAGAGACTAGCTAGGATAAATTGGCTAAACTTTTAGCCAACTCCCCATAGAAAAGTCTGTTCCCATCATTTTACCACAGGTTTCACACATAATCCGTGTGCAATGCGTGTGCGGTGTGTATACAGTACAGAAGCAGGACGCGCAATACTTTATGCTGCGTTTGCAGTGCGTAACTGATCCGCGGCTGTACCACAAACACCCTGGTACTCACTATTTTTATTTTAACACATACTCACTATTTCAACAACGTAAGCCAATTATTCCATGCATTACTTCTATATAAGTTGCTCAAGCAAGTGGTAAATATATGTAACCATGTACTTATATTAAAATCGCAAACATTTTAAATGAAAACTTAAAATTGACAAAAACAACCGACTCTCATGCCTTTTCTTTTGCATTTACATTTTAATACAACAAATCTTGCATGTCACAAAGAATTTGTTTTTTCACCTCCACGAATGAGACGAGTGTCGTTCATTATGTTGCCTTGTTGAGGTGCATTGTAGTTTGTGCGGATAGCCTACTGTATGAACGAGATCGTTATAAATATCCGGATAAGTTACGGGTGGCAATAAGGACGGATCTTTACTTAAGCTTGATTGGTGTGGACCCACATCAAATAATAGCATTATCTTCTCTTGATACCGACGAGATGAAGCCAGGCTACTGCTCCCCTCAACTCAAATCTGCGCGCGGTTAGGGGCAGCAGGACAGATGTCATGTCAACAATATGGCCGCGGTTAGCTACTTCCGGTGTTTGCGAATAAGGTCTATACCGTGACTATGCGCAGTTGCGCACGAATTGTCTATGCACGCGCGAGGTGTCTAGATTATGCGCATGATTTAAACGCTGGCAGACACAGCAGCAGTTGTAGGTATATTGATCATGAAATCAGAATTTTCTTGTCTTGAATAATTCATTCAGTCAGTCATATTCATTCATTCATTTATGTCACTTGTTTAAGTCATCTAAAAAAAAGATTTTTTTAAAAAAAACTCGATTGAGGGGGCCCCAAGCAGCCGCTTAGTTCGCTTATGCCTCGGGCCGGCCCTGAGCTCTCCACACCGGTCTGACTTAATTGTCAAGCCCTAGATGAGCTCTCCAAGGAGTGTCAGTCCGCCCACTTAGTTTGCCTTTATTTACAATTTTTACAAACATTTTATACATCGTTTTTCCTCCCATATCATCATGCATTTGTATATGGAAAAATGTATATTTTTAACTGACGCGCTCGCAAACGTTACATGTGCGTTTTCAGTAGGCCGCTATCGGTCGAGCTTTTCTCTCTTGCTTAAATCAAACTCAAAAACAACCTCTGACGAGCATCACTTCTCTAAAACAATTCACTTATTCTCTAAACACATTTCAGCATGGTTACATTCAACTTTAAAGTGTTTTTATACATTTACCCACCTGTAACACAGGAGAGAAAACGAGGAGACAGTAGCTGTGTCTGAAACCGCTCCCTATCCACTATATAGTGCACTATATCGGGTGTCAGCCATTTTGTAGTGGTGTCCGAATTCTGAGTGAACAACATCATTCCCTACATTCATTCACTACTTTTACCCACAATCCTCTCTGAATTCGAGTGTACATTCGATGTACACTTGCTGAAGCACTATTTCCCACAATCCAATGCGGAGAGAACTGAGCCCATTTAAAAAACTATTTTTTATTAATCATTACTTGAATATAACATATTAAACCATTGAGACAATATTATATGGATGAATTTTAAAATTAAATGAAATTATATTTATAAGGTAAATTATATAGACCTGTATAGCCTACAATTGTTTTATAAAAATATATTATTTAGGCATTAATGTTTTTGTGGTAGATGTGGGGAGAGTTATCTTTGTCATATTAGAATTGTACACTAGGTGGCAGTAGTAGCTAAGTCAAAGGAGTATGGGGTATATAGCCGAGGAAGAATCTGCAGGCTTATGTGTTGTACTGGCTGGCACTGTTTGTATGGATGTCCGGTGTTCAGTAAACTTCCCAGATAAAGCTACCTCGATGTCTGCTGTCTATTATTAGTACTGAGGATACTACATTTGGCGACGAGGATGGCGGTTGAGCTCGGAAGAAGCTTGTGAGTCAATCACGCGGAAATTTGACGGAAGTGGATTGACGAGGCAGCTAACGCTAACCCAAACGTAGAGATGGCTACGGCGATGGTAGGAACACTTACTGCTTTTGACAGTCAGACCCAAACTTGGGAGGAATACGTCGAGGTATTGGGACATTTTTTCGTGGCGAATGGGATTGAGGATGAGGAAAAAAAGAGGGCAATATTGTTGAGCTCTGTTGGCAGTCGGACATACAGTTTAATGAGGAACTTATTGAGCCCGAACAGGCCTGGTGAAAAATCATATAAAGATTTGACGGACCTGCTGCAGTCGCATTATAACCCAAAGCCCAGTGAAATAGTCCAAAGATTTAAGTTTAATTCGCGGACTAGAGCCGTGAATGAAACGGTGATGGAGTACGTGGCAGTGCTGCGAGAGCTCGCGCAATATTGCAACTATGGCGATAAGTTAAAAGAGATGCTACGCGACAGGCTCGTGTGTGGCATAGCGGACGATCGCATGCAGAGGAGATTGTTGGCGGAGCCTGAGCTCACATTTGAAAAAGCGTTGAAAGTAGCACTGGCCATTGAGACAGCAAATAGGGATGTCCGTGATTTGCAATTGAAAATGGTGGAGGGTGTCGGGAGTAATGTTAGTAATCAACTGCTAGTGCATAATGTGGAGTCAAACCATAAATGGCAAGGAAAAGCAACACCATTGACATGTTACCGGTGTGGGGGGGAACATATGGCAAGAGACTGTCGTTTTGTCAATGAAAAGTGCCATGGCTGTGGTAAAAAGGGACATTTGAAGAGAGTGTGCAAATCCTCGCCTCTGGCGGACCAGTGGCTTAAGGGGGAGGGAAGAGGGAAGCACAAGCAGTCTGGAAGGTTTAGAAACGATAAAAATCAGTCGGCGCATCACATAAGTGAATCTGTGGAGAATGTCACGAGTGATGAAGATGTATTTACGATGTACAATATAACAGAACCAAAGTTAACGAAAATCGATCCCATTACGGCGCAGCTTAACATAAATGAGAACATTGTGGAATTCGAAGTGGATACTGGCTGTAGCGTGACGATTTTGTCAAAGGCTGAATATGACAAGTTATGGACCGTGGGGGACACCCAAGAGTTGCACGACTGCTCAATGACGTTGAAAACTTATACGGGCGAAAAAGTACCAACACTAGGAGCGGCAAGGGTGACTGTGAGGTTCCAAGACCAAGTCAAACAGCTACCAGTAGTGGTGGTAACCGGGCCAGGTCCAAACCTGTTAGGTAGGGCATGGATAAAGGAGCTGGGAATTAACTGTGTCAGTATAAATAAGATGGAGCAGCAAGAGTTAACATTGCAGTATGTGCTACGGAAAAATGAAGATGTGTTCAAGGAGGAACTGGGTACTTGGAGGGGTCCACCAGCAAAAATTTACATTACAGAAGGGGTGAGTCCAAAGTTCTATAAACCCCGGGCCGTGCCCTATGCCATGAGGAAAAAGGTGGAGGTGGAGTTAGAAAGACTCACAAACCAGGGGGTTATTGAGCCAGTGAAGTTCTCAGAGTGGGCAGCACCGATTGTGCCTGTGTTAAAAGCTGATAATTCTGTGCGTATTTGTGGTGACTATAAGCTCACTGTCAACCAGGTATCGAAGCTTGAGCAGTATCCAATACCGAAATTGGAGGACTTATTTGAGAAGTTGTCAGGAGGAAAAAGGTTCAGTAAACTGGATCTGAGCCATGCATATCAGCAAGAGATATACTTGATGAGACATCTAAGCCATATGTCACTATTAATACGCACAAGGGTCTGTTTCAGGTGAATCGTCTTCCATTTGGTGTTTCCTCCAGTCCAGCCATATTCCAACGAATGATGGAGAGTCTGTTGGCCGGCATCCCGAATGTGGCCGTCTATCTGGACGACATTTTGCTGACGGGCCAGAGTGACAAGGGTCACCTTGCAACGCTGAACCAGGTGTTAACACGACTCCAGGAAGCTGGTCTTCGCTTGAAGCGCAACAAATGTGTGTTCATGGAACAGGAAGCAGAGTTCCTTGGTCATAAGGTAGACGCAGCTGGACTTCATCCTTTGCCACATAAGGTCAGGGCAATACAAGAAGCACCGGCACCGACTAATGTCACAGAACTGAGAGCGTACCTAGGACTGCTTAACTATTACAACAGGTTCCTGCCACACCTGTCAACATTGTTGTCGCCTTTACATGAATTATTAAGGAAAGAAACCACTTGGAAATGGAAGGGCGAACAGGAGCACGCTTTTGAGGAGTCCAAGCGACTCATGCTGTCGTCTGATGTGTTAGTACATTATGACAGCCAAAAAGATCTGATCCTAGCCTGCGATGCTTCTCCTTATGGGGTGGGTGTGGTGCTGTCGCATCGCATGCCAAATGGGCAGGAACGACCAATCAGCTTCCTGTCTAGGACATTAACGTCAGCTGAATTAAACTACGCCCAACTGGACAAAGAAGGTCTGGCGGTGATATTTGGCATTCAGCGTTTCCACAAATATTTATATGGAAGAAGGTTTGTCATTTGCACGGACCACAAACCGCTACTGGCTCTTTTTAATGAGATGAAGGCTGTGCCTCAAATGGCTTCACCTCGTATACAACGTTGGGCTGTTGCCTTGAGAGCGTATGAGTACGAGATTGTTTACAAGCCCGGAAAACATCATGGCAATGCGGATGCGTTGAGTCGACTTCCTCTACCTCAGCCGCCTGTCAAGAAAGAGCAGGAGGAGCGAATGCTGATGTTGGAGAATGTGACCCTCGTCTCAGCAGCAGAAATGAGCAGATGGACAAGCAGAGATCCGGTGTTGTCCAGAGTGGCGCAATTCGTCCAACATGGTTGGCCGCCACCAGACGGGAACCCAGTTTTCCAACCATATGCTGTGAGGAAAACAGAGTTAAGTGTGCAAGGTGGATGTGTACTGTGGGGCTCACGGGCAGTGGTGCCGCCGCCAGGCCGGAACGCCTTGATACAGCAGCTACATCACGGTCACATCGGCATCACTAGAATGAAGGCATTAGCACGAAGCTACTTCTGGTGGCCAAAGTTAGATGCAGACATTGAAGCGGTCGTTAAACGATGTGTAGCATGCCAAGAACATCGTAATTCTCCAGCTCCCGCACCTCTTCATCCCTGGGAGTGGCCGAGCAAACCCTGGCAAAGATTACATGTTGATTATGCAGGACCTTTTATGGGACACATGTTTTTGGTGCTGATGGATGCGCATTCCAAACGGATGGATGTGTACCCTGTAAATACCTCAACTTCAGCCAGCACGATTGAATGTCTAAGGAAGAGCTTTAGCAATCAAGGAATACCGGAGACAATGGTGTCCGATAACGGCTCATGTTTTGTGAGTACAGAATTCCGAGAGTTCATGCAGAAGAATGGGATCGAACACATCACTTCTGCTCCTTATCATGCTTCCTCTAATGGTTGTTCTGAACGCGCAGTCCAGACATTCAAGGCGATGATGAAGAAGGCAGGAGAGGGAAGCGTAGCCACTAAAGTATCAAGGGTGTTGTTTAGTTACCGCATTACACCACAGTCCACTACGGGGCTGTCGCCTGCTGAAATGTTACAAGGCAGGAAGTTGAGATCGACATTAGACTTTATTCATCCGGACCGCAGAAGGAGGGTGGAACGGCAACAGAGCTTTCAAAAGAAACATCATGACAAGCAAGGTTCCGGGAGAAGTTTCCAGGAGGGAGATGCAGTGATCACAAGGAATTTCAGTCATGGACCTAAGTGGATTCCCGGGTTCATTATCAAGATAACAGGTCCTGTCTCTTATAAGGTCATGTTAGGAGGGGGCAACATTGTGCGCAGACATGTCGACCAGATATTGGCCAGTTCTGAGGATAAGGACTGGATGGAACCAAAGATTATGGAACCAAAGATTATGGAACCCTTGGGGTTGTCTGAATCTTCAGCGGCAGCTGTTGCAGCATCAGAGACATCCATTCCCGAGGAAACCTGCGGTGTTCCAGAGACAAATACTCAGAGTGTGGGAAAACCTGTTTCAGAAAAGGCCAAACCAGTAGTGATGGACTTTCAACCTCCAGGTACTCCAAGGCAGTCACTAGCCTCGATTGCACTGGTACGCCGGTCGCTGAGAACTGTTTCAAAACCAAGTTATTTGAAGGACTATGAGTGTTAAAAAAAAAAAAAAAAAAGGTGTTAGAGTTAAATTATGACTAGCACATGTTAAAGTGATTTGGGGTAGGGTGATGTTGGGAGTTTGGACGAAGGCAATAGCTTAAGGGGGAAGGAATGTGGTAGATGGGGAGAGTTATCTTTCTCATATTAGAATTGTACACTAGGTGGCAGTAGTAGCTCAGTCAAAGGAGTATGGGGTATATAGCCGAGGAAGAATCTGCAGGCTCATGTGTTGTACTGGCTGGCACTGTTTGTATTGATGCCTGGTGTTCAGTAAACTCCCAGATAAGCTACCTCGATGTCTGCTGTTTATTTATTAGTACTGAGGATACTACATCATCTCAATTCTATAAATAGTCTTAACATAAATGGAGTGGTTTCAAAAGATCATAAAGACATTTCTTGTGACAAGACATTCTAATTGTTGTGAAGAATTTTATAAAAAATCTTTATCGTTCTAGACACTCAACAAAATTTAGACTTATTTTTTAATTCTCTTGACTCAGACCGTATTTCCAAAATTGATGATATTGGCAAAAGTTTGTGTGAATCTCCTACTCAAATTAAAGATATTTCTGAGGCAATCGATAAGCTGATACCTAATAAATCTCCTGGAATGGTCTGACCACAGAGTTTTATAAGAAATTCTCAAATATTCTTTCTCCATTTCTTCTCCAAGTGTATTTAGAAAGCCTACATAAGGGAACTCTCCCAAGCTCTATGACTCAGGGGCCCTATGTTGCACCCGGAGCAAATGACTTTGTACACTGACGCATGTATCATTCCTATTTTGCACCCGCGCAAAGCGGGCTTTTCCCTCCACAGACGCACGTCGGTAAACTAGGAAATGAACTTGCGCTCCCTGGGCGGGTCGGCGCAAAAAGGAGGCGTGTTTCGGCCGGCTTAAACATTCCCTAGTACTATTTTGCAGTTCCAGAAAACAATTGCGCCACTGACCAGAAAAAAACCTAGGGCCCTATCTTGCACCCAGCGCACGATCTGAAACGCAAGTGTCAAAGCGCAAAGCGCAAGTGACTTTGTGGGCGGATCCCGGCGCTGTTGCTATTTTCCGGCGTGATAAATGCCTCTTGCGCCTGGCGCAAATCTAAAAGGGGTTGGTCTGAAGTAGCTTCATTATTCATAGGTGTGGTTTGGGCGTAACGTGAAATAAACCAATCAGAGCGTCATCTCACATTCCCTTTAAGAGCAGGCGCGCTTGTTCTATAGCGGATTCCTATTATTACGGCGGATTTGCCAGGCGCGGTTCACAGCCGAGGAGACCGACGTTCTCGTCAGTGACGTAAAACACAGAGAAGTGACATTGGGGATGGAGAAACACACCCAAATTAACTTCGGTTAAACAGGCGTATGGTAATTTGGGTTAATGTGTAAGCTAGATGTATGCTTTTATAATAAACTGTCTATCTATCTATCTATCTATCTATCTATCTATCTATCTATCTATCTATCTATCTATCTATCTATCTATCGTAATAATGTATGATTTGCAAAAATGAAAATTGCTGCTTCTGTGTAGATGGAGAATCAAAGTGTATGCGCGTTGTGCACACGCTACATTGATTATGACCAAGCACGCGCCCTTAAAATAGCATATGAATATATGCGCAACGCGCCACTGACTTTAGACTAGGTTTTTTCTGGTCAGTGGCGCAATTGTTTTATAGAACAGCAAAATAGCATGATGGAAGGTTTGCGCCGGAACACGCCTCCTCTTTGCGCTGAACCGCCCCCGCGAGCGCAAGTGTTTTTCTTAGTTAACCGATGTATGTCTGTGGAGGGAAAAGTCCGCTTTGCGCGGGTGCAAAATAGGAATGATACATGCGTCGGTGTACAAAGTCAATTGCGCTGAGTGCAAGATAGGGCCCCTAGTCTAAAGTCAGTGGCGCGTTGTTCATAATGCTATTTTAAGCGCGCATGCTTGGCCATAATGTAGCGGGTGCACAACGCGCATACACTTTGATTCTCTCATCAACACAGATGCAGGAGTTTTTATTTTTGCAAATCATACATTATAACAAGGAAAAATATTAACACATGAGGGAAATCATTGTGGTGTCCATGAAGATGTAAAAAAAATGTAGTTTTTTTCCCTCCCACGCCTGTTTTAACCGACGCTGATTTGGGTGGGTTTCTCCCATCCCCATACAACGTCACTTCTCTGTCTTTCACGGTCCTGACAAGAACGTCGGTCTCCTCGGCTGTGAACCGCTCCTGGCGCGCGCTTGGTAAATCCGCCGTTATAATAGCAATCCGCCATGCAACATGCGCACCTGCTCTTAAAGGGTATGTTGGATGACGCTCTGATTGGTTTATTTCACGTTACGCCCAAACCACACCTATGAATAATGAAGCTATTTCAGACCAACCCCTTTTAAACTTGCGTCGGGCGCAAGAGTCATTTATCCCGCCGGTAAAATAGCAACAGCGCCCAAGACCCGCCCACAAAGTTACTTGCGCTTCGCGCTTGATATTTGCGTTTCAGATCGTTAAAATAGGGCCCAGGGTGTTATAAATCTGATCCCTAAGCCTCAAAAGGACCCCACTCAACTTGAAAATTGGCGACCTATAAGCTTGTTAAATAATGATTACAAAATACTAGCCATGATTTTTGCTAAAAGAATTAAATGTGTTTTAGATAATATAATTGATCACTTTCAGTCAGGTTTCATGAAAGACAGACTTATCTCAAATATTAGACTTGTTCTTGATATTTTAGATTACTCGGATCTGATCCTTGATGACGGTTTCTTGTTTTTTCTTGATTTTTATAAAGCTTTTGATTCCGTTGAGTTTCCTTTTATTCTTAAATCTTTGAATATTTTTGGTTTTGGCCCCAACTTTATCAATGCAATTCAAACTTTGTACAATAACGCCAATGCTTCAATTAAATTACAGCATGGTACTCATAGATTTAATAGGCATAGGCATCCGTCAAGGCTGCCCAATATCGCCGTATCTTTTTCTGCTTCCTATGCAATTATTAGCCATCCACATTCAAAGTAGTAATTTGAAAGGTATCTCTCTTGCAAACCGATCAATATTAATAAGCCAATCGGCTGATGACACAACTCTGTTTTTGAAAAATAAAGATCAAGTTTCTGTAGCTTTAAATTTAATTGATCTCTTTTCATTTGCTTCTGCTTTAGTTCTTAATATTCACAAATGTAAACTTGTATCTATTAAACATTCCACTGATGTTAAAGTCTGTGACATTCCAGTCAAATCAGAAGTTAAATACTTGGGTATAATTATATGTAAAGATCAGAAAAAAAGATCAAAACTGAACTTTGAACCTCTTATTCTGTCTATTCAACGCAAATTTAATTCTTGGTTACAGCGTGATCTGTCTATAACCGGTAGTGTTGCTTTCCAAAGCAGATGGGTTATCTCGGGTTATCTGCAATGGCTCATCTCGGGTTATCTGCAATGGCTCTGGATGTTTCTGTGGAGATTTGTAGAATGCTGGACAAAATGATAGTTAACTTTGTTTGGAAATCTAAAAGTCATTTAATTAAAAAAAGTGTTATGATAACTGATCGGACAATGGGTGGTTTTGACTTATTGGACTTTTCCACTCTTAATAATTCTTTCAATATTAAGTGGATAAAATATTTTTTGAACAACCCTATACATATTTTTGGAATATTATCCCAAATTATATTTTCAGTTCAGTTGGAGATTTGTATTTTTTGTTGCACTGCAACTATGGTAACTCTTTAGTTTTCATAAACAGGCTTTAATATGCTGGTCCCTAATATATAATTATAATTTTTCTCCACATAGCTATTTTATTTGGAACAATCAAAATATTAAATATAAAAATAAATCTCTCTTTTTTTTAAATTGGTTTGATAAAAATATACTTTTAGTGAGTCAACTTTTGGATGAAAGGGGTGTCTTGCTCTCTTATGAACACTTTATGCAAGAATTCTCTTTTCCAGTCCCCCCAAGAGAGAATATGCCATTGTTTTTGGTGTAATTCCTGATTGTGTGAAACCTTTAGTTACACCTGGCCCTAAAGGTCCTTTATGCTCTCCACCTATTTCTGACAACACTAATCTATTTGCTGATCAATGTCTTCTCAGCAGCCTGTCAAACAAGAAAATTCACTCAATTCTTAACAGAGATCAGATTTCTTTACTGCTTGTGTAAGCTTTTGGAATAATACATTTGATGATATAGTATGGGAGAACTTCTGGCTCCTTCAGCAAAAAAAAAATTTCTCTATTAAAAAGTCTCTATTAAAATTATTCACAATTGCTACCCAGTTAATTATAAATTTGCTAAATCTAATAATAGTATTTCCCCCTTGTGCTCCTTTTGTCATCAGTTTGATGAGACAATTATTAATTTGTGTATTGCAAAATCTTTTGGGTTGACTTCTCAAATTTTGTTAAAAGTTATCTATCTTTAAACTTCTGTATAAGCCAAAAAAAAAGAGTTTTTTGGTGACTCTGAAATTAGACCCCTTTCATTTTAAATTTGTTCTTAACTTGCTACTTTTTCTTGCCAAATTTTATATTCACAAGTGTAAATTTTCAAAGAAAACACCTTTTTTTCATTTTTAAGAAAGATTGTGATATGTATCTAAATTCTTTGAAGAACTCTAAAAACTCCACTGCATGTAAGACTCTGAAATGGTGTCAATCATTTAAGCTAGTTTAATGTTATTTATGTTTATGTAATGTAACCCTTTGTACTGTGTATTGTTTATTATTGTCCTAATTTGTTTTTGTTATTATTACTGCATAAAAAAATAAAAACAAAAGTTCCTACCAGCCGTTTGTTGTAGTCATTAAAAAACGATTTCTTTAAAAGCAAATATCTCCCTTTGCTTTGAACTTTGAGAGTTGTAACTTTGCAGATGTTGTTTATGCTCAAACAACATTACACACTAGCTAAAGTTAGAAAAGTGAAATCATAATAAACCACCCCTTTAAAATACATGTTAAAGGGAAAAAATATTATTTTAACTCATTTTAGTAAAATTATAATAATTAATTCTGGAATCCCCCCTGATCAGTAGACAGTAGTGCAGATACTACGCCTACATTCAGCAGCATCAAGATTACAAACTGATATGGCCTGATGAGCTGAATACATGAACCGAATACACAGAAACTTACACACAAGCTCGAAATTCAGTTTTGGCTCATATAGTCAGCCTAATGGTGAACAGCCTATTAAGCAATCATGATTTATTTATTTATCGTTTATTTATTTATTTAACATGTGTGCATTAAACGTACTATTTCGGCAATGAGAACATTTCTGAGCCAAATAAAGATAAAGATGTGTTCTGGTGAATGGCGTGTTCATTGAACCAATCAGATCAGAGTAAATCGAGTGTCAGCGAGAATTTGATTGGCTACATGATGAAAGTGGACCCGCCCTCCTCTTCGCGCTTGCAAAACTCAAGCTGCGTCCCAATGTGCATACTATCCATCCTTTTCAATACTATTTAGGGCATAGTATGCACATTGGGACGCAGCTTCAGTGAGTGAGAGAATCGTGCCAAAACTGGAAGCGCAGGTAAAGAGAAACGCAACTGTACAGGGCTGCGTTTCCCAAAAACATCGTAAGCCTAAGTTGATCGTAAAAACGATCGTACGACTGATCTTAATATTATGGTCTGTTTCCCAAAAGCATCGTAACTTAAGTAGCACTTGAAAATCTTCGTAGAACTACGAGTGCTCTGGAGTAATCGTAAATCCCCAAGTGCATCGTAAGAAGACAGAGTTATGAGGTCACCTGCAGGACAACCGGCAGATTACACTTTTATCTAGATTTAACAGATTACACTGCAACGTAAGTATAATATATAGGTTTTGATTGTACTTTATTGTACACTTTGTTGTAGACTACTCGTGTTTGTTTAAATGAATAAATGAAATAATTAAAAAGGGAAGAAAAAAATAGAAATACACATCTAAATTAAACGAATGAACCAAAAACTTAAATTAAGTAGGCTAATCTGGGAAATATGCTTTAAAGACCGGGCAAAATAGGGATGAATTAAAAAAAATCTGTCAATGACTTGCGTGCACGAAAACCAGCCATGTATTGGGCATTTCTTGCGGACCTCCTTCCCTGATCTTTGAACACGGTTGCTGTTAATTTGCAATGTGATGTCCTTCCAGATGTTTTGTTTTTCCTTATTTATATGGTGTCCTTTAAATCTGTTAAAAATAAAATCTTTGTTTCCCTCTATCTCCTCTAAAAGGACATTGATTTTTATCTTTTTGAAAGGTCTCTTCTCTTGTTTTTTTGTTTTTGTTCAGCCATTTAATTTTGTCAGCCTGTATAGGTGTTTTATATCCATATACTTGTCTTGATTTCGAATCCACAACAAATGACAATTATTAGGTTAAACGTTCAGAATACGATTCCATATAAGGTTATATTTCAGCACTTCGCGAATGGACAGCGACGCTTAAGTAGCACGTAGAACGCGTTCTCGCGCGTTCATGTTAAGCGCATTTTTGTGAAACGTGCGTGGAATTGCGGCGAGCGTTCGTAACCTTGCACGTAGAGAGCGCTCTTAAGATACATCGTTATCGGGAAACCCGGCCCAGGGGTGCGTTTCCCGAAAGCATCGTAGCCAACTATGGTCGCAAGTTCCGTCGTTACCAATAGAGTTCAATGGAAATTGCGATCATAGTTGGATAACGATGCTTTCGGGAAACGCACTCCAGATCGGGTTATTAACTTTTTTTTTACCCCATGCACACAAGTCATTTAGACATTTGCAACAGTTTATTTTTTTACACAAAGTTTGATTTTACGCAATTAATCTGTTTTGCAGTTCCTGCCTCTGTTGTTTTTGCTTGCAAATTGCTGTTCACATGCCTGCAATGCTTTTGGCCGCATTTGTGCGCAAAAACCGTGCCAAAAGTGTAAGCGCGGAAAAATGAAATAAGTCTGAAGAATACAGATCTTATTTATTTTGCGTTAGCATGAAGCTGCAGCTTCAAAACACGTGAATTACACTTACGAATAACAGTTAATGCTGCAAATAATTTTTTCTTACACTTGAAGGGCGATTTACACCTTCACAAATCTTCTCTTGCGCATGCAAATTTATTTTACGTTTGCAATCTCATGTACTCTTTCACAAATCTTACCCTGCGCATGCGATTCTTTATGTCATCATTTCACCTGTACTGTAGTTCTCTGATGACGCAGTCACTATAATTTGGGGGAGACATTTTTTTTCGATCTGTCCAATGATTGTATTGGGTCTGTCAGACTGGAGACATTTTAGTGGTAATAAATAATGTGACTAAAATATTTAAGACCCATCTGATTTTAAGACATATTAATACTGTTTAAGGGCTTGTAAACCCGGACAACAGGTTATTTAAAAATATTATTGGCGAGTTATTGGCGTACTTGTGCATGTAAACGTGGTCATGATAGGCTACATTATTTTAATATACATCCACCGAAGATGCAGAAATGGTTTATTTAGATTTTAAAAATAAAACAAAAAAATGTTACCATTGATAATCATTAAAATCATTAGACTGACAATTGTAATTTAACCCTCAATCGGTCCTGGGGTCTATATGACCCCAATCGACTTTTCCGTATACATGGTTCCCTTCATCTCAGCTGCATAACGTTTTGTCACTTTTTCTACATTATCTATCTATACACATGCACACAAAAAAACTGGGCTTGATTCGGTTGTTCTAAAGGTAGCTATGTAAAATAAAATAAAAATTCAAAGTTCACACTTCTGGTCATTATGACCCGACATTAAAAATGGGAATGCTGGCTTTTTATTTTATTTTTCATTCGTTAAAAAAATATCAATACATCTGAATACCACAATGAAGGCCTGGTACTAGAGTACAAATGCAATGTGGAACGAATGAACACTTTAAGTTAAGCGTAAAATATAATATATTTTAGTTATACAGTAATAAATGAAAAATAATCTTGGTACAGGTTAGTTAAGTCATAGCACATGCTCAGAAAATTGGAATTAAATTGGAACTAGAGATGCAGAGCATCATATACAGATGCCAATTGGTTTGAAATGTATCACATATGGCGTTAATAGCCTACATTATAGGTTCATCCTAAAGATAGGCTATACTTTCCATAGACCCATGCATTAATATTTGCACCGACCATTTAAACGACTCCCTCTTAATCAGCAAACAAATAATCCCATAAACGTGTCAAACAACATAACACAATATATACTACCTAGTGTACAATATTGTTATATCATATGTGAACCCTCATGCAGGCAGGTGTGTGTGAGCGCTAGCCTACCTCCATCATCATCACCCTTTATCATTCCAATGGTTCCGCCGGTGTATATGACCAGGACAGTCACCTCAGGAGGCTGGCTGTGAGATTTCTGCACCTGAAACGCATCAGGCCGACTTAACCTGCTTCGAGAAAGAGCTTGACCCAGAGAAGACATGCTTGTTGAAGACGGAGCCAGGGGTTGTGTGTTTCCACTTTGCCATATCGGACTCATTTATATAGTGGTGGCAAACCCCTCCCTCTGAAAATAGGACTGCCCACAAAAGTCTTTTTAGTTGAAAATGTTCATACTGAAACCTAAACATGAATGAATGCAATATATACAAATATTACATGGTAACCTATTTTTTGTACGTTGTTTTTATTTAGGCCTATTTATTTTTACCTTTTTTCTTCTTTGCACCTTGCTTAACTAATAAAAAATAATTATGACCTATGATAAATTATAACATTTGTATGCGCTTTTTAATTTTTCATTCTATCTCGATAGATGGATACGATACATAGATAGATACTGTACCTACTAAATATGTTTAGTTTTCTGATAATTCACATTTTAATGTTAATTTATAATGTAATATAGGCTACAGGCTAGATAAAAAATGTTTGTAAATGGACGAACTTAAACCCGTAGAATAGCGGTCTGGGTTCCCAGATTACCACAGGCAAAGCATTACTGAAAAGAAAGTGAGGCTTCGTTTTTCGTAGATCACCCACTTATCTTTGGGACAAAGCCACTCAGTGCCTGGAGTAACATATAAAAAAAAGTCACGAAGCATAATGGAAGTTTCTGAAAAGTATCGTTAGTCAACTATTTCGAAACATTTTACGCACTACTGACAGGATGCTATGGCTTGCCATTGTATTATTATTTAACTTTTTTCGTGTGAGGCATAATATAGGCTACTATTTAAAAGAATGATTGTGAATTAACATTTTATTTATAATGCGCTTTTCTAAAACCCAAAGCGCTACAAACAGTAAAAACAAATAAAATACAGAAGTACACGAGTAATACAAAAATAATCATTACAGTACGTACAACACAGTAATCATGACAGTATAAGCAATGTTAAAATGATGAGTTAACAGTTTCTTGAAACTGGCTAATGTAGCATCTCCAACAATAAGAGGAAGTGCATTCTATAACCGTGCAGCAACAGAGAGAGCGCTCGCCCCCATAGATTTTAATCTACAGGGAGTGTGCTGAAGAGAATCAGTAGACCGAAGGGAACGGGAAGGCGCGTACAGGTTGACTAAGTCACAGATATAAGAAGGGGGTATTTCGTGCATAGCTTTGTATGTTATGTGAGCAGTGGCGTGCACAGACCTCCTCAGGGGCAGGGGCGGAGGGACCAAAAAGGGCCCTCAATTTTTTTAAATTTTATTTAACAGTACAGTCTGCATTTTTATTCTCTCTTTTCAGCCAACTTGTGAGAGGGATGCTTCCTTTGGCTGCATCAGAGAGTTCCTTGATTTTTTCTTTCTTTCTTTCTTTCTTTTTCTTTCCTTGGCATTCTAAGAATATTATGTTGATACAATTATTAGAATGTATAACACATCAAATGAAAATAGGGAAATGATGATAATATTACTAAATATTATTTACTTTACCAAACAAAACAGTGAGAATCAAGGAGGTAAATATGGAAAATTAATTTTTAGTTTTGTTGATGTTGTAAATTTAATGTATGTATGTATGAAAGACAGTGTTAGCTATCATGAATCAGTAATGTTGTGAATTCTTTGCAATTTATGTCTTTAAGTATTATTTACTACTGTATTCTATATCCTTGAATCCTTGAAGGAAGTATTATGTAGAATACTTAATACATGTGGAAAGTACGTAGTGCGCAATTTTATTGGATGCTGTTTTGGCGTAAGTGACGCGTTCTCAGTTATGCATACGGAGCAGTCAGAATATGACGCAATTATCCACCCGTGCAGTATCTCTGAGTGCAGGACAAAAGTTATTGACGAAGTGAGTTTATTTCCTGACTTTATATTCGTAATACTGGATGTTTATGAGATTATCTGTAACATTAAGCCTGTAAGTCGCGGGTGTTTCGCAACTATATGTATATTAGTTTGACATGTGAAACGCACGTGAAAGTGCCGCTAGCATCGTGGCTTATCTTGCTAATATTGGCCATACTTCGTTTAACTATGTATGCATCTGTATAAGATATTCTATATTTATTATACTTTAATAACATAACGAGGACGTTGTATAATGTACCTTTAGTTGTTTATATGCTCTGTTATATTCTGTTTGCTTGTTTCTTATTCTGCTAAACACTTTGAGAGAGCTGTTGAAATTGTTTAATTGGTAATGTACTGTTTATCACAACAGTATGTGTGCATGTATGTTTAACATTTAGTTATTTACTTCTGTTTACTTGTTTATTGCAGAAACTACCTCCAATGCATAGTTCATATGTTTATATGGTAAAACCCTGCACATAAATAAAAGGTGGAAAAGATATGATGACTCCTACTCCCTGATCAGAGTACTGAAGTGGTTACGAACATTAAAGAAACGGCATTCAGTGGGGCAATCCCCAACAAATGGTCCTTCGAGCCGGAGCTTGACTGCTTCAGAATGTCATCAGATGACAAACCAGCATCACTTCCCCATACGGATGTTCAAGTGAGACAGTCACGTCGACGTCAAACCCCCAAGCGTCTTGAGGATTACATCCTTGACTTACATCACCGACCTGCCCTTTCCTCCAGTCCTGTTCAGAGGGAGTCAGAGGAGCAGAGAGGAGCAGCAGACGCAGTGTATACTAGTCAAGCAGATGCAGCCTCCAGCCAAGGTGGACATCGAGACACGCCCAGTCCGAGTCAAGCGGACGTACTGAGTATGGACTCATTGACAAAACTCATGGAATCCATGCATGAGAGGGAGAAAGAGGAGACATTCGAAATGGACGATCTTCTCATGAAACTAGAGCGGCTTAAGAAACGTAAGCACCGCCGAAACGTGATGATGGAACACATCAAATCATTCTTGAGAGAAGAAGAGGAAAATGAGGACAATGAACCAGAGCAGGCTATTACATTAGCACCACAGTCATCTCCGACACCTTCTGGTTCATCAAGCCCTCCGCCTATACGCTCACATGACATGGTGTTACATGTCGACAAACAGGCTACTGTATGTACATCAGTGAGACATGAGGAAAAGTCACATAGAACAGGTGCTGTTCCTAGAGCAGAGGTAGAGAGTTGCAACCTTGGATTCACTCCACTTCATCCAAACCAATCAGGAACTACAGGTTTAGTGTATTCTCCTATATCCTCTGGTACAGTATCTCCAGTCTCTCATCTGTTACTACCACCACTATCTGAGCCAGTTCCATCTCATTCTGCCAGATTTTTGCCCCTTCATGAACAAACTGTAGTGAATAAGGCTGCACCATCAGTCCAGCCCGTTGAGCAGCAGCTGATTTCGCCAGTACCAGTTTATCAGCATCCCATGACACCTTACGGCTATCTTGCAGCACCACATTCGCAGATACAGCCAGTGAATGCATCTACTTCATTCAGTTATGGCCCTCCTTATCAGAGAACGTCAACGTTACCCTCTCAAAACATGATTCCTGGTTTACTCCCTTCAGTGAGCCCTGCTGCATTTGTTCCTCCTCCACAGCTGATACCAGCACAGACTGCAGCTCCACCGGGTGGTAATATACCTCAGCGGACATTGTATAGCCCCCCTAAACCTAAAATTCCAGACTTCACATGTGACAGTGAAAGGGAATTTGCTAACATGAAGCTGGCATTGGACAATTTGCTTGAGCCTTACCCAGAACTAACAGAGAAATATAAATATCATGTCCTGTTGGAACATCTTAAACTGCCTGAAGCTCAGATGATCGCGCAGTCTTGCCGGCATCACTTATATCCATATTCCGCAGCTATGCAAGCACTTCAATTACAGTATGGTCAGCCACACCAACTGGCTCAAAGTGAGATAGCAGCCATCCTCACATCATCAGATGTCAAGCCCAATGATAACCACAGCTTTCAGAGCTTTGCTTTGCGAGTTCATCTCCTGGTCAGCATGCTGCTGTCATTAGAAGGACCCAGAGGGATGGAGCTTAATTGCTGCTCACATGTAGACCGCCTACTCAGCAAGCTGCCAAAGTATCTACGGGATGGCTTCATCGAGTTCCTTCAACAACAGGGGAAGCTCAACTCCATAAGTCTTAACCCTTATAATTTGCAGGACTTCGCTGGATGGCTACAAGTCAAGGCACAGCAGCAAAGACTGTCTATTCGGTTAGTACAGCGCTACCAGCTTGAGAAACTCCCAGGAGTCGGGAAAGAGAAACCCCCATATAAAACAAAGGGACCAAGTCTAGTCGTTTATCACGGTGCATCCCCCGCCGAAACTATGCTTTCTACGCGTCCCAAAGAGCTCAAGCAGAAGAAACCATTCAAGGTACACTGCCTCTTTTGTAACAGTAAAGAGCACTACATTACTCGCTGTGATAACATCAGAGAGCAGTCGGTTGCTGACCTACAAAGATGGATTACTGATGGAAAGCGATGCTGGCGATGTGCTCGATTACATGTCCCTGATATATGCAACCTTAAAAAGCCATGCAGTGACTGTGGTGGAATACATCTCCAGGTGCTTCACCGTATAGCCCGTGATGATCCGACAAACAGTACATCAAGCACATCAGAGAGTCGCATTTACCTCACCCCTTCTAGTGCGACCTGCAGAGTGCTTCTCAAAGTGGTTCCAGTGTTGCTACACAGCAAGTTCAGGTCAGTGGAGACTTACGCTGTACTAGATGATGGAGCGCAGAGAACCATGATCTTGCCAATGGCCGTCCACAAGCTTCAGTTGGAGGGTGAACCTGAGACACTGGCTCTACGCACAGTAAGATCCGATATCACTCACCTTTCCGGGTCCAATGTTAACCTGGAAATCTCTCCAAAGAGTGAACCGAAGAGGCGCTTCCAGATACTTGGGGCCTTCAGTTCTTCGGGTCTGGACCTGGTAGAGCAATCATATCCAGTGGAGAGACTTCAGAAACGGTATGTTCACCTCAGAGAGCTTCCGTTACAGTCATTCCATAACGTGCGTCCACTGGTACTGATTGGATCAGACAATGTCCATCTTCTCACAGCGGATAGGCCAGTCCGCCAAGGACCTAAAGGTGGTCCAGTTGCAGTGCACACAGCTCTGGGGTGGGCCCTACAAGGAGCCGAGGAGGGCACACCAAGCATCAACTCAGTGCAGCAGTGTCTTTTCGTGTCAACTGCTTGTCCCAATGACTTGCTCTGTCGTAATGTTGAGAAGTTATGGCAACTTGATGTCCTGCCTTATCGGAATGAGAAACTGGTGGTTCGATCCAAGGAAGATCAAGAGGCAATTAAACTTCTTGAATGCCGAATGCAGAGGATTAAGGTTGAAGAAGTTCAACGTTATGCCACCCCGCTGCTCCGCAGACCAGGTGTTCCAAAACCCATAAGCACGATGCAATCAGTTATGCCTAGTCTGAGGAACACAGAGAGGAAACTTCAGAGAGACCCAGAGAAAGCTGTTCTATACTCTGGTGAGATTAATAAGCTCATTAAGGCAGGCTATGTTACTATGCTCCAACCTGAAGAAGTTACCAAGTCAAAGGAAGCTTGGTACATTCCCCACCACCTGGTGTGTCACAATGATAAACCAAGACTGGTCTTCAATTGCTCATTTAGGTATCAAGGTCTGTCTCTGATGATCAGCTTCTGCCAGGGCCTGCACTCGGCCCATCATTGTTGGGGGTCCTTTTGCGATTCAGACAACACCACGTGGCTGTAAGTGCGGACATTCGTGGAATGTTCCATCAGGTTCGCCTGTTGCCTGAGGACAGACCTCTACTCCGCTTCATCTGGCGAGATTTACACTGTGAGAACTGCCCAGACGTTTACGAATGGCAGGTCTTGCCATTTGGTACAACCAGCAGCCCATGTTGTGCCATTTTTGCTGTACAACAGCATGCTCAGAATAACCAAGAGAGTTACCCAGGTGCTCTACAAACAGTGCAACAGAGTTTTTATGTGGACAACTATCTGGCAAGCTTTCCAACCGCATCCGAGGCCAAGCTAACAAGCAATCAACTGCGCAATCTCCTGTCAGAAGGTGGATTTGACCTCAGACAATGGGCCAGTAACCAGCCATCAGTGATATCGCATCTACCCACGGAAGCAAGGTCTGTGGCTGCAGAACAATGGCTTGGGCAGAACAGGACTGATCCAATGGAGCCAACTTTGGGTCTCAGGTGGAATTGTGCTGCTGATACATTAGGATACCACTATCGTCCCATTGAACATGCAGCACTAACCATGAGAACAGCCTATCAAGTGCTAGCAACTCAGTATGATCCCTTGGGGTTCATTGTGCCTTTCACCACACGAGCAAAAGTGCTCATTCAACAGCTATGGTCCAAAAAAAGAGAATGGGATGACCCAAACTTACCTCCGGATCTTCGTGCTGCCTGGAACGCATGGGAAAGTGAATTACAGCATCTTAGTGCCGTAACCATTCCTCGCTGTTACGCATCGGTTCCTAATGATGTACAACAGAAGTATGACCTCCATGTGTTTTGCGATGCGTCCGAGAGGGCGTATGGGGCAGTAGCTTACTTGGTTGAGTACAAAGAAGATGTCGTCCATACTTCCTTTGTTATTGCTAGATCGCGAGTTGCTCCCAAGAGGCAACAGTCCATGCCTCGCTTGGAACTATGTGCAGCATTAGCGGGAGCACAGCTAGTAAAACTTTTGAAAGATGAGATCACTCTCACTATCCAGCAGACAATTCTCTGGACAGATTCTACAACTGTGCTGGAGTGGCTTCAGTCAGACTCTTGTAGATTCAAAGTCTTTGTCGGAACACGAGTCTCAGAAATACAGGAGTTGACAGAGCACAGTGCTTGGCGGTACGTGGACACGCAGCAGAACCCAGCGGACGATATCACAAGAGGTAAACCTCTCTTAAGTTTTACTGTGCCTGGTCGGTGGAGTCAGGGACCATCATTTCTAAAACTGAGTTCCGAACACTGGCCAAAGAGACCTGAACAGGCAAGGACAGAAGGGTTACCTGAATTGAAGAGTCTCACTATCTGCTGCCTAACCATTACGCAACCAGATCAAACCCTTCCGCATGCCATTCAGTTCAGCACATGGAAAGAGTTAGTGGAGGCAACTCGACTAGCATGTCAAAAAGCGACAGATGATTCAACAAACACCCAGCTCATTGATCATCACGAAGCAGAACTGGTCCTATTGAGAGAGTGTCAAACTCAGAGTTTTCCTGAGGAAATAGCAGCCCTCAAAACACAAAAACTTATACCAAACCACAGTCGACTGATGTGTCTTGCTCCAGAATGGGATCCAGTGACTAATGTACTAAGAGTTGGAGGACGTTTAAGGAGACTGGAAAGCCCAAATGTTGAGCAAATTCATCCGATAGTGCTAGATCCGCAGCATCCAGCAACAAAGCTTCTCATTAAAGACTTCGACGAGCGCTTGTTGCACCCAGGTACAGAACGAGTGTATGCAGAAATACGGAGGCAATACTGGATCTTGCGGGGACGTCAAGCTATTAAACACCACCAGCTTAACTGTTCATCCTGTCAACGATGGCGAGCTCAGCCTAAAGTACCACGAATGGCAGATTTGCCACCAGAGCGGCTCAGGCTTCTCTCTCCCCCATTTTATTCTACAGGAGTGGACTGTTTTGGCCCTTATCATGTAAAAATAGGCAGAAGGATTGAGAAACGTTGGGGTGTCATTTTCAAATGTCTCACCACAAGAGCTGTCCACATAGAGCTTCTCAACTCCATGGATGTGGATGCTTTTTTGCTTGCTCTTCGGCGATTCATAGCCAGACGTGGCAGACCAAAGGAGATCAGGTCAGATTGTGGCACAAACTTCCGTGGTGCCAATCGAGAACTGCGAGAAGCCTTTGCAGCTATGGACTCCCAATTAAAAGAGCAGTTAGCCAATTACCAGATCCTCTTCAAGTTCAATCCGCCTAATGCTCCTCATTTTGGTGGCGTCTGGGAGCGAGAGGTCCGCTCCATTAAAGCTGCTCTCCAAGTGGCAGTTGGAAGTCAGTCCATCTCAGAAGATGTCCTGTCTACTGTCTTAGTTGAGGTAGAGGGCATTTTAAATTCGAAACCCCTCGGATATGTCTCAGCAGACATTGCAGACCTCGACGCCATTACACCAAACCTTCTCCTCATGGGGCGGCGGGATGCATCGCTTCCACAGGTGGCGTATGCCTCAGGAGAAATGGGGCGGCGCAGATGGCGCCATTGTCAAAATCTTGTGGACCAATTCTGGACTCAATTTACAAGGAACTACTTGCCTACGCTCCAGACACGCCAGAAATGGCACAAACCATCAGACACTCTGACAGTAGACTCAGTAGTCTTAATAGTTGATCCACAACTTCCCAGAGCTCAGTGGCCTATCGGTAAAGTGGTTAAGATTGTTGTCAGTAAAGATGGATGTGTGAGAACAGCTGATGTTCTTATCAAGGGTAAGGTGTACACCAGGCCAGTTGCTCGCCTTGTTCTGTTGCCAGCCTTAGAGGACAACAAAGACTCTTAAAGAATTCTCCTAAATTGCACATTTGCTGCTCAAATGTGGGGGCGGCTGTTGTGAATTCTTTGCAATTTATGTCTTTAAGTATTATTTACTACTGTATTCTATATCCTTGAATCCTTGAAGGAAGTATTATGTAGAATACTTAATACATGTGGAAAGTACGTAGTGCGCAATTTTATTGGATGCTGTTTTGGCGTAAGTGACGCGTTCTCAGTTATGCATACGGACAGGGTTCTAAATTAACACCCGCCAACCCGCCAAATGCGGGTTAAAATTCATTTTGGCGGGTGTTAATAAAAACTTACAAGCCAGTTTGGCCGGTGATGCATAAGGCTCTGTTCTCGGTCATTTATCCCCCTGGCAGTACTTCGTTCCTACATTTCCCATGAACACTGTGCCGTAATGCTACGTGATGGCGTTTCATACGCCCATTGGCTGCGCGTAGAACCAGCGCGAGAAATGATCATGGAAATTGGAAACGAACGAACGCGTCCGTCCACCAGAAAACACAAGGAAGATGAAGAACGAGCCAGAGCAGGGAGCATAGACTGAAAGAGGAGGGAGCTAGTAAAGTAAAGTAAGAAGTTAAGATTAAACTAAATGCGGCGGTGGTTGGGACAGACTTCTGGGTTTAAATTTAAATGTCGTTTAACGAGAGATACGTTATTTTTTTTAAGTTTAAGGTTTTTGTCATTATTTCTGAACAAGCTTATACATTAGGCAATATACACAACAAGCTTACTATATATCTTAAGGTTTTCTTTTAGTTGAAAACATTAGACAACAAAAAATATTAACAACAAAAGCATTTAAGCTCAAGCAGCGCAAACGGGGAAAAGACGCAAAAGAAAAAAAGAAAAGCAGACTGCGCAGTTATCGTACAGAACGTAGCTACATGATCGAGTCAGCATATGATTATCGTGTTTATATTGTTTCACGTTCATGTTGAGAAAAACCATAATATCCACATGCTCGAGTGAGAAAACGCGCTGCGCTGACACATACGTTGCAGAGACACGTGTGTGTGAGTGTGTGTGTGTGTGCAAAGTGAAGTAACAGCGTGCGTTTTTCTGTTCTTAAACCTGTCTCCCTCGACGAAACTTAAAGGAAGCATATGTCTCAAAATCATTTTACTACCAGAAGATATCGGGGTACAGCTGCTGACCTGCAGTCGTAATGCAGTGATGGACAGCTGCTTCCTCAGTCGACTGGTGTTTCTTTGGATTTCATGTGATTTCTCATTGTGGTGGTGATATTATGATAACTCAGTTTAAATAATAATTGATTAAACGTAATTCCATTTTGTAATAGGCTATCATTTTCATCTAAGTAATTCCAAACTTCGCGAGGCAGACAACGACATTATGTGATCAAATACAATCCACTTGATAAACGCTCCACCCAGTGCATTTAATTATAACTGCGAAAAAATATCGGTATACAGATCGAAAATTCGAATATTCGTGCACATCCCTAATAGATAGATAGATAGATCCCAAACTTGAAATGAAATGTTTGCACTTTCTGTGTTGTATTGTACTTTATATGTGTTTTTCATGCCAACAATGTTAATAAAATGATCAAATGCATTCAGTGGCACTCATAATTTCTCTTATTTTCACTGGAAAAAATGTGGCTTGTGGAAATTCTAAATGGCTGGTAACTTTAGAAAGTTACCAGCCACGTTGGCTGGTGATCAAAAAAGTTAATTTAGAACCCTGCATACGGAGCAGTCAGAATATGACGCAATTATCCACCCGTGCAGTATCTCTGGACAAAAGTTATTGACGAAGTGAGTTTATTTCCTGACTTTATATTCGTAATACTTGATGTTTATACTGCTGAGATTATCTGTAACATTAAGCCTGTAAGTCGCGGGTGTTTCGCGACTATATGTATATTAGTTTGACATGTGAAACGCACGTGAAAGTGCCGCTAGCATCGTGGCTTAACCCAGCGGGCACCATGATATCAATTTGACGTCAAAAGTTGGTCAAGACTTGATCAAGATATTGTATATCATTTTAAGGTCAGTTTGAAAAGAAAATGTCTTCCAGTGGTAATTAGATGAAAAGAGAAAGTTAATACCCACACTGAAATTGGTTTATGTATATGCAGGTCAATATGTTTGACATTCAGTTTACATCAAATCAATGTCAAGGATTGGTTTTGACGTCAATTTGATTTGCATATTTGACCTGTTCCTTGACGTTGATTTTGACATCAATTTGATGTCTTTTCAACATCAATTGCCCACTGCTAATATTGGCCATACTTCGTTTAACTATGTATGCATCTGTATAAGATATTCTATATTTATTATACTTTAATAACATAACGAGGACGTTGTATAATGTACCTTTAGTTGTTTATATGCTCTGTTATATTCTGTTTGCTTGTTTCTTATTCTGCTAAACACTTTGAGAGAGCTGTTGAAATAGTTTAATTGGTAATGTACTGTTTATCACAACAGTATGTGTGCATGTATGTTTAACATTTAGTTATTTACTTCTGTTTACTTGTTTATTGCAGAAACTACCTCCAATGCATAGTTCATATGTTTATATGGTAAAACCCTGCACATAAATAAAAGGTGGAAAAGATATGATGACTCCTACTCCCTGATCAGAGTACTGAAGTGGTTACGAACATTAAAGAACCGGCATTCAGTGGGGCAATCCCCAACAAGTAACACTTTACAATAAGGTTTCATTAGTTAAATTAGTTAACATTAGCTAATAATGAACTGCACTTCTACAGCATTTATTAATCTTAGTTAATATTAATTTCAGCATTTACTAAAACATTCAAATCAAAAGTTGAATTTGTTATCATAAGTTAATGCACTGACTGTGACATAACATGAATAAACAATTAACAGTTGTATTATTAACTAAGATATACAGTAACAAATGTGTTGCTCATGGTTAGTTCATACATGAGTGAACAAATGAACCTTATTGTAAAGCGTTACTATGAAATCAAAGATATAAGTTCCTTACCATTTAGAGTTGGACATGGACTTAAGATTTCATTTAACTAGATGTATGGAAGCTTGTTTCCGCCACAGAATGAAAAATAAAAAAAGGTAATTGCGACTTTTTATCTCACAATTCTGACTTTTTTTCTCAGAATTGCGAGATATAAAGTCAGAATTGCGTGATATAAAGTCAGAATTTATTGATATAAAGTCGCAATTGCAGGTTATAAAGTCAGAATTGCGTGATATAAAGTCGCAATTGCGTGTTATAAAGTCAGAATTGCGTGAAATAAAGTCGCAATTGCGTGTTATAAAGTCAGAATTGCGAGATATAAAGTCAGAAGTGCGAGATGTAAAGTCAGAATTGATTGATATAAAGTCGCAATTGCGTGTTATAAAGTCAGAATTGCGTGATATAAAGTCGAAATTGCGTGTTATAAAGTCAAAATTGTGAGATATAAACTATTCTGAGGGGAAAAAAGTTAGTCTTTTTTCCCCCTTAGAATTGGACTGATAACTCGCAGTTGCGACTTTATATCTCACAATTCTGAGAAAAGATGTCAGAATTTCGAGACATAAACTCGCAATTATGTGTTATAAAGTCAGAATTGCGAGATGTAAACTCTGACTTCTGAATTCTGACTTCATATCTCGCAATTGTGAGATAAAAAGTCGCAATTTTTTTTTTTTTTTTAGTGGCGGAAACAAGCTTCCATAATTTCCCCTTGCACTTTTATTCCTTGGATAAAAACGAATGACATTGTCACTCACTTTGCGTCTGAAATCGAGTTATACTTTTATTATAGTTTAGATTAACTCGCATGCTGCCGCAACTTTTAGACTAGTATGGTGATGGTAGGATAAATGTAATTTTCCGTATTAGCTTTAACGTTACCTGCTGCTCGTTTGAAGACTCGCGCGAACTGCTGCGTAGTCAGCCCGTTCTCATCCCAAGGCGTCATATAACTGACGCTAACTGACGCTTTTGACCATGTGTCACCATGCCGACGCACATGGTACCCTTTAAGCGTCAATATGAGACGCTCATGCTCGGGCGTCATCTTATTGGCTTTTGACCATGCGTCAACATGCCAACGCGCATGGTACCCTTTAAGCGTCAATATAAGACGCGCCTTCAGTGGTCTAACCCTAACCCTACCCCAGACCTAAACCTACCCATAACGGAAGCGTCATCTAACTGACGCTAAAGGGTGCTATGTGCGTCGGATTTAGACGCATGGTCAAAAAACGTCAGTTAGATGACGCCCGAGGATGAGCGTCTCATATTGACGCTTAAAGGGTACCATGTGCGTCGGCATGTTGACGCATGGTCAAAAGTGTCAGTTAGATGACGACTTGGGATGAGAATGTGTTGACAAATCACATTGTACGATATGGATCTTGGGTACGACCTATTATGTAGACTGTACGATGATGACACCTATTGAATCGTAGGTTCAGTGCAGAATTCTATTATAAACCATAGATAGGCCTATCAGATCAAACAGCGCTGACGTGGAAACCAGGACAACCCTTTGAGACTGAAATTCAAGCACTTTTCAAGGGCTTTTAAGTGCTTCACACATTTTTTCTGCACCTCAAAGCTCTAAATATTATCCAATTTTAATGTTACTTTAGTTTTAAGGATGATTTGTAAAACTAAAAGTTTAATGATGTAGGATATGGAGTCAAAATAATGCCGCATATGTTTTACAAAAGAAAAATAAAGTACTCAGCAAAAAACTGTTGTTTTGCAAACAAAAAGAAAGAATTATAAAAGAAGAATAAAGTATTCAGAGAAAAAGTCGCAAACAAAAATAATTGCAAAAGAAAAATAAAGTGGTTTAATTTGCAACACTCCTTTTATTCTGCGTTTCAGTCAAGTGTGTGCTCGCAATACCGTTTTTCCTGTGCGCTTCAGTTTTCTGTGCGTTTTTCTTAAAGGGATAGTTCACCCAAAAATGAAAATTACCCCATGATTTACTCACCCTCAAGCCATCCTAGGTGTATATGACATTCTTCTTTCAGACGAATACAATCTGAGTTATATTAAAAAAATGTCCTGGCTCTTCCAAGCTTTATAATGCCAGAATGGATCGTTTCTGTTTTGAAGTCCATAAAGTGCATCCATTCATGATAAAAGTAATCCACACGACTCCGGGGGGTTAATAAAGGCCTTCTGAAGCGATGTGTTCGTGTAAGAAAAATATCCATATTTAAAACTTTATAGACTAAAATAACTAGCTTCCGGCAGACGGCCTACTTAAGTCGACTGACGCCAAAAGAGTAACTCTTGTATTACACGATGTATGACGTAAGATGTAGGAGTACTGTAAGCATTGACGCCTCTCGCGTATTTTTGGGTGAACTATAGCTACTCCCTTTAAAGGTGCCTTGTGTCAAAAAATCAATTCAAAATCCACATATTCCATACCAGATGGGGGCAGTATACCTCCAGAAAGTTGGCCTACTCTAGTCTGTTTTTTAGTTTCGGGTTGTTAATCTTCTAAAACCGTCAAATCGTCCGCTTTGTCCCGCCAAAGCCTATTTTGATCGGTGAGCAGGGCCTGAAATTAACACCCGACCACCTGCCAAATGCGGGTGAATTTTGCTATTGGCGGGTAACACTGTCAATCTACCTGCCACATTGGCAGGTAGCCAATGAGAATTGAGTGATTCATTAGGTTTTTTTTTTACGTTTTCATTTTCATTGCGTTGGACCTTAGCTATAATGTGGCGGCACATTACTGGGGTAAAAAGGCCAGCTGAAACAAACAACCAACAAAAAGATGAGGATGAGTCAAAGAAAAGTAAAAGAAGACATTTTAATACAAAGTGGTCAATTGGCGACAACGGCAAGGTTCGTGAGCGGCTGATTTATGACAGCGACTGTTGTTTCGTAACGTTCATGCGATCAGAAAGAAGATGAGGCCCTTTTCTGACTACATTTGGATGTGCGAGTATTAAACTGTTGGTGAGATGGGATGAGATAATGTAACGCTGACGTAGGCTCCAGAACAATGACAGTTGCACAGATGTGTGCGTGTGCGTGTGCAACTGTAGTACATGTTGGGAGTTGGGAACCGGTGAGAAAATGTCCGGTAGGCCTACCCGGTAACTTTACCAGTAATAATATTAATTTAGTTCTGCTTAACGGTTCCTGAACGCTGTAAATAAAAGCTGTCAGGACCTAGCTGTCTACGTGACTAAATCAGCCATCAACACAGCCGCGGGTGATTTGTTTACATACGAGCTGCGGTAGGTCTAACGTTATAGATCTGTTGTGCGTGTGTGCGTCAAAATCAATGAATAAAAATATTTTTTTTAAATTTATATATTCTAAGAGTTATTATTACTTATATTGATTTCGATAATAACTTGACAGCACTTAAATGTGTACAAGTTAAAGAACAATATTGTGAAATTCCCGTTTTTCACCTTTAGGCTATGAGGCAAAAAAAAAAAAAAAAAAAAAGGCTGGTAAAAAGTCTCTGTGGCAGGTGAATTTTGATATCCACCTGCCACAGTGGCTGGTGGGCAAAAAAGTTAACTTCAGGCCCTGTCGGTGAGTGATGTAGAATAGAATGACTGCTGCGCTTGACAGGGCTTATAACGAGCAGAGAGAGAGAGAGAGCGCCCCGGCCGCGCGCGCACTCTCACGTCTTCAAACAACACGAGCGCAGTCCTCCTGCTCTCTCTCTCCCTCGCGCATATTAATCAAATCACAATAGTAAGACCGCAGTTCATTTGGAGATTTTTAGAGATTAGATACTCAATAAACAACATCTCAACACTAAATTATAAAGGCCGGTCTCATATAGACGCGATAGGCCTATTTCACAAAATGGCCCCCGAGACCGGAAGTAGGGTAAACTCTTTTCCGGTGAAAGCGCTAGCAGTTACAGTCGGAGGACAAATGCGGAGACTATCAGCGGTTTAGTCCTGTTGCTTACCTTTTTATGGTGTTTATGTCAACCCAAAGAAGAAACAACCCTATTTATCACTTCATAGCTTTCCGTGTTTTACGGGTTTTCATGGAACAACTGGGGAGAAGTTAAATCACGCCAGACACAGACGGCAAAAAGACTTCTGGTCGCGCCGCCGCCCGCTACGATCAGCATTCATTCTCAAAATGGACTTTGAACAGCTTGTTTTCTCTCTCAGTCATTCATATAACGTTATCTGACAAAAGTAAGAATAGCAGATGTTGTCCGTTTTGTTGATAGTTTTCAGGGAGTTGTGAAAAGATCGAAATTGGACAAATTCTTGACGTTTGCTTACATAAATAAGTTCCATTCATTTAAATGGCATGACACTTGATGACTAAGCTCACATTTAACGTTAATATATCGAAAAACAATAAATAAATAAATTGAAATGATGTCTGATTGTAGGCTATGAGTGAAATCTAGTGGCTTTTGTTAAAAAAAATCATGTTATTAAGTGTTAGTCCAGGAGATAGCAGCAATCTTCCACTAGATTATGGCTCCTTTTTCATGTTACCATGAATGAAACTAATAATTGTACATCTTTACAGTGAATTTGACCTACCGTTGCTAGTATGTCTAATAATGAAATTAAGGCAAATAAAAAAATAGTTAGACTAAAAACATGAATGAAGTGATTGATATTACATGTTTTAAAAAAAAATCATGTTACAAAATAATATTTAACTGTCTGGGGTCCCCTTATGAAAAGAAAATATTCCCTATATATGAATTATCAATATATTAAATGGATTAACAGTATATTTGAAAACATACAGAATAATATATGGTGTTGATATATTACAATATATTGAATGAAACATGTCAAGTCACTTTTTTGCAAAGAAACAAGTCATTTTCATATATTTAAAAATGTGAGAATATATTTACTAATATATAATGTAATTTTATATTCAGTAATACACTAAATAATATATACAGGGATCAAAGTTATCCGTCGCTACGACGGACTTCCGTTAATATCAGGTTTCCCCCTGTCCTTATGTCTTAAATTACCGTAAATATGCTTATATTTCTCAAATAGTGTAATAAATGTCTTAATTTTAGTTCGAATGGTTCGGAAGGACGAGGTGATCAAAGCCTGGACTGGAGCAAAAGCCCGTTCCTCTCTGCACAGAAGCGCTCTGTTATCACTCCGCTCTTGATCCACTCCGGGTTTTCCAGTCCCACTCACGGGAAAACTGCTCCGTGTTCAAACAACTTTAAAAGTTATTCTAATATGTTTATTTTTTTATATCACAAACGTCTGAATTTATAAGACTATATGTAACGGTTTGGAACGGTTTATACGTTTAATAAATGTCCCAGCTGCCCTTGCTTGCACAAGTAAACAGCAGGCCTGGCAAAGCGCACCCAGGTAAAAAGGTAAGAAAGTTACAGAAAACAACTTCTACAAACAATTTTAATTTGCCAACAGTTAATAATAATAAATAAAAGTGCATGACGTGCAAATCGGATAACAATCAAGTGCAATATAAACATGTTTTGTCAGGGCATCAGTCCCGAACCGGCATCAACACTCCATTTCAACATCTGCTTCCTCCTTCACACGCGTCTGGCGTGATTTAACTTCTCCCCAGTTGTTCCATGAAAACCCGCAAAACACGAAAAGCTGTGAAGTGATCAATAGGGTTGTTTCTTCTTTGTGTTGAAACATAAAAAGGTAAGCAACCGCTTATAGTCTCCGCATTTGTCCTCCGACTGTAACTGCTAGCGCTTTCACCGGAAAAGAGTTTACCCTACTTCCGGTCTCGGCGGCCATTTTTGTGAAATAGGCCTATTGACATCAGGTTCAAGTACGCCCACAAGCCGTGCTAGTTATTCGTGTACTGCAGTTTGGCTGGTTGGTTATGTTGCCCGCATACCGCCTCCCATGGCCGAAACTGGTATTACAACACCTGTCGGGCCGGGGCTAGTAATGCTAATGCTAATTTAGGTTGATATCTCTGCAACACTATAACTTTTCATTTTTTTAATGACATCATCGTCCTTATTTCTTCTCATTCTTTTGATGCGTGTAGCTCATTTTTTGGATATTTTTACCTCAATTATTACACATGGCACCTTTAATGGCACTGTTTTGATGTGGGGGTGGAGTCAAGAAACTGGGGCGTGTTCTGCGGACACGGCAACTCCCCCTCTAAGTGATGTCATCTGCTCGATCAGCACAGATGAAGGCATCATGGCTGAGAGGCCGCATGCGCTTGGATCGTTTCCTTGTTGTACTCACTTTTACTAGCATGAAAACGGGCATGGTTTTGTTTTAACTAAATGTGTATTAAAAGCGTTTGCTTAAGTTAAAGAAGTAAGAGATCAGTTAAAGGCACAATATGTAGGGTTTTTTCGCCACAAGAGGGCGCAGTTTCGAACAATCAAGTTGCTGGATCTAATAATGTTTATGGATGAGTGCAAACATTCATGTTTTTTAACATTACAGTGGTATGAAGCAGGTCGCGATTGCTAACTGTACGTTCACACCGCCGCCGACTTGAGCGTCAAAGAAGCTCTGGCCGCCCTGTAAAGGACGCTTGTCAAAAAGTACGGGGAAGCTGGTTGACGCTTTGGACGCTTTGAACGCTCTGACGTTGCAGGGAGAATAGAAGTGTCACAACATGAAATGTAATAAACAGAAAAAAACAAGCAATACATTGAAGAAACCTTTTATAATGACAGCATTTTTATAACCGTTTTGGTCACATTTGGTCGGGGAAAAAAGAATAGTTAGCTATTATTATTATTTGCGGTCAAATCGGTGTCACCGTGAGCAAATAAATTGCATTCCCGCTTTAAAACGAGCGTTCGTAAATATTTCAAATAAAAGAACTTTGCGCTCATGCGGTCCCTATAAGGAAACAACGTCATGTCATAAATGATAGGAAACCTGTAGGAAACCCAGCAACGGCGATTATTAGCTTCTCTTCCATTTTCTCGGAACTAATGTTTTGGTAGGAATGAAAATTTACATTGTATGTTTCTCCGGAATCAGCCAGCGCGAAGGACGTCTATATTGGCGGTTTGCCGCTGCTTGCCGCTGAACCGCGTCATAGCTCATTACCATAAAGTTGAGCTTCTTTCAACTTTCTGATTGACGCTCAAGACGCTCAAAACGCCCAAAACGCGACGCCGATGGATTTGACGCTCCTTGCAGCTGAGAGAAGCCAGCTTCCATTGAAAATGAATGACTTCCGGCCGCTTTGGAAGCTCAAGTCGGCGGCGGTGTGAACGTACAGTAAAGAGACAGATATCACACGCGAGTCCCGCGGATATAAAGAAATAAGGACATTTTTTTCTACCGAACTACCCGCGAGTGCTGGATTACTCACGTACAGGTCAGTTTATTAGACGAATTAAACTTGTGAGGTAACGCAGCGCTGCTTCACTTGGTCTAACGTTACACTATCACACTAAACGGCATTTAAATGTGTGTTGAAAGTTATAATGTTATACTACGTGTTAGTTCGTTTTCTATACGAAACTAGCAGCTAGATCAACATTAGAATACTATACTGACCATATTCTAACATTTCATCATGTTGAGCTAACGTTATATAACATTGATTTGTTTTATGTACATTTGCTCACCTGTCTAATAAAGCTGTCAAGTCGTGACTCGTGAAGCTCTGTCGAGTCCAAGTTAGTCGCGGACGCTAGCTCTCGGCATCTCAAAAACGCCACGCTGATATTGATCCTCATTTTAGTTCTCCTTGTTTGTCCCAAAGTCTGCTTGCCATGGTCTACGTTTGAAAGAAACAAGAACTGCGTGTCACTAAACGTTACGCACTACGCAGTTGTCCACGTCTGTCGCCATGGTTACGTCATGGCTATGGCAGTATGAACGGAAACCGAGGATAGCGCGGATATTGCGTCATTGACAGGCGAAATTTTTTTCCGGAACGGCCACTTATTGAAAATTGGAATTTCTCTGAAATAAAAAATCTTTGGAGACTTTTGGGATATTGTAAGTACACAACTGCAGGAAATATATCACACTGTGCAAGTGATTTTTGGATATTTTATTACAAAATTCTTACATATTGTACCTTTAAAGTGGTGTTTATTATTAGACTAGTCTTTGAGGCTTATTGTTAACTTGAACTGTCTGAAATAGCCAGTGTAACGGGGTTCGTCCAAGAAGGATGCGGGAATCGGCGAACATTCGACACTTTAATAATAAAATACAAAAAATACTAAATGAAAGTATAAGCCAGCAGCCCCTCACAGACAACTGCTGGCACACAAAACAGAACATAAAATCACAACGTAAAATCAGGCCTGTTCCTCTCTCGATCTTCACTGTCGTCGCTCCTCCTCCTTTATGCTTCCGCTCCTCTGTGAGAGATATGAGACCGGTGCATCTCAAAGGTGTCGTTCATTATCACTCACGCCACCGGCCTCGCGCCGCTCTCTCACGTCCCTCGGCCTCGTCCTGCTCGCCACAGCCAGCATCTGCGGTTTATTTCTCTTAGTGTGAGTGTGCACACATTTAAAGCATTAAAATGTTTATAGTTTTGTTAACTAAATGTGTATTACCAGCATTTGCTTAATTGTTAACCCATGGGAGGATCCATGCGCACTGTTTGTTTACATTAGTTCAAAGTTACTGCTAGTTTTAAAGGGTTAGTTCACCCAAAAATGAAAATGATGTCATTAATGACTCTCCCTCATGTCGTTCCAAGCCCGTAAGACCTCCGTTCATCTTCAGAACACAGTTTAAGATATTTTAGATTTAGTCCGAGAGCTTTCTGTCCCTCCATTGAAAATGTATGTACGGTATACTGTCTATTCTGCCCTCGCATGTACGACGTCTGATTTGTACAGCTAGACAGATAGTTAACAGCAAATGAAGAGAAACTCCAGAAGTCTTGATGAGGATTGATATTTTATCTTTTGTTCTCTTTTTTCCTCAGTTTTATTTCTCAAGTTTTTCCCATTTAAGTCTGTAAGACTGAAAGAGTAAACAGAAAATAAACATTACAAAAGTGTAACATCTGTTGTCTTTTTTTACACAATCAAATATAAAGTTACTCAGTAAGTCAATATGGTTAAACAGTAGGCTATTCTCTGTGTCAACACTTTACACAAACTACAGATGTTCTTAGGCCTAACTTACTGTATAGAAATTAAACAAACATCCTCAGTAACACCAAACTATCTGCTAAACTGTTACAGGTATAATCTACATAAATTAACAGATGTAAATAAATCAACTAATTAATCTGAGGCGAAGCGCCGAGGCTCGTGGCTGAGCAGATAAATCAGAGAGTCAGAAAACAATAGGCTTCAATCTAGAGCATATGCGATGAAGTCACGAACGTAATAACACACATTACTTAATGTAAACATATACATCATACATAAACCACAATTCTGCCGAAAAATTACTTACAGACAAAGATTTGACCAAACTCTGTAATGACGCAGACTCGTGGGTGATTTCAGCGCTGTTGCTCGGCTCGAACACTAGGTCCGTCACTAAAAACGGGTCCGACTAGGAAACGAACTAAACGCCGAAAGGCGGAACACTCCTCGCCTGGTATATTATTATACCACTATCAACATCTTAATTACTCAAAGATTAATCAACCAAACAAAATACAATCAATCACTAATTACATTTATGAACAGTATTATTACGTATCAGAATGTCCATCACTCTATGAGTCCTTAGACATAAGAAAAACAAGCTCTGAGATGGGTCTGATGTAAGTTTTTGTTGTTCCTTGCCTCACAACTTTAACTTCAACCTTACGGACTTTGTTGTCTTTGCTAGGCAATGTCTTTACCACAAGTCCAATAGGCCAGTCGTTCCGTTTAGCCTGACTGTCTTTCATCAGAACTACATCATCTACTTGTATGTTTGGCTTGTCATCAGTCCACTTGTGACGTTTCTGGAGAGTCACCAGATACTCCTGTCTCCAACGTTTCCAGAAGCTCTCTGCCAAACACTGCACTTGTTTCCACTGATTTTTGTGAAGATCCTTATGATCAAAGTCACCTGGAGGCGCTGTCACTGGAGTTATCTTTTGAGTGAGAATCATTGCAGGTGTCAATATTGAAGGATTGTCAGGGTCAGTTGACACTGGAATCAATGGCCTGGCATTTAGAATGGCCATGACTTCTGCCATCAGTGTCGTCAACACTTCATGTGTGAGGCGGTTCGTGTCAGACCGCAGCAACATCCCTTCCAGAATCCGACGTGCTACTCCTATCAGTCTTTCCCAACAACCTCCCATATGGGATGAATGGGGAGCGTTGAAAGTCCACGTGCATCCCTGCTTGTCAAGGTAACTTGTCAGTTCTGGATCACTAGTGTTGAATTTTAACTCTTTGCACGCTCCAATAAAGTTTGTGCCTCTGTCGGAGCGAAGCTGTTTGGATGACCCACGGATAGCAAAGAATCGGCGTAAGGCATTTATAAAACTTGAAGTGGACATGGATTCTAACACTTCGATGTGTGTCGCTCTCGTGCTCATGCATGTGAATAACACTGCCCATCGCTTACTTTCAGCACTACCTCCACGAGTGCGCCGAGTGACAATGCTCCAAGGTCCGAAGACGTCCAGACCGACATGGGTAAAAGGGGGTTCTGAGGTGAGTCTGTCAGCTGTTAGTGGTGCCATTTTCTGTTCCATTAACCTCCCTCTCAGTTTTTTGCAGGTCACACAGTGATAGAGGACACTAGACACCAGCCGTTTACCTCCCACTATCCACACTCCTGCTGACCGGACGGCACCTTCAGTAAAATGACGACCTTGATGGAAAACGTCCTCATGGTAATGCCTCACTATGAGAGTTGCGATGTGATGAGTTTTTGGCAGTATGACAGGATGTCTCTCGTCTCTGGGTAAGTCAGCGTTGATAAGACGTCCTCCAATCCGAAGGAGTCCATCCTCGTCGATGAAAGGATTTAACTTTCTCAGTGAACTCTTTTTTGAGAGCTGAATCCCATCTCCCAAACATTTAAACTCTTCTCCATAGAATTCTTGCTGAACACAACGAATGACGACTGTTTTAGCTTGCCAACGTGCATCAACAGCATCCACTTTGTGAGTCTTGGAGAATGTTCTTGTTACTTGAATAAGTTTTGTGATGGCTTGCAGTAGTCTCTTCCAGCTAGAAAATCGTTCAAAGCGTGCTGAGCTGAACTGACCTTCTGTAGCTTTGGTGTAGTTGACAGCAACTTGAGCCCGGATTTCAACATCAAGTTCCGGGTCAACAAGATCAAAGCTGTTGCTTTGTGGAGGCTCACTGCTGCTTTTCAAGAATTCAGGGCCTGAGAACCAGTTAGAGGCTCTGAGGATGTCTACAGACGTGGGCCTGGTGGCGTGATCCGCTGGATTCTGTTCAGTGGCAACATACTGCCATTGTTGTGAATAACTTGATTTCCTGATGCGATTGACTCGGTTAGCAACATACACATGAAATCTTCTGGAAGTGTTATGGATGTACCCGAGAACAATCCTGCTATCAGTGAAAAATCTCACGGCATGCATCTCAATGTCCATCTCACAGCAGATTGTGTCCGCCATTTCGGCTGCCAGGACAGCGGCACACAACTCTAAACGTGGAACTGTATGGGCAGGATGCGGTGCCAACTTCGCTTTGCCCATAATGAATCCTACGTGGCACTGGTTTTCTTCGTTGGTGACACGCAGGTAGGCTACTGCAGCGATAGCTTGAGTGGAAGCATCAGAGAATAAACAGAGTTCTCGACTTTGAGATGAGGCAAGAGGGATAGGCACATACCTTCTTTTGATGTGTAGCTTCTCTAGTTCCAGGAGAGACTCTTTCCACGACTTCCAGGACACTTGCTTGTCTGATGGGAGAGGATCATCCCAATCATATTCTTTGGACGACAGTTCTCTGACGAGAGCTTTTCCTTGAACTGTGATGGGAGCCACGAAGCCCAGTGGATCATAGAGACTCTGAACTGTTGATAAGATGCCTCTTTTTGTGAACTGTTTCTCTTCGTGGGATACTTGGAAACCGAAACTGTCACTCTCCAAATTCCATATCAGTCCAAGGCTCCGCTGAAGTGGGAGAGGATCTGCACTAAAGTCAAGGTCTTTTAAGTCTTTTGCAAGGTCCTCGGGGGCAAATGCTCTCATGACTTTGCTGCTATTGGACGCGATTTTGTGGAGTTTTAAGTTCGACGCTGCTAACATTTTTTGAGTCCTCTGTAGAAGATCAATAGCTTCCTCTTCTGTCGGAACCGACTTCAATCCGTCGTCCACATAGAAGTTCCTCATGACGAACTCCTTGCTGTCTGTGCCGTACTCATCCTGATGCTCTTGTGCAGCTCTCCTTAGACCATAAATGGCAACTGATGGTGAGGGGCTGTTGCCAAATATGTGCACCTTCATTCTGTATTCAGTGATGTTATTGTTCAAGTCGTTGTCCTTGTACCAAAGGAACCGCAAATAATCACGGTGATCCTCTCGAACAACAAACGCGTAGAACATCTGCTGAATATCAGCGGTGACTGCGATGTTCTCTTTCCTGAAACGGATTAAGACACCCAGCAGGGCATTGTTTAAGTCTGGCCCACTGAGCAGCACGTCATTCAGCGACACGCCGTCATGTTTGGCGCTTGAATCAAAAACAACTCTTATTTGATTTGGTTTTTGAGGATGATAGACTCCGAACAGAGGTAAGTACCACCTCTCTTGATGTTCCTCGAGTTTGGGTGCTAGTTCTGCATGGTCATTCTCAAATACCTTTTTCATGAACTCCAGGAAGTGTTCTTTCATGTCTGTGCGTCTGTCTAGAGTTCGTCGGAGAGATACGAGTCGTCGCAGAGCCATCTCTCTGTTGTTTGGAAGACGACGACGGGGTTTGCAGAACGGCAGCGGTGCTACCCAGCTGTTCGCCTGATTCACATAAACCTCTTTGTCCATGATGTCCAGGAATGTTTGATCATCTACTGACAGAGCTACTTTTTCATCATCAGGGTGGCTGTCGAAGACTGTGGCTCCAAGTTTTTCAGTCTCCTCACCTTGGAATGCGCAGTCCAGACTTCTTGGTTGGTGAGTGTTTTTTCTGTTAAGTGTCTCTTTCACTTGAATTTTGTTAGGACAGGGACTTAACATGGATGTCCATCCATTAGGCAGTGTGTGTGTCTTGTACACTCTGACACTGGGTGGTTTGTGAGCCCGGTCCAGACAAACATCTCCTACGATAACCCACCCGAGATCAAGACGTTGAGCGTAGGGGTCTTCATGATCTCCGTTATACTGCTGCCTCACCTTATGCACTCGCAAAATGTCTCTTCCTAGCAGGATAAGGATCTGAGCATTTTCATTGAGTGGTGGTATCTTATCTGCTACAGGTCTCAGATGGGGGAAATAGCGGGCTATTTCGGGTGTGGGGATTTCGGCTCGGTCGTCTGGAATCATTTCACACTCAATGAGGGTTGGAAGCTTGATCTTGATCTTTCCATCATATGATTCCACCACAAAGTTTGTTGCTCTCCTTCCTGAGGTTTCCATAACGCCAGAACAAGTCTTTAATGTATAGGGAGACGCTTTTTCGTAGCGGTCAAAGTGGTTGAAGAACTCAGGGCGAGCAAGTGAGCGATTGCTCTGGTCATCCAACACTGCATAGGTCTGAATTACCTTTCCTGGATGATCTTCTGGGTAGACTTTAACCAAACATATTTTACAACAGGATTTGGCGTTGGTGCTTCCCCCACAAACCTCTGTGCATTTTGATGTTACTGCAGGGAGAGTTCCAGGAGGAGTCTCATGGGTATCCTCCTCCTCGCCTTGATCTGCTGGTACTTCTGAGACCCAAGGTGCTGGACCAGGATGTAATGCTGATGTGTGAGTCTTACTGCCACATTCTCTACATACTATTTCTGTATCACAGTCTTTTGCTCTATGTTTGGTCGAACCGCAGCACCTGAAGCAGATGTTCTTCTCCTTGAGGTAGGTTTTACGCTCCTCTATAGGCTTGCTGCGGAAGGTGCGGCATTTTCTGAGTGCGTGAGGCTTGTTATGCAAGGGGCATAGACGGTCTGGATCCGTAGCTCCTTTTTCAGCATAGCCTGTAGGAGCTGCTCTAGTTTCAGAAAACACACCAGTCTTCCTCATAGACACTGGTACCTTGTTGTAATATTTTGTGGGTCTCTCTGTCTTGGTTGGACCTGAGTAGTGAGTTTGAGATATCATAAAGCTAGGGTCATTTCTGGTTTTAGCTTCGGAACGAATAAACTGTGAAAAGAAGGTGAACGGTGGATAGGGGACATGGTTGTATTCTTTGTAGTTTGACCCTTGGGAAATCCACTTTTCTTGGAGACTAAATGGGAGCTTTTCTAATATGGGGTTCACTCCACGTGACGTATCGAGATACGTTAGTCCAGGGAGGTATCCTCCTTCTTTTGCAAATTCAAGTTCAAGCAAAAGGTCTCCAAGCTCTCTTAATCTCACATTGTCTCTGTTTGAGATTCTGGGGAATTCCTCGATCCTCTTCAGGAGTGAATGTTCAACTGCTTCTGGGGTTCCATAGGTCTCTTCTAGTCTTTGCCAAACCATGTTTAGCCCTGCAGCTGAGTTGTTGCTGTGTATGGCTCGGATTCTTTTAGCTTGCTCTTTAGACGCTGGCCCGAGCCATTTAATCAAGAGGTCTAACTCTTCTCTTGGAGTTAAGGTGAGTTCGTCCATGACGCTTTGAAAAGAAGTTTTCCACGCCCAATAGTTCTCCGTGTGGTCATCGAACTCCATTAAACCAGATGTGACCACTTCTCTTCGCATTAGGTATTTTGCGACATCTGTGTAAGGACTGGGCCAGGGTGAATCTGAATAACTAAATACCTTCGTGCTAAAATCCCAAAGCCTTTAGCCCCAAAAGGCCTGGAACTTGAAAAAACACACACAAACACACACACACACACACACACCTCCCCCACAGCTGACACCCACACTCAGGACAGAGCGTGGTTTCCTGTTACGAGACACTTGTATGACTGACTTGGAATTTGATGTTCAAAGAGAAAGAAACTTCTTTTCTTTAAAAGACATTTAACCCGATATATTCGATGTGTTTTTATGTGTGTCCATTTGCCCATGTCACATTGTAATGACTATAATTTGTCCGTAACTTAAAAGTGAATTATAAATACCCTAGGTGTATTTTTAATGTAAATGTTTACCTATAACAGTCGTGTTTGATATCGTAAAAATGCCCTTGACTTGACTCAGCCAGATATATGTATGAACACACCGTAAAAGGTATGATTATGTGCATAACACATCTCTGCAGTAGAAATGACCCTTCCTAACACAGGTCATAATTTAATTAGACAAGCAGTCTGACAAGACAAAGAGAAATAAAACCCAAAGTCCCGCCTGTAAACTTCCAACCCTCTAATTGGCCAAGCCAACAGGAAGAGGCTGGATTTCTCATAGTGTGATAAATGACGCTTCTCCCCTGCGCTCGCTCTCTTCCTCCCGTGTCATGATGTAACGTCTCGCCTCCGGGCGAGCTCTTCGCCTTTCTTTTATTTGTTTCTAGTTTAGTTGTGTTTTTCATTTGTAGATAAGTCTCTGTGTTTAATTCCAATCGACGATTGAAAAGGAAACCCCGTGACATATCTCTTCAGCAAATCCATCTACAAGGGACCTTTAAACGAGCGCGCGCTCTCTTTGAAGGAGAAACACGCGCACGTGACCACGTGACGCGCCGGACCGAGAGACACACACGCTTCTTCAAAAGCCATGGAAAGATGCAACGTTAACTCCGCGTGATTTCCCCGTAGAGATCTTTATTCCCTTTTTGTTAGTCAAAGTTTTGTTTTCCGTAGCCGACTCAGTTCACTTCCACGAAGTGAAACGAACTTAGCCGAACTATTTCCCTTTGGAAATGTTACAACAAAGACTGTAAACCTCCGTTCAACACGCGCGCCACGCAGCCCACGTGACGCTTCCTCACACCCAAAGGACTCAGCTCACGCGGCCAGACAGGGCCGTACAGGAATGTTTCGGCACAGAGAGAAACCATAACATACGTTGATTGCAAGTATAAATCTCTTTATAGAGCTTCTAAGAAGTTTTAAGATGATGTTCCGTGTTGTAATCGGAGAGGTGAATGTCTTCCTGCCAATGAAATTCTCCCAATTTCTCTGTTTGGAAGACGACGACGGGGTTTGCAGAACGGCAGCGGTGCTACCCAGCTGTTCGCCTGATTCACATAAACCTCTTTGTCCATGATGTCCAGGAATGTTTGATCATCTACTGACAGAGCTACTTTTTCATCATCAGGGTGGCTGTCGAAGACTGTGGCTCCAAGTTTTTCAGTCTCCTCACCTTGGAATGCGCAGTCCAGACTTCTTGGTTGGTGAGTGTTTTTTCTGTTAAGTGTCTCTTTCACTTGAATTTTGTTAGGACAGGGACTTAACATGGATGTCCATCCATTAGGCAGTGTGTGTGTCTTGTACACTCTGACACTGGGTGGTTTGTGAGCCCGGTCCAGACAAACATCTCCTACGATAACCCACCCGAGATCAAGACGTTGAGCGTAGGGGTCTTCATGATCTCCGTTATACTGCTGCCTCACCTTATGCACTCGCAAAATGTCTCTTCCTAGCAGGATAAGGATCTGAGCATTTTCATTGAGTGGTGGTATCTTATCTGCTACAGGTCTCAGATGGGGGAAATAGCGGGCTATTTCGGGTGTGGGGATTTCGGCTCGGTCGTCTGGAATCATTTCACACTCAATGAGGGTTGGAAGCTTGATCTTGATCTTTCCATCATATGATTCCACCACAAAGTTTGTTGCTCTCCTTCCTGAGGTTTCCATAACGCCAGAACAAGTCTTTAATGTATAGGGAGACGCTTTTTCGTAGCGGTCAAAGTGGTTGAAGAACTCAGGGCGAGCAAGTGAGCGATTGCTCTGGTCATCCAACACTGCATAGGTCTGAATTACCTTTCCTGGATGATCTTCTGGGTAGACTTTAACCAAACATATTTTACAACAGGATTTGGCGTTGGTGCTTCCCCCACAAACCTCTGTGCATTTTGATGTTACTGCAGGGAGAGTTCCAGGAGGAGTCTCATGGGTATCCTCCTCCTCGCCTTGATCTGCTGGTACTTCTGAGACCCAAGGTGCTGGACCAGGATGTAATGCTGATGTGTGAGTCTTACTGCCACATTCTCTACATACTATTTCTGTATCACAGTCTTTTGCTCTATGTTTGGTCGAACCGCAGCACCTGAAGCAGATGTTCTTCTCCTTGAGGTAGGTTTTACGCTCCTCTATAGGCTTGCTGCGGAAGGTGCGGCATTTTCTGAGTGCGTGAGGCTTGTTATGCAAGGGGCATAGACGGTCTGGATCCGTAGCTCCTTTTTCAGCATAGCCTGTAGGAGCTGCTCTAGTTTCAGAAAACACACCAGTCTTCCTCATAGACACTGGTACCTTGTTGTAATATTTTGTGGGTCTCTCTGTCTTGGTTGGACCTGAGTAGTGAGTTTGAGATATCATAAAGCTAGGGTCATTTCTGGTTTTAGCTTCGGAACGAATAAACTGTGAAAAGAAGGTGAACGGTGGATAGGGGACATGGTTGTATTCTTTGTAGTTTGACCCTTGGGAAATCCACTTTTCTTGGAGACTAAATGGGAGCTTTTCTAATATGGGGTTCACTCCACGTGACGTATCGAGATACGTTAGTCCAGGGAGGTATCCTCCTTCTTTTGCAAATTCAAGTTCAAGCAAAAGGTCTCCAAGCTCTCTTAATCTCACATTGTCTCTGTTTGAGATTCTGGGGAATTCCTCGATCCTCTTCAGGAGTGAATGTTCAACTGCTTCTGGGGTTCCATAGGTCTCTTCTAGTCTTTGCCAAACCATGTTTAGCCCTGCAGCTGAGTTGTTGCTGTGTATGGCTCGGATTCTTTTAGCTTGCTCTTTAGACGCTGGCCCGAGCCATTTAATCAAGAGGTCTAACTCTTCTCTTGGAGTTAAGGTGAGTTCGTCCATGACGCTTTGAAAAGAAGTTTTCCACGCCCAATAGTTCTCCGTGTGGTCATCGAACTCCATTAAACCAGATGTGACCACTTCTCTTCGCATTAGGTATTTTGCGACATCTGTGTAAGGACTGGGCCAGGGTGAATCTGAATAACTAAATACCTTCGTGCTAAAATCCCAAAGCCTTTAGCCCCAAAAGGCCTGGAACTTGAAAAAACACACACAAACACACACACACACACACACACACACCTCCCCCACAGCTGACACCCACACTCAGGACAGAGCGTGGTTTCCTGTTACGAGACACTTGTATGACTGACTTGGAATTTGATGTTCAAAGAGAAAGAAACTTCTTTTCTTTAAAAGACATTTAACCCGATATATTCGATGTGTTTTTATGTGTGTCCATTTGCCCATGTCACATTGTAATGACTATAATTTGTCCGTAACTTAAAAGTGAATTATAAATACCCTAGGTGTATTTTTAATGTAAATGTTTACCTATAACAGTCGTGTTTGATATCGTAAAAATGCCCTTGACTTGACTCAGCCAGATATATGTATGAACACACCGTAAAAGGTATGATTATGTGCATAACACATCTCTGCAGTAGAAATGACCCTTCCTAACACAGGTCATAATTTAATTAGACAAGCAGTCTGACAAGACAAAGAGAAATAAAACCCAAAGTCCCGCCTGTAAACTTCCAACCCTCTAATTGGCCAAGCCAACAGGAAGAGGCTGGATTTCTCATAGTGTGATAAATGACGCTTCTCCCCTGCGCTCGCTCTCTTCCTCCCGTGTCATGATGTAACGTCTCGCCTCCGGGCGAGCTCTTCGCCTTTCTTTTATTTGTTTCTAGTTTAGTTGTGTTTTTCATTTGTAGATAAGTCTCTGTGTTTAATTCCAATCGACGATTGAAAAGGAAACCCCGTGACATATCTCTTCAGCAAATCCATCTACAAGGGACCTTTAAACGAGCGCGCGCTCTCTTTGAAGGAGAAACACGCGCACGTGACCACGTGACGCGCCGGACCGAGAGACACACACGCTTCTTCAAAAGCCATGGAAAGATGCAACGTTAACTCCGCGTGATTTCCCCGTAGAGATCTTTATTCCCTTTTTGTTAGTCAAAGTTTTGTTTTCCGTAGCCGACTCAGTTCACTTCCACGAAGTGAAACGAACTTAGCCGAACTATTTCCCTTTGGAAATGTTACAACAAAGACTGTAAACCTCCGTTCAACACGCGCGCCACGCAGCCCACGTGACGCTTCCTCACACCCAAAGGACTCAGCTCACGCGGCCAGACAGGGCCGTACAGGAATGTTTCGGCACAGAGAGAAACCATAACATACGTTGATTGCAAGTATAAATCTCTTTATAGAGCTTCTAAGAAGTTTTAAGATGATGTTCCGTGTTGTAATCGGAGAGGTGAATGTCTTCCTGCCAATGAAATTCTCCCAATTTCTCTGTTCTCTCTCTCCCCATCCCCTTTCCTCTCTCTCTTACTCGCTCACGCGTGTACGTTATCCATTGTCCAAACTTTATGCATTTCTCGTTCATTGATGTCTTATTGTATTGTTCATTGTTGTCTATGTGTTTGTAAATACATATATCCCATGTAACCGTAGTAAATACATAAGTAGTCATGCCTTTATTAAATCCATTATATTCATTTTGATTGATGTTACTGTGTCTGCTCATACTCCAGGTCTCTGAAATGAATAGATCAAGCTACGGCTTTATAAATTAAAAATACTTTTTAAAGAGTATGTGTTTATAGGGCAGAAAACCCAGTTCTTCTGGCCAGAGAATTGCGTTTCCTGAAATCCTATGAAGTAAGATGATATGTGGGATTCCCCCAATATTAATCTGACAATTGAGCTAATTAAATTTTACCTGTCTGTAAAACGTGATCTATGCAATCAACTTGTAGTTAAAATGCAAGGATACACGTATGCATGCAGGTAAAGTGATAGATCCTCCCTTAGAGGGAGAGTAAATTCAATGTAAGATTGATCTAATCCAAACATGTATGAATAATTATTAATTACCAATTATTAATTAATTTATGCAAATTCCCCACGGATTAGATCCGCCCTGAATCCTTACATCTGGCGTGGCTGTTGTATGATTTACGGAGTTGTTAGGGTCCCACCTCTGATGTGCAGGCTGTCTCAGGTAAGTAGAATCTACATGTGGATCTGAATGTCTCTTTTTCTGTGTTTGCACAGGAGGAACGTTTCCAGGGGTGTGATGTGTGCTGTTCACTGCTAGTTGAGATTTCACAGGAGCTATTTGTAAGCGAGAATCTTCATTGTCGATTCTGAGGTTACTCATTTCTTGTTTGACTTTCTCTACTGCAGGTTGTAAAGATGTGTGCATAGATATGGGTTCTGATGCACTACTGCTGTGTTGCAAAACGTACTCACTTGTCCGCTGTGCAGCGTTGGATGGTGAATGTGGTAAGTCAATGTCATGACGAGAGTCTATCTCTGCATTTTCCACAGCAGCCACAAACACTGCCTCTTCTGCTGTGGCTGTAGCTGCCTCCTTTTCTTGTTTTAGAATGTGCATTTTTGCTTTTAATGTTGCCTCTTCGACCATCATCTCCGCTTCTTTCTTAGCGAATGAAACCTGTATGCGGGCAGCTTCGGCTCTGGCACGAGCTCTGAGTGCTGCAGAGCTTGCTGTTGATGATTTGCTACTCGATTGGGCGATGGATCTAGTCACCATGGACTGATGTATTTCTTCTGTGTTACTCCGATCATCCATCTTGTTTGCTTGGATGATGCTGGGTCAGCAATGCTGAATCAGTGTTGGACTGCTTCGTGAAGAACTTGGTGTATTACTGTCTTCTTACTATTCTGCCCTCGCATGTACGACGTCTGATTTGTACAGCTAGACAGATAGTTAACAGCAAATGAAGAGAAACTCCAGAAGTCTTGATGAGGATTGATATTTTATCTTTTGTTCTCTTTTTTCCTCAGTTTTATTTCTCAAGTTTTTCCCATTTAAGTCTGTAAGACTGAAAGAGTAAACAGAAAATAAACATTACAAAAGTGTAACGTCTGTTGTCTTTTTTTACACAATCAAATATAAAGTTACTCAGTAAGTCAATATGGTTAAACAGTAGGCTATTCTCTGTGTCAACACTTTACACAAACTACAGATGTTCTTAGGCCTAACTTACTGTATAGAAATTAAACAAACATCCTCAGTAACACCAAACTATCTGCTAAACTGTTACAGGTATAATCTACATAAATTAACAGATGTAAATAAATCAACTAATTAATCTGAGGCGAAGCGCCGAGGCTCGTGGCTGAGCAGATAAATCAGAGAGTCAGAAAACAATAGGCTTCAATCTAGAGCATATGCGATGAAGTCACGAACGTAATAACACACATTACTTAATGTAAACATATACATCATACATAAACCACAATTCTGCCGAAAAATTACTTACAGACAAAGATTTGACCAAACTCTGTAATGACGCAGACTCGTGGGTGATTTCAGCGCTGTTGCTCGGCTCGAACACTAGGTCCGTCACTAAAAACGGGTCCGACTAGGAAACGAACTAAACGCCGAAAGGCGGAACACTGTCCTTGTCCAGAAAGGAAATAAAGACATCATCAAAGTAGTCCATGTGACATCAGTGGGTTAGTTAGAACGTTTTGAAGCATCGAAAATACATTTTGGTCCAAAAATAACAAAAACTAGGACTTTATTCAGCATTGTATTGTCTTCTGGTTCTGTTGTGGATCCGCGTTCAGTGCCGCTGCTCAGGGGCGCTGGAAGTCATTTTGAACAGGGGGTGCAGTTTTTTTTTATGTTTTTGTTTGTTTTGGACAAAAAGCCTATTGAGCACAGCAATACCAGTGTTTCTCACAGGATTTTTGGTAAAACTGTGTGTGAGTGGACCTCTGTCCCTCTAGGGGGGTTCGGGGGCATGCTCCCCCGTAAGAAAATTTTGTGCTTTTTAATGTTAAATTCATCAATCTGGTGCACTTTGAGAGTTAAAAATTAAAAGCTCCAACCCATATTCAGTGTGCAAATTAAACAAAGAAAAATTTAAACCTCTTTTAGTTACAGTGTCTTTCTATTACTACTACATAATAATAGTTATAATATTAATCCCATGATAGTAATAGCCATATATTGTAAAACAAATGCACTGAAAAATAAAGGAAACTTTCATAATTAGTTTTGTACTAATTTCTATATTTGAAAGAGTACATTTCTATACTTCACATTAAAGATGTGATTGGGCAAGCCCAGTGTCAATCAAGAAAATAACCAATGGGCCGCTGATCTACGTGTTTCATGGGATGTCAGAAAAAAAACTAACGCTGACTTTTTTTGGACCAATGCATTACACCGGCTCTAACCCAGCGCCAAAACGAATGGGCCGCCGATGTACGAGTTTTATGGGCCGTTAAGACAACAAAACAAAACAAAAAAAAGTATGAGATTGACAATTGACATGCAATCTCCTTTCCCCTCTTTCTTTTTCTATTTTTAGCCCCCGACAGCTTTTTTGCTTTATCCATCTTTTTCGACAACAACTCGCGATATTATCCTCCCCCTCTTCTATGTCAAAATTATATGATGGAATCTTATGAGGGCGCCTAGCCTGTTAGTCCTCTAAAATGTTTTATAACATTGAAATGCAGAAATGATTTAGAAACGCACAACAGCAGCTACATATAATCAAACGTATAATGTGCATAATTTATTACACGTTTTATCCTGTTGTTGACATTAGCCTACATTACATCCAGGTTGCTGCCACTCGTCTCCATATAAATGAACAATTAACTAACATTATTGGTTAATAACAGTGGGTTAAATAATGACATTTGCAACATCTCGGTCTGTATCTGACAGGACAGCTAACATTGTCAGCTAACTTGCCTCAGGCTTGCTTTCCGACGTGCAGTTCTTTGTTCGGCAGTGTGTCCAGTTGTTAGACTCGCCGTGTAAAAGACTTTGAAAACAATTCTGCCCTACTCTGACTCGGATTGGCTGTCAGGTCTCGGCAATGAATGATGATTGTTTTTTTAAAGCTGCGAAGTTTATGGTAACTATAGAGATATAGCGGGTAAATGCTGGCCACGGCCACGATCCCCACTTTCTGTCTCCAACCTTTTTACACAAACCCCAAGGAATCTCCGAAAAAATAATAATAATCAGAAATCCGTTTCTGTGCCATATTTCCTCCTCGTTTCTGTCATTAGACTATGTAAATGTAGGCTATAGTCTGCTGCTGCCATTGCCCATGGATGGATGTATGCTGCTGCTGCATGGAACGAGCGGGAAACCTCTACTCGGCGAGGACTAGCCTGCCTGCCTGCCTTGACGGTGACAACGTAACTTGAACAGTGTTGATTAGGCCTCAAAATAATGAAATTAAAATCCAAAATACACGTAATAGCTTTCGTGTGTCAAAATCATTTCCTAAAATATTCATAAGGAATTTATAAATTGTTCAAAATATTTTTAATACATTTTTTAAAATTCTCCCTCTCGCCAATAGGGGGTGCTGCAGCACCCTCAGCACCCACACTTCCCGCGTCCCTGCCGCTGCTGACGTAAGACGCTGCTGACGTGTGTCTGGTGCGTCCGTGTATTCGGGTTCAAATAAATATGGCTGGGCAAAAAAATGCAAGTCTTCCTCTGTGTGGAAATCCTTAGACATGTTTGTGAAGATTGTTTTGTTTCCAGCGTGCGTCTCCCTCAGACTGTAAACGAAGCTCGGACGCACCAGACACACGTCAGCAGCGTCTTACGTCAGCGGCGGCACTGAACGCGGATCCACAACAGAACCAGAAGACAATACAATGCTGAATAAAGTCCTAGTTTTTGTTATTTTTGGACCAAAATGTATTTTCGATGCTTCAAAACGTTCTAACTAACCCACTGATGTCACATGGACTACTTTGATGATGTCTTTATTTCCTTTCTGGACAAGGACAGTATACCGTACATACATTTTCAATGGAGGGACAGAAAGCTCTCAGACTAAATCTAAAATATCTTAAACTGTGTTCTGAAGATGAACGGAGGTCTTACGGGCTTGGGACGACATGAGGGAGAGTCATTAATGACATCATTTTCATTTTTGGGTGAACTAACCCTTTAATGAAAGTTGTAAATGTATGTTATGTTAGGAAACCGGACACGACTTCGTATGCCGTGCGAATTGGCCTTTAATATACATTGTTGCCAGATTGGGCGGTTTTGAATTTGATAGTGGGGGGAAAAATTGGTTTGGGCAGGTAGACAAAATTTGGGCTCAGAGGTTTCCCGACATCTAAATTGTATAGTCTAATTGGTTAATAAACAAAACTCAAGTGTGCTTATTCAATAAAATTAGTCAGCATGAAGTTACTAAACACCGGGCCTTTTTTTTGTGTGTTAACCGTGAGGTAATATAAAAAGACGACATGTTTTAGATAAAGAATGATTCGAGACATTTTAGTTTTTTTGTACTTGTACTTTGTCATCCTTATTATTTGTCACATTTCAAGTCATTGAAATTTAGAGAAAAAATCTCAAAACATGAAATCTTTTTATATTATCTCAAAGTTCTGTTATGTGGACATATTCAGAAATGAAGCAAACTGCTTTACAAGCGCAGGTGTTTAAACATGCCCAATATGTTTTTCTTCTCTCACTGGTCATGTGACACTGTCAAAAGTGAAACTATTTCAACAGACTCCATTTTGTGAAGAACATCCGGAGAAAAAACGGTGAATAATGAGAACAGATCAGTTTAATGCTGTTATCTAGAGACAGATTGGATTTATGAACTGGTTTGTGTTGGATGTTCTTCATTATTGAGACAGAGGTAGGTTTCAACAAACACACTTCTGGATTCATTCTCATGCATTTTTTAATAATGGCATGTGTAAATATGTGTTATAATCTATTGTAATATCAATCTATTTTGATGCTTAGTTTTTTTTTCTCTTGATAGCCTTCCAAAACCGAATACCTGCTGATAAAACAGAAATATTACAGAAAGTTAACTGTCCTGTAAAAAATTGTTATATCGGTTTCTTAGGAAGCATCGTGTTTTGAGTCATAAATGCATTAAAACATGCAGGTTTCCATTTTGCAGTTTCTTAAACCATTAAACGGGTTTGTTGTCTTTCCACACAGCCAAGGATACTCTAGTGTGTATTAGTGTAGCTTAGAATTCAGTCATACTGAAATTAATAAAGCATACCCAAGACATGTATATGTTTCTTAAATGTTTCATTCTGTATGTCTAAAGATTTAATTTGTTGTACATTGTGTGTTTTAATAGCTCCGCCTGTAAAATGAGTCTCTACAAGCAGCGAAAAGAGGGTGTGTCTGTTCAGGCACGTAAAGCAGCATCTCCAGAGCCCAGCTGTGTGTCTATGAAGAGTGACGCATCCATGGACCCTCCCCCTAAACTCAGTGATGGAGCAGTGACCTCTGACCCTGAGTGAGTATAATGTCATTTCAAACTTTCAAGTAGACATTAAGACATTAAAAACATTGGTGACACACGTCAAGTCAGTTTTATATATAGACACAATCAGATGTTCCCTTTCGAGGGAACTCTCGATGCGTCACTTGACGCTTTGGGAACGCCCCCAGCGTGAATGCGTCTGAGCATCAATGTCAACTAGTCCAATGGAAAGAATGAGCGTCACGGGCGGGTGACGTCATGACCAGGAAGGGATAAAGGCATACCCGGTGAAACGCGGCATTAGCTTCTGTGTCTCAGCAAGCGATCTGTGTCATTTTGTCTCTGTCTATTTACTGTTGTCTGTTGCGGAAAAGGATGGAAACTAAACAAGTCTACAAACAGTGTGCTTCTCCCTGCCCGCGTTATTTAACGGGTGGGGTCACACACGAGCTTTGTGTCATTTGTTTGGGAGTGGAGCATGCGGTCTCAGCCTTCGAGGGGGCTGAGTGCCAGCATTGTGAGATGCTACCGCTTCGCATGCTCCGCTCTCGCCTGTCACTCTTTGATAAAGAGAGTGGGCAGGCTCGCGATCCGCAGGGATCAGGACCCGCGTCTGTCGAGGCAGCGCGGAGAATGCATTCCTGGGGATCGCAAAAGGATCTTTCGGAGGGGTTGGAGACGGGTCCGAGGGCTCTTTCTCCTTCCTTACCCGAAAGATCCAGCGCTCTCCCCCCGGTGTCGGAAGCACGCTCTGCGGTTTCATCCGCCCGGGGAGAGAGCCCTCCATTACTTCATTGCTCTTCCTCCGAGGAGGTCGATGCTATGAGTTTGGAGAGTGAAAGCACACACATGGGGGAAAGAGATTCACAATTTATTTCCCCAGCATATGATGAGCTGGTGGATGTTATGTCGCGGGCTGTAGAAAAATTAAAGATTGAATGGCCATCTGATAATAGGGGCGCTCGTCCTAAAAGTAAATTAGATGAGCGCTTTTTATCTTCTACTGCTTCATCTCCACCACGAGGGCTTCCATTTTTTCCTGATCTTCACAATGAGATTTCTAAATCATGGAATAAACCATACTCATCACGACTTTTCAGCCCTCAAATTAATATTTATTCAAGAATTAGAGGGCTGAAAGAGTATGGTTATGAGGCGATGCCCCAGGCGGAACAGAATTTAGCCAGCTATCTTTCCCCTGGTCCCGCATCGTCTCTGAAAGCCTCGGCTTTGCCCACTAGACCGCTCAAAGCCACTTCGGTGTTAGTGGGCAAAGCTTATACGGCAGCAGGTCAAGCTGGAGCATGTCTGCATACTATGGCAGTGCTTCAGGCTTATCAAGCTGACCTGCTGGGGGATCTGGATAATAGTGAGGGAGTTAGTCATGACGATATTCGAGAACTTCGTCGGGCTACCGATCTTTCTCTCAGGGCTACTAAAGAGACCGCCAGAGCAATTGGGCGGTCTATGGCAGCTTTGGTAGCTACTGAGAGACATTTATGGTTGAATCTTTCAGAGATTAAAGAAAAAGATCGTGCTTTTTTGTTAGATGCTCCGCTTGAACCTTCTGGTCTCTTTGGTGACGCAGTCCATACGGTCGTCGAGAGATTTCAGGTATCAAAAAAGCAAGCGGACGCTTTCAAAAAGTTTATCCCTCGCCGTGTCCAGCCCCCTGGGGCTGCTGGGCGTGAGCAGCCCCAGCCATCAAGCTCGTCATATCGTGTGCATCAGAAAGAGAGTGTTGCGTCTCGTGCACCTCCACGTGGAAACTGGAGACAGACGCAACCCTTTCAGCCGAAGTCTTCTAAGTCGAAGCCGGATCTGAGGACCGTTCTTCAGGCGAAGAAGACTTCGGCTCAAAAAAGGTCCTGATGTTTATGCATCAGGCCTGTGAGGACAGCCCCGACCGAAATAGAGTGGTGTACACCTCATTATACGGTGCCCGTTCCATTTCGGGGTCCTCACGAGACCGTTCTGCCAACCCTGCCACCCTTGGTGCTTCAGGGCACAGCGGTCTCCAGCGAGTCGCTGATGCTATGCTGCGGCACAGCATCGGTTTCGCGCCCTCTGAGGGGGGCTTTAGAGCGGCCAGTTCAGGTAGTTCCTGCCATTATGTTTCAGGCTCCGGAATTAGCTGTCTCGATAACACCAGAGACCAGCCTCGAGAAGCTGGTTCCTTTAGTAAATTTTCTGGCAGCGTGGAAGCTTCTGCCGAATATTTCTCGTTGGGTCCTGCAGATTGTAGAGAAAGGATACAGAATCCAGTTTGGTTCTCGTCCTCCTCGTTACAACGGGGTGCTGCCCACAGTGGTGCATCCCGAGCAGGCTCTGGTAATGGAGCAAGAGGTAAAGGCCCTGTTAGCAAAGGAAGCTATAGAACAGGTGTACTCACCCGACAGAGAGTCGGGTTTTTACAGCCATTATTTCATTGTTCCAAAAAAGGATGGGGGGTTGCGTCCCATTTTAGATCTTCGTCTGTTGAATCGTTCAGTACAGAAACTTAAGTTCAAGATGCTGACACTCAAACAGATCATGACTCAAATCAGATCCGAGGACTGGTTTGTCACGATAGATCTAAAAGACGTATACTTCCATATCTCCATCCTCCCTCAGCACAGGAGGTTCCTGAGGTTTTCTTTGGGGCAAAGAACACCAGTATCAGGCACTTCCTTTCGGTCTAGCTCTATCACCCCGCACATTCACGAAGTGTGTAGACGCAGCTCTGGCCCCGCCAGGTTGCAGTGTATACGCATTCTGAATTGCATAGATGACTGGCTGATTCTAGCGGAATCAGAACAGTGAGCGGTTCGGCACCGAGGTGTCGTTCTCGCTCATATGCAGATGTTGGGGTTGAGGCTCAATGCCAAGAAAAGTGTGCTTTCTCCAGTACAGAGAACCACTTTCCTTGGTGTGGTATGGGATTCAGTGACGATGCGGGCCACTCTGTCGCCCGTTCGTGTAGCTGCTATCCTAATAGCCACAAAAGAGCTGAGGCTAGGCCAGTCACGCACTGTAAAACAGTTCGAGAGACTGTTGGGTCTTGTGGCAGCAGCGTCCAACGGGATACCTTTTGGCCTGCTGTACATGAGACCTTTACAGTGGTGGCTCAGGACCAGAGGGTTCTCCCCGAGGGGAAACCCACTTCGTATGATCAAGATCACGCGGCGGTGCCTTCGTGCCTAGGTTATATGGAGGAAACACTGGTTCTTAGCCCAGGGTCCGGTGTTGGGAGCTCTTTGCCATCGAGTTGTGATCTCGACAGATGCTTCCCTCACCGGCTGGGGAGCGGTATTGGAAGGCCGCTCAGCTCAGGGCTTGGGAGGAGTCATCATCTCGCTTGGCACATGAATTGCCTAGAGATGATGGTCGTCTTCAATGCGTTGAGACATCTCCTCCCAGACCTGAGGGGCCATCATGTGTTGTTCTGAAACAGTGACTGTTGGGCCTCAGGGCAGCAGCGTTCAATGCTTTGACCTGCTGTACGTGAGACCTTTACAGTGGTGGCTCAGGACCAGAGGGTTCTCCCTGAGGGGAAACCCACTCCGTACGATCAAGATCACGCGGCAGTATCCCCGCGCCTTGGTTATATGGAGGAAACTCTGGTTCCTGACCCACAGACAACACGTTGGTGGCCTATTATTTTGGTCCCTCAGGAAATTACGCTGTCTGAGGGCAGTGTATATTCCAGGGGGGCCAGAATATTGGAGCAGACACCCTGTCGAGGCAGGGGCTGAGGCCAGGGGACTCCACCCCGAGGCGGTGGAGCAAATATGGGAGTTAAATGGCCAGGCAGAAGTGGATTTGTTCTCGTCTCAGCATACGACGCACTGTCCACTCTGGTTATCCCTCACTCAACCAGTCCCCTCGGGGCTGGTTGCGATGGTGCAGACGTGGCTGAGGCTACGTCTGTACGCATTTCCCCCTGTTGCTCTGCTCCCATGAGTTCTGGAGTGATTCCGCCAGGATGGAATAAGCCTATTTAGTAGCACCACCCTGGCCGAGCTGAATTTGGTTTGCGGACCTAATTTTTCTCCTCGACGGACCTCCCTTGGAGGTCCCGATCAGGAGAGACCTTCTGTCTCAGTATTGCACCCCCGGCAGGGGATTTGGAAACTGTGGGTTTGGCCTCTGAGGGGGCCCAACTCATAGAGAGTGGTCTCTCAACCGAGGTTGTTGAGATCATTCTAAGCTCCAGAGCTCCCGCTACGAGGAAACTATATTCACTATTTCGAGAGTTTTTCACTTCTTGGTGTTACCAGCGTCAGTGGGATCCGGTTAACTGTTCAGTAAACACAGTATTCGAGTTTCTGCAAGAACGCTTTGTATCAGGTCTATGTCCTTCCACGCTTAAGGTATACGTGGCGGCCATTGCGGCTTTCCACGCCCTGGTGGGTAGTACATTTTGGGGTCGAGACCCCCTGATCACTCGTTTCCTTCGTGGCACTTTGAGGCTGAGGCCTGCAACTTGCACTAGGGTGCTGGCTTGGGACCTTGCAATAGTTCTAGAAGGCCTATCTGGGGCTCCCTTCGAGCCCTTAGATTTGGTCTCAGAGAAGTTCCTTTCTTTAAGACTATTTTCTGCTAGCTATTTCGTCCCTATTAGAGTCAGACCTTCAGGCCCTTTCGGTCCCCACCTGCCTTGAGTGCACCGGGGATGGCCAAGGCATTCTTACCGAAACATGGATATGTTCCAAAGGTGCCTACCATTATTCCGAGGCCTATTGTGCTGCAGGTTTCTGTCCTCCTTTTACATCTGCGGACCAGGAAAGGCTGAACCTCTTGTGTCCAGTGCGAGCACTGGATACTTATGTTCATCGGACATCTTCAATGAGGAAGTCCGACCAGTTATTTATTTGCTTTGGATCACCTAAGAAGGGTCTTCCTGCTTCTAAACAGACGGTTAGTAAGTGGATAGTCGAGGCTATTTCACTTGCATACGAGTACTCTGACCATCCGTGTCCCTTGGTGGTCATTCTACGAGGGGTATGGCGGCCTCTAAAGCCTTGTTATTTGGGGTTTCTCTCCAAGACGTTTGTGATGCGGCAGTCTGGTCCTCACCGCTCACATTCGTCAGGTTTTACAGTTTGGACCTGGATGCTGCCCCAGGTTCTCAGGTGCTTAGTGCTTAGTTCCAACAGACTGACACTCAGGTACTTGGAATTCTGGCGTTTTGGGTATTCTCGTTCCCAAAGCGTCAAGTGACGCATCGAGAGTTCCCTCGAAAGGGAACGTCTCAGGTTACGACTGTAACAGTAGTTCCCTGAGAAAGGGAACGAGACGATGCGTCACCCTGCCATACTTCCTGCATCCCTGTGATCGGCTTGCTTCAACTTTTTGAAGCTAATGCCGCGTTTCACCGGGTATGCCTTTATCCCTTCCTGGTCATGACGTCACCCGCCCGTGACGCTCATTCTTTCCATTGGACTAGTTGACATTGATGCTCAGACGCATTCACGCTGGGGGCGTTCCCAAAGCGTCAAGTGACGCATCGTCTCGTTCCCTTTCTCAGGGAACTACGGTTACAGTCGTAACCTGAGACGTTTCTCAGTCTGAATGATCAAATGTGTTTTCGTCATCCATTTTGCAATAGGTTGAAATGCCAGACAGACTCACTTAAAGGGGTCATGACACGAGAAATCAAATTTGCCTTGTTCTTTTGACATATAAGAGGTCTTTGTACCATTACATTTATTTAATTAAGCTCCAAAAACAGCTCGTTTTGATATTGCAGGATCTCATTCTCATCATATATTTCAACCATATCATGTTTATTTTATGTTTCTGACATTTAAATACAGATAAGTAAGTAGCAAAAAACATTCATAGTTAATATAAAATATACACGGATGTCTATGGAAGCAGCAATAATTATTTCAAATATAATTATTTGACAACGGTTTTTATTGATATCCGATACACAAATTGCATAGATAACTATAAAGTTTACTTTAATCTTAGAATATTGTAGGTACAAAATTAATAGTGCCAACAATAGTTGTTGAATATCTTAGTTTTGAAGCTAAATGTCACACAGCCATAGGTGATTTGTGCAGAACAATCATTTGGCTTGCGATGTCAGTGCTTATATGCTTTAAATGCATTTGTTTAAGCTACAAAATATGTGGAAAACTGATTCGATGCAGGATTTATAGTCCTTATATTCTGGAATAGCGACAGTAAATGCATTAATAATATATGTTCTCGCTTCAATTACTCAAAGGTATAATCGGATATGATGACACTGCAGTAATTATTACAGTTAAGTTTTATTAAAAATTATAATAGTTATTTTTATTTGGGGGTTAGTTTTTTCCACATAAAACACAAACAGTTGGTCAGAATGTACGTTAAAAATATATTTTTTTTCAGCATATATATTTGTTTTTGTTATGTAAAAAAACTTTCTTAACATTATAAGTGAACCTCAAGGAACATATTCAAATATATATATTTTTTTAAATCCTTTAAATCATGGATGACAATGACAAGGAACACTAATGCAAATGGAAAACTTTAAACCATGTTATAAAGTAATTCTGCTGGATAAGTTTTGTTACCTCTTGTTGGGGTGGATTCCTGTTCTCAACACTGTGTCCAACTGCTGATCTAAACTCAACCGCTATGGAGAAGATGAACACAAATGCAAGCTGGTAAAAGACTCAAGGATTAAAACCCAACATGCTCATGAGTTATAAAGTTTCATTTGCATTTATCAACAGTGAACACGCCTTAACACAACAGTGGTCTTAAATGAAGTATATTTCTGCTCTGTATCAGAAAAGCAGCATCTCCAGAGCCCAGCTGTGTGTCTTTGAAGAGTGACGCATCCATGGACCCTCCCCCTAAACTCAGTGATGGAGCAGTGACCTCTGACCCTGAGTGAGTATCAGTCTGTACTTCATTCAATTGCATCTTTTTTTTAAGGCAAGAATCAGCCGGGGAGCCCAATCATGTTCCTGGGGATCTACCTTCCTGCAAAGTTCAGCTCCAACCCTGATCCTTCACAACTGAAGCAGCTAATTGAGATCTTCAGGAGCACTTGATAATTACGGACAGGTGTGTTGGATCAGGGTTGGATCTGAACTCTGCAGATAGGTTGATCTCCAGGAGCAGGATTGAGCACCCCTGTAATAGGTCATAGGCTAACAAAGTACATTTGCAAAAACGTGTATTTGCAAAATATGATATCTACCTCTATTGATCCAATAAGCAGCATTCAAATGTGTAAACAAAGGTTCTGCTTTTCCGTGTATCCTTATGCATAATCATGAAACAATTATTTTATATAAATACGGAAATTATACATTTTCAGGGACTATATCTTAAAGCAAAAAATTAATACTAATATAGCAAACTGAAAAAAAAAAGTTTTTTATTTATTGTGTTTGTGTTGAAACATGGCATGCACAAGTGACAGGGCAACTCACATGGGAAAGTTCACTGTTAAGTTTACTGTTGTAGTCTGACAGGTAAAACGAGCTCATTAAATCCATCTACATGTAGGGGAGAGCCGGGACAGTTGCAACACATTTTTTTTTTTGTGATCAACAACTCACATATGTGTTCTCTTAGTATCGTGTGTTATTCGGTAGAAATATAGAATGATTTAAGTAAAAATTGACTTTGAACGAGAATTGTGCTTTGTTTCAATCAACCCTCCAGAGCGGGGCGATTGAAACACAGGGGTGGGACGGATGAAACATAACAGTTTAAACGGTAACTATTCATCTAATGCTTGTTTTTATGAACAATACCTGACAAGTAACTTATGTACATATTGTTACAAACATATTTTGTAATTTATTTTAATTTTAAGGTTCATATTAACATTTTTGTTCTGTCGCCCAATAAACAATAGGCGATAAGCCTTTGCGCATTTTGTGTAATCTTTAGACAGACAAATCCGTTTACAATTAATTTTCTTACATTTATTCGTTGAGTCATATTGAGTGATTTAGATATATTGAGTGTTTTCCTATGACCAGGTTTAACTGGCAGGAGTCGCTGTTTCAACCGTCCCGACACTGCCTCCTGCCAGTTAAACCTGTTTTGTCCTTAAAGCTGCCGTCGGCAACATTTTTTTGATCATATTCAGTGAAATCGACACTATAATCCGACAGAACAACATAATAAAGTGGTTTTAGAAAAAAACCCGAGCTTCTAACTCCACCTGGAGCGTGTTATTTGTTTTGCAAAAATCCACAGCTCCCGGATCATCGGGTCCAATCAGCGCAGGGGGGTGTGAGATCTGACTGTCAATCACAGATCGGGCACACGCCACCCCTCGCGCACGTTACAATCACATGCACACGCCGGAAGTTCGCGCAGTAACGAAGAGTGATGGCGGATGTATCTCGCTTTCAAAACACTAACAAATCAAGTAAGCTCATTTAGAGTATAAATGACGTTAGCAATTGCAATCTATCGGTAGATTAGCCAGGGCAGCATACCTCCAAATACTCCATGGTGTTGATGGATGCTGATGAGACGGGCGCGTTCACAGATAACCTGGTGCACACGCACTGACGAACACGAACTCGGTGGGAGGGTATCCGTTGATAGTGGGGGAGGGGCATGAGAGTTGTAAACATTCAAAATTTTGCCTAAGTCCACTCAATCTGCCAGACTTGCCGACTGCAGCTTTAAACTAAAAAACTCTGATATTACACACTTAAGGGTGTGTTGCAGTACTAATACACCTGCTGTATTATCATTACAATGGCACATGAAACAATAAATACAACTTGTCAGTCAAAAAAAAGTACCGCATGAAAGAATTCACTCACCACACTCAAAAACAGCTTTCCGGCTCTAACTTTAAAACGGCATGACTTAAAGAAGAAATGTTTTCGCGGGTCTGGTAGGCATTGCGTGCTGTACATGCTGACCAAATTTGACGTACATGACGTGAGTGGTTTTCATGGAAATCTCAATGTTTCATCCATCCCGCGTTTCAATCGTCCCGGCTCTCCCCTACTTTAAAAGTTCGATTTCAGTCAGACTAAACCAATAATTTGTCTTTTAAAAAATGTAATGTAAACACTTTAGTCTTAGTTTAGATCGGTTTGTAGACACGTTGTATCTGAAAGCTGTCTGTTAAACTGACACTTCTGTCTGAGTGTGGGATCAAATAAGATCTTAAAGTTTGGTTTGCTGGAAACATTTGTAATTACTATTCTGGAGCTACTTTTCACTTAAAGATGCTGTTTCACAGTCACAGTTTTATTTCTCTTTCTGCAGAGTGAAGAGAGATGATGTGATCAGATCCTGCACTCTCTCTTACTGGCAGACCCTCATCAAGCAGAGAGTCAAAGACCAGCACAAAATCAGCATGAAGAACCAGTTTGAAAGCTTATTTGAAGGAATCAAACTAGAAGAGAATCAAATTCTCCTGAACAGGATCTACACACAGCTCTACATCATAGAGGGAGAGAGTGAAGGAGTGAATGAAGAACATGAGGTTTTACAGATGGAGAAAACAGCCAGAACACAAGACACTCCAATCTACTGCAATGACATCTTTAAACCCTTACATCAACCAGGATGTGAGGCGAAAGACAACATCAAGACTGTTCTTACTAAAGGCATCGCTGGAATTGGAAAAACCGTCTCTGTGCAGAAGTTCATTCTGGATTGGACCGAGGGAAAAGCCAATCAGGATGTAGATTTCATGTTTGTGCTTCCATTTCGAGAGCTGAACTTGATTAAAGATCGCCAGTACAGTCTTCACAGACTCCTGCTGGACTTTCATCCTGAACTTCAAGATCTGGACTCAAAGATTTATGAGGAGTGTAAAGTTGTGTTCATCTTTGATGGTCTGGATGAAAGCAGAAAGAAACATATTTTTTCATATATAAAGAAAGTTTGTGATGTGAATGAGTCTTCATCACTGAGTGTGTTGATGTCAAACCTCATCAGAGGAGATCTGCTTCCCTCTGCTCATATCTGGATCACTTCCAGACCAGCAGCAGCCAATCTGATCCCCTCAAAATACATAAACCGTGTGACAGAAATCCAGGGATTCACTGATCCTCAGAAAGAGGAATATTTCAGGAAGAGAATCAGTGACGAGCTTCAAGCCAGCAGTATCATCTCACACATTAGAAGATCAAGAAGCCTTCACATCATGTGTCACATACCCGTCTTCTGCTGGATCTCAGCCACTGTGCTTCAAAACCTCCTGAAACAAGATGACAGAAATGCAGAAATTCCTCAAACTCTGACTGAAATGTACATCCACTTCCTGCTGACTCAGATCAACATGAGGAATCAGAAGTATGATGAGAAAGATCCAGAGAAAATCCTGAAGTCCAACAGAGACGTGATTGTGAAACTTGCTGAACTGGCTTTTAAGCAGCTGATGAAGGGCAATGTGATGTTCTATGAGGAGGACCTGATTGAGAGCGGCATAGACGTCACAGACGCCTCAGTGTATTCTGGGATTTGCACTGAGATCTTTAAGGAGGAATCTGTGATTCATCAGAGGAAAGTCTACTGCTTCATTCATCTCAGCTTTCAGGAGTTTCTTGCTGCTTTCTTTGTGTTCTACTGCCACGTAGTCAAAAATATGGGATTATTGAAGTTGTTTCTGAATGAAGGATATACAAGGTACAGTCAGAAAAACTCTCTATATGAGCTACTAAAAGCAGCAGTTAATAAATCTTTCAGGAGTAAAAATGGACACCTGGATCTTTTCCTGCGGTTCCTGCTGGGCGTCTCACTGGAGTCCAATCAGAGACTCTTACAGGATCTACTGACACACACAGTGAACAGCTCAGAAAACATGAGAGAAATCACGCAATACATTAAAGACATGATCAAGGATGATGATCGTCTCCTAGCTGACAGATGCATCAATCTGTTCCTCTGTCTGCTGGAAATGAAGGATCAGACTCTGTACAGAGAGATTCAGGAGTTTGCGAAATCAGAGAATCACTCATTGAATCGACTCTCTCCTGGTCACTGCTCAACAATCGTCTACATGCTTCAGGTATTAGAATTGCTGGATGAATTTGATCTGAAGAAATACAACACATCAGATGAGGGCAGAAGGAGACTGATACCAGCTGTGGTGAACTGCAGAAAAGCTCTGTGAGTATTCATTTATATGATTGATGAATGTGTCGGTTTTGTTGAGACAGTAATATTGCAATTCCTCCATCAAATCATGACACTGTTTTCTTTAAAATGGCTATACTTTAAAAGGAAATAAGCTTTTTGAAGAGGAAAAAACTGTTTTAGTGCAAACAGAAATCCAGAAAATTTGCACAGCAAAATCCTGAGTGTTAAATGAACACTCCTCGGTGTACATATGTGTCCAACTATAGGGTGTTAAAATTAACACTGAAACAGTGTTGAAGTTAATGAGATAATTAAGTGAATAATTAAGTGAAGATTGAGCATCATTGAAGATACCTGATGTTAATAAGCAGAATCATCGAAGGAAAGAGAAACAACAATAACAGAAAAAAGAGAAACACAATAACTACTGAGTTAGAACCATTTCACATTATTGCACTTATTATTACCAGTTTGACTTTATTTCTGTCATACATCTACACACGTTCTTATTTAGATTTAACAGAAGTTTAGATGGTAATGTTTTATGTAATGTTTCGTTTCAGGTCACCGTTATGGTGATCAGTGTTTGCTTTAGTTGGGCTCTTGACCCTTTACTTTTTTAATATTATTTTTTTTCTGGCTGCTCTAACTCTGTGTTTTTAAAGCACCTTTGTTGTGGCAAGAGAAATTATGTCCTGGGCAACGTTTCCCAAAAGCATTGTAAGCCTAATTTGATCATACAAACAACAAGTACACAGCAATTCAGCAAGTTACAATTTATTTAGATGTGATCCGTCACACCTGATCTAATTATTCTATTTATTAACCCAATCATTCAATAAACAGAGAAAAAAACCCAGTAAAATACAAAATAGTTAAAATATATAAAAATAAAATGAACAGAAAAATTAAAGCCGACCATTCCAACCCCAGCTCCTCAATGGCATTGGAGAGGACTCGGATGAGCTCGAAATCCCAGGCCCATCGCACCAATAGAGGGGTGCTGGTCTTCGTGGGTGAAGAGCATCCTCGCGCTTGTGGGGAGAGTGAGGCACAATAGAACTGAGCCGAAGTGACTGTGTCCTGTTTGCTCAGCCTAGCGACTCCTCTCTAGCCTGGCAAGCCAGACCTACATCAAGATATTAGGTCTGGGAACTCACAATTGGCATACCTCAATCCGAGGGGCGGGATAAACGGTTGTCTTTCAATATCCCTCGGCACACAATAGGACAGCGCTACAACCAACCAGAGCAACGAACGGCTGTGGCTGAGTGAGTCCCATGCGTTTTCCCACCAGCGGAGCTAGTTGATATATTAAACTTTTGCATTGTCCGGTCATCAAAACTCCGAACACATCTTCCTTTTTTAAGAATGACTTAAGTGACGTTCTCTTAACTCCAAGTCCTCCAGAGTCGCGGCCAAATCCGATTCGAAAGACCGCTGTTCGCCAGCAGCATCTTCTTTGTTTTCAAGTAGCAGGGAAATCACGAGGAACCGTCACAACTCTGCCGTCATTATGTTAAGCCCGCCCACCAACTCTATATACGATGTGATTGGCCTGACTAGAGTTTGGTTTTTCCAGCTCGAAAGCCGTCTAGATTTCTAGGCTAACTCCTCTCGTGATCAAAGATCGTGAGAGGAGGGGGAAGAGAACGAGAGAGTGAGAGGGGTGGGATTCATCAGGCTTCAGTCTTTTCGGAGAAAAGAGAATTTGGAGAAAGGGATTTCCCCCATAGTGTCAGCTATTGAGCAATGTTGAGAGACCGTTATCGAAAGGGAACAATATTTCAATCCGCCATCTCTTAATTAAAACATATTTCATCCTCTATTATAGACTTGCTGACTGTAATCTCACTGGTCAGTTCTGTGAAAGTTTGTCTTCATTTCTACAATCATCAAACTCCTCAATGAGAGAGCTGGACCTGAGTAACAATGACCTGCAGGATTCAGGGGTGAAGCTTCTGTCTGATGGACTGAGGAGTTCTCACTGTCAACTCAACATACTGAGGTAAGAAAAACATTGAATGGTTCACATGGTTATGAAATTAAAGATGCCTTCTGATCCCGGTCCCAGGGGCGTCAAATTTAATAGGGACGCTAGGGACAGAAGTTCCTACCAATACCCAGCAACAGCTGAATCGTCCCTAGCCATAATTTTGCAATTAAAGTGAAATGTGAAAATTATGCAGTGTAGTCAGCTTAATTGATCATAACGGGAGTTTTTGCGAGACTGGCTAAAGTCATTGACTGCTTCAGTGATGGGAACGTTCTTTACTTTCTTTCTGTACATAATTTATTCCCAATTTGAATAACAACAGTCATGCTACTAAGTGAATCAGTGGTGAAGTCTTGATTTACTAATGCTTAAAACAGCAATAAACTAATTCATAAATGGTTCTCAGCTTGTTTTGTCTGTGTATAGTGTGCTGTTCCTCACACGCAAAAACATTTGAAACGTATTATATTATTTCACATTAATAGTCATGACGAGTACAATATCAAGGGGCAATAATCGACAACAGTGATTTTTGTCATAATCGTGCATAAACATGCTTGCTCTGACCACCTCTGTCCTATTAAAGGCAGCTCTGATGCCACTTGGTTCTGTGTAAATAAAAAGAGGCATCAGAGAAACATTCAACTTTTTGTCATGATTGTGCTTTTTGATAATTTATTCATTATTCATATACTTTGTATTTAAAATTAAATTAATTTCATAAAATTATTCAATTATTGTGTAAATACATTTATGCCACATTTGAGCAGCTTGTACATAAACAAATGCCATGCCAGATGTACATGTAGCTTCTGTTCCAGCTTTACAGTGTAAAGACAGCGGCTTTGGTAATTTTACCCATATCCAAATTAAACTACATTGCCAAATATTCCTTTTTACTTTCCAAGACACTAAAACTGATAATATATATGTGTGTGTGTGTGTGTGTGTGTGTGTGTGTGTGTGTGTGTGTCTGTCTCTGTTTAGATTATCTGGCTGTATGGTGACCGAGAGAGGCTGTTGTTTTCTGGCTTCAGCTCTGAGTTCAAACCCCTCACACCTGAGAGAGCTGGATCTGAGCTACAATCACCCAGGACAATCATTAGTCCAGCTGGTCTCTGATCCAAACTACAGACTGGACAAACTCAAGTATGTTCAACACTAACAATCATCCTGTCATGTGGATGTGCTATAAACTCATATGTACATAGATATCTGCATACAGCACATATACACTGAACAAAATTATAGACACAACTCTTTTGTTTTTGCCCCCATTTTTCATGAGCTGAACTCAAAGATCTAAGACTTTTTCTATGTACACAAAAGGCCTATATTTCTCAAATATTGTTCACAAATCTGTCTAAATCTGTGTTAGTGAGCACAATGGCTGGCCACAATAAAAGGCCAGCTCGTGAGTTCAGCTCATGAAAAATGGGGGCACAAATAAAAGTGTTGCGTTTATAATTGTGTTCAGTGTAGGCCTACATACATACTGCACAGGAAAATAACTGAAGATCTTGATTCAGATCAACAGCTGATTGTGACTCATAACAGCAGCATCTGAGAAACCAACTCAAGTCTCTGATCCCAAAACATATTCAAAGCTTGTTGCTGCTCTAGAAAGTAAACTCTAATTGCTGTCAGAGACATGAAGCAAAAACATCCAAGATACAGACACAGAGATCTCAGTCTAAATGAGAAGAAATGATGTTTGACCTCATGATACTGAATAAAGCAGATCAGCTGAACAGTAGGAGGTTTCTGCAGTTAGCAGATTAATATCAGATATTGATTAAAACACTTGCACAAATGAAAGGATAAAGACAGAAATTATCAGTGAATGTAAAGGTGAAGTCTGTAGCTCAAGGCTTGAGGATCTTATCTAATGATAAAGGCTGTGAATCAGGAACTACATCAAATGCTGGACGACAAACAAAGGATCTCAAATGATCCTCATCAGAAGAGACATCGACCTGAGTTTGGAGATATTGGGCCCTATTTTAACGATCTGAAACGCAAGTATCAAGCGCGAAGCGCAAGTAACTTTGTGGGCGGGTCTTGGGCGCTGTTGCTATTTTACCGGCGGCATAATTGACTCTTGCGCCCGACGCAAGTTTAAAAGGGGTTGGTCTGAAGTAGCTTCATTATTCATAGGTGTGGTTTGGGTGTAACGTGAAATAAACCAATCAGAGCGTCATCCAACATACCCTTTAAGAGCAGGTGCGCATGTTGCATGGCGGATTGTTATTATTATGGCGGATTTACCAGGCGCGCCAGGAGCGGTTCACAGCAGAGGAGACCGACGTCCTTGTCAGGGCAGTGAAAGACAGAGAAGTGACGTTGTATGGGGATGGGAGATTTTTTTTTCCTGGTTCTTGACGGACAAACTAATTTGTCAGATGTCCTTATATACATATGTGTCTTGCCACTATTGGGCAAACAGGTCTGATCCGTCATTACTACAATTAGCCTGAAAAATTTGGGTAAATGTGTAAGCTAGATTTAGACCTACATTTTTTACATCTTCATGGACACCACAATGATTTCCCTCACGTGTTAATATTTTTCCTTGTTATAATGTATGATTTGCAAAAATAAAAACTGCTGCATCTGTGATGATGAGAGAATCAAAGTGTATGCGCGTTGTGCACCCGCTACATTATGGCCAAGCATGCGCGCTTAAAATAGCATCTGAATGTACGCGCAACGCGCCACTGGCGGAATTGTTTTCTGGAACTGTAAAATAGCACTAGGGAATGTTTGCGCCGAAACACGCCTCCTTTTTGCGCCGACCCGCCCAGGGAGCGCAAGTTCATTTCCTAGTTTACCGACGTGCTTCTGTGGAGAGAAAAGCCCGCTTTGCGCGGGTGCAAAATATGAATGATACATGCGTCAGTGTACAAAGTCATTTGCGCCGGGTGCAAGATAGGGCCCATAGACTTAAGATACACGATAACTTTGTGTGACGAACAGACCAAAATTAATTATTAACATATTCCTTATGAGCTCAATTCAGACTAACATGATTGAGATGAGAGAATAATTTTCAATGTAATAACCACTTTTATTATTATGTAAATTGACTGTGACATCTTGTTTTTATAGTCTGGATCATGGCGGAAAGTTCAGGACTACAAAAGGACTAAAGAAATGTAGGTCACACACTTAGTCTTAATCGTTGTTTTGTTGCGTTATAAACGTTATAATCTCTCTCCTTGTGTTCAGATGCATGTGATCTCACTCTGGATTTAAACACGGCAAACACTCGTCTCGCTCTGTCTGAGAGGAACAGTAAAATTACACGTGTGAAAGAGGAGCAGCCGTTTCCTGATCATCCAGAGAGATTTGATGAATGGCCTCAGGTTCTGTGCAGAGAGAGTCTGACTGGACGCTGTTACTGGGAGACTGAATGCAGTGTGTGGGCTGATATATCAGTGACGTATAAAGGAATCACCAGGAGAGGAACAAGTGAGGACTGTTGCTTTGGATGCAATGAAAAATCCTGGAGTCTGAACTGGTTTAATAACAGTTTCACTTTCAGACACAATAAGGAGAGCACAGAAATATCTGTCCCTTCACATCCCTCTAACAGAGTAGGAGTGTATGTTGATGTGTCTGCCGGCACTCTGTCCTTCTACAGCGTCTCTGACACACACACACTCACACACTTACACACATTCAACTGCACATTCACTGAACCTCTCTATGCTGGATTTGGGGTTTGTAGTAGTGGTGGTTCAGTGTCTCTGTGAGATTAAACAGCTTCCTGTGAGAAACAAGTGAGACACAGTTGAGTAAAAGAAAAACACTCACATTATCTCTCTCTTTAACTCACACAGCTGTAAACTTTTTCTCTCTTCAAATCATAATTTATAGAAACTTACACACATTGACTTCGGTCTAAACGAGACACACCACAGACTTCTATTGTGTTTTTATAACATCTGAATGAGACTCAACAAGAGTTTTGTCTTTCTGAGTCTCTGAGCACCACCTGGAGGAAGATTTATTAAAAAAAAACAGGAAACAGTTCTTAGCAACTGCTTGCTCTGTTACTATGGTAACTGAGTGCCAGGTCAGAGTTCATCTTCTAAACACAATTCATTACAAATGTTAAAGGCTATGGAGCTCATCTTATGCTCCATGTGGAAGATTCATGTCTCTTCCCGATCACTGTTTCTCAACTCAACTGTCTGTCTCACATTGTTCAATAGAGTTGAAGATGTGGATCAAACTCGTGTCAGATTTAGTCTTTGTAGAGACTCAATGATCAGGAGAGTTTGAGAATCTCTCATAGTTGTAGAATTTGAAAACATTCAATGATCAGCTCGTGTCTTGAGCTCAACATTGTTATGAGCTGATATTTTATCCTCAAATTATATATTTTGTCCTGATGCTTCCAAATGCTTAAAGCCATTTAATAAAAACATTGTCATTTTTAAATTAATGAGCAATAAAATGTATTTTGTCATAAAATGTGTTTTTTCCCCTTCATTTATTTATCACATAAACAGACGAAATCACACATGAGTCAACACTAGATAGTAAAAAAAATATGTTTGTAATGTCAAATGTTTATTATAAATATATTTTAAAAAATGTGTCAAATATGGATTACAACCATTTTCAAATCTAGCATTTATCAATGTGTCTGTTTTCAAATCTAATGGCAGGTGAAGTTGTGGCACATGTTTTGTCTTAAGAATCAGTGACGGGATGTTTGATATTTAAATGGTTAAATGAGTGAATCCAGTGTAGTTCATCTCTCCACCAGAGTCTCTGTCACTCTTATTGAAATCCAACACGTGAACAAATGCAACACAATTCAATTTTCATGTGCTTATTATTTATTTATAACGTCATAGTATTGCTAATGTTGCAGTTTAATGTGTTAATCTAAGCATAGCCTATAAATACAGAGATACTGCAATACTTGCAGTTTCAAGAAGTTTTTATAAAAGCCTATTCCACTGTATAGGCTACATAAGCTATGTTTTGTAATTTCTGTTTTTCGTGATTTCACAGGAGATATTTCAGCAGAAATTAATTTGGTAACACTTTACTTGAAGGGGTGTGCATAAGACTAACAAGGCACCTTCATAATCATGACATGACACATGTTATGAATATGAAGGAAGTTTTATGCATGTTTGTGACAACTGTCATTAAGTGTCATTCGCTCAATTATGACATTTTGAATGCAAATATGACATTGTTTGAGATGTCTTTGTTATGACACCTTGACATAAACCAATACATCATAACCTGTCAGTGTCTTTGTCATGACAACTTGACATTACTAAGACAACACAACCTGTCATAAACATGACCTAGCAGATTAATGATCAAACTTAAGAAAGCACTTAGCTTTATTGGTTAACATTACATTAAACTGTCAGGTGGTTGGTTTTGACATTGGCTGTCATGAAGCATTATAACTGTTTAATGACAAATTCAATTTGTACCACTGTAGTTGAGGTCACGAAAAATATTCATGACACAGTTATAATGGCCTTATGACAGGCAATGTCAAAACCAACCACATGACAGTTTAACTTAATTTAATGTCAAGTTGTCATGTCAAAGACACTGACAGGTTATGATGTTATGGTTTATGTCAAGGTGTCATAACAAAGACATCTTAAACAATGTCATATTTGCATTCAAAATGTCATTACTGAGCGAAAGACACTTAATGACAGTTGTCATAAACATGCATAAACCCTACTTCATATTCATGACATATGTCATGTCATGGTTATGAAGGTGCCATGTCAGTCTTATGTACACCCCTTCAAGTAAAGTGTTACCATTAATGTTCTGATATAAGGAGAAAAAGGTTATTATTCACATATTCCTGTGAGATCAGTTTTCATCTTTGCAATTTAAGAATGTTACTTAATTTAGTCTCTTTATGATACAAAATTACCACGAGTGTTTAGATGAGAGATTCTTTGTGATATTCATAGTGACCAGCAGAGGTCGCACTAACCAAATGTACAGGAACACTAATAATAGATCATTACAAATGTTGTGTATCAGATAAGTAAATGACAGAAAACCATTTAAACATCGTTTCAAGGGGTTTTTCCGATGATGGATAAACACAACCTGAAGGAGACGATTTCATTGATCAACAACTTCAATTTCAACTGAAATGTTTGTCTAACCCTTTTAATGGAGTAATAATAAATCCATATAATAACCTATATTATGACGGGCTCCCATAATATATGATCTGTGTTTGAACAGGGAGTTCTATATAAATAAAGATGACTTGACTGCATAAAACACAATACTCCTGTAGTGCTGTTTTTAAAAGAGCCAATATTTCTCATTCATTTTCATTCATGCACTGATTTACATGGTCCGTTCACTGAAGTCTGTGCTTGACTGCTTTCCTGCAGTCTTATTGGACCAAATGTCAATAATATCAAGTGACATAAGTGCTGTCAGACATTGCCAATGCTATTTACTGGCTGGTTTGTACATCTATATGTATTTATTTGGCTGATTGATTGATTTTCTTGCCAAGAAAATAGCTTTCAGCTCTGACATGGCATTAAGCAATCCTTCAAGCTTACTAATAACCAAATGATCTCGCTAACAACTCAGTAGCTTTAAGATAAACTTCAACCCCAGGTCATATTAGATAGTAAAACAAAAACTTAATCAGTTTTGGTTACAGATCATGTGATCTTGACTGTTCCTGTATGTGTTTATAGATTATTTGTGGATTATCTAAAGAGATAATCGTACAATAAAATGAAATGAGTAAAATGAAGCTGCAAGCTCTTTTAAACATGCTGGTGTCAACTGGAGCTGGTTAATTTCCCATGATGCATTGCAGTCTTCTTCTTAATTAGTTTGTTTTTATAACAGTGCTGAGACCTGAAATCTCAAAGTAAACCTTGATGAAAAAGGGTTTAACTCATTTTCATAAATTCATTGTAAGTATAAATGTTTAAGCTATAGCAAATTCAATGTCCAATAGTGTTTGAGCAAACATTACTGTGTCACAAGTGTGTATGCCACTAGCAACACCAAGGTCTGGGGTCGATTCCCAGGGAATGCATGAACATATCAGTTATACCTTGAATGTAATGTAAGTCTCTTTGGATGAAAGCATCTGCCAAATGCATTAATGTCGTGGTTTTAGTTAAATATTGTGGCCACGATATTCTTCCGCATGTCATGTGCGAGGCTCCGTATTTACAACCTCAACAAGTGAAAAATAGAAATTTCAGTAAAACAGACGTCTGTCAGTTCTTTCAAGATGTAAATATTTGTATTATGTTTAACATTATAACAGACTGAGATGTGAGTCTGACAAAAAAAAAAAACGGAAATCTGTAATGATTCATTTGATTTGAGTGTAAATAAACAGTGAAGATTCAGGATGTGCTGATATTGTCAAATGCATGTGATGAACAGATAAACACAAACTAATCTCACTAGTATGCCAGTAAAGACAATTCATGAATGCTTGATCCCCCTATTGTGACCTATTGCTTACATTAATTCATTGTTTTATTATTTCTAGATACATTTTATTTTTAGATGCTTTGATAACCGGGGTGGGTTCAAATAAGTTTGACTTGTACCCACTCCGTTTCGAGCAATAAATAGAATTATTTGTTAAAGTGGATGAAAGTATGATGAATTTAAAGGCTTGTATAGACTAATAATATGCTTCTTTATTGCCTTTGTCATGTGCAATTATATATTGCAATAAATAAAATAAATAAATAAATAAATAAATAAAATAGATGCTGTAAACAGTCCTGCAATGTGATTAAATTATTTGATCATATTTTCAATATTTAATAAATTGAAAAAATTCCCTATTAATTTGAGGTCATAAATAATTAATCTATCAGCAATATGTTGTTTAAAGTTGTTTTTGAATAATGATGAACGGTTTTTATAGAGTTCTATACATTTTTTAGAGAATAAAAAAATCTGTAAATTGTGTTTTATATTTATTTTAACTTACTGTTTCTATATAGCTTACTATACACATGCTTTATTCTCAATTTTTCTTACATTAAAATAATGAGCTTGGATTACAAATTTGAATTTGACTATTAAGCCTTTCAACTGTAAACACCTTTGCTGTTAAAACTTGATGCACCTGCACATTCTCTCTGTCACGACAGGTGGCGCTGTGTGTTTAGTAATGATAGAGTTAAAGGGGCAGAGCAGAAAGAGTGTTACACACACACACACACACTTCAAACACACACATGTCGAAGAGCCGTCCTCCTCCTCCCCAGTGTGTGCACGAGCATGAAGGATTCTGTGTCCGCCAGTGTTACACACACACACTTACACACACACACACACACACACACACACACACACACACACACGTCGAAGAGCCGTCCTCCTCCTCCTCAGTGTGTGCATGAGCATGAAGGATTCTGTGTCTGCCAGTGTTACACACACACACACACACACACACACACACACACACACTGTTCGGTTGTCCATCGAGATCCGATGATGACGTCCACGCCTTTAACGGTGAGATCTTTGATGACTAAACAGTCCTATCCTGGACCCACAAGCTCTATTGCAGGTGGGGCATATGTATGTGATGGTGGTGGTGGTCACATTGGCAGCTATGGCTGCCTTTCTCCTGGCTCGCTTCTGCTGTTTTCTGGTTGTCCTCTCCATCTCTAGTGTACAAACCCCCTCTCCACATAGCTGTCGCCAGATGGTGCGGTCAGCAGCAACATCCTCCAGATCCTCAGGTCTGATCTTACACTTTCTCAAGGCGTTCTTCATCTGATCTTTATAGCGCTTCTTCGGACCCCCAGCTGAGCGTCGACCATGATGTAACTGGCCATATTGTACTCTGCGGGGCAGACGACATGGGGACATCCTTATCACATGCCCCAACCACTGCAGTTGGCGCTGGGTAATAATGGCCTCAATACTTCTGCAGTTCGCCTTTTTAAGTATTTCAGTGTGAGGTACCTGATTACGCCAGGTAATTCCCAGAATGCGCTGAAGGCAGCTTATGTGGAATTGCTCTAAGGACTTGATGTGACGGCAGTAGGTTACCCATGCTTCACAGCTATAGAGGAGGGTGGTGACACAGACCGCTTGGTATACGGCGACCTTTGTGGAGGGATGAAGGTTCTTATTATGAAAGACTCTGCATCGAAGTCTCCCAAAGGCAGCTGATGCCTGTTTAATTCGGCTCTGGATTTCATTGTCGATGCTGCTATCCTCAGAGAGAAAACTCCCTAGATATTTGAAAGATGGCACTACTGACAACTGTTCATTTCCAACAGTGAAGGCAGGAGATGTGGGTGGGACATTGACACTCCATTGGCAGACCACTTCTGTCTTGGTGGTGTTGACAGTCAGCCCCATCCTGCTGTACGCCCTCACCGCCACAGCAAGGACAGTTTGAAGATCCTCCGGAGTATGGGCCACAAAAGCACAATCGTCTGCATACTGTAGCTCCAGGACCTGCACTCTGCTGATTTTTGTTGTTGCATGTAGCCTCCTAATGTTAAAGAGGTTGCCATCTAATCTGAAGTCCACTGCCACACCACTGCTGTTTTCAATCTCATTGTGGAGAAGCTTGGTGACACACAGGAGGAAGATGTTAAAGAGCACTGGCGCTAACACACACCCCTGCCTCACCCCTGTGCGTACAGGGAACGGCTCCGACTCTTGTCCGCCTACGGTCACCCGAGCAGTCATCCCATCATGGAATTGGCGAAGGATGTTAACAAACTTATCTGGACATCCAAACCTGAGGAGGATATCCCATAAGAGCTCTCTTTGCACAGTGTCGAATGCTTTCGAGAGATCGACAAAGGCCATAAACATGTCCTGATGTTGCTCCCGGCACTTTTCCTGAAGCTGCCGGGCTGTGAAGATCATGTCGATCGTGCTCCTGTTCTTTCTAAACCCACACTGTGATTCTGGCAGCATTGACTCAGTGATGATGTTAATAAGCCTCTGATGCAGCACTTTGGCCATGACCTTACCACCAACTGAAAGGAGTGATATGCCCCTGCTATTGCCGCACACGGCCTTGTCACCCTTGTTCTTGTAGATGACTACAATGTTTGCATCTCTCCATTGCTGTGGGATGTTCTCATCAGTCCAGGCCTTGGTGATGTACTGGTAGAGGGTGCGCATACATATGTACCCTCCCTCCTTCAGTAGCTCAGCAGGGATGTTATCAGCTCCAGGGGACTTGTTGTTCTTAAGGGAACGGACAGATGATAGAACCTCCTGGAAGGTTGGTGGTAGACTGAGATCGTGGATGGGAGAGCCATCCTCCTCCTCCTTCTCTTCCCCCTCCTCCTTCTCTTCCTCCTCCTTCTCTTCCTCCTCCTCTCCTCCTTCTCTTCCTCCTCCTCCTTCTCTTCCTCCTCCTTCTCTTCTTCCTCCTCCTCCTCCTCCTCCTTCTCTTCCTCCTCCTCCTCCTCCTCCTTCTCTTCCCCCTCCTCCTTCTCTTCCTCCTCCTTCTCTTCCTCCTCCTCCTCCTCCTTCTCTTCCTCCTCCTTCTCTTCCTCCTCCTCCTTCTCTTCCTCCTCCTTCTCTTCTTCCTCCTCCTCCTCCTCCTCCTTCTCTTCCTCCTCCTCCTCCTCCTCCTCCTTCTCCTCCTTCTCTTCCTCCTCCTCCTCCTTCTCTTCCTCCTCCTCCTTCTCTTCCTCCTCCTCCTCCTCCTCCTCCTTCTCCTCCTCCTCTTCCTCCTTCTCTTCCTTCTCCTTCTCCTCCTTCCTTCTCTTCCTCCTCCTCCTCCTTCTCTTCCTCCTCCTCCTCCTTCTCTTCCTCCTCTTCCTCCTCCTCTTCCTTCTCTTCCTCCTCCTCCTTCTCTTCCTCCTCCTCCTCCTTCTCCTCCTTCCTTCTCTTCCTCCTCCTCCTCCTTCTCTTCTTCCTCCTCCTCCTCCTCCTTCTCTTCCTCCTCTTCCTCCTCCTCCTCCTTCTCTTCCTCCTCCTCCTTCTCCTCCTCCTCCTTCTCTTCTTCCTCCTCCTCAGTGTGTGCACGAGCATGAAGGATTCTGTGTCCGCCAGTGTTACACACACACACACACACACATGCCGAAGAGCCATCCTCCTCCTCAGTGTGTGCACGAGCATGAAGGATTCTGTCTGCCAGTGTTACACACACACACACACACACACACACACACACACACACACACACACACACACACACACACACACACACACACACATAAACACATCGCAGGCTGCCGGTGAGCACTGACTCTTCAAACACTTGCAGAAGAGCCATCCTCCTCCTCCTCCTCCTCCTCAGTGTGTGCACGAGCATGAAGGATTCTGTGTCCGCCAGTTAACATCCTCTCTAAAGCTTGAAGTCATGAACTGATATCCTGCATTCTCCTGGACATTCCTGCAGTCTTCGGCCCAGTTAGCGCTGTGGTTTCTGTTCTCTCCAGAACACACGGGACAATGGACTGCGCATCCCAGTACTGACTCTCGCTCTAGTCCCTGGTTCTGTGATGGGATATCCCTTGGCACTGATTGCTGTGTTGACCTCTAGCCGTTGACCTTGCTACTGATTTGCCCTGTTTATGTTCCTGTTGGCCTCATGGTGACCTTCTCGCCTGTCTGACTCCTCTATTGTCTTCTTCCTGGACCTGATCACTGTGCGGACTCTCTCTGGTCGGACCCTTCCCTGTCTGTCACCTCTTTCAGATGTGGCTCACCTCCAGTCTTTTCTGTTTGAAGCGCTAATAAAGTCTGCGTTAAGCATCTATCTGATTTTCCAGTCCCATCCTTCCAGAAAACCTGACATTTTTGGTCTTGCCTTGCATGATTTCGGGAGCTTTTGTACTCGGACTTGCTAGACCCACTTCCGTTGTCTTTCTTGACTTGGACTCGAATCTACTCAGGTCTTGGCCTGGATTTAGACTTGAATGAACTAGTCTCGACTACAACACTGTTTAATGATGCTCACAGTTTATGTGAGTTTAAACACCTTGACCCTTTCCATCAGGGCATGCTGAGATCTGTTGCAGAGAGTTTGGTCATATGACAACTCTGGCATTTTGCAGGTTCATTTTCACAAGGTGCCAAGAAGTGAAAGCAAAACTGTTTGTTGTTTGGTGACTTTACTGGAAGTTCAAAACAACACAAGATGAGACGTGTTTTCTCTCAATTGATGAGACAGACAGATGGTTTATGACGGATGAGACTAACTTTGGAGATATGCATCTCTTTAATCCTCTGTTCATTTCACTTATGATTCAACATTATGAAATGTTTTAGGTTTTGTGTTGGTGTTCTCAGAAAGAGACAGAAGAGAACACAAGACTAAATGAGCCGGAAATTTCATGCAAACATTGATGTTGAAGAACCTGTTTATACACACGAAAGCTCTTTGTGATGCGAGACCTTCAGTTTTCTCTCCTGCTTCACCTCTTTGTGTTTTGCTAACATGTTGTGAATGGTCACACATCATCTTGTTAGAGCTCCATACAAAGTATATAGTTATAGTATTTAACACAATAGCTAATTAATGCACTGATCCAGAAGGCATTCTAAATAATTATACATGCAGTGTGAATTATCTTTATGTCTACATTTCTTTGACTGTCAAAACACAAAAAAAATCCATCTTTGCATATTTGCATCATGTCTTTTATTTGTGTCATAGCAATTAGAAAGTATACAGCTTTTAAATCTAAGTAAGTTTTATACTTTTTACATTTCTGTAAATGCTATTCAAAATCTTGCTACAGTTATATTTAAATATGTATTTTTCATTTTATTTTATAAAATATAGGTGAGATTTATTAAGAACAAGAGTGCTTGGGATGTTGGGAGAGTGAAGTAATTCATATTTAAAAAAATATAAATAATCCGAAATGTTGATTCTTAAAGAAATCGAGCAATAATATGTTGAATAACAGGCTTAAACTGCAGGTAAATAAACTCTCCGCATCACTGCATTCTGAACTCCTGGCATATAATTATAGCTGTCCATCACTACTGAAATGCGTTTCATAATCATAACATTAAGAGTTTACTTTTTTCTTTTAGTTTACCACTGGAAGAAAATAAATACAAACAAAAATTTGGAAGAAAAATGGATGAAGGGTCAATAGACATCCATGAACTCAAACTAACACAAACTAATGCCCTAGTTTTTTACCAATAAAGGAGTTTTGTTTCTGCTTAAATTCTTCATAAATGTCCCTTTAAAGAATTACTGATCTACGGTCACAAACACCATTCTATAAATAATGAATAAATTATCA